>NC_092820.1:92629952-93229952 GCF_023375885.2 Dermacentor andersoni
TTGGGGCTTTGCAGAATGGCCAACCTTTTTTGTTTTTGCAAGGCACCGGCTTGCGTCAAAAATCACGAAATTAAATACATGGATGGTTAGGAAGAAGTCGTTTATCAAATTCCTTTGTCATGCGGCAAAGAATACGTGGGCCAAAGAAGCAATGCCTGAATGAGAGGCTGGGGCAATATCACAACAATGTTAGAAATGGGAGAGATGGTCCCCTGGTAATTCATTGCACAAGTTTGCAAATGTAAGCCAAATATTTCCTTTTGCCAGAAGCCGTGTCAATTGGGTTAGATTATTTATCAGAATCATCAGCCTATTTTATGTCCACTGCAGGACGAAGGCCTCTCCCTGAGATTTCCAATTAGCCCTGACCTGCAGCCTAGCGATTCCAAGAAGCGCCTGCGAATTTTTTCGTTTCATCACCCTACCACATCATCTGCTGTCCGCGACTACGCTTCCCTTCTCTCGGCAACCATATGTAACCCTAATGGTCCAACGGTTACGTAATCTATGCATAACGTGCCCTGCCCAGCTCTATTGATTATCCTAATGTCAATTAGAATATCGGCTACACCGTTAGCTCTCTGATCCACAACGTTGTCTTCCTCTCTCTTTATGTTACGCCTTACATTATTCGTTCCATCACTCTTTGCGTGGTCCTTAACTTGTTTTCGAGCTTCTTTGTCAGTCTCCACGTTGCTATCCTATATAGTAGCACCGGTAAAATGCACTCATTGTACACTTTTCTTTTCAATTATAGTGGTAAGCTTTCAGTCAGGATCAGACAGTGTCTGCCGTATGCGCTCCAACCTATTCTTATTCTTCTCTAAATGTGCTTCTTGCAATCAGGGTCCCTGCGAGTAATTGACTCAGGTAAACGTACTACTTCACAGACTCTAGAAGCTGAGTGGCGATCCTGAAGTCTTGTTCCCTTACGCGGCTATTTATCTTTATATTTGTCTTACGCAGATCAATCTTCAACCCCATCCTTGCACTCTCTCTGTTAAGGTCCTCGATAATTTATTTTAACACGTGCACAGAGTTGCTGAACAGGGCAATGCCTTCTGAAAATTGAAGGTTGCTGACATATTTGCCATTGATCATCTCTCCTTAGCCTTCCTTTTTTAATAGTTTGAATACATCTTCCTAGCACACAGTGAATAGCATTCCAGCGATTATGTTTCCTGGTCTGACCCCTTTCTTTCGAGGCAACGTCCTACTTTTCGAGAATGAAAGTGGCTATGGCACCTATGCATATATTTTCCAAGATATTTACGTAAGTGTCATGTACTCCTTGATTACGTAGTGCCTCTATGACTGCTGGTATCTCTGCTGAATGAAATGCCTTTTCGTAATTTATTAAAGGCGTACAGAAAGGCTAACTTTACTGTGCGGATTCTTCGATTACCTCATAGATGACATGAATGTGATCCATTGAACACATCTCTTCTTGAAGCCAGCCTGTTCCCTTGGTTCACTGAAGTCCATTATTGCCCTTATTGTATTGGAGGATATCTTGGTGCATATTTTATACAATACGGGATGTAAGCTCATGGACCTATAATTTTTCAAATCTTCACCGTCTCTCGTTTTATGGACTCGTATACTTGGCATTCTTCCAGTTCTCTAGGACCCTTGAAGTCGATACACAGTTCGTATAAAGGACCGCTAGTTTCTTAAGCAATACGTCTCCTCTATTTTTGATTCAACTGACTGTTATTCAATCTTCTCCTGCCGCTTTTCCCCGTTTTATATCTCGCAATGCCCTTCTAACTTCATCGCGAGTTACAGAAGGAAACTCTATAACCTGTTCATTACTAATTCTAATGGAGGTATCGTGGCCGCTCTGGGTACAGTGCAGGCCAGTATAGAATTCTTCCGCTGCTTTTACTATATCTTAGGGATTGCTGATGATAGTACCGTGCTTATCTTTCAGTGCATCCATCCTGGTTTTCCCTGTGCCAAGTTTCCTTCTCACTGATATTATGCAGGGTCCCTTTTTCACTGCTTCCTCGGTGTTTCTCGTGTTATAATTCGGGATATCCCTTATTTTATCCTTGCTGACCAATTTTGACAATTCTACGAATGCTATCTTATTTCTTGATTTAGGCACTTTCATTCATTTTCATTTCTTGATTAGGTCCTTTCTTACTTCAGAGAGCTTACCTTGGTGCCTTACCTCCAACTTGAATTGCTGCTTCTGAAGCCGGCCTAGTTACGGTTTCATTCATTACCTCTATGTTATATTTATCTGTCTGTAAGGCTGCATATTTGTTTGCAAGTACCAGCCGGAATTGGCCTGCTTTTACCCTTACTGTGCATAGGTTAGCCTGTTTCTTCGTGACTAATTTCACACTTCCTGTCTTCAAATTGAGGTGAATTCGAGACCTCCCTAATCTATGGTCACTGCACTTTACCCCATCTAACACTTCTACATCCTACACTATGCTGGTATCACCAGAAAGTATGAAATCTATCTCATTTCTTGTTTGATCAATAGGATTTTCCCAGGTCCCCTTTCTCTTGCTACGCTTGCTGAAGAAGGTTTTCATTATTCGCAAGTTATTCCTTTCCGCGAATTCTACTAGCATCTCACCTCTAGCTCTCCTAGAATCAGCGCCGTAGTTGCCGATTGCTTGTTCACCAGCCTGCTTTCGCCCCACTTTTGCATTGAAGTCGCCCATTACTACAGAGTACTGAATTTGCACTTATCGCTAATTCAACGTGTTCATAAAGATTATCTATTTTATCATCATAATGACCGGAGGCTGGTACATAGGCTTGCACGACTCTTTATTGTGTACCTCTTATTAAGCTTTATTACGACTACTGCTACACTCTCATTGTTGCTGTAGAACTCGTCAGTGTTACCCCCTATGTGCTTATGGATTACGAAGCCTATCCCTTATTGCTTCTTAGCTGGGAGTCCTCTATAGCGGAAGATGTGGCCGTTAGTCAGCACTGTATAAGCCTCACCAGTTCTTTCAACCTCACTCAAACCAATGATGTCCTAAACAATGCCTGATAGTTCCTCAAAGAATCCTGCTAAGCGAGGTTCACTCGAGAAAGTTCAGGTGTTAAAGGTGGCCAGGGTCAGTTTCCATTGGCGACGAGTCCTCATCCAGAGATTCTCAGTACCCTCTGCTGCGTTAGCGGTTTGAACACCGCCTTGGTCAGCTGCTCCACCGCTGCTGCGGTCTTAGGGTCATTGGTTCATCAAATTAGTCATTTGGAAGGGGGTCGGTTTCACCAAAATACCAGCTAATTAACATTTCTTTGCTGTGTAGAAAATGACATGTGGTTTAAACTCCTAAACCGCTGGTTTAAACTTTTTCCGCTGTACATATTGTAATTTATTGTATATTTAAGTTCGACTTCATCTTTCACTATTGCTATTTTTCTTATTTCTTCATTACCTGTGTCGTACAGGGATTCACTAGTGGCATGCATATTATTTAATTTTGCAATAAGTGCCAAGTTATAACACATGTTATTTATCTTTTCAAAAGACACTAGTGCCAACTACATTTAGTCTTTATCAAGTTAAACATTATATTGTACCAAGCCATTATACACATCTGTTCCAAAGTTAGTGCCACCTCTTAAACATTAGAGTCCTACAAAAGTGGAAAAGTGTGTTTCAACTTTTTTAATGTGCGCGGCAAAAAAAAAATAGAATAATCAATTCTTCCATGGCGAACCCTGCATCGGAAACTGTTAATCGATTGCAGGATAAAATTATGAATGATTATTCGGTAATCGATGAAAAAATGAATCGTCCATTCTTATTGTCATGCCTACTTTCCTCTTTTCATTATGGCCGTGAAAATCAAAACTTAGCCCATGACCTTGAATGGTGAAAGAGCACATGGCACCACGGCAACCTGCACTTCACCGCTGACACTAATCAGTACTACCGCGTCTTCAGTGAAAATTTGCAAGGATAACCGGTATTCTCTCGGTGCAAGGCGATTGACATAGTCTTTGCAGTGGCGTATTCATTTCGCATGTAACGGCAAGCACACAGCTTTGTTTTTCACTGTTAATATACACAATTAAAATGAAGGAGAGTCGTTTAGCGAAAAAAAAAATAAAGAATTTGAATAATAACGTTCTACTCAATGAAGGCGTTTTGTTTTCAGATTTGTGCTTGTATATCTGCTCATGTTATTGAGGTCGAAATACTTACCTTTCTTTTTCATCTTTTACAGGAATGTGTCTCCATGGGATATGTACATAAGGAAGTGTGAGACACTATCATTTCCCGTACCATGCTTTCCTTGAAAAGCTAATAAACGCTAATCTAGAATTTGTGAGAAAAATACAGGCAAAAAATACACACATAAAAACATTCACAGTATTTGCTTGTATATTCACTCCCATTTATTCTACATGCCTTAGGCGTCGTACTCGCGTTGAATTTTACCGAACTCGTGAAACATGAATGTTGCATAGCAGTTGACACCACTCGCGTTTCACGCGCTCAGGTGCTATAGACAACCGCGTTGATTTTAAATTTTATGTCCCCGTATTGAAGGGCCTTTTTGCTGTCTCTACTATGCAAAAGACACCTTAAGAACAATATAATGGAGAAGTCAGACGCACTGTCCCGTTCCAAGAAGTCGGCTTGACAGCGGAGTAAGAGCTTCCACTCTGACTTCCCCTACCGGCAGGAGGACTGTGCGAAACGCATACGAATGTGCTTTTTTTTTTTCGGTGGCGGCACGCAAACTCCTATGATACATGGGCCTTTGCATGTAAAGCTGAAAGAGGTAATTTAAGCTCTGAAAAAAATTATGTACCTAACATATTTTTTTCGAAACGAACTAGACATTTTCATTTATGTGTGAATTAACCTTAACAGTTAAACCCTGCTTTATGTTTAGGAATCTGTCTTGAATATGGCAGCTCGCGTTGGCCGATCTCGAAGACAATGCGGTCTAAAAACTGGGCCAGTGTGCCACTGAGATGACTTAGTGTGTGTCACTGATTTTGGACCAATGTGTTTGAACCGCTAGTTGTGATACGGTTCTGGGGTCACTGGTTCGGCCTCAGGTGTCACCATGAGGGTTGCTTGCGTACGCCGTCGGGACACATGAACATGGTCGCTAGCTTTCGCTATACCGGGGCGTTGCACTACGATGGTTAAGCGAACCCACACCGTCATCCATCTCTATCGCCGAGAATTGCTTGTTGTTGAGGAGATGAGGTGGGGAGGCTGAAGAAAACGAGAAAGGGGTTTATTTTACACATTTACACAACGATCCTGCAGCTATGGGAGCACATCCCATGTCGGAGTACTGTAAACATCTGATCTCACTGCACTTATAAGCCCGCTCCTCTGCACAAACCACAGTGCACCAAAGGTGTCCGCTTTTAGAACAGTTGCTTTCCTTAGTTAGCTATATAAGCGAATTCGGTGATTTTGTTGCGGCCAGTCCAAGGGGTCCTATTGTGCATAAAACTCCGACCGCGGTCCACCACCTTGTTATACTTCGCCTCTGGTGTCCGAACTTTAAAGAAAGCGCAAGGTAATCTGGAAACAGTGGTTCACACTCTTTCCACGAAATTCGTCGCCACCGTTTCCTAGCTATCCGTGACGGTCAGCTTGTGAGGATCATGATAATCTACCTTCACGGTCGTTACCGCTTCCATGGAGAGAGGCGGTTGTAGTCGCCTCGAAGTGAGCTTCTTTATTTGCGCGCCACAGTCGGTATTGGGCCCCATCATCGTCAATGCGGGTAATGAAGGGATTGCCTCCTGCGTAGCCCAAAGGAATTCACATTGGCACTTTTGGACACAACAGGCTCCTCCGCCGCTGGGAGACCCAGCCTGAGGGTAACCAGTCTTCAGGTTGCCCGAAGCGTGCGTGTTCAGTTGCGACCTCGGGGTTCCTTCTAGTAGTGACGAATGATGACACACTGCACCTTGAGCTCCCAGCATTCGCATCGTTTTGGGCTTCTCCCTGGGAACCCACAAGCAAACACATAACCGAAAGGCAAAGAAAAGCACCGTTCTCGCACCGAGAGCCATCGGAACAAGCGTACAAATCTACGCACCTGTCCTACTTAATAAAAGCACAACAGCAGCAATGAAATCAGTAAACATCCGCTGAAGCACAGAATTTTGAGAGTATATCAGGACTCACAGCCTTCTCGCAACATCTGACACGGAAGAACCACTCCTAGCGACAAAGCACCACATGTCGCGCAAGTACCCGGAATTCACTACATACCGACCAGGCTTCGTTTGTCCCAATAAGTTGGCCTGAACATTTCAAGCTGCCAAATCAAGCGCACCCCGCAGGGGCGTCTGCATGAGCAGGCGTTTGGTGTATTTCGACACCACATACCCGAGCACATCAGGGTCGGACCATCCCGCGTGTAGCCTTGCACAGCTTAGCCGTGCCTGTGCAAAGGGGCATCATCGCAACTCCTGGGAGTTGCGATGATGCCGGGTGTTCGGGCCTTCTTGGCCTCTGCTTCACATGGCGTCTCCGGACGGACCCACTTGGAGGAAATGAGTCAGTTGCCTTTTCCTCTCCTTTTCTTCAATCTTCGTCTTTCTCCCTAACTTTTAACCTTTCCTATCCTCTTTTCTCTTCCATTTACTTCCATAACTCCTGGCGGCAGGGGTTAAGCTTGTTTTTGATAACCCGCCTTAGTTATACGAATTTCGCTTTAGCGGGACCACACAGCTGGCGTTTGTAGGACCAATGTTTAAAGATCCTACAGCCCGTCCCTGTTGGGCTCCATGGCGGGTGGGTGGCGTTCCGGCCAAGAGAACATTAATTTTTTGGCTTGCTCCTTCCCCGCATTACCCGATCACCCCCAGAAAAGGGGGCACCGCAGAAGTGTTTCAGTTTTTGTTCCCCAGAAAGAAAACTTTCCCCGCTACCACGTCATACAAAGCGTAAATCCAGAAAATACAGGGGAGGCCATCTCTCCCTTCTTGGTGTCAATGTGCCTGACAGAGAGAATTGGAGCCGGCTACAGAAATACAGAATTGGCTAGCAGCAAAAATCTCCTTGAACGCCGACGTGTGAAACAATAGGAGAAAATCCAGCACCTAGTATCTATTGGTGACTTTCCTATCGCAGTGACCCCCACACCGCACTATGACCACAAGACGTGGTGTAATTTCGGACGATGATTTGATGTAGCTAAGTGAGACTGAACTCTTACAGGGCTGGAGTGAACAAAATGTCATCAATGTCGAAAGAATTAGGATGAGGCGTTAAGGAAAAGAAATTGCGACCAAGCATCTGATTCTAGGCATTGGTTCAAGTGTACAGCCCGAGACTATCGAGTCAGGCTATGCAAAAAAATAAGAGCCAGGCCGTATATCCCCAATTCCTTGCGATGTTTCAAATGCCAGGGGTTCGGTCGTAGCTCATAGAGCTTTCGAGGTCGACTCACTTGCGGAAAATGCAGCGCTTTCGGTACTCATGTCTGAATCATGCGAGAATACTCCACATTACGTAAACTGTGACGGGAGCACCCGCACACTAGTGGTCCTGCCCATCCTAGAAAAAGGCACAAGAAATCGTTACAGTCAAAGTGAAGGAGACTATATCGTTCAAAGGGGCACAAAGGCGGGTATCGTGCCTGCCAAAGAACAGCTTTGCCGAAGTGACGCATCAGGCGTGCCATGCTATCACGCGTAATTCATCGCGCACGTAACGTGAAGACGTGGGATCGTATCCCATCAGCGGCAAGTTGTTTTTTCATCCGCTTTCATTGCCGTTAATTTATCATTTCTTTAGTTCAGTTATTAAGTACAAGTAACTTCCCCTATGTTTTCCGTGGCGTCTTTGTTTGTTGGCACCCGAGGCACATATTTTAATGCATTTCCTTTAACTCCGGTCCAACTACTCGTGCACATAATTTTACACTGATGCTTCAAAGACGCATGCCGTTGTTTCTTATGCTGCAGTCGGCCTATCCTCAAAATCCGACTGTTTGCACCCGGAAACAAGCATGTTTACGGTGGAGGCCTATACACTCTTGTCGGCTGCAGGTGCGTCAAGGAAACAAAACTAGAAAAAGGAATAATGTTTAGATTCATTGAGCGCCGTCAAGTCCCTAATCTCTCTACAAAATAATAAAATTCCTGTCTTTACAGAACTTTGTGCAATCCTCCATGCTTTGCACGCAGCTGATCAACAAATCATATTATGGTGGGTATCTGACCACATAGGCATCGAGAGTAATATGCTTGCCGACCGTATGTCCAGATCAGTAAACACAAAACCAAGTAATTCTTGCATAGCTGTCCCTTACATAGCTTTAAATTCCTTCTTACGCAAGAAATTGAGGTGCCATTGGCAACGTACGTGGAACACTGAAACACTTAATAAACTTCACGTTATTAAGCCAAACGTCGGACGCTGGCCACCAATATCAAAATACGACAAACTCAAGTTATTTTTTGTCCTCTTAGGATAGGTCATACGTATGGCACTCACTCGTAGTTATTTACCGGCGATGATCTTCATATATGCGATAAATGCGGCAACACGCTAACAGTCCTTCATGTTTTCTTAGAATGTCGGGATGTAGAAACTCAAAGAAAAGAGTACTTTGCCCCTGCATACAGTCGACATATTCCCCTTCATTAAGCACCTATTTGACAATAAGTCAGTTTTAGTTCTTTTGCGTGATGAAGGAAGATTTCATGGTATCAGCCTCGCTATACAAAGCACATCCTCTTATTAGAGGACGCTACTGTGATAACGTTTTTGTAAAGAACGAACCACCCAGCCCTTCTATTCCTAGGCTCACTGGTGAGGTACGAGTACCACTGCTACCCACATGCTTAGTAGATAATTCTTTCGTAATAAAACTCTTAGGATCGTAGCATACACCATTACTCCTTGTCATTATTTTATTACCTGTACATTTCCCGCAATTTACAGTGACTGAGCTTTAGGCCATTTAAAGCCAAGTGACATCTACCTACCGCAATTCACCTATCGATCTCATTCACAAACCATTGACCCGATATCACCACTTGCATGTCGCTTTTTGGCCATATCTGGCCCTGGCGCCAGTAAACACCACACATTATCATCATCATCATCAACGATAGCTCTCCTGTTCCTGTGAATTCAACTAAACGAGACTGTCGAGCTGCACGAGAGCAAAAGTAAACTGCAGAAAAATGATCTTATATAACACTTATTGCCGCATACTCAATGGTTAAGTTGTGAAAGCACCATGCCATCAGTCAGCCTCACGTGAGACAGCATGGCGTCCCGCTTTTCCGTTTGCGTCGAAATGGCCAACAGAAGGGAATGAATGCTCCGCGATAAAATTCACCTACAATTAAGATGCTCCCTAATGCGAAATTTCAGTGCAGCTGTATACGTGTTAACTTCGCGTGTCAATATTTTGCATTATGATTTTATAGGTACAGAGCTTATATTACGAAAAAAAAACAACTTTTGCGTAGACCTCTTTGTTTACGCACAGACGACGCGCGCTACTCTGCCGCCATATCGTAGCAATCGTCGCCCGCCTTGCGCGCCACAACGCTATGCTTCTCACGCTTTCGTTTCATCAACGACAAGAGCGGCCTTTCATTGCGGGAAAGCGTGCCACCGGTGTCAGCGGCCACAACGCCCAAGGGAGCGTCACATCGAGCTTTACTCGTAGGCGCTCGCCATCATTCCTTGCTGGAGCAGTGTGATCGGCGTCACACACCGTGGTACATCGGACTGACCTCAACAGCTTACGCCGCAGACAAGCGTAGCCCTCGCCACCTCACGCCACCCTCCCCCAGGCAGATGAGATGCCCACGCGGCTGCGGATGCCGAGCCGGTCGGCAACTCAGCGCATGCGCAGGCCGCTTTCCCTCCGCTCCTCTCCCCCAATCCACCTCTTGCTTTCATCGCAGTCTCCTCCTCCTTCTTCCTCCTCGCGCGCGCTTTTTCTTCTTCCGCTGCGCTTCGCGCTCGCTTTCAGTTTTTCTCTGTGCGCGTTCGCTCGCTTCCACGTACGATGCCGAAGCACGCCGAGGCTCACGCAGGAAGGGGACGTAAGAGCTCCGCTCTTATAAATGATAGTTGCAATATCATATGCAGCATAAACGTCACTAACAGTGAGTTTGGACTCTAAACCCGTTGTTATCGCACGTACTAGTGCCACAGAGAGCCAAACTTGCCTCATGAATGTCACTCTGGACTTGCGGTCAAATCTGCGTGCGGTCAAATCTACATGCGACCCTGTCTTTTCTCGTGTCCACATGGGACATGCGCTAAATGAACAAAAAATACCTTGCTTAAGTTACGGGTTCAAAACTACAAGAAAATTTTCACCCATTTCTGAGTATTTCCGAATATGCTCCAAACTAAACTCAAAGCGCTGCCGTCTTCTAAATACGTTTGTGAGCTATGCACCAACGTTTTCCGTATTGGTGTCCACGCAAGCCATGTGTGAAGGTAATGGTGCAAACAGCGTCTAAAATTGAGCGCTTAAAGAGCGGTTGCTTAAAACTATCGCGTTCTGCCATCAAATAAAGACTATGCGAACACTTTGGAAAGGTGCACTGGCACAAAAGTGCGCCACAACATGCTTCTAAAAATTTAGAAGCTACACTTATCAGAATTATTAGCTAGACATGACAATACACAGCCTATGTCACACAAAAATGCTATGTGCTTGAATTAGGAGCGACATATCAAGAAAACAGTTCCGAAAATTCATGCCCGCGCAAATGAATTCTTCCAGAACATATCTGAGCTTCTAAAATAAGCAATCTAAAAAAACATTTAAGGTTGCATATTGAAACGATATCTAGCCTCGCAGATCTCATAACTTCTAACCAAGCATTAAAAATAAAGAAACGAACAAGTTGTTCTTTCCACAAAACCTGCATGGCCGCTTTTAATCTTCAAGCCGCCTTCTAAGCCGGCATGGTCGGAAAGCTTTTGTCAACCAGGGAACATAAAGGGCACGCAGGCCATTCCTCTTCCTGGAAACCCTCCACACTTTACAAATACTAGCAACGTACTTTCTATGTATCCCACTATGGCTTCACTGCTTCGTATCACCAATTCACCTCACTTTCACCTATATTCACCTATATATACCTATATATACTGTGGCGAGGAAGAACCCCACCTATATATACTGTGGCGAGGAGAACCCCACCTATATATACTGTGGCGAGGAAAGCATATGTCGCCTTGAAGAAGACACGTCCACTTGTCGAAACGTTGGCTCCTGCATTCACCTTGTTCACGTTTTGCTCATCGCCTTGAATTGCCATCTCCCGGATTCCCCGTCTTTTCTCTGAAGTTCGCTATGACGTGTTATACATAGTAGACCTCGAAAAGAACTGAACGACCGCAAAAACAATTACCCCCTGGTCTTTGTCCACTTTCGCGCCGAACGCACCCTTCTTTGTCGTCCGACGGCTGGGATGCACTCTGACTGGAAACATTGCAAGCGGTAAACGCGCTTTTATAACTATTGGACATAGTGCTTAGCTCCTTTCGCTTCATTCACCCGCGTCGCCTTCTCTGCCACATTCCATAACAAGAGCTTGGTGGTGCAGCCCAACACCCCGCTTCCAAGGGTACGCTCATAGCATCCACATAACACTACTGACTCAGCAATGCCTTTTTATTAGCATGCTTCATAGTGATAATTTCCGAGCCTTCCGCTCGCATCTCGTGATGACCGGCACTTCTCTCGTTGGTCACAATTTCTCTCTCCTCTGCACATTCTCGATGATTAGCCGGTAAATCATTCCTCGCATTGCTACCCCGACTGGCGGAGAGGTTAACAAGCTTCCGGACAATGCAGGTAGTTTCTTTTGGGTAACATAGATCGCGTTCCTGGGAGTGATTCACATCTGCATTATCCTACATACATCATGCTTTAGCGCACTTTCCTGACCTTTGATTGAATTGGAGAGTGGTGCTATTGCCTAACGAATATCACTTTGGACTTGTTTTTTTAAGAGCTACCTTCATGACGCACTCCCCTGATAACTATGTCGAATCGTCCAGAGCTGACCTAGCTGCTCTTCTCGCATTTAATTGGCTCAGTACTTCGTGGCGTGCAATCAGGGCCCTATCAACGTGATCCACAGCCACTACACCACAACCTACGAATCTGAACTCACTTACGAATGTACATTTCGACTCGCAAGGATTACACAACTATGCAAGCATCGGCGGCGATTTCTTCGCACCTTCCGCTCGTAAATTCTACGACTCCTTGAGATTTCTGCTGCTCTACTTCAGACGCCTGTTGCATTCTTTTAATTGGTTCATTGATACATTCTATCTCTTTCCTTACATCCTACTTTTTTTAAACCCTAATTTTGTTTTCTTCAAGCCTGATTCCTATCTTTATTAGTGCTCCTCCTTTTCTTGTACAATTAAGTTGCCAAAATCTTCCATGTCTTCTTTGTCACTGTTGTTTTCTGAAATAGCTTTACAAATTTCGGCTTCTGACCTGTCATTATCCACCTGTACGTCGAGCTCCCACAACCGCAACAAACTAGCTTTCGCTATACTCATTAGGTCCATGCTCACTACTTTAAGCTTTGGTTGAGTTGTCCCGCAATATATACTTGCTGCAAAATCCGCACAACTCACAATGCAAGTAAATAACTACTAGTTGTTCAATTCTGTTTTCCCCTATAGAATTCGATGCCTCAAAAATATTACAGCAGAAGCGAAGCCTTTATCCACCAAAGTAGCTGCAAGTTCTCCTCCACCGTATCCAATCAGCTGCAGGACGTTGCCAATGCTTAGTCTCGTTGAAATGATTAGAATTCCCATAGATCAACATGCCCCAATTATTCCTAGAAATGTTTGAGGCCTCGCTTTAGTAGATGGTTCAGATCTATGCTGAAAGCTGTTCTCTTCTGAGGCACGCGGCAACCACATCACTATAGGCAGTTGCATACACTCTCTCGGTTTTGAAGAACTCTAGGCTAAAAGACGCGATGAATCTCCAGCGCCAACCAGGCGCTCACCCTCCCTAGTGTAGTCTTGATGCGCTGCGTTCGTGTGGCCGCACGCGTACCAGTTAGTTATTGGGTAATGGTGTTGGCATTAGGTTCCGTCTTACCCCTGTGAACCAGCTGTCGTGATCCGGTTCTGGCGTCCTTGGTTCGTAGCCTGGCGTCACTATGAGCGTCGCTTGTCTGCGTCGCCGGGGCACCTAAATTATCATAGCTGGCCTGCGCTATATACTGAACTCGC
This sequence comes from Dermacentor andersoni, assembly GCF_023375885.2. Classification (NCBI taxonomy): domain Eukaryota; kingdom Metazoa; phylum Arthropoda; class Arachnida; order Ixodida; family Ixodidae; genus Dermacentor; species Dermacentor andersoni. The sequence continues at coordinate 92,643,172 of NC_092820.1, forward strand.
CAAACGTACCCACGCTGCCGTTCTTCTATATCGCCGAGTTGCTTGTTAGTGAGGAGATGAGGTCGGGAGGTTGAGGGAAACGAGAAACGTTTTTTTTTACATATTTAAGTAACTATCTCTAAATATCAGAGAACTCTCCACGTCGGTGCACCTTGTGCGTGCTAGCCCGCTGCTGCATGTCAGGGCACATTCGTCAGTTCACACCTTACTGCACGAAAGGTGTCCGCTCTTACAACAGTTATTTTCCCTAGTTCCCGGCACAAGGACGTTCGATTACCTTGTTGCGGCCAATCAAAGAGGTTCTACTGTTCACATAACTCCGTCCATAGTCTCACCGCCTTAATGGACTTCGCCTCCGATGTCCGAAATTCGAAGCAAGGACGAGGCAATCTCGAAACAAGGGTTCACGCTCCTTGCATCGAAATGGCCGACACTGGTTTCTTGCTCTCCGTGACGGTTAGCTTGTCAGGATCATGACAATCGACCTTCGGAGTCGTTACCGCCTAAACGGAGGGTTGTGGTTGTTGTCGCCTCGAAGTGAACTTTGATGGCGCGTCAGAGTCGATAAAGGGTCCCGTCGCCGTCAAGGCGGGTACGGATGAAGGAGCTGCCTCTTGGATAGCCCGAAGAAATGCACATTATAGTTGCACATTATAAATTGTATGCACATTAAAGATGCCTTATATTGCTTAACATATTACTATTTATTTTAAAACGTACCGGCCGCTTCTTGGGGGACCAGCCGTTGTAAATATGTGCCATTAGTATAGAAAGAATCACCATCCTCACCGACATGCGGATACGCTTCGCGCGTGAACCGCGTTGTTGGAATGCCCCATAGTAAAGAAATCAGAATCATTCTAAACACGCGGCGATCATCTTTAAGAGCTGGTTGGTAGCAACATATGTACGCTTATTTCTAGTACGGTCACGGGTTGTGGATCTGTGTATAGCGAGGAAATGATCATCATAGCGAACATGTGGACACTCTTCTTGGCCGATCCTTCATAGCCGCATATGCCATGGTTAACAAACTACGAATATCAACATGTTGTGACCATCACAACGAGATAGCTAGCGTTGTCACGATATCAACCACACACTTATTCACCAATCTGCTAATTTTGTATTTTTTCATTGCACCCCCTCCCCACTTCGTGGGTATGCGCCATAGTATGAAAACATTCATCATAATTATGAAACATACGGAAACATTTCTGCCGTATCGGTTGTTGTGGCTGTGTGCCATAGTATGAAATCCTAATGATAATAAACGTGTGGCGATCATCTCAAAGAGCTACTTGGTGGCCCGTATGTACCACCCTCCTTTTGGATAATCAGTCGTTGTGCGCATGCGCTATAGTATGAAATCCAATATAGCCATCAACCAGTGATCCTTTCAAAGAGATAGTTGAGGGCACCATATCTGCGACCCCCTTTTTTGCCAACGTCACCGGTGTGGTTATATGTCAACCGTATAGTAAATTATCATCATAAGCAACATAAGGCGACCTTTTAAAAGAACTAGTTGGTAAGTTCCCAACTTGGTCGCATTTATATTTCATCCGTTTATATGTATCCTCAAATGTCTTCTGTAGCACATTCTGTTTCTGTGTCGGATTGTCGCATTGTTACCACGTACATTACACGTACATCGCCCCGGTGTTATTGTGCTGCCACTGTGACTCTCAATGTTAGTGTCGCCTATTGTTCGCCTAAATTTTTCTTTAAAAGATGGCCAGAAACTGAAGAACGGCATAGTGGGGGGAAGAGCCAGAGCAACCTGTTGCTTAAGAAATGACGTAGGTACACGGCATATGTCGTGCGAATTCTTGTTTAGGCGATAAGGACAAGGTGGAGGCAGCAAGAATATCCAGTCCTAGACAGACTGGCTACCCTACGTCAGTGCAAAGCAAATCGTATTGCGAGGAGACAAAGTGAAATTAAGCAACAACTGCTCAAACATGAGAAAAGTAAGCGGGTTCAGATATACAACGGCTGCTTTCTGTGTGATATCACGCTACATTACTGCAACCGCACAGGTGAACTTTGTTGTTCGAGTCCAGTCCTCAACAGGTGTGCAGACCGACAGCTGTGAGGTATCCCCGCCTCCAGAAACACCCGAACAATCCGCTGATGCTTCTGCTTTGTTGTGGGACTTCGGGCTCGAGCTTCGTCAACGCCAGCGCACAGGAACCTATTTGGGGAAGCTGATCAGGCACAAGAAAAGGATGGTCGACAATTTAGCACTGCTCCATTGGAGCTACAGGCCTTCAGCAGCCTCGCCGAACAGCACTAATGCTAGGTATATAAGACTGAGTCATTCTTGCGCACAGTTATTGCATCAGCAGAGCACTTCACTGCAATCTTGCACTTGGTTAATAGATACAATATACTTGTTACATATGCAAAACACTAGAAAACATGCGAAACTGCATGATGGCATGGATAAAACTAGACAAGAAAAGCACACAACTCTTCTTAACAAGATGAAATATATGATCTAATGGGGCTGTTTTCTAATTTTCTGTATTTGTTTTTTGAACACATGATATTGTTACGCGAAGGACGAGTCAGTAAGACGAGCAACTATTTACAGGTTATATTTACAACAGCGGTTGCCACGCTGACCGGTTAGATCCACATCGCGAGCCCAGTTCGTTCTTCCTCCTCTTTTCCCGAGTGATGGCGCCCACGCGCCTCGTTCAAACAATCAAGTACCATACGCGTGTAGCATAATCCCCCGGCGGCAGAAGCGACGTCCTGGGGCGTCTACATGTCATCACTGCGAGGGTGATACTGCTTCAGTAATGTAACCTGCACAATATCACTGGACTGGGAGGCAGATAGGGCGTCAGGGTTGATCTAGTAGGTGATGGGAGTCACGGCATGAAGCACTCGGTATGGGCCTGTGTAAGGAGACAGCAGTTTTTCTGACAGGCCGACCTCACGTGATGGAGGCCATAAAAGCACCAAAGAACCAGGTGGGAAGTGGACGTCTTGGTGTCGCCGGTCGTACAGATGCCTTTGGCTGTCTTAGGATTCCAGAAGGCTGTCATCGGCAATTTCCCTTTCGTGGGCACAGCGGGTGACGGCGTCATGTGCATATCCACTGGTCGGTGCTGCCTGAACAGGGAGGGTTGGGTCGAGTGGCAGTGCTGGTTCTCGGCTGAACCCAAGAAAACATGGGGAAAAACCGACTGTGTCGTGGCGCGAGGAATTATAAGCAAATGTGAGAAACGGTAGAGCGAGCAGTCAGTGTGGTATGAAGAGACATATTTCACGAGCATGTCTGTGAGAGTGTGATTCAGACGCTCCGTGAGGCCATTCGTTTGAGGATGGTATGACGTGGACAGGTTGTCCCTCGGGGCACAGCACTGCAGGATGTCCGCCATAACTTTTGATAGGAATGTCCGGCCACGGTCTGTGCGAAGTTGCCGCGGAGCTGCTTGTAATAAAATCACGTCGTGTAGAAGAAAATCGGCGACATCTGTGGCGCAGCCTGTAGGAAGCGCTCGAGTGATGGCATAGTGCGTGGCGTAATCCATGGCCACAGCTATCCACCTGTTCCCAGAGGTTAAAGAGGAAAAAGGCCAAGTAAATCCCAACCAACCGGAAAGAATGGTTCCTCGGAAATTTCGAGTGGTTGAAGGTACCCAGCAGGGAGCGTTGATGGTGACTTACGTCGCTGGCATTTCTCACAGGCAGCTACGTATGCTCGAACGGAGCGAGCAAGCCCTGGCCAAAAGAAGCGTCGGTGGATCCGGTCGTAGGGACCGGATACACCCAGGTGACCGGCACTGGGGAGGTCGTGTTGTTCGTGGAGAACAGCCGAGCGAAGGTGTTTAGGGATCACAAGGAGTAATGCAGCGCCGACGGTGTGAACGTTTTGACGGTACTGTCAGCAAGTGACGATTGCAGGCAGTCACTGATGATACGCAAGGACGGGTCACCGGGCTGCTCTTCGGCGACATCAAGTAGTGAAAAAACACAGAGAACACAGGCGTCGGTGTCAGCATCAGACGTAGAGGTCGCGTCTTCGACTGCGTAGTGAGAGAGGCAATCTGCGTCGTGGTGTTGGCGTTCTGACTTGTAAGTCACTGTGTAGGGATATTCTTGCAGTCGGTGGGCCCAACGATCGAGCCGGCCAATAGGATCCTTGAGGGACGAAAGCCAACAGAGCGCATGCTGGTCTGTAATTACTGAGAAGGACTTGCCATATAAATATGGGTGGAACTTTGAAACAGCCCAGACTAGAGCAAGACATTCGCGCTCGGTAAACGAATAGTTGTGCTCTGCAGTTGTCAGGAGCCGGCTAGCGCAGGCTATAACGCGGTCGTGTCTGTGCTGGTGTGACGTTAAGACGGCGCCGATCCCATAACCACTGGCATCGGTTCGGACCTCTGTAGGGGCGGACAAGTCAAAGTGGGCCAAGGCCGGTGGATTGGTGAGAATCGCGATGAGGCGTGAAAATGCGGCAGTCTGAGGGGAACCGCACGTAAAAGGCACGTCTTTCTTCAGAATCTCAGTGAGTGGTCGAGCGATTGCTGCGAAATCTTTCACGAACCGTCGGAAATAAGAACAGAGCCCCACAAAACTGTGGACGCCTTTGACAGATTGAGGTACAGGAAACGCCGTTACTGCTTGAATCTTCTCCGGGTAGGGTTGTACTCCAGAAGCATGGACGAGATGGCCTAGCACTGTAATCTTTCGGCGCGTGAAGTGGCACTTCGTTGAATTTAATTGGAGCCCAGCCTTGCGGAAGACGTCAAGGACAGCTGCGACGCGCTCAAGGTGCGTCTCAAATGTAGGGGAGAACACAAGGACGTCATTGAAGTAACAAAGGCAAATTAACCGTTTGAAACCTTGAAGCAGAGGGTCGATCATCCGTTCGAACATGGCGGGGACATTGCATAAACCGAACGGCATAACCTTGAATTCGTAGAGGCCATCTGGAGTGAAGAAAGCTGTCTCTTTTTGTCTTGCTCATCGACATAAATCTCCCAATAACCAGATTGAAGGTCGATGTACGAAAAGTACTTGGCACCGTGAAGACACTCAAGAGCGTCGTCGATTCGTGGTAAAGGGTAAACGTACCTTTTAGTCATTCGAGTTAGGTGGCGGCAATCTACGCAGAAACACCACGTGCCATCTTTCTTGACGAGTACGACCGTGGACGCCCAAGGACGTGACGAGGGCTCAACAATGTCTCTGGCGAGTATCTTGTTTACTTCCTGCTGATTAACTTGCCGCTCTGCCGTGGACGCGCGATACGGTCGGCAGTGAATGGGAATAGCATCACCAGTGTTTATCCGATGCAAGTGGTCGATTGTCAGTGTCAGATATGTGGCGGTAGGAAAGCGAAAGGCGATATAGGGCGGCTGCTTGGTCAACTGTGAGGTCCGGAGCGACCATGGGACGTAATGCGCCATCGAGGTTCAAGGCATCCTGCGGGTAATCAGAAGGATCTGGAGACGCGTCGGCTGCAAAAGCGTGACGTGGTCGTCACGCCACTGACCTGAGCTGGGCCACCGCTATGCCTTCAGGTAACACTTGCTTCGTCAAGCCAAAATTGATAACGGGGAGACACATCCGATTAGCGGCAAGGGTTACGACGGAGTGTAGCACAGAGATGTCGCGCGCCAGGAGGACATCACGAATAGGTGCGACGACAAAGTCGCCATCAAGCAAGTTGTCGTTGAGGCCAATTTGACGGAGGCTCAGGCTTTTGGACGTAAACGAACAAATGCTCTAGTGCAGAGGGTGTTCGGTTGTTCGGGGCGAACGTCTTAAAGAAGAGAAAGCTCGAGGCACAGTGTATCGGTGGCACAGTCGATGTGGGCAGCATCTGTCGCTAGAAACTAGAGCGCGAACATTAGGTCATGAGAGCAACTGGTCAGCACGGTCAACCGAACTGGAACTTGGCGGCCAGCAATTCCTATGTGAGCAGTGCACATACCCCTTAAGGCAACAGTGGCGAAGGCAGGTGTAAGGACTTTTTTGAGGGAACGACATAGGTTAGAGCTCATTATGGACACTTGGGCTCCAGTATCAATTAATGCCATCAACGGAACACCATCTACCTCTACTTCAATTAGGTTCGTGTTGGTGAGGAGTGTCAACGGAGACTTTGGACATCACGAACGTGATGCAGCACTATCTCCAACAGCTACATACGTGCTGAGCCAGTCGTGGACGTCAACGTCATTTTTGGCGGAGAATGTCCCAGGATCACGGAGATTTGGAACCGTAACGTACGTTGTGGTTGGCGCCGCAGGTGTAGGTGGCCACGCGGCGGTTTCATCGGAAGCCATGGCTGAGAAGAGGACGGTGCGGCCACTTCGGAGCTCCGTGGCGAGGACGGGGAACGTTGCACCTCCACCACAATGTTGCGCGAAGGACGAGTCAGTAAGACAAGCAACTATTTACAGGTTACATTTACAACAGCAGTTGCAGCGTTGACCGGTTAGAATCACAGCGCGGGCCCGGTTCGTTGTTCCTCCTCTTTTATCGAGGGATGGCGCCCACGCGCCTCGTTCAAACAATCAAATACCTCACACGTGCAGTAATATCGTCAAGAAGTTGTGTACCAATTGTGGTGACACACAGTACACGTGTCAATATGCTGTCAGGGCTTAGTAATCTACTGGCGCTACTTTAGCTTGACCTTGTCGTTTTCCTTAAATTGTAGAACATGTCAATGGGAAAAACAAATGGTACAAATTTCCAAAAGTGTTGGAACTGTATGTCATACATGCGCATCTCGTTCATGTGCCTTTGTCTGTGTACGCTGTAGCGCCACAAATCAAATACAATGAAGAGGCACAACGCTACTGATAACTTAAGCAGCATCTATATGTTCATGCAACAGCACCATGTAATAACATGAAATGTTGTCTTGAAATAGAGCCTATGGGTGCATAAAGGTGTTGAATACTTTACAAGCAATTTACAGAGAGTACTTGTGAAACTTAAAGCAGCAGGCGGCAAAATGTCATAGCTAACGGAGAAAAATACGATGACGAATAAAACAGTCAAGCACAAGAAACACTAAGCCAAGGTGACAGCAACAACATTTGAAGAAACAGATGTAGGGCTAATTTTGAAGAGTGCAAGCGGATGTCCTAGTACAGAAAAACACCATTGAGGAAATTACTCAAGCAAGAGCACAGCAATAAAACACTAAAATGAAAGAATACATAATAATAGCAACTGCATTTTAGACGATTCAAGTGCCAGGCTGCAATTCACATGGTACACACTACTGCAAACTGAGTCGGTGGTGTCACAAATAATTTTGAAACAAATTCAATATTCCATATGCGTTGCTATCAAGATGCTTGTGACTCACCGAAGGGCATATATTACCCCGCCGTTAGTAAAAAACCTAAGCACATTTTCTAATGTCAAGACATCATATGTTTCTATATGCCAAGTGTGGTGCCTTCAATATACAGCAACTGCACTGATGTGGTCGACACGTTACTGCCTACTACAACCAGTGATCAGTCGGAGCCCCCCACAGCATCGACACCTACAAGCAACATCCATGTGGAGCCTACTGGAGAACCTTGCAAAGAATGCAAGTTCATTGTTTTTGAAACCCACCTGCACTGTTTGCCACATGCCTTGGCGTAAGCTGCTCTCTGTGGCTGGCTCAATGGTTGCAAGCAGTATCAGCTGCAGTAACTGCGAAAACACACCAATGTGGAGGAGCCAGCTTCTAATCCCAGGCAAACCAGCAGGCAATGTCCTAATGGCAGCAGGTCTGTTATTTTCCGGATGTCCATGCGCCCCAGCGCTGCGATGGCTGCCGTCCATTAATGTGCAGGCTATCAGTTACAAGCGCTTCTTCCTCTGTCAGAAGCTGTACCTGCTGCTAGCTATAAAAAAGGCAAGTTTCTTTTCCGCTCAACCAGTGAGTGTATGCTAATGCTAACAGCTAAAAATGAGGATAATATTAAACCGTGTTTTCTTACTTCACATGCTATCCCTGTAGAGTAACCATTCATTGCAGTGTACAGGTACTAGCCAATCGGGCAGGAAATTATATGTTTACATAGAAGCTTCAGATCTTAAGGACATTACAACGAGCGACGAAACAAAAACCATGTACTATTTTGAGACAAGGAGAGAGCAGTGCGAACTTGAGGGCAACTGGTACTAGCCAATATTATAGTTGAGATTGGGAAGCACGAAGAACACAAGCATGTTTCAAACTTCTAAAATAAAATAAAAATATTGTCGTGACAAAATTCTCCCTTGCTGATTGGTTGCCAAATTTCTGCAATGATGCGTCATTACGCATCATATATGAGTGCGGTAGTGTGTAAATAGAGTATATTGCAAAAATATAAAGGCCAGCCAGCCATTGGAAGGAGCCACCAGCCTCTGTATTTTTCCGAGAGGCGTTACATTGGAATCTCCGGCGATGCTTATGGAACTCTGCCATTCAGGCAATTCGAGTAGCTACGTGAAAATTGTGCGTAGATTCATGACGAGTTGGTTGCAGAAAAAGCTGCCCATGAACTGGACTTGGCCGGAGATGGCCGCTGCGATTCTCCAGGCCAAAGCGCGAATTACGTGACCTATTCTGTGTTTGACACCAAGACCAATCGCATCCTGCATTGTCAACAGGTATTAGTCCCTGATGTAAGCAAAAACCAATGACAGGATAGAAGTAAATGAGTGTGACTAACTTAAATCCTTCTTTGTCTATGCAGTCGAATGCGGTGCCTAACATCAATGCCATCGAGAAGAAAGGTTTAGCGAAAAGCCTGAGGTATAGCTAGCAGAATGTGGAGTAAAAGTCCGATCGTTCACCTTAGGTAATGTTAACCAATAATAACTAATACAGGAAGCGACGCTGCTGTTGTGTACATATATAACCGCGGTGTTGCATAGCTTCACATACTAAAGTATTGGCCAGAAATACTGTTGAAAACATAATGCACATGTCACAGAACTTCAACATGTGTGGAAGGTAGTAATGGGAGCATGGTTGACGATATAATCCAAATGGGGACACTTCTTTTTACAGGCAGAAATGTCACAGCGTCTGGAGACATTGGTGATCCTATGCCATGAAATCTTTTAAAACTGTTCATGAAATTAGAGGCAGGGGAGCTTGCATTCGCTCAGCAGCATGTTAGCGTGAGCTTTGGATCGCAGGTGAGGGCATCAAGCAACGAAGACTAGTTGCTAAAGGGACGAAAATTGGTGTCGGCCTAGTGACATTACATAATAGAAAAAACGTGTAAGCCCTGCACGCTGAACATACTAAGGGGCCAGGGTACCACATGAAGTTCGTTCTTTCAACTTTGCTTCTAGGTCTTGCTATGCTTTGCAGATCGGTACCCAGAAGTCCAAGCATTCCTCTAGAAAAAGAAGCTAAAGCACTTCTTCGGTACATAGCACATTGCTAAAATTATGCGAAAACATTTTTACGCAATTACTTGGATATAGCATAACTCGTGCATAATTGGTTTTATTCAGGTATTACGAAGAAGCTGGAAGCGGCAAGTGGATCCTGGAACTGCACATCAATAGAAGATGAACCCAAAGCATTGTCAATCACCTATATTGCATGGCTGCGGTGGGAAAAAGTGGTGGGGTCTTCATCACCAACATGTGGCGCAGCATCCTTAATCATATCTGCTACCAGCATGTGGGCCATGAAGGACATTTCACTGCGTGTTTGCATGGGCCCCTTGAAGATAGGGAGTGGACGGAAGGAGGTAAACTTACAAGTGAAGTTGCTTTTATGAAAGTGGTGCATCTAAATGTCTACGTTTACATGGTTTAGCGATTATGCATGCTCGATTTTCTGTAACAGATTATCTCCACTTTATGCAAGAGAAGCGTGCATTACAATTAAGGCGTCCTATTCACGTAATTTTGTACGATCATTTGATTTTCCGCCTACTGCCACACCCTAAGCAAAGCTGCCAAGCAATTTGTTTGACATGCATCGTTAGAGTATATAAGTGCACAATTTGTTGAGAATTTTTGTACACACTGCCCCAAAAGACAAAAAAATAAGTTTGCAGGAGAGGTGGATGAAAGTGAAAATCTATTTTGGTGAACACTGCAATTTGCGCACTCAACGAGGACGCCAGTGCAATTTTTCAACAAGAGAAGCCCTCAGTATTTGGCCTGCACGGACGATATTCCACTACAAATGAAAGTTCATTGTCTTTAATAGGGCATTTCTGAAACAGATTCAGGCGAAACAGTGCTGAACCTGTGATTACACAGAATTCGATTGTCAGACAAGTTTGCATTTGAACATGGTCAACTGCTGGCACGGGAAGATATCAGTTTATAAAATCTAAAATCATTTTTATCGCCGACTCGCTGGCACTCTGCAATATGCGGGCCATCCTGCGGTGACCCCGCCTCCTCAATGACCTGCGCCAGCTGTCCCCGGATGTTCAGACATTGTCACTAGAGTCATTCAACAGATTGCTCATCCGCTTTGCCACAAAGTCAACTGCATTTTCACCGTGTGGGATGAAAGCAAGGTGTGGTTGCATTACAAACATTGCGCAAGGCATTTGCTGACGTTTCAACCTGTATTCCAGGGCAAGACTGGCTGTTCTGCACTTTAATGCGAATTCGTCACGACAGCAAGATTGTGACAGAACAGGTAAAGAACGCTGGAAGTGCAGGATAAGCAAATCCTAGAAGGGACATTTCACTGTTCTTAAAGTCAAGACAAGGCCCACATTTCGTACGTGGCCATGTATATCGAACTCTGATTTCACAGTTTTAGTGCAGAATAGCAAGAATACAAACAGAAGCAGGTATAATATGTTGAAGTGTACAGCCGTACGTTCTAAAACAGTGCAAGCTGCTTTATTCATACTCATTTTTTTGTTTCAAAGCATCACATAAAAGACGTTGTTCAGCTTTACATATTCCTCCGAAGCTAGACTCTATGTTTCCGTGTTACAATTACCTTTATGGTAAGCAATGTGTTAATTATTAGGTGCACGGCAACTGCACAAAACTAAATGACGCTATATTTTTTCAGGTTATGCCCGCCAGGTCTTAGCTGATGTGATCCAGAGGTCAGGAGCTTCCTCGCACAGAGAGAGCCTGCAGATGAGCACCCAACAGCCGCAGTGGTGCATGACCGATGACTTTGATAAACCTGACAAAGAATAATTGGTTGCACGTCTGAAATCTACGTTTCAGCACACTACTGAAATTGGCTTCCCGAGATAGCTACAGATTCAACCTGCGCGGTGGTCTCACTGCATGATGGTATCCCGTTTGCTCCGGTTGATCATGTTGAGGCGAACTTGCTTCCACAGTCAGTCCCTGTATTTCAAGCAAGGTGGGTGTGGCCTCGGGTCGCACTGGTGACATGCAGGCAGAAATTTGCAGCAGCGTTTCTGGCAATGTGAGTTCCATGGTAGCCTTGACCTATCTGGAGCTGGTGAAATTCCGTGCGCGTTGACGACTCCTAGGAACTTGATTGAAGACGCTCCGACTGACATTTCGTTGATAGTAACGCCTGCTTTATTTAGGCAAGACAGGACGTAACCTAGGCGTTGGTCGGGCTTTTGGTGGTGCTGAACTAAGACTAGTATTTCATCTATCACAGGGCCGACTCCGGAAGCGCTTTCTAGTAGTTATGACATGAAGCGTTGAAAATATTTGGCCACTGTCGTGATGCTCAAGGGAAGAGATCTGTAGGAATAGTGGCCAAAAGCATCAATGAACGTGGTCAGTTCTTCGCTCTCACAACTTAGTTTGATTTCGTGGAAGCTGGATGTTGCATCGAGCTTGGGAAACTTCGAAAACAGATTTTTCTGCTTTTTCGCCTTGCAAAGGTGCGTGAAGTGACTTCGCTTCTTACAGAAATTGCACGTAGCATTATGAGCGGGGCATTCGTTGCGTGGGTGGAGACAACGGTTGCCGTAACTGCGAGCTCTAAGTTGGCTGCGCCGACTTCTTACAAGGCCGCCTCGACGTTGAAGCTGTCTAATGCTCCACTCTTGCGGAAGCTTGGGCAGGAAAGATGCTCTTTTTTGGCCTCCTCGCACACATGCGCTTGGCACAGTGCTTCTGCCGAAAGTTTCGTACGTCGGCACAACTCGTTAGATAGCTTTCGGTCGCGCAATCTCATGACGAACCTGTCACGAAGACGTCAGTCTTTCACCTTGGAATTTTCGTGCCCACAAAGCCTGAAAAGATTACAAAGTGCCGTGAAAAAATTCATTCGCTGGCTCCCCTTGTGACATAATCGGTGGCGTTCACAAATTTTGTTGATTGGGTGGAAGAAATGTGACACTAGCTAAACCTTGACATCAGCAAACGAGAGGGTTCCCGGAGTCAACATACCCAGTGATCACAAGGCTCTGCGTGCTTCATGCCCTATGCAATACAATTCATGCCCTATGCAATCATACCTCGTCGGTGGCTGTGTTGAGACCAGTGGAGAAAGCGTAGTGTTCCTACGCTGCTATCCATTTTGGCCACTCAGTCAGGCTTGTGAAGGTAAGCGGTGGCGGGGGCTGAAGTCCTGGTGTTCCGACACGCAGGATGTTGACCTTGGTAACTCCCGTATTCTCACTGGCTTCCACATTAATAACTGTTATGATACATGGCTCTGACTTCTGACGCCGTGTTCCGGGACGCCGACGAATGACGGCACGAGCAACTACTGCCCATATCAATAAGAAGCTTTATTGCATTCTGCATATTAAATATTCCCATTTCGGAAGGTGCCTCCCCTTGCTTTCAGGCAACTCGTAGCTGCAAACTCAAGCGCAAGGTGGCGACTACTACTGAGCATTGTTATAAAAGTGCCCGCTAGATGGACATGAGTGGCGCCTCTATAGGTGGGGATACTATGCATGTAGCACCAAGTGGCTCATTGCTGATAAAAGTCAGTTGAACTTACAACTTACTAAAAGCAGGCAATTCAGCTGAGAAATGAAGATCTGTGCAGTTTTTTTATGTGTAAAAGCTGTGTTGAGCTACATTACGCAATTCAAATAATTAAAGAAAAACACCCTGTGAACCCAGCGCTGAAGTCATGGCTCAGCTAACCATAGAAATGTTTAACCAGCAAGCGGAATAGGGTTGCCGCAGCATACATTACAGCCATTACCAGCAAGACTAAACTCTTTTAATAAATCCTACCACAGGGCAACATCTCTGAAAAGATGCTCGTTGCAACGATACTGAAAAATATTCACTCAGCTCACGTACGCCTTTTCCTAGGTGTATAATATTATAACAGGAAGAGGGACCTAGCGTCTGTCATTATGAAGTTTCGCGTGTCATTGAGCACCCCCTGCTAATGCAGTTACGGAAGCATGTGCCTAGACAGCTTTGCCAATATCAGGGGTGGTGTCATAGGCAACCAGGTGACCTGCTGAATGGAAGCAAATTTTATCCAGAATGGGACCGTGGAGAAAGCATTACACATGCCATTCTGCAGCAGATGTGATTACCAGTGTAATGATGAACTGTCAACGTTTAGCAAACCATATTTTTCAACCGCTGTTTTTTAGAGTTTCGCCTCTTCATCATATGTGCCTTACTGTTCATGTTAATTTATTCCTGACGTTATTCCTTTTAGAAACAGGTTAATTTGTCATCTTGCCGTTCAAATTCATTTCTTTGGTTAATTTATACCGCAAACGTGATTGTATTTCTCCTCTTATCACAGTCGTCCTTAAGCGCATAACAATAAGTTCTCAGTTGAAAATATTTATCATGCAGGCCTGCTACCATATAGTGCAGTTTTATGTTGTTCAGTGAAAATTTTCTTGTTTTTATTTTTTTACTTGGCTCCTCTGTCGCAATTGTAAAAACAATATCACCATATTCAAACATTTTTTTCTATTGGCGCAAGCACAACACCGCCCCTTGACATGTTTTCGCCACTCCAACAATGGCGTTATGCTGGCCCACTATATCAAAGCTGATGTGCCATTGTCTTGCAGAATACTTATTTTTCTTTTTCTTAAAAAAATGGAAATCATCAAGCACGTGCAAAGCGCGTCACAGGCCGCAAGGCGTTCTTTCACTCTCGTTCTCTCATCTTCTAGAGAAAACGTGGCTGAAATATAAGATACGCCCATTTGCATTCTGTCCCTTTGATGGCAATCAGACCATCACGAACGCAAGATCAAAATTGTAACCGCAATCGAGAGAAACAACTGATGATAGAATGCGCTTTGCCCTGGCCCATATCATACTGCTACTGTATTTCATTGCTTTCCAAGTCACAGCCAACCAACCCACTATTCATGCGTTCAAGCATCCTCCCCATCGAAGAAGTGAGGTACAACCTATTCTGCATAGCAACGGTTTCGAAGAAAAGGTAAGAGCCATGCATGTAAATCTAGCTCATTTCTAACACACAACCACTACTGCTATAATCTGTGTTCACATTACCGCTATGAAACTATATAGCATCATAGACCTATACAATATAGTCAATGCAATGAACTTGCGATAAACGTTGCGCAGTTATTTCGAAAAAGCGCATACGCAGGCAACGGCTCCACTTTGCTTGTCTGAATGAGGTTGAGGCGCCCAATACCTAAAGCAAATCCTACAATAGTGTTTTTGACAAGCTGGAGGTAGTTTTCTTTTTTGCATAGGTCAGAAAACATATATAATGAATTAACAGACCGACATACACTGTAATAGTTTCCATGTACTTCTTTATTACTTTATTAAGATTTGTCAAATTTCTTCCTACCAAGGTACTCCTTATTTCTACAATGGAATATAAATCAGCAACTTTATTATTTTTTCATGGGACCTTGTGGTTGAACGTTTGGAGTGTGCTTATTTTTAAATGTTCATACGGAGTTTTCAGACTCAGTTTCTTTTTACATTTTCACAAAAGAGAGATGGGTATATATAAGGCAAGCCGTCGTATAGCACGACGGACAGCCTGATTTCACTTGAATAAGGCATTTTCCTCCTTACTAATTCCAGACTATAGACAGCAATGACGAGTGCAGTCGTAACAGCACGTGTAAGAAATGGTTGTGTTGTTCCGGTAAAGGGGAAAGAGAAATTTGCAAGTATAAGAGGCTGCGCGAGCGTGACTGCAGTGATAGGGACAACGACCATGGCTCTAAAATTTGCCGATGTTTTTTGCAGGAAGGTAAGAAGGCATATTTCTCCATGGCTCTTTTTCAACACCCACTACACTTTCCAGCAAAAAATGAACTTCAGATTTTTTGCATCTATTGCCAGTTGTGAAAAAAAAACTTTGTTTTTCAGGTTATCACCTATGCATAACTAAAAAGGATTTCACAACACCAAACTGTTCACCGAAGGGACACATTTTTAGCAGTCTGACGTTTTCGTTACGCTTAATAGAGCGACAGATCTTGGCTAGTTCGAGGCCCTTCTATATACGTATCTGGCCTCAACGCCACACGCGCTTAGCGGGATGATGGCGATATCTAGGAAACATGCAGGCAGTATTTCACGAGTTTATAGCTTCCTGCATAGAGTTGCATACAAGAACTACTCGAGGGAACTGTGGCGTTAGTGCCTACAGGAGTTGCAAGCAAAGCAATTAAAATCGCACGGGAATTATGATCAGTGTATGGATTTGCTTTTTCTTCGTCCGTGTGGATTCAAACGGCTTCGCAACTTCGCAAACTTGTCATTTTGTGCAAAGTACGGTGTTCAAGTAAGCAAATAAATAGTAATTATATTGTCCGGCGCAAGGATTAACGCAGGACCTCTAGCCTACAAACCTGATGTTGAAAACGTCACGCCTTAAGCGCATGTGTCAAGAACCAGCGTAGAACACCCTCACTCGGCGGGCAAACAAGCACGCCGAGTAAGATTATATATATATATATATATTCATTTGTATTATTTAATGCACGTAACTAGGTGAACATAACATATGAGCTGTCTATATTCCGCTGCGTATAAAATTGTTTCTTCGTTTAGCGTGCTGCTCTTCAATACTAGCATTTATACCTTGAAGACCACACTTCATACAAACACCCAGTCATGGTTCATAAGCCAATAGCACTAAAGAATGCTTCGCTTTGCAGAGATTTCAACTGAAGCTGGGTCTGCCTGTTTTTGTTTATTTATTTATTTTAGCAAACTCGGGAAGGTAATTTGGCATATTCCTAATGAAACAATAATTATAGCACCCGTATATTCATTGTTTATTCTTAGCTACAAAACGCTGTGCCGAGAAAGCTGTAGATAGGACCTTCCTGCACCATTTGCTGTATCTTCAATATGGATTTTGAAAAATCCGATTATGCTTTAAGGAAAGAATTTTAAGTTTCTTCTGTGTTATGTAATAGGTGCAGGGATGGTTTTCCTGCCATCTACTTAGGAACATAAAAGACGCCCTATGTCAACCTGCTTATTTGTTTTCTTATTCCTTTACCTTGCAATCATATTTTTCTACAGTGGCCCCAGCGTGTCTCAGCCCCGTTGGAAGCTCATTCTATCTCCCTTGTTCGCACTGCTCCTTCTCGAGATATTTGAAATTCCTAGTGCACCACACCGTGTACTTTTGCGTCTTTTCGGGTGTTGAATCATCGCGCACAGCAGTCACACATATATTGTCTACTGCGTGCAAACAATCGCAGAATTGCGTGCGTCATTACCATGAACTCGAAAGGTGGTTCGCGGCGGTTAGCAGAAGCCTAACACAGTGCTCTTCTTCCATCGTTTTCATGAAGATGCTACAGGCGTGTGTACTGTTCTAAACAGAAAGTAATCCGATCGTTCACATCCAAATCAAAGGCGGGAAATGTGCTGAGTTATAATGAACGTGATACTACGCGTCCTAATGCGCTCAATTCTTTTCGCTTTGAGTAAATACGAAAAGTTGTAACTCTGCAATTTCTTAGGAAACAGTCTTGAAATTATAGGCGACTTTCTCTTCTACCTCGACTCGACATATATTTAACATATGCTTAACGTTCATTTGTAACTTAATATAATCTCGCGCAATAACAGAAAGAGTATAAATATTTACTCGTGTAATTATTTATTCTTTTACCGGGTGACGAGGTTTCACCCGCTAAAAACCTAACGTTATCGCTCAACGCAAGGCTCAGTGGCATTACTTCGAACTTACTCGAATGCTACCGTTGATTCTGTCAGTTTTGTATGCTCTGGCCGAACCTTATGTAACCAGATTGTATGCACGACACAAATTGTATAGTGCTTTCTGGAAGGTAAGCGGACACCAGCGATTACTCTGGAACATTCGACGACTCATGTATAAAAGCCAACGCGCTTGGCCAGCAGATCAGATTTTCGACGATCGCTGACCTTCTTCCCAGCTATCTTATTCATTTAAATGACACTTGCTTTTAGGGACAGAAGTTTGCCCAGTAAAGATTTTGTTTCGTAATTCATAGTTTTCATACTGTGTTCTTCAACATCGCTACAACGTGACAATATTTCGGTATTTTAACTTCTAGCTATACACCCATTCAAACCATAATTTTTCCTCTGATCTTAGCTTGTAGTAGTTATCTTCTAAAGCGTCACATATTTCTGGAGGCATGCCATTGATATCTGCAGAATGCACTTTCAAGTTGAGCTCGTCCAAAACAAGTTAGTATGTGTTTTTAGCTAAAGCAAGTATTACGAACCTAAAGCACGTGTTTTGCGTTTCCATGCCCGTAACTGAGCTAATCTTGAATTGTGCCAGCTTTAATGGTAGTAACCATCTATTTGCCCACTTTTAGTATTAGAAATCTACACTTTGAAGATGCATGCCATTAGCAGAAAGTACATATTTATGTCTTTATACCAGAAGTACTATGCAGCAATTAGGCATTCTGCGTATTCTTTCCATTTGTTAACATATAGCCAATACACACGGGAAAGGGGGATCAATGACATAGCCATACTACTCGTGAGCAGCGTACAGCGTGCGGATTCGCCTGCTCGTGGATATATGCTGGTTTTCACCTTAACAATACTGTACACCACCGGCGTTAACACGAAATCATCACCACTAGTTTGCTATGGCAAAACGTCAACATTTCGAAAAATCCATAACCCTTTTATTCAAACTATCATCCTGAGTCGCTATTCAACCTTTATCCTTTTCAAACCCTCATGCAATTCCACATGAAGAAACATACGAACAGCTTGTTCACGTCTATTTCTGGCCATGCAGAGTAAATTCAAAACAAAGAAAAACAATAAAATGTCCCTTGAGCACCGAATTATTCTGTAATTAACAAAAATTTTGCTTGACTTACTAAGATATCTACAACTGGGACTTCAGTCTGAGATTTCAAAAAAGATACACTGAGCTTTGCATGAAGTTTCTATCACTTTGTTCAAAGTATCGATGTTCGAATGTCTTCGTACCAAATATCATATACGCCCGGCCTTGGGGCATTACTCAGAGTACATCTTTAGAATAACGCGCCACCTCAGGCCGCCTACTCCTAGGCAGGAGGCGCCTGACGTCTAGTAATGCAGATATTTCCTCTTGGACATGTGACTTACTAAAAACACGCATCAAGTGGCACTGCACGCAGATACCTGAGCAGGCGTCACATAACTGTTGGCCATCATCATCGCCATCATCATGTTCGTCTCGTCGTCAGTATAATCGTCACCAACCAAATGTGGCTATCAAATGTCTCGTCAAGTTGCGGTGGCTTCTCATAAGTAAGGCACAGCACTTGGCATTCTTTTAACCGGCAGCGAATGAAGTTAAGGAGCAGGTGGGCACAGATGCGAGGTGGCCGTACGTGTGTTGGCTGAGGGCAACGTTTTGACTGTGTTGCCCGAGATAGACGGAAAGCTCTTAGGGACAGATATCAAAAGGAACGAGGTAATTGTCACTAAATGTAGAAAGACGATTGCTTATCTTAGAGACCACGCATGTATCGTTCAAGCCAAACAATTCTTGCTCATTTGTTGTGTAGAAAGGGTTAGCGGTTGCTGAGTATAAGAACAGTGCAGCGTAGAGCTGCGGTGCTTCATTAGAATTGCATAGAAATAGAATTTAGCGCTACTTTTTGTTTATTTTTTTTTTTTTGCTCTATGTACAACTTACCTGTACAACATTGATTTCTCCGGAGCGGGAAACTCATTGCTTGGTAGTGCAAACTATGACTGTTTTCGTAGGGGGAAGGGGGACCGTGGTGTGTGCTCAAGTCACCGCGTTCATTTTTCGTACCAAGCCTTTGCTGTCGACAAACGACTCGCCTTATCAAGGCAACCTTTGGTGTCGAAACTACGACTCTTTAGTGTATAGGGTCGCACATTGGAAATGGCCATCACAGAATGATACTGCATGTGCTTGAATTCGTTTACAAGAAAAATTAAAGCTTTCGTTCAACTTCCTCAAATAAGTAGACGGTTTGCATAAGGGCACTGAAAAACACGTTGTCATGCTTTTGTTTTGTTTACTTGATGTCTGCTGCTCTAGGGAAACGCGCGCTATCAGGACAATCAATTCGGTTGTTTTTCAAGCAATGTACCACAATTTAATATATTCCTGTATAGCTTGAACTGAGGTTCCTGATAATGCTTGTTACGTAAACAGATATTGGACATAAGATGGCTTTTTTTGTTTGTCGTAGTGTTCAACAGCACATCTCTACGATGATGATGGTGCTAGAGAAAATGTTCTTTGGATGTGGACTAGTGCTGATTGGCGCATTATTTTTCTTGTCGATATTGAGCCTTCACATCAAATAACAAGTGGTACATTTTTCTTTCAGTAAAATGTAAGGGCCTCTGCAGGAAACGTAAGATCAAGCTTCGTCATCCCATACGTACCTCGGCATAGCTCAACCATATATTTATTGTCTCTATGACCGAATAAATTACCATGCTGCTGCTTGAGTTCGGCTTTCACGATTATTTGTGTCAATGCGGAAATCTAGCGGTTGAACTTCTTGAACCTATCATATTATACCCTTCTTCGATTCACCACTGCAAAGGGCCACCTCCAATGACGAACACAACTCAGACAATGTCTTCATATAATAAATATTTTTGTATCTCACCGCTTGATCTGGCATAATTTCCTGTGTTATTACTCGTGAAACCAGAACACCGAGATTCCCTTCTGCACCTGGGAACCAAATTGTGGTTTCGACGTTGGGCCGCGGCCGCAGCTTGCCGATCGACGGGGTATGCAAAAACAGTTGCGTACTCTGCGTTGTTTGCACGCTAAAACACACTCCCATATCTTCATCGAATCCTAATTACGCCGATTCTCGCAAGCTGTAAGGAGCTCCGGGACGTGAAATATAATAACTCAGTCTATTTATTTATTATAATATGCGGTATCTGCAACAAAAGATAGCAAATATACAACCGACTCGTTGACGAAGCTCCAGTGAAATCACGGCGCCACTAATTCCAGAACGCAAGCTATCTATATTTAAGGCCCGAACTACAGTTGTTGCCTGTGGTCTTCTTCCTTGAAAAAAAACATCCAAGTCTTAGAGTGCAAACGGCAAAGGTCAACAATTATCATCGATTTAGAGCGATTTTTTCCCGTTCATCGATATAATACCTTATAAAAAAGCACGCAAGCCTTCGATGATTGCTAGACTAACCCTCTTGCAAAAAGTAACAGAAACTGTGACGTAAATATATCAGCTTTGAAAAACCAGAGCTTCTGGTAGTTTGAAATCTCGAAGAGCTCTGCAAAATCCGGTGCGGTAGGAGGATGAAGTGCTATAGCACAACAGACACCAGGCGACGGGAAAAGAATCACACTTTCGCCTGACAGTCGAAATATTGATTGTGACAAAAAATTATTACGCAACAATTCCAAGTAAGAAGGGCCATTTAATCAGATGCATAAACTACTGTACACGTTCATTTATTAACTAAATTTACGAGCACGTTGTCACGCGCGCACAGGCAAACACGAGCATATCTCGATCGATGACCGCGACCGCTCGCAGCGAGAACGCTGGCGTGATGAAGAGCGGCAGCAGTGGCGAGCGCATTTCTCTTCTGGCTTCCTCTCCCTTTAACGAAAACTAAGCGTGAGAGGACACAAAACAAACGAAGCTCCAACTATTCGGTCATTCCAGCGACTATAGGCGGCGCGACGGTAGGTCAAGATGACTGCCGAGACGGTGATAAGTCGATCTCGCAAGCGTGTGCATTTTGAGCCGCGAAGCACGTCAGGCCCTCTAGTTCCTATGGGTAGGCAGCGCAACCCGGACGAATGACGAGAGGAAGTACACAACTCTCGTCCTTCGTCCGGGTTGCGCTGCCCACCCATAGGAACAGTTTCACTGCAAACCGTACTTTCTCTTTTGCTAAAGAGACGCAGAGGTGTGTAACTGAAGGCGAAGCTACGTGCAACGCCAGTCATATCATATGCTGCGGCATCAACTCCATTAGAGACGATTTTTGCAAAGGGGGGCGCAGAAGCGTTGCGGTAAAAGGAGTCGTGGACAGTAAGGACGCTCACTTGCAACTAAGTGTATTTTCAGAGACGAACCACCAGGAACGTTATTGCTCATGCACTCTCATCAAAAATTGTAAAAAACAATGTTAACATCTTTTATATAAGTGAAATTCGCCTAACAACGCGGCATGCATCACTACATCAATAATGGCAACTGTATTGTAGGCGGTAGCAACAAAGGCAAGTGCAAGTGGTCTGACAAAAGTCATTCCGAAAAAACCTTCGGGGGGAGGGGGACAGAGGAGGGGGCATGGAAACTTCAACCAAGGGCGATGAACGTATATTCCTTATCCATCAGACGCACTGACGGGGCACTAATACAAACGTTTACATGAGCGTGAATCTGACCAACCTCGAGAGAGAGAGAGAGAGAAACAACTTCATTTAGTCGCCTGTAGAATGACACCATGACTGAATGGCGGCGTGACGCGGGCCCTGACGTCTTCTCAGCGGGTGGTCTCTACTCAACTCCAGCGCATGTCACTCCCGCGGTCGGTCGTCCTGAGGGGCAACGCTCCGTCGGTTTCGCTCGGCCGTTGTCTTTCAAAAGCCGCCGAGACCTGCTGGACGGCCCAGGTTTGGCTTTCGTGGTCGTAGCATTCCGCCCCAGCCGCGAGTCGCGGCGGAATCGCTGTACTTGTCGAAGCTTCGTCGGGGAACTTTGTGCAATCCCATAGGATGTGCGTCAGGGTGGCCCTCTCCCGCTGGTACACGCGGCACACATAACTCACATATAATTTCGGGTACAGATGATTCATTAACACTGGGGTGGGTAAGGAACCAGCTTGCAATTGTCTGAACAGCACTGCCTCTGCTCGGTTCAGCCCCGGTTGCGAGGGTGAAAAAGTCCTTCGAGCCAGGCGGTGGAACTGTGTAAGTTCGTTGGACGTCGTCATGCGGTCCTTGGCACTACACCACGTTGGACGGTCGGTTGCAGCGGCGCGGTTGGTTAGCGCTCGCGCCACTGCGTGTGCCGTCTCGTTGTGGTTATCGTGCTTCGCCGACGCATCGTTGCCCGCGTGCATCGTTGCCCTCGAGGATTTCCCTTTCGAGTCTGCCTTTAGATCGGCTTATAATTTCGGTTTTATCGAAAAGCGGTTTACAGCCACAATCCCTGCAGTGCGCAGGAAGGTGCGCGGAGTTGCTAAGAACCTTTCAAGATGAAGAATGTTCTCTTAGCCTGTCATTTAGAGAGCACCCCGTCTGCCGAATGTGAACTTTCCCACAGTCGAGTGGTATCTTGTATACCAAATCGGTGGTACAGGTGGCGAGGGGTTTCATGTGTTTCTTTTCACAGGTCTCGTTCTTCTTATGCAAAGGGCGCACAACCGAGAAAGCTTGAGAGAAGGTTTCAAGACGAGGTCAACGCCGTGTTTTTTTCTCGATCGTTTTTAGGTTGTGTGAAATATTTTTGTCTCTGTAGATATACTTACTTGCAAGTGAGTGGCTTTCCTGTCTAAGTCTCCTTTGTCCGCAACGCTTCCGCGCTCACCTTAGCGAAAATCATGTCTAACTAGCCCAACAGCTTACTATTCCATTAGAGACACCAAGGTCAGCGTCGAATGGCTCTGCCTGCACTCGAGTGCAATCAAGGGCCGGCCGTACTTAGTTAACGCCGCAGTACGTGAAGGTACAGGCTCTATAAAGGTCAGTATGTCGTTGCTAGCCTTGAAAATGCTCACGGGCATCAAGCCAAATACTTGTGTTTTCGCAAACACTTAGTAAACGCAAGCTCATACCGGTAAGAAGATGTTAGTTCTTTTTCAAGCGCTCTTATTTTCAACAAATTAATCCTGTGCAGTAAGAAACAAACTTTTGCTGTTCGAAATATAAACGAAAAAACACAGCTGTAAAATACAGCAGTTTACGAAACTCGTAACGTAAAGAGGTGATTACGCTCTTCTAGAGCCAACGGTGGATAAAATTAACTAAAATTTAGCGTTGCTGTTTGACTAAGGACCAAGTACTTGTGCCTGAACAGGTTTCACATTTTTCCACCTTGCGTTTCGAGTTGTTTCTTGGTAACTCGGTACATCCCTTAAAATTTGTTTCTTCCTTGCGCAGAGCTCGGCTCGATCGCTGTAGACAAGTAGGATCACCTCTGTACGCGATTCAGTGTCGCGCAAATGTAGTACGAGCTTCGTAACTGGTTCCAGTGCCTCAGATCGTTACGCCTGTCTTGAAGTACGCTCTAAAGATACGGTAGCACTGAACACTCGCTATGGCACGGTTTGAGCACTTCGGCGCGCTGCACATGCGATAACTATTCCCTTTCTTCCTCATCGGCGCGTCCATGACTACCACGAGACGAACCGCTGAAGTTCGTCGCAGATTTTTATCAACGGGTGACTGCTTCCGAGGAGGGCCGCGTGGTGCCGCCTGCGTCGCTGGAATGACCGAATATGTGGCCGGCTAGCCTTCCAACCTAGCACAGGTTTCCTCCAAGACAGGAAACCTCGTAGTAAGTGCGCGGGCGCACTCAGCCGCCACCGCTTCAGTAGAAAAGATGCGTATTGTAATGCACCCATCCCCCCCCCCCCCACTAGCTCACGCACCCTCCTCACTTCCTCCCTTGCGAGTGCGAGAAGACACCGCTGCCTCACGCCACCATCCTCCTCGGCTCACCCTCGCAAGCTTTCGCGCGTACCTACAGCATATGGAATGCTGCCGCATTGTTATCGTCTTTGAACTTTATACTGAACATCTCTGCGATGCTGACGGTGACAGCGACGGCGAAAATTCGGCTGGAGGGGCGATATAATGGCTGTAGCAGTAAAACATGGCGGAGGCAAGCGCTGACTTCCAAGTGAACTTCGTAAAGACACGTGCATAACCCTACCACACGTTATCACAGTCCAAACTGCATATGCTTCTCAAAACTAAAAAAAAAAAAAACTTCTCAAATATTCGTGAATTAACACAACGCACCACCTTCGACGAATTCTAAGTAAGAACTTTTCGGAATATACAATCGAAAGGTTGGTTACTCATGGAATGTCGTTTAGTAATAGTCGCTGCTTTCATCATTGTCTTGATATGATGCCTTGGGCGACTAGCTATTATTGCGGTCTTGTCAAAAAAAGGAGTGCCGTCAAAATGACCTGGACGCAATGCAAGAAACCCATCTCGCACTTTCTGCTCGATTAGACTGCGTTCTGGTAAACTTAAGTACAGGCATCGGCCAGTCTGCCCCATGTGCCTTTGTCCACAGTATAGATGGAATTGTCAGGCATGACACCCAATGAGCAAGTAACTAACATCTCTCTTTGCCTTGCTTTGTACATGCGCGATCCCTTACGCATGAGGTGTATTGGGACGCACAATAGAAGAAGTTTGTGTGCAGCGGAAAAGGCAACGTTATGCATCCGCTTTTTGCCCAATCTTGTTAAGTGTATGCGAGATACCATGTAGGTATGTAGCAACCGCTGCCTTCTTTCGTGTTTTTTTTTATTGAAATGAAAATAACAGAAAGGGACGTAGTCACCTTATAAAGGTGACGGGTACTCCTTTTCTCATAGCGGAACCAACAATATAAAATATCTAAGAAAATGAAAAGAAATCACTTCATACGGTCAGAAATCTACAGCACATACTATTATACACCCATGAACGTAACAATATAAAAGTCAAATACAAGTTGCACCACAATGAGTTCGTAAACAAAGTCACAAACACACACACAAACGGCCGCGATGTAGTCTGCGATGAGCATATAAACAGATGAGGAATTACACGGAGTCAAAATATTGCACGCACAGGATAAAAAAGTATAACAAGTATACAAGGACTAATAATTGCAAATAACAGAAGCTAGTTATTGTAACATCGTTTGGCTATTCAGTGCAATATCTAGTAGTTGTTAATGATGCCTTTCTCTTCGTGAAAATGTTCAATTGCGTTCAATGCTTTTTGCTGTGCTATTTTCGTAGGTCATGGGCCCTGCAAGTTTGCCAGTGAGAAAGGCCGGTGAGGATCAATGCAGTGTTGCTCTTGTTCTAGATGCCGTCTTTACATCGCGTATGTGAGACATTCGAGGAGTAGATGGCGAATATCCTCATCGTCCTGGACACAGGAGCAAGCCGTGGTAATATTTCACTGCTGGTACGGTGTCTCTGTGTCGTGACTTCCAACGCAACGCCTTCAACACAGAGATCAGAAGGGTGCTAGGGCGGGCTACGGTGGTGGTTCGTGGGCCCAGGGACTTAGATACAGGTAAAAAAGTCGTAGACAGGACGAACATTTATCGACAACAGACGGCAACGATTACACTTACGATGAGCTAACAAGACATTTAATTATTTCTATAACTGTCTACGCAGTCTACGACTCATGAGAGCTGTAAGAGCACATGTCCTCAGGTACGATACGATGAGTCTTTATGAAAATCTTTTGCAAGATGGTCACTCACAGTACTTTGCGACCACGTCGGAGGCGCGCGCACTTAGAGACTTGCAATGCAGTTTGCTCGACGAAATCGTATATGTAGGCAACCAGCGTACGAGCAGATCATGAACTGCTCGCGCGAGAGCATGGCAGGCCCCGCGCTGTCGGCAACGCGGCCCCGGGGCCACGACCACAGCAGGCGGCTTGTGCTACACCCTTTTACGTGGCTCGGCCGAGCATCGCACTCTCGACCAGGGTCATCTGCTACCACCTTGCTCGAACGCTGGTTCACCGCAGGAACAGGACCGACCCGTTCTGGATTATCTGTATCTAAGTTCTGGCGTGGAACACTGGTTTACCGCAGGACACGCCAGTCTCGTCCCGGCTGGTCTCGCAGCACCGATTTTGGTTCGTATTGTGTCGTACACGCCATGGCTAGGTCAGCCGTTTAGCGTATCGAAAACCCCGAGTTTCTATGCAACTTCGTCTCGAGCACGCGCATTCCGTTTTTCTGCGCGGCTTCCGTTGGCTTCTTTCATATTGCCATATTAGTTTCTTACTACGCATATTGCACATGTCATATACCTTGTGTATATTGAGCCTGGTGACCTGCGTCCGTTTTGGCTATCTGCTATTTGTAGACGGTAAGCCTATCTGTTTTTCAGGTTGCTTGGTTATTTCAGTCAAGGCATGCTACAGCCCTCAGAGAAGATCTCAGGGAACCCTTCTATATATGAAGCACGAGAATGAATATACTAGAAAGAACGATGGCTAGCGAGGCTCCAGGTTATGATTTGAGGAGAGACTAGGGATCGACGC
Organism: Dermacentor andersoni; assembly: GCF_023375885.2. Lineage (NCBI taxonomy): Eukaryota > Metazoa > Arthropoda > Arachnida > Ixodida > Ixodidae > Dermacentor > Dermacentor andersoni. The sequence continues at coordinate 92,669,813 of NC_092820.1, forward strand.
GATCTGCTGTGCTCCAGCGTGTAATCTTTTCTGACAAACTCTGCACCTTTAGACTGTGTTGCTGCGTTACTCGGGCTCTGATCTATTCTATCAGCGTCACCGACTGTAAGCATTTATGGAACAATGAGCGAACATTATACTGAACTCTTCCTGGTTTCAATAATCTCCTTGTCTTTCACAATTCTTAGCATTATCTCCCATTAAAATTACATATATATATGAAAACGAAAGAAAAAGGAAAACTCAAGTTTACTACCAATTTGAAGCGAAAAGACAATGAAGCCAAGGATAGCATAGGGGAAATTACCTGTAGCCCAAATTGCAATGGCGAAAATAATGGAGAAGGGCGCAATGAAAATCGACCAAAAGATAATTTGCCACACGTGGGAGCCGAACCCGCTACCTCCGCATGGCACGTGCGCTGCGCTACCACCTGTGTTACGTCAACGGCTACTAGGTCTATATATATGCAACTTGGTCTAGCACTTGAATTTACCCTGGAATACGTCTAACCGTACATATATATATAAATATATATATATATCGGTTTAGTGTCAATATTTTATGAAGGCAAAAGCCTCAGACGGCTCATTGGATGATAATTTGACCGTCGGGTGTTATGGTACCAAAATTGGGAGTCAACGCCTGGATCTTTGGTAGGAGTCGAACCCACGACTGCTGGTGTTAATTAAGCGGAGTTAAATAACGAAAAGTAAATTAAGATAGAGTTAATTAACGCAGTCTAGCCAACGACCTTTGGTCCGAGTCGAGTCTCTGATCTTTGGTGAGAGTCGTACTCATGACCTGCGGTGCTAATTAGCAAAGGGTAATTGAGATACAGGTAGCTACCCACGACCTTTGGTTGAAACCGCCACACCTTAAATGTTCGATTCTAATTGACATCCTGAAGATTGAGTGTCGCACCCGCAACATTTCGTGTTAAGGTCAAGTTTATTAAAGCACAGTTGAATCAGATGTATTTATTTAAGGCACTGGAACCCACAACCTCTGGTGGGAAAGAACTCCCTTGGAGATATGGGCGAAGCGGCGATATATCCAAGTTGAATTCCAACTGATATCGTGAAGGTGGAGAGTTGAACCCACGACTTTTGATAGGAATTGAACCCATGATCCGTGGCGTTGGCCAAAGCAAAGTTGGTTAACATAGCATTCGATGAGAGATGCAGACATGCAGATGCAGACATGCAGATGCCAACATGCAGATGTGAGTGAACCGACACTACCTCCAGTTGGATTTCAATTGACATCGTGAAGGTCAAGAGTCGAACCCACAAACTTTGGTGTTGATTAGGTTTCGTTTCCTTTTTTTTTTGAAGGCGCAGTTAAGGCACTCGAATCCACTGCCTCTGGCGGGAGAAAATAAGTGAAACGAGGCAACATTCCATTAGAATGAAAATGTCAAGTAATGTAATGAACGTCTAGAGAGAGCGCAGGCGTTTGCCTTCATCCTGTTTAGCTTATGCTAAAGTGAATGACGTTATTATTCCCCTGTAATTAAACTTTTATCCAGTGGAACGATTCCCTGTATCCACAGAAAAAAGGCATTTGCATTGGGCCGTGACTGGCTCCCGTCCTCAGCAACCTATATTTAGCGCAAGTGGATAGGTGCAACAAGCTAAGCACCCTGTGTAAAACCGCCAACCCAATCAGGACAAAAAAGCCCGTCTTTGATAACACAAATATTGCTTCGTTGCATGCACTCTGGGGATAGCCTATCGTATTCCGCTGTTTTGCGGTAAATGCTACAGAGTTCAAACAGGGAGATGCATCCATGAACGCTTGAGAGAGCACAGAAACAAAGCGAAATGTGCATCAGGTGACTGCTTTCTAGCGTTTCATTGCGGAACGAGTGCTTATCGGCCTCTGCTAGAAGACACCGCTATCACAGAGAGAAATAGACGTCCCTCTGTAAGATTGTTAATTGAAACCGAGCACATGCTCTTTGCCGCTGAGCAATACGTAACCAAACCTTCAGTGTCATTTTCCGCAAAAGATTGATTTTTTACGTGCCTTGAGAGCTGACCAGTTGCAATGTTACAGTTGCAATGTTGCAAAACGCGGCCGCAGGAAAGCCAATTCACACCTCTGCGTAGGACACTTCAGTTTACATTCGCAGTACCGCGCCAGCATAGATTGGCCGGCCGGTCACAGCCTCATAACTGTGCGAAGCGACGAGCTCAGCAAGAGGTGCGCATGCGCACAAAGTTCACTGGCAGCGCAAGTTGCGTCTGTTAGCCATGACACCACCTCTGTCGCGATTAACGGAGCTTGCCGGCCTGTCGGACACAGCAAGTGCGCGTGAACACGGGCTTGTGTTAGCATCTGGAAAAAATTATCAAGGCCCCTTTCTTAAAGAAATATGCTTAATATAACGCCACGCTACCCAGACGAACTGTATGTAGCTGCATTGCATTACGCGCGTCAGTGCCGCGGGTGCAGCCCACGGCAGAAGAAGAAGCTGCCGTACGCGAACATGAGCGTGAGCGCGATTGTGCACGTAAGGCCGATCCCGTGCATCGGCAACGGCATCGAGAAGCCATGTGGGAGACGCTTGTGCAGTCGAGATGCCTACTCGTGTTGAAATCGTCGGCGTGTACGTCGAACAGGTCTCCTTGTGGCACGGAAACGTTCCTGACAGAAAAGATGAAGACCTTAAAGTCACATACTACACCGATTCTACAACACTTTAACACCGATGTGGCGAAAGAGCACGGCAAATTGATCGAGAGTTTCATGCTAGATCGCTACTCGTTAAAATTTAGGACGATACAGAGACTCACGACGCGACACCTTGCCTGCCTTTATCTCACGTTTGCAATCAGGTGATGTCACGTTACGATGGCAGAACCTCTGATCGTCTACAAAAGCAATCACAAGGCAATAATGTGCAAATGTGGAGTCGTCCGTGCAAGTGTGAATATGTGCGTGTAATCAACGGCTACAGCATCTAAAATAAAGGCTATGCGATTTAACGAAATGTGAGTTCATTCAACTTCAACGTTCAAAAAATACAATCCTAAACAAGCAATAAAATCACATATGCATAGCATCGGGTCGGTCAGCATTTCCTGGGTTCACTGCGTGGTGATTGGCTTTAACTTTGATTAAGTTTGCATTGGGGCAAAGCTTCACGTTCAACCATCTTTCTTTGAAAAAGGGGCTTTGATTTTTTTACGGTATGTAAGTTTTAAGATGGTGTTTATGCCACAATGTGTCATACAGGTTTGGTAACGTTGCGCACGTGGTTTTGTGTACGCATAAGTACGACCAATCCCGAAATTCAGATTTCGTTGTTGATAGTTTGCGCTTGTGAGTGGTGGCGCTGGCTAACACTCCCGAGGTTTGTTCTAGTAGTGAAACACAAATACCCAAGAAAGTAGATGGAAAAACAGCGCCGCAGTAGCTCACTTGGTTAGAGAATCGCACGCGTAATGCGAAGACGTGTGATTGTTGCTCACGTGCCTCAAGTAGTTTTTTCATCCACTTTCATTGCGATTAATTTATGATTTCTTTAACTCAATGAGTTTAATAAGAACAAGTAATTTACCATATGTTGTCCTTGGTGTCTGCTTGTTGGCTTATTGCGATATATATATATTATCCGCGTGACCCGTGCCTATTTGCCGCCGACAGCCTACGGTCTGCTGTCTTTTTGCCCATGAGCGTGACCCCGTTTACAAGCGGGAAGGTTTACCGAATTTAGCGAGTTACCAACCTGGGTCAGCTATCCCAGGAGCAAGACCAGATGGACCAAGCCAGGAATGGGACAGCGATGGTTGACGAGCGGGCAAGCTGTGTTATCGATGCCTCGAAATAAGTGATAGGGCAGGAACTTGACGCCTTAACTCATGGAGCCGGCTGTCAGTGAGTGAAATTTGGGGATTCCAGAAGGACGGGTCGGTGACTGGCCGGTTACCGCAGTGACACTGGATGAGCAAAAGTAATAGGTTACTCAATGGAAGGTTCAGCGAGATCATAGAGTGACATGACAGGTGCCATGGCGAGCAGCGTATGCAGGTTTGGCGGTAGGCGTCAGGGAAAGCACTCAAGCGTCCTAGTCGCTGAAGAGTTGTCACATGCTGTGTAAGAGTTGAGAAGGCCGCTCACTACTGAGTGCTTCCCCGTCCCTGACAGGTGATCTCAGTAGCTGTTGATTGCTCTTCAGCAGTCAGCAGCCGCATTCCAAGAAGGTAGAACATACATCATGTCTATGGCGGCATCAGGTGGTAGGACTGCAATGGTGTGCATGGGCAGTAATTACGCGAAGACGGAACTGGGCTTCAACTTCTACAAGCTACACGCGCCGGTCGTTCGGCCATTACTGTGGCACATGAGCGCTCTGAGTGACAACGCTTTGTTGGCCATTGCGTGAAACAGCTGTTGCCGGGAAAACGGTGGTCATCGTCTATCAATGCACGGAGAGGGCGGAAGGTGCATGCTTGAATTCGAAGTCACCAATCCGTTGGGCCCTGAATGCAGCGGCGTCGAGATCCGGGAGCTATTAGAACTCACCTCTTAGGCGCCCGTTCCTACCTTGAGCGTCGGTGTGCCTTGGCGGCGTAGCGGAGCGAACGAGCACAGCGAAAGATAAAAGAGTGAACGCGGAGCGCAGCGTGGAATGAAATACGACGATAGCGAAAAGAACGTGAAGCGAAGGAGGGAGGGGCCGCGAAAGCATCAGGAGGAAAGTGGAGAAAGCCGCCTTGAAGCATCACCAGATGGCGCTCACGTTCGCTCATCCGCGGCAGCGATGGCACCGGCCCTGCAGGCGAAAGAAAAACAGACCTCGGAAGTTCACCTTCGCGCATAGCGTCCGCCGCAAGCGCTTCCCAGTAAAGATTATGGTTGCATAAGCTAAAGTTGCCGGCAAGCGGAAACAATGTGACCAGTCTATACACAGCGCCACGCCTCGCGGCTCTGCCAATCGGTGCGTTCAACGGTGCGATGCCTCAAGATATCGCGAAATGAAAGCACACATATAGCTGCGCTCTTATTTTGCATTAGGGACTGTCGTAATTTTCAGTGGTTTTCGATTCTGACTGCCTTATTTTATGAAAGCTGCACGATACCTCGCAAAACTTTGTTCTCCTGGCTAGAAAAGGTGAAGAAGCGGAAAAATTGAGAGCCACAGCCACCGTCTTCGAAACGCTGGCAGCGATAACGCTGAGCGCTGGGACGTGAATGTCACAAAGTGAAGTAGTAAGATAAATAGTCAAGGCATAATACTCTGGAGTTTCAGCTAGCCAAGAAGCGCTTTTTTTATCTTTTACAGATTATTGATACATAGGAGCAATGGCCGGCAGCAGGAATGTTTGTGGCTATATTTAGTGACGAGTGGGTTTGTCCACTTACAATGCGTTTACAAAAGTATTGTGTCGCGTGAACGGTGTCGTCGAAGGAAAATCATAGAAGTGCTGCACGTTAGCCATTACGTCACTGCCAAGGCTTCGCACCAGCAGGTAAGCAGGATGTCGTAGGTCATTGCAGTGTCAGCTTTGTGTGCTCTCCGGTTAAACTCGGTGTCCCACGATGTTGCTATCCGCGCTGTTGCTGTGGCGCAGGGCCTCGGTCACCCGGTATTCCAAAAATTCTAATACGTTTGCGGAGAAGCTAAAGCTCTCGAATGTCAAGCGAACAACTTGCTCTGGAACCAATCCCTTTTTTAAACAATAACCACTCTCGGACTTTGTTTTATTGTTCAGTGCCGGATTCTTAAATCCCTGTGGTGGGTGTGACGTAAGCGTTGTCGCACTATGGATGGCTTACGTGTCCACTTTCAAAACTATCTTTGTGACCTGTAGTGCGCTGAGCGCCGTTACGAACAATATGAGCTGGCAACCTTCCTCATTCTTCTCGCACTGTGTATCACGTTTTCTATATATCTGAAGTGCTATGGGCATTGTGTACACAGCGGCTTATTCTACGACAGGCAAGGTTTCCAATATGCGTTCCCCTAGCGGGGCCACATCTGCGCTGCTCCTTCTCATTGTTATTAACATGAAGAGTCTGACGTGCGACGCCGAAACTACGGAAGATCCTTCTCTATATGATCGGAGAGCAGCTGGGTCGGAAGGACAAACTAGCCAATCGAATTCGGTGAGTTCTTGCATATTATTCAAAAATAAATCTGTTTAACTCGCTATTAACGCCCGGTTGTTTATCGATGTCGGCTTGCCAAACACTAGCATCGCTTCCCCTAATTAGTTAAATCGTAGAATTCAGGGGCTGCAAGGCAGGCCGTTTAATATGTGCAAAAAGGCCTGCACTGCAGCTATTTCCTACGACATCCCGCTTTTTAGAATGACACCAGAGCACGGTACTTCAACGTTTTGCACTTCGCCCTAATGGGAATCCAACCACGGCACAAGTCAAAACACCACCTGGTGCTCTGCAGCACAAAGCCGCAGCTACTCACTCCCGGCAGTGAACAAATCCCTGGGCATGGGTTGACGGAGCGCTGAGGAGAGTGCGAAATAGTCGGCGTAGTTTCTTGGAGTAGCAGCCTCCACTGTGTACGATGACGCCGGAGGACGTGGAAAGCGGTGTTGTTGCGATCACATTGGGCAATGTGACATCAGTCAGCCACTCTTTGAGCGTTTTCAAGTCATATGGGTCGTGTGCTCAACGTATATTTCAACGTCTGCTCACTGCGCGGGCAATGCAAGAGGAGAGAGGAGAGACAAAGAGGAGGAAAGACAGGGAGGTTAGCCAGTGTAAGTACCGGCTGGCTACCCTGTGCTGGGGAAAGGGGTAAAGGGAATAAAAGCAGAAAGAAGAATAAGAGGAGAAAAAAAAAGAGAAATCGGAAAATTCACGCAGTAACGCGATAGTAGTGCGATAACAGCACTTGCTACACACTGATCCCTCTTGCATTGCCGTCATTTGTGAACCAAACATTGACAACGCCATCCGCCTATCAGGATATGAAGCTTTCATGTCGGCAATGCAAGAGGGATCAGTGTGTAGCAAGTGCTGTTATCGCACTCTTCGGCTTCAACCCTCAAAGCTTGAGTACGTGCTGCCATGCCTTCCACGCTGTGAAAATCTGCCGTAAGAAATGCGACGTATGACTAAATCCTTGCATTTGTGTTAGCGCAGTAAAAATATATATCGGCCTGCTTAATTTTTTTCAGACTAAAGCAAAGGGCAAAGCTTGCATGAGCAGCGAGGAGTGCCAAAAAAATCTGTGTTGCCTGCGACAGCAGTCAACGAATACATGCCAGCCATTGGCAAAATTTTTGCAAAAGTGTTCAGTAGAACAGGTCAGAGGTGCCATCTACTCGGAGCACTGCCCCTGCATGCCCGGGCAAGGTAAGCAACTTGATAGTAGAAGAATGCCACGTGTGTACGATGCAGTATTGAACAATACATGTCTATGGTGTGTCTCACAATGTTTTTTCGCAGTGAAGAGAAGGCTGCGAGGCTGTGGAGAAGATTCCAGACTGCGTACTACAGCATAATTTTGTATTCTCAGTATTAACTTTTGTATACCTAATGGGAAAGAATCTCGTTCCTTATCGCGTCTTTCTTGTGCCAGTTATTCCCGTCTTGCTTTTTTAACCAGTGCAAGAATCTTCTCCCTCAACTCAGCGCCGCATTCGGCAAAAAATTATTATCGGTTGTGGACTTCCGCCGCTGGAAAAAAAAAAATACGCGATATAGAAATATCCCGTCGGATCCAATTTAACACTACCAATTATATCGAAAGTACTGTCTTGCATTCTGACCAGCTTACGTGGGTGCTTCTATATGCTAGCTTCCAGAGTTGAACTTTTTTCACACGGCGAAATACGAATTATTCTTGCAGCTACCTCACTTGGGGGGGGGGGGAAGGGGGGATAATACCATGGCAGTACCGGCTCAATATCAGATAACGTTCGCGTCATGAAATCGTACTTTCATCAGGCGCCCTTTTAAGCCGACACATGACACGACAGTACCTTTCTTTGCTGTTCACAGTATCTTTACGAACTCCGCCACGAACGATAGAACATCACCGAGAAACGCGAAGGCCGCCAGGATAAGTGCGACATGACTTCCGTGACGCCACCGCCTCACTTGAGCACTTCTCTAAAGCAAGCAGAGAGCGCCTCGAAGCTGATAGGTACGTTTGTTTGATAGGGGGACCGAAAAGTAAGCATGCTTAGCCGACTGATGGGTGACAGATTTATTTAAGTGTGTAAGCGAACCGTCGCACCTCTAGTTATGTAGCCCGTGCTGCGTTGATATAGAACCATGCCATGATTTGCGCGAGAGCCCCTGTTGCTAGCTAATACTGCACTGTGTCTTCGAGCGGTTATTGTATTTATGATAAACCTCATTGCATTTAGCGGAAGTGCTGGGATCACCCATTGTGTTCTCAAGCTGCGGAGTGGCACATCGCCCACTAGAGCGGCATTCTTTACGTGTCTATCTAGTGGACATGTCCATTTCGTCTGCTGCTCAATTCCCTATTGGCTGGGATGGGTCACGCGTCAGAAGGAGACAGACGCCTCCAGCCAATCAGCACTTCACCAGCAGACTAAATGCGCATGCCCTTTAGGTACAAACGTGCAGAATATCGTCCCAGATCTTCCAACACCACGACCGACGCAGCTATCGTGCAGACGGTGGCAACCCCTGTTATTTGCGCTGTGTACGCCGCTATCCTATGCTGACCATGCTCCCCGTCTCCCACCTCCACTATTTAACTACCCAGCCATAATCGCACAAACCCCTCCGGCATTTTTCTTCTTATTGCCCATGCCTTCAGCTGAACTCACCCGCCGTGGTTGCTCAGTGGCTATGGTGTTGGGCTGCTGAGCACGAGGTCGCGGGATCGAATCCCGGCCACGGCGGCCTCATTTTGATGGGGGCGAAATGCGAAAACACCTGTGTACTTAGATTTAGGTGCGCGTTAAAGAACCCCAGGTGGTCGGAATTTCCGGAGTCCCACACTACGGCGTGCCTCCTAATCAGAAAGTGGTTTTGGCACGTAAAACCCAATAATTTTTATTTTTTTTCAGCTGAACTTCGCGTTCCGAAGCCGTCCCCGCAGTCTTTTCGTCCTGCGTTCGCATGGCGCACACCAGATAACCGACACATCTGCTTTGCCCGTGGATCGCAGGCCATGTTGTGCGCTTCTTTCAGGAGCGGGTCCCGGCTACTCATGGTCCCTTCGATCTGCGCAGCTAGTCGCCGAAACGCGCCGCCACTTCTCAATCTTCGCCTAAGCCCTTCGACTCAGATCACCGCCAAGATGCTCTTCGTTCCCCTTCTCCTCATCATCGGTCGCTTTCATCTATGCGTCGTCGGTCCCCTACTACCAACAGTTCTAGAAGCAAGAACTGCAAGTGCTTCAATCTTCACTAGACCTTTATTTTCGCCACAAAAAATATTTATGTATGTGTTGAGGAACCGTCACACTAGGATTTGTCGATTACGTGGCCACCGTTTCCGTCATCAAGGAAAACATTTGCCGCAAGGCCAAGAAAGGTACTAGGTCACTTCCTTGCATAGTACTCTCAGCTACTAGCCCTCACCGCATTTATCCATCAGCCGCGTGCATGATCCGCGCAGTCATCGAAGACGTTCTATACATCATCGAGCTTTTCGTGCTGCCCGCTTGTTTCCATGACCTACTCCTGGGAGGGCATTCGCTGTCACGTCATAAAACCACCCTGGAGTGTTCTGATGCATAAGTGACACTTTCGCCACTCGCTGGCTCACTATGGTCCGGCGCTTGTAGCAGGCAAACTATTTGTTCATACCGACACACACATACCCTCGGAAACGTCAGTGCTTGTTGCCCTATCATGTGCTGCCGAACTAGGCGCCACTGAAATATTTAACGCACCTGACGTGTTCGCTCAACGCCAATACATTTTTCCCGTTTGTCGTCTGAAGTGTTACCTCTGTGACCACAAAGATGCTGTTCTCCAGCTACTATCCGTACGCCATGCTTTCACATACTGGAGCAGCCTGAGGACATGTTCTAGCTGTCAACGACCCTGGAGATATTGATGCTCCCGATGACTCCGCCCATTGCCACTTTAATGCTGTCATATCAGTCCTTAACCCACCACCTCCAGCCATGCTCAACTGAGCCAGCGACACTGATCTTTCTCCTGCTCATCGCGTCCAACTTGTAGCTCTCCTTCTAAAGTTTTTTTGCTGCACGTGACTGTCATCCGTCATCGTAGGATCGCATGAATACTGTCTATCATAACATCGACACTGGTTTGCATCTCCCTTTGCGTCATCGCCCTTATTACGTTTCAGCGTACGAGCACCGAATTATGACGGAGCAAATGGACGACATCCGCATCGTGGAGTTATTCAACCTTCCCAAAGCCCTGGTCGCTACCCGTGATGCTTGTGCGGAAAAAAACAGCTTCATTCTATTTTGTGCTGATTATGGCTCCATAAACAAAATTACAAGGAAGGACGTTCACCCGATACATCAGATCAATGGCGTTCTTGACTGTCTGCAAGGCGCAAGGCACTTAATTTTCTTGCACCTGCGTTTCGGCTATTGGCAGGTTCCAAAGAGTCCACCTGAGTGCCCGAAAACCTTGTTTATGGCTCCAAGTCGCCTGTACGAGTTTAACGCCGTCATTCGGGCTCTGCAACGGGGGCTCTACTTTGGAGTGTATGTTCGATACGAACCTCCGCGCCTCCGAATGGAGGTCGTGCTTATCTTTCTTTGATGATATAGTTATATTCTCTGTGGACTTTCCGACACACCTTTCTCGTCTGCTCAACATTCCTACCTGTCTCACTTCCATCGGCCTACAACTAAACGTCACGATGCCACTTTGCTACTCCAAAGTTAACAATGTGTGGTGGCGTTGTTTCTAAAGACAGCATCGTTGCCGATCCCGACAAGGTTCGCGCAGTCCCACAGTATCCCAAGCCAACATAGATCAAGGTGATACCAAGTTTCATAGGTTTGTGTTCCTATTTTCATCGTTTCGTGCGCATATTTTCCACCATCATCGAACATTTGACATATCTGCTCGCGGTCAGCAACGGCATTTCCACCAGGTCATTTGGATGTAATGAAGCCTTTGTGCAGTTGCGTCGCTTCTTGCTCTGTCAGCCAATTTTTCAACATTATGACCGAACTGCGTCCACGATTGTTCCCACGAAAGACGAGTGGCATTCATCTTCGTACTGCCTTGGAACAACGGAAAGCCGCCTATGATGAATACACCGTTCCATATGCGAGTCACACCCTTAAAAAGGCATGTTTTAATTAGTCAAATTAGTCACAGGGAACGAGTGTCTAGAAATCCTCTCGGCATTGGGCAGCTTTCGTCCTCACAGTCATGGCCGTCCTTTTGACATCGTAACTCACCACAATGCGCTTTGCTGGCTCCCTTCTTTGAAAAACTCATCGGAACGCCTCGGCCGTTGGGTGCTTCACCTCCAAAGCTGACGTTCGTGTCGTATACCACACCGTTCCAAAGCGCGCTGACGCAGAGCCGCTCTCGCGTTTACGATAACACATGATGTGACTTTTCTATCAGCTCCCTCGACTATCCTATAACGACTGACAGCCATTGATACGCTTTCCCAGCAGCACCAGGACCCATCGCTCGCCCTCCTTCATGGTTTGAATGTATCGTTTTGCCACTCCATATGTCGTACATTCGACACGGGTGCTACTCCGCCATGCAACCCAACTTTCTCTGGGAGACAATATCCTCTGCCACTACAACTATAAGACCGACGGTCTTGTAGTTGTATAGTTATACGGTCAGAAATCACTACTGTAAATCCTTCGTCATTTTTGCTCCGATGTCCGCACGTATTTCCGGGCCAATCCGCAATGTGCTTATGCCGGTGTCCTAAAAGCCTACACGCGGCTGCGTCAGCGGTATTACTGGCGCGGAATGTATCGTTTCGTTCAGAACTACGTCCGGTCGTGCAACGCCTGTCAACAAACCAAACCCTCATCACAACGTCCTGCTGGCGCATTGCAGCTGTTACCGTGCTCATCTAGACTGTTTGACCGCGTCCTGGTCGACCTTTATGGCCCGCTCCCATGCCGCGGGTATGAAAACCGATGGACAAATATTGGCGTCGATCATATGACACGCTACGTCGAGATGGTGACCCTTCCCGCCGTGACCTCTCACGAAGTCCCTTTTGTTATTATTTGCAACTTCGTTCTTTGTCACGGTGCTTCTCCAGAACTAGTAATAGGGGCCATGTCATCATGTCAGACTTTATTCAAACCCTCCTCGCCGAGTGCAAAATCATTCACAAGAAAGTGACATAAACGAATGGCCTCGCTGAGCTATTAAATCGCACATTCGGCGACATGTTATGGATGTATTTGGTCCGACCGCACCAAATGGGCACCATATTGCTGTTTGTTACCTTCGCCTACAACACCGTGATGCAAGCGACTACAGGCTTTTCGCCCCTTTTCGATTTATACGGGCGTGAGCATTCACGTCCGTTGGATATTCTGCCGCCATACGAACCTGAGGCTTCCGAATGCTCTACCATCAAAAGTCGCCCGGTACGCTGAGGATTGTCGTGAGCTGGTCCATTTACTACGCTATAAGACACCATGCTCTTACATCATGCTCTTACACCATGGCCCTACACTAAGGACTAGGGACATCAGAAGGCACGGCATGACATGAGTCATCAGCCTGCAGCCATGTTCGCTACTGGTTCTCTTGTTTCACTTAGGATACCACCTCATGCTCCTGGCCTCGCTGCTAAACTTTTTGCGCGATATCACGGTCCGTACCAATTCATCGATGCAACATCGCCTGTAAACTACATCGTTGTGGCCCTCACAAATTCGCCAGATCGGCGTCGTCATAGGCGTGAGCGTGCTCATGCTAGCCGCCTAAAGTCCTGCTACGACCCTCTCGTCTGGCTTTCTCCCTGAGTAGACAGCATGGCTCCCCTTCACCACCGGGACCAGTGTAATGAAGCAGACAGGGCCCTAGCTGTGTTGTCCGTGGCGCGTTGATAAAGAGGAGCCATGCAGTAATCTGCGCGAGAGCCCGTCTTTCTGTCTAAGAAATATCGTGCCTTCGAGCAGCTATCGTATTCAAATAAACCGCATTACAAAGGACATAACTGACAGCTCGCAAGTTTGCCAAATGGCACTTACTGTACGCATCGTACCTTTTCACTTCGTTGTAACTGAATTGTTCTAGACAAGGAAGACCGCTGCTATCACTAGGTCAGTTTCACTCCCTACTGCGCGTTATCAAGTCCAAACTACTGACTTTCCATGTCGGAATGTTGAGTGACTTCTTGCATATAGGGACACAGCATTCGTACGACCGTGCTCCTTATTTGTGTTACGCCAACTGTAGCTTCACCTTCGCGGCCCACTTCCCAATTATTTAAAACAATGTGCCGCGTCCGAGTTAGGTGCTTTTTCAAAAAGAATTGAAGCAGAAGTGATAACTGCTAGGAGACGCCAAAGAATCAAGAATGTTCATTGTCCGACGGTACTGCAAAACATTACGTGCCTCGACCAGGACAACAAACTCTCAGCTTCTTAAAAAATTGTGCTTGACTATTATATCGCGCATTAAAGACCAGTAGAAATACGACTAGAAAAACACTATTGTTCACATCCAATTCCTTTAGTTTTCAAATTTCATACAAGCGCTTCAACACGCCAGGTAATCGTGTGAACAAAAAGTCCTGTCACTGGCTTTATTGCTTTAACTTGTTCTTGTAAAATGAATCAATTGTTCTTTGTTCGATTTCTCGAACTTTGCATCGTTGCTTTCTACTAGCAGTTGTCTGTGTTACTATAAGGTCTGTCGGTCATGTCCTTTCTTTAATTTTAATTCTGATAGAAAAAAAAAGATGTATTTTGTTACCTCAGTGCTGCGGACCAAGCTTACTTTACCAAGAAAGAATTGTCTTTACCAACACGTATAGAAGTCAGAAGTGCTTTCTGTTGGTTTTGCCTAATTCCAATTTCAGTCACCTCTACAAGACAAATTGTGGCTGCTGAAGTTATAAGAATTTTAGTGGCAGACTGTGGGTGAAAACCTTGGTATCTCTCCCTTTGATTTGGATTTTTTTTTAATGTTTGAGAACTGAATATCGCGCCAAACTAGCCAAGCCCGCCGTGGTTGCTCAGTGGTTATGGTGTTGGGCTGCTGAGCACGAGGTCGCGGAACGAATCCCGGCCACGGCGGCCGCATTTCGGTGGGGGCGAAATGCTAAAATACCCGTGTACTTAGATTTAAGTGCACGTTAAGGAACTCCAGGTGGTCAAAATTTCCGTAGGCCTCCACTACGGCGTGCCTCATAATCATAAAGTGGTTTTTGGCACGTTAAACCCCATAATTAAATTTTTTTTGAACTAGCCAACTGCAGATATTTCTCTCCGTCACCTCTAAAAACCATGGTTTTCAAATTTCGCCAGCCGGTTTCCACGGAAGTCGTTGGAATTGCAAAGACGTACCTTAGCTCTCGTCGCCAAGTGAAATGCACAAGAAGCACTCAAGTATGATCAGCTTAGTAAGTCGACTGTGCCAACACCACACTGTACCGTGAACGGTAACTAATAAGCAATAATCCATGCACCAATGCAGCTGGACTCAACATTTCCTCCTTCGGGTGCATGTGTCATAACATGTGCCGCTCCCACTGTGGCAGTTCGTCCCTGAGTGTGTTTATGCGCGTCCTGCGCCAGAAATGCACTTTCTGTGCTCACGGAATGTCGCTGCTCAAGTCAGGGGGGCCGATGGCGTTCGGGGTTGAACTGCGCATGCGGTCTGGTGTTCACGTATTTCTTTGCTCGGTAAGTGCCGCTGATGTGGTATGATTGAAGTTCTCGCGTCGCCCAGACAGGTTATAAGTGGGGAAGAGAAATCATGCAGGCAACGTGGACGAAAGGGAACTTAGTCGAACAAATGGTCAGCCCAGACAAACCGCCGGAGGTGAGAATGGTACTGTCTATAAAAAATGCACCGGCAAAATTAAATCCCGATTGCACCGAAAAGCGCGCATAGACTATTCGTTACTATTTGCCGTTCGCGGAAAAGATCAAACTAGAATGCCTGATTCGGAAAATATACAAACTAGCCATAGGACTACCGATCAGCACTAGCACGGACAAGTTGCTGCAATTAGGCCTACACAACACGATAGACGAGCTCATTGAAGCGCAATGTACGGCACAATATGAACGCCTCTCTAAGACTAGAACAGGCAGACATAATCCTAGAGAAATTAGACATAGGTTACCACACACAGCACGGTGTCAAGGTGAACATCCCGAGAAAGACGAAGGAACGATTGGTGATACCTCCCATACCAAAGAACATGCACCCAGAACACAATAAGGACAGAAGAGAGAACAGAGCGACGCAAATACAGAAGAAATTCGGCAGCGACAAGGACGCAGTTTTCGTAGACGCGGCTCGATACAGTCGCAGACGGGGGTTTACGGCAGCCGTAATCGATAGGGAGAAACGGTGCAAGACGTGCGCGACGATACGCACCACAAGTAACGAGATAGCTGAAGAAGTAGCCATAGCGCTTGCAGTTGCTCAGACTAACGCAATTGCGATAGTCAGCGATTCTCAGACGGCAATAAGAAACTGTGCCAACGGCTAAATCTCCCGGAGGCACTACGCATTCTTCTTGCAGGAGGCCAAAATTATAAAAGAAAGATATACATCACCTGGACACCCGCTCACACCCTCGCGGAGGACGGCAACAACGAGGCGGCACACGACGCGGCTCGAGGGCTTACGGACCGAGCCGCAGTCGCAAGTGACGCCCCGACACCCTCCGGACGTGACGGTGCGGTAAATGAGTGGGAGTGGGAGGACAGAATGACTACATATAATGACTAAGAAACATTATAGGTTACAGAGGCGCACATTCCCGCGACCTCACGCAAAATTGACAAAAAAGCAGTCCGTCGCATGGCGGCAGTTACAAACTAGGACGTATCCGAATCCTGCGCTCTCGCACATCATATATCCGGATGTATATCCTACGGACAATTGCAAAACATGTGAATTCAGAACCACTCTGGAGCACATATTATGGGAATGCCGAGGGATAAATAACAATAAAGAAAACGCGGCCTCTAGCAGCAGCCTTCGCACACGCTGGGAAGCTGCGCTGCTCAACCCCGCCCTCGAGGATCAACTATGGGCCGTCCAGCAGGCCGAGGATGCCGCCAGGACCCACGAAGTCCTGGCCGTCACCTAGGCGGAGCCTTTGGTCCTCCCCACCAACTCGCAGGGCACACAATAAAGTTCTTTCCTCCTACTCCTTGCCGTTCGCGGTGCACGACCAAGTTTGGCGTTGGCTCACACAGGCTCCGCAAGTTCCGATTCGCGCTCCCTTAGTCATAGAGTTACGATGGCGGGTTCGGCTGAGGAAATTGCTTTCGCATCCTGTACACTTTGTTTCCTATGCAACACATGCAAGAGAAGCGCTACGGGGCCAGATTTCAGCAACAAGTCCTCGTAATCGCGTGACAGTGCCCCGCTGATCTGCCGCTACGCCCACGCAGAGTTTTTGCGAAACTTACCTCTGGTTAACCTCCCTGCCTTTCTCTGCATTATTTTCTCTCTCTCTTGTTCAGGAACGTGGCGAATGTTCGGACCAAAGAAATTTCAAACTGGTGAAGCTGCGCTTTACGAATCATGTTGGAGTTATTTCTTGTCGTTACGGAAAAGAACCTTTAACAATGTGCAGACAAGCCCCATATGCCGCAGCGTGGGTACTATTTATTCGATGAACAAATAATGCAGCATATTTATTTAGCCACACTGCCTCATTTCATCTCAATACATCTAATTTGGGAAATTTTTCAAAGAATCGAAGGTGGGCTCTTGCTAAAGAAGTTATAGTTTTTAAAGCAGCTTTATATTACTAACATACACAAGCTCGAGCGCTTTTCGTCGATTTTTCTAGCCATCGGAAAATTCTAGCCGTCTCGAGCCGTCGGAAAATGCTTGCCGGAAATTTCAACGACATTCGTGCGAACAGGTTGGCGAAATTTGAAAACCGTGCTTTTTATAGATGCAACAAAAAAAGATGTGAGCAATGGCGAAATTTGCGCTGTGTTACATTTTTTCAGATTCTTTTGTTTTTACAAAGGCTGACATTATCTGTGATGATTAGAATGAATGCCGCTCAGCGCTGCCTTTAACTGAATACTTCTAGAGTCATAGCATAGCATTTTTTGCTTCGGAAGCCAACTACTTTGCGAATTCGACAAAATCCACAAGAACCAGTCCTCAAGAACACACACACACAGACACACCTATATATAAGTTTAACCCTAATATTCAATTCCTTTTTCTCGCCACTGAGGAAGACAACAAGAATTTTTTATCGCAAGTAAAAATTGCCACCAGGCATGCCTGGTTGCAGTAATCTGAGCCCGCCGAGAGTTAGAGTAATTTCGTTCATATATGTACCTCTGTAACCAACTATAATTTTATTGTATCCACTTTTAGACGGTGGGCGAATATTGAAATTTCATTTGAAATTTGGTAAAATATACACCTTTATTACTAATTATTCTCTTTGAACTTCGTAATTTCTTTATAATGTAAATGAACAAACCAACTATCCCACCCTTTTTAACTAATGAACTATGACGCTTGAACGGCAGAGGAGAGCGGCTCTATTTTGCACTGTACTGACTCACATTAAGATACTTTCTGATTGATGTTTTTCTAAAGTTTGCAGGAACAGCATACTCATGACGATGATTCTGAACATTACGGAGCAGCCTGCCTCTACATCAGGAAGACTATGCAGGTTATTTGGCCAAGAAGGTTAGGAGCAAGTTACGTCAAGCAACACGGCGTCTTCAGAATGCTCTGATATGTGATTCCAAAGTGCCCGTGTATTACCTTTACTGATGACAGACGACTTGAATTTGGCTTCGTGAGAATGACGAGAACGGCTAAACAGTGAGGTTGCTAAACTCTTCCGATCGCTACTAGTAAAATCGACCAAAGAGTCTTATTCGTGGACCTTGACACATACGAGGTGCAGACATTGCAAACTGCAATGAAATGAAAGGACGCGACACGCCCTCCGCCGTTTTCTTGTCTTTAGCACACACATATGCCTTCTAAGGCAAAGTAAACATTAGCCGAAAATTATGAATGGTTAGCGACAAAAAGATTTACAAACATTTGTACGTAGCTATGATTCAATTTTTTTCACCTCCTTCGCAAAATGAAGTTTAGCGCTAGATCTTGATTTAGGGGCAAAAGAAGCAGCAACTCACTGCGAGAGAGAGAGAAATAGAGAAATAGCAATATTCTACTTCCCATAAAACATTGAATGACAAAAAAGTACCCAGCCCGATATAGTTGAGACTCAGTTCGGCGAGTGCGAAATACAGTTCATTAAGAGAAACATCGGTAGGATGACAAAGTACTTCAGCGACGACTCCAACCTCTCAGCATTAAAGAGGGTTCACGTTTGCACATCTCTTCATCATTGCAGCGCGCTTCATCGCCAAAGAAATGGTCACTTGTGTGCAAGTGCACAGGAATCACCACCTATCAAGCCTACTTCAAGAGGGTTCACGTTTGCACATCTCTTCATCATTGCAGCGCGCTTCATCGCCAAAGAAATGGCCACTTGTGTGCAAGTGCACAGGAATCACCACCTATCAAGCCTACTTCAAGAGGGTTCACGTTTGCACATCTCTTCATCATTGCAGCGCGCTTCATCACCAAAGAAATGGTCACTTGTGTGCAAGTGCACAGGAATCACCACCTATCAAGCCTACTTCAAGAGGGTTCACGTTTGCACATCTCTTCATCATTGCAGCGCGCTTCATCGCCAAAGAAATGGTCACTTGTGTGCAAGTGCACAGGAATCACCACCTATCAAGCCTACTTCAAGAGGGTTCACGTTTGCACATCTCTTCATCATTGCAGCGCGCTTCATCGCCAAAGAAATGGTCACTTGTGTGCAAGTGCACAGGAATCACCACCTATCAAGCCTACTTCAAGAGGGTTCACGTTTGCACATCTCTTCATCATTGCAGCGCGCTTCATCGCCAAAGAAATGGTCACTTGTGTGCAAGTGCACAGGAATCACCACCTATCAAGCCTACTTCAAGAGGGTTCACGTTTGCACATCTCTTCATCATTGCAGCGCGCTTCATCGCCAAAGAAATGGTCACTTGTGTGCAAGTGCACAGGAATCACCACCTATCAAGCCTACTTCAAGAGGGTTCACGTTTGCACATCTCTTCATCATTGCAGCGCGCTTCATCGCCAAAGAAATGGCCACTTGTGTGCAAGTGCACAGGAATCACCACCTATCAAGCCTACTTCAAGAGGGTTCGCGTTTGCACATCTCTTCATCATTGCAGCGCGCTTCATCGCCAAAGAAATGGTCACTTGTGTGCAAGTGCACAGGAATCACCACCTATCAAGCCTACTTCAAGAGGGTTCACGTTTGCACATCTCTTCATCATTGCAGCGCGCTTCATCGCCAAAGAAATGGTCACTTGTGTGCAAGTGCACAGGAATCACCACCTATCAAGCCTACTTCAAGAGGGTTCACGTTTGCACATCTCTTCATCATTGCAGCGCGCTTCATCGCCAAAGAAATGGTCACTTGTGTGCAAGTGCACAGGAATCACCACCTATCAAGCCTACTTCAAGAGGGTTCACGTTTGCACATCTCTTCATCATTGCAGCGCGCTTCATCGCCAAAGAAATGGTCACTTGTGTGCAAGTGCACAGGAATCACCACCTATCAAGCCTACTTCAAGAGGGTTCACGTTTGCACATCTCTTCATCATTGCAGCGCGCTTCATCGCCAAAGAAATGGTCACTTGTGTGCAAGTGCACAGGAATCACCACCTATCAAGCCTACTTCAAGAGGGTTCACGTTTGCACATCTCTTCATCATTGCAGCGCGCTTCATCGCCAAAGAAATGGTCACTTGTGTGCAAGTGCACAGGAATCACCACCTATCAAGCCTACTTCAAGAGGGTTCACGTTTGCACATCTCTTCATCATTTCAGCGCGCTTCATCGCCAAAGAAATGGTCACTTGTGTGCAAGTGCACAGGAATCACCACCTATCAAGCCTACTTCAAGAGGGTTCATGTTTGCACATCTCTTCATCATTGCAGCGCGCTTCATCGCCAAAGAAATGGTCACTTGTGTGCAAGTGCACAGGAATCACCACCTATCAAGCCTACTTCAAGAGAGTTCACGTTTGCACATCTCTTCATCATTGCAGCGCGCTTCATCGCCAAAGAAATGGTCACTTGTGTGCAAGTGCACAGGAATCACCACCTATCAAGCCTACTTCAAGAGGGTTCACGTTTGCACATCTCTTCATCATTGCAGCGCGCTTCATCGCCAAAGAAATGGTCACTTGTGTGCAAGTGCACAGGAATCACCACCTATCAAGCCTACTTCAATAGGGTTCACGTTTGCACATCTCTTCATCATTGCAGCGCGCTTCATCGCCAAAGAAATGGTCACTTGTGTGCAAGTGCACAGGAATCACCACCTATCAAGCCTACTTCAAGAGGGTTCACGTTTGCACATCTCTTCATCATTGCAGCGCGCTTCATCGCCAAAGAAATGGTCACTTGTGTGCAAGTGCACAGGAATCACCACCTATCAAGCCTACTTCAAGAGGGTTCACGTTTGCACATCTCTTCATCATTGCAGCGCGCTTCATCGCCAAAGAAATGGCCACTTGTGTGCAAGTGCACAGGAATCACCACCTATCAAGCCTACTTCAAGAGGGTTCACGTTTGCACATCTCTTCATCATTGCAGCGCGCTTCATCGCCAAAGAAATGGTCACTTGTCTGCAAGTGCACAGGAATCACCACCTATCAAGCCTACTTATTGTTGACCCAAGACATACACAATCATAAAAGTGCGCGCGCCAGTTCCTGCGCCCTGCAAGAAATCAGCAGCCGATGGACAAAACGACGCAAAATATCTTCAGAAAAACGTGCCACGATGGCACGTGCGTTAGCTGCAGATAATTGCATCGTATGACTCATGGAGGAAACAAGTAAACTAGAAGAGAGCGTCGTCACAAGTATGAATCCTAGTAATAAAATATATAAACAAAATGTAGGACCTTGTCACGTAGTAGTCAAGGGGCAGCTTCTATTCACATCGGTTTGGTTCAGTCGGTTGCAGTCGGTTCAGCCGAACTTTGTACTTTGCGACAATGGCGCGATAAACATAACAAGCTAATATGCGCTAGCCGTTCAAGTTGTGCTGCGGCTTATATAGCGAACCTTAGGGTAGCAAACCGGACGTGCCTCTCGTTAACCTCCCTGCCATTCCTGTCTTCTATTTCTCTCTGTCTCTATCTCTCTGTCTCTCTCTCTCTCAAGAACCACGTGAAAACATAGACGAACTCGGATGATTACTACGGGCTTCAAGTTGAGAGCGCTGGTGCTTCCAATAACCATTGCGGTAAGTGCAAGCGACGCCTTGGAGGTTCTATGGTGGTGCACCAGGTGCCCTATGCTTCCTGCGTGCTTCAAAACCACACAATCTACACGCACGGCGGCGCTAGTGGCTGCAGATGGCTAGCCAGAAAAGGGGCAGGACTAGCCCAACGTTTTTCGAAAGGCGCAGACAGCTTGCGCGAAATGGCCCCTCTGATGCAGATTGTTGGGGAGCATGGTGCCGGAGGTACCTTTACGTGACACTAACGTACAAAGAGCGCTTGCGACTGCTAATGAGGCTAAATGGAGAGTGAGCCCAGAGCAAGCTCTTGAGGTTGTGGAAGTAAACAGGCAAGTGTGAAGGTATGGTGGTTTTTAACGAGACGGAATCCACTTCAGTCGCAGGCTTGGACGAGAAATGGCTTTTTCCTGGCTGAGCGACTGCGTTTTTTCTGGGCCCACGAGTGCCCAGGAGGCCACGCTAAGTAGTAATGAGGAAGAATGTCCCCTCGGGGGAACCTCAAAGTAACATCAACGACAATAAGTCAAGAAGGTAAAAAAGAAGAAAGAAGAGAGCTCGCCGAGCATATTGACCATATAGTTGAAAAAGGAGTCAAAGCAATGGGCATGCTACGTAAGCTATGCTACAGGCAGTTGAAGATGCGGAGAGGCCCGCTTGTAACGATGTAAAAATTTATGTGCGGCCAATTTCAGAATTTGGAAGTGTAGTGCATTCTGGCGCCAGCTTATAAATAACGGCCCCCTGGTTTTGATTGAGCGCGAAGCCGTGCGATTGTGCTGCCGATTGCCGAAGTTTCGTGGCAATAACATACTACATCAACAGGTTAGGCTGCCCTCGGTATTGTGTAGATTTCGTTTATTGATGGTACAAACATTCGTAAATATATACGAATGGCCTAATAGAAGATTGGGACACATATTAAATCCCACCCTGAATTATTCTTCGGAGTAAACTCGCCTCGGTGTTAAACAGCACGGGTGGTCTTTGTGCAAATATTTATTAATCTCTCAAATGTACGTGCCTGGCAGGTACCACCTAGTTGTGATTTGCGAGAGAGTCATCTATGACGACATCGAGCCCGACAACGCAGAAATTATCTCTCGTAATACATAAAATGGACTATTACACGGTCATTTATTGAGTTTAATTACAAATATAGTCACTGCGACAGACGCCTCACAGCGCGAAGAAAAATCTGGAATTCGCACTTTCGCTCCTGCTATAAAGAGGTTTTTCTCAGTCACGATTACGGTCTTCTTATCCGTATTTCTGCCTAATATTGTAGCTGTGGTGTTAGCCTTACACAAAATAAATTCATCAAAATCGACGGTAGCCTTAATAATGAATCCTTTATCTCTGTGTCCTTCGTCCACAGCAAATAGTGGAACTAACCTTTCACGTACGTTTAATTTTCTACTGCCTGCCCACATAAATTTAATTAGATTTCTTTGGGTGCCTCGACATAAGGGATTGTTCTTGAACGAAATGGCTGACAGTCTCGTGAGACTAGTCCACAATGGCGCTGTAGTATGATCACTGGCTACATCAGCTTTCCTAGCTACTGCTAGCTTCGGGAGACATCTACTTATATGTTTGTAACTTGTTTGGGCACTAACTAGCGTATGTAATGGGGTCCTGTACAAAGAGCTGTGGGTCAGAGACCGTATTTTCTTATGATTTCACTGGTTGCCCGGATGATCTCGTTTTCTTCTCGCAACTTGCCTGGATGTTCACGTTTGAGTGCTCTGATAGTGGTTCTGGCTTTTGGCTCAAGGTCAATTGAAGATCGCCTGCAACGAGAGCTAAAAGCATTCCATTGCTAAGAGTAGCTGGTGCTGACAAACGTCAACTGGAAGAAAGTCAAAGAGAAAATTCAAAAGTGCGCCGCCAGATGTTCAAATGAAGTTGCCGTTAGCTGATTATTCAACTATGACCAAAAACTGAGGAAGCGCTTTTTACAACAGCCGAAAAAGCTGACAACATATACGCATACCCGACAGTTGTCGACGAAGTAAAATGAATTTATTTGCAAAGGCAAACGGGAAAACATAGAATTCACTCGCATACACCATTGAGCATTACATCGGTAATATACAGGTTTGCAATGCAGGTGATTAAATTGAGACTGCAAGCACTGGTAGAACATAATGGCCGATTAGGGTAGCTGGATATTGGCTTCATAATCGGTAGGCGCCTCAATAATAAGTTATTTGTTCGTGCTCAGTATATTGAAATTTATGGTCCTAACCCCCACTCTCTAGTGCTGAGGCCCGCAGCGGTCCCAGAAAAACTACGGAATCAGTTACCCCCCTCCATTTCCTCCTTCGCGTTAGCTCTAGTATAACCGCTGTCCAAAGATGTAGAAAGGCTGAAAACAGCCCTGGGAGCTGTCAAGGTCACCTGCTTTGTGCGAGGTCCAGAGCGGTATTGAGATGGCGGCGCGACTGACCATTGTGAATAGCTACCCGGAAGCGCTAGTTTTCGGACGCCAAGGTACAAGCAGATGCGACGAGCTGATAATACGCGACTCGGGGCCTCTCGGTGAGCGCTGGAAACCTTTCCCTTTTTATTTTTACACGCAAGTGTTAAGTGCTGTTCAAATTGAGCGAAAATATATCATGTTCCTAGGCGCGCTCAAGACCGCGTGCATGCGTGAAATTCGGGAAACAAGAGGTTAGGGCCACCGAGAATTGACACTATACCGCATTTTCGGCGACAACGTAGCCTAGCCGCCTGCGGGATTATCTTACCCAGCTATGTCGACTGCTCAGTTGTGGTAGTCGGAAGTTCAAGTCTTTTTTTTTTACATTTTTCATTGCACTACATCTGCAGGCTTGGAGTAACCCCTGACACCGGCGGAAGATGCCGATAGCGAGTGGGGCTATACTAATCCAGGTACAACCAAATTAGGAAGGCCCACTAAGCTTGAACAAAGACACTCCCTCACCAGAACAGGAATTGGCCTCGCAGATGCAGTATTCAGTCACAACCTCCCTGATGATATCATCAATCAACTAATGGCCCTCAGTCCCCAGCAGCTGCGGATCATCTGACCAAGGCGGCGGTCAGACCTGTAACGCATCAGAAGGTGCTAAGAATCTCTGGATCGGGACAGGCCGCCAATGGAAACTGACACATGCAACGTTTAACACCCGAACACTCTCGAGTGAGGCTAGCTTAGCAGGACTCTTAGAGGAACTATCAGACATTGTTTGGGATATTACCGGCCTCAGTAAGAAAAGAAGACCTGGTAAGGCTTACACATTGCTCAATAACGGCCATGTCCTCTACTATAGAGGTCTCCCTTATAAGAAGCAACACGGGGTAGGATTCCTAATCCATAAGGCCATAGCGGGAAAAATTGACGAATTCAACAGCAATGACGAGAGCGTTGCAGTAGTCGTAATCAATATTAATAAGAGGTATAGATTAAAGGTCGTACAAGCCTACGCTCCAAAATCCAGTCACGACGATGAGGAAGTAGGTCAGTTTTATGAAGACGCTGAATTAGCGATGAGAAACGCGCAAACTCGGTATACAGTAGAAATGGGTGACTTCAATGGAAAAGTGGAAAAAAATCAGGCAGGTGAACAGGCAATTCGAAACTACGGCGTTGATTCCAGAAACGCTAAACGAGAGATGCTGGTAGAATTCGCAGAAAGAAATAACCTGAGAATAACGAACACCTTCTTTAGGAAACGTAGCAACAGAAAGTAGCCCTGTAAAAGTCGTATTGGCGAAACGAGAAATGGAATTGATTTCATACTTTCTGCCGATCCCAGCATAGTGCAGGATGTAGAAGTGATAGGTAGGGTAAAGTGCAGGGATCATAGGTTATTGAGGGCTAGGATTCACCTTAATTTGACCAGAGAAAGAGTAAAATTGGTAAAGAAAAAAGAGGTCAACTTAGAAGCAGTAAGGGTAAATGCAGACATATTTAGGCTGGTACTTGCAAAAAAATATGCAGCCTTAGGACAGCGAGACGATGACGATGACATAGACGTAATGAGTGAAAGAGTAACGAGGCTCGTTTCAGAAGAAGCAATTGAAGTGGAAGGCAAGGCACCAAGGAAACCAGTAAGCAAGCTCTCCCAAGTAACAAAGCACCTCATAAAGAAATAACAAGGACTGAAAGTGTCCAACTCAAGAGATAAGATAGAGTTTACCGAGCTGTCAAAACTGATAAACAAAGCGAACATAAGTGACATTCGAAACTGTAACGGGAGAAAGACCGAATAAGCCGTAAAAAATGGACCCAGCCTGAAATGAGTGAGAAGGAAACTTGGCATAGGACAAACCAAGATGTATGCACTGAAAATTAAGCTGGGCAATATCATCAGCAATCGCGAAGGTATAATAAAAGCAGCGGAAGAATTCTATACTGAGCTGTACAGTACCCAGAGGACTCAGGAGTATTGTATTCGAAACAATAATGAACGGTATACAGAAACTCCTCCTATAACTAGAGATGAGGTCAGATGGGCGTTGCAAGGCATGAAACGGGGAAAAGAGGCAGGAGAGGATGGAATAAGAGTCGATTTAATCAAAGATGGAGGAGACATAATGCTAGTAAAACTGGCGGCTCTCTATACGAAGTGTCTATCGACTGCAACGGTAGCAACAAACTGGAAGAATGCAAACATTATAATATTCCACAAAAAGGAGACGTTAAAGAGCTGAATAATGATAGACCCATTAGCTTACCCCCAGTATTCTATAAAATAATAACCAAAATAATATGCAATATAATAAGGACAACACTGGACTTTAGTCTACCAAGGGAACAGGCTGGCTTCAGGAAGAGATACTCTACAATAGATCACATCCATGTCAATAATCAGGTTATCGAGAAATGCGCAGTGTACAATAAGCCTCTTTATATGGCTCTCATAGATCACAAAAAAAAACATTTGATTCAGTAGAGCTACCAGCAGTTATAGAGGAATTGCGTAATCAAGTACAGACAGCTTACGTAAATACCATCGAAAATATCTGCAGAGATTCCACAGCCGCCTTAGCTCTACACAAGAAAAGTAGGAAGATGCCTATAAAGAAAGGGGTCAGACAAGGAGACACAATCTCTCCAATGCTATTCATTGCCTGCTTGGAAGAAGTATTCAAGCTATTCAACTGGGAAGGTTTAGGAGTAAGGACCGACGGCGAATACCTCAGCAACCTTCGGTCTGCCGATGACATTGTGCTATTCAGCAAGACTGCGGACGAGTTACAACAAATGATTGAGGACCTTAACAGGGAGAGTATAAGAGTGGGGTTGAACATTATTATGCAGAAGACAAAGATAATGATAAATAATCGGGCAATGGAACAAGAGTTCATGATCGCAAGTCAGCCTCTAGAGTCTGTGAAGGAGCACGTTTACATTGGTCAACTAATCATAGGGAACCCTGACCATCAGAAGGAAATTCAGAGAAGAATGAGAATGGGTTGCATCGCATACGGCAGACATCGTGAGCTCCTGACTGGGAGCTTACCGTTATCATTGAAAAAGAAGGCATACAATCAGTGCATTTCACCGGTGCTGACATATGGCGCAGAGACTTGGAGACTGACAAAGAAGCTTCCGAACAACTTAAGGACTGCGCAAAGAGCGATGGAATGAAGAATGCTAGTCATAACTTTAAGAGACAGAAAGAGAGCAGTTTGCATCAGAGAGCAAACGGGTATAGATGATATTCTAATAGACATTAAGAGAAAGAAATGGCGCTGGGCAGGTCATGTAATGCGATGATTAGCTAACCGTTGGACCATTAGGGTGACAGAATGGATACCAAGGGAAGGGAAGCGCAGTAGAGGACGGCAAAAGACTAGGTGGTGCGATAAAATTAGGAAATTTGCGGATGCAAGTTGGAATCGGTTGGCGCAGGATAGGGGTAATGGGAGATCGCAGAGAGAGGCCTTCGTCCTGCAGTGGACGTAAAATAGACTGGTGCTGCTGCTGCTGCTGCCGCTGATGATGATGACGATGATGATGATATGATGATGATGATGATGATGATGATGACGATGATGAAAGGAGAGCGTTTTATCTATCTTTTCGAGACATTACGGGTAATAAGCTCTTGAGGAATATTTACCTAGAAAATATCGTTTGCGTTGAGTGGGAAGGAATGAGTAACGAAGGGAATATTTATTTTCCTAAGGAACTGAGACTGAGGTGCCCTTTATTCCCGACGCTGTTTATGACGTACGTACATGGTAAGGGTGGAGAGGGCACCAGACGCATTTAATATAAGGCTTAATCGCTCATATATAGGCACACACAATAGCTTAGCAGCAGCTACCATGTTTGTTTTATGCGGATCACATTGTGTTGCGTGCTAACAAGCAAAGCCATATGCAAGGTCTAGCTAATATTTCTAAAGAGTAATGTGGGAATTTCGGATTGAGATCTAGCATTGAAAACCAAGGTGTATGGTAATAAATGAACAGTGAACAGAGTGTCTATACAGTGCATGGAAACGCATTGGGTAAAAAAATAAAGACTCGCTGGTAGATCTATAAACAAAGGCAATATAGATATGGAAACTGAAGAAAGCTATAATAGCATAAGGGAAGAAAAATGCGACCTTTATGAAACGCAGAGCGCTATGTGGATACAATACGCATGCAGTGCTCCGGGATGTTTGGAAAAGTGTAATGCTTCCAGGACTAGCATTTGGAAATGCGGTTGTTTGCTTCAAGTCGTGGGTACAATCAGGACTCTATGGCAACCAATGGTGATTGGGACGCCTCGTATTGGCGCTCACGGGAAGAATACAAATGGATCTGTAAAGGGTGATATGGGCTGTACATGTTTTTAAGTGAGGGAAGCTCAGCGTAAAACTCATTTTGAAGAAATACGGAGGAATATGGAAGAAATTGAATGGGTTGCGAGATCGTTCATAGATATTCACAGGAAACACATTGCCTCACAGTGGAAGAAAAGAAGTAGGAAGCTTACCAGCAAGTATGTGACCACCATAGTAAGCAACACGAAGACGAAAACGTCAACTTCAATGTCAGAGCGGCTGAGACGAACTCCTGGGTGGTGGCATTGAAAACAAACTCAATTTGAGTAACTACCTAAGAGGTAAAAACAAAATCAGGAAAGAAACGATTTATGATAACTCCAAAGGAAGCACTTTATTTCTGAAGCGAGATCAGGATGCCTTATAACGCGTAGTTTAAACACGAGGCACGCCAGGCAAGAAGAAACATGTGCTTGCCACGGTAAAGCTATGGAAATAATAAAACACGTTTTATTAGGAATGTGAAGGTATCCACCCAGCTATCGGAGTAGGCTTCCCTTGCCTCGTTGAAGCCCTTGGGTTCAGAGAGATCTCAAGGAAAGAAGACATGCCCACAATAGAGATTCGTAAAAGGTGATTGCAGGTTCGGTGGCAGAAAGGTATGGAGACCGCAAGTAACGCAGGCGTACAAAAACCAATTTCGCATAGTCGTTCTGAATGTGTGACGCTGGGAATTCTTTTGTCTTTAAAAAAAAAGTTTGGTAAGATATTAAGAAAGACAGGAAGTTGGCTTGCCAGGGCGAGCTTCGTGACGTCAAGCTCCCTCCAAGTTTTTGTTTTCTTCAAGGGGACGATCGACATCGAATAGCGACCGGAAAAACGAAGCGGAATCCTAGGGTTCATCATGTGCGAGAAAAATGGTCTGTCTTAGCTCTTTACTCGTCTGGCACAAGTTCACTAAGAATTCAAAAATTATTTTGCGTAACTACCCTGAACTGTTTCTTACACTACGCTGTCCTTCGAAGCGCCCGTACGCAGCTGGATTTTGATAGATTGCACGAGCTTGCTCAATTTTGTTTCTGCAAGAAATAATGTTTTTTTTTCCTTTCTTCTGGGCAGATGTTCATATACAATGACATATTGCAAGTGTGCAGGGAAATACAATGCGACTCTTGCATAGAGGTTGCAGCGAGCGTCGTTTCTTTCCATTTTTATTAGAGAAAAGCTGCATTGGCTAAAAAAATTCATTTCCCCAGATATGCTCTCGACTGTGGCTTATAAATATGGCAGATGAAACCTTATTTTCTTTGAAACAAATTTCAATTTCTCAATAGATTTGCAGATCAACACACTGTTTTCTTCGTTTACTGATGTGATTTATTTTTTATTGAAACTCTTAACACCAGATGTGGCTTCATGTACTCGAGGGTACCTCAAGGCAGAGTCAATCTATTTTATCTACAATGTTCATTTTATAAAAGCTGCATTTCTCACTATAATAACTGAACAGGTACGGCTCTTGATGAGAATATATGTCACGAAGAAATGTGTCCATTTTTACAACAAGGATAAAGCAAAACGTATAACCAACAACAAGGCTCCCAAAGTGGCATTAACGGAACTAAAGAAAAAGACGTTATAACAAGTACCGACATAAATTCTTGTGTTCAGTGTTTTTCGGTAGCTCTTGATTACGGTATGTAATTACGCTTCTGCGCGTAGTTACTCAGGACTCTCTGAAAGTTATTAGTGCTGTTAGTTGTATGGCGTTTACGATTTTAAGGCGCAACTGCCCCTACTCCTTTAACACAAGTGACCGCCATTGTCACGCTGCTGTCTTGCATTTACCAGGAGCAGTGAACCGCAATTACAACCATATCGTGGTCGGCTATTGTTTCGTAATAAAGGGGGAACTTTTGGGGCGCATATCTGTACAACAACGCTGCAAGGCGAGCTCATACAAATTTCAGAGCAAAAAGCCTCGCATCTGAAGACAAATTTGTCCAAGTTCACGGACAGAACCGAGGACTGACGCTTTTGCCGGGTGGTCGATACGGTGTAAGCTAATAATAAGGTTCGTATGGTTGAAGGAACGCGCCGTAAAGATACTGACCCCATGCTCGATTCCCCATACAAATCATTCTGTTTTCCTTCACAGCGAAGTTTTCTTTTTGAGAAACCTCTTTCTAGAATAAAGCTTTCTTTCTGACAAAACTGTGTGGGTTTTCTTAGTAGGTGGGGACTATATTTGGATGAATGACAATTTCCAGCGTCATTGATTCTCCCTTACATTGTGGTCTTCCGAAGAACTCATTTGCCACAACTTCCCTGCATCTAAAGTAGAATTTGTACACTGCTTCCTTTTTCCAAGAAACTGCACAAGCATTACGGAAGAAGCGCATCTTGACAGAGGCTCTCTAATACGAGTAGACTCCTGCCTCACATGGCGCCATGACGTGGCCACCTTCCTGTCCAATCTTCACAAACTGCAATATGTTAGGTGACGCGTACGTTCTTAGGTGTATCTACACTAGGCAACCACGGCAAAGTCCACAAGCCTGGCACAGGCATTTGGTGCCTAGTGACAACTGTGTGCGTAGAGCTGTGTGTGTCCCTGTGTGTCTTCTTTTGTCCCGTATTTTAATCGCCCTACCGTACACCCCTTGAAGTAGGACCCGAGAATACGCGGGTCCGACCTTCCCGTGCTCATACGTGCTTGTGTTAGCCGTGTCCGCGACAAACAAAATCCTGGTTGGTTAATGGTCACCTTGTATTGCACTGCATGGGCCACTCGGCAGACGCAACACACCACTTCGGCCCCGGCTTCTCTGAAACGGCAATACCGGATAGACCTCATCTGCGAAATTCGCTGCCACCATTTCATCGCAACTACATCTGCATCGTCATTTTTTTGTTTTTTTTTTTGTCATGTTTGAACCTACCTCCGGAAATGTGCCATCAGAACACAAGAATGTAGTTATATTGGGTGACCTGATTATTACCATGCTTGAGGATAGCAGTTTTAGTTACAATGAGTATGCCAATTATTTTTTTATGCTTTGGTTGCGAATCTTTACTCACAATTCCTGCTAGATGTATTCCTGGACGCAGTAGCACACTTATTGACTACGTCCTTGCAAATTTCCTGTCATCTGACCACTGTGGTGCACTTGAAATGGATTTCACTGATCATTATCCTGTTTTTATTGACATTTTTCATTTATAACTCTGAACCTTTCGTTATGCAGATGATACATCTATACTTCCTTCTGACAAATCCATCCGTTCTTTGACTCTGAAACTGAACAGACACCTAAATACCATCTTAGCCTGCTGCCGACATAAGTCTTCATATTATTCCTTCAACAATTAACTTCATAATGTTCCATTGAAATCAGAAGGTTTGTTTACATTTACATACGATCAAACTTATATGACATGCACATTGCTCTTGTTTACGAATGCTCCTTCCTGGGACTTCTTCTTGGTGTCACGTTAAAATACGATAACCACGATGCGCATTTAAAAAGCTAGCTTATGGCATTATAATGTTAGAGCCCGCAATCATTTTAGCACTCCGACCTTGACTGCACAATACTAAGCGTTTATTCACAGTCACATTACTATTGTATGGTGACATGGGGCAATACTTACTTAACTTCTTTATCACCTATACAACGCACATCAAACCAAGCCATTAGAATAACAACGTTCAGCTCATATCACAGTACTGCCTGTTCGCTGCTTCATAGTTATGATATACTCTCAATTTCTAGCCTATTTAAATATCATATCACCATTATTTTGTTCAAGTCATTGAATCATCTTATGCTGGTAAGTGTATTTCGTGCTGCTGATTTTCTTAACACTAATCCTCCAGGCATTGGTCATTTTCCTGCTTTATCTATTTGGGACGCTCTGCCCACTAGCTCAGACAGTGTTCGTCACTTGGTACTTTTAAAGACATTTGTTTTTCTACTTACTGAATTATTAGGCTTATGTTCATCTCTTAAGAATAATATTGAATGTTTAAATCTTTTGTTTCATATTTATTTATATTTATCTGCACTTATAATCCTGTTCAGATGCAACTACGTTTGAATTCCCCCAGGATTCCTCTACCTTTTCACTACGTTTATTATTGGAATATTGATCTGTTACATTAGGCACTGCACTAGTTTCTAACCTTAGACAGGAGGTACCACGACAGCCTAGTGCTCTCGGACCTCCTTCTGTAGATTTCTATGTAGGTTCTTTTTTTTGTTATGAACTTGATGAACTTTATTGTGATTCTGATTTCTTCTTCGTCATGCTTTTTATTGTTCCCCTACTTTATAACCTTCTTCTCTTGTTATCGCTGTTCACTTTCTAAAATGGAGGTGGCACTGTTATCACTGCGTGAGCTTTCTTTTGTCATTATTGGTTATAGTGGTGGCGTGCGACTTAGGTGCGAAAAGTGTGTTTATTGACATCACCTGTGGAGTCCGCTTGTTTGCCCGGTTGTGGGTTTAAGACATTTATGTCGAACAAGGACGCACATAACTATCAACAAATTGCATTCATCGGATTTTGAATGAGACACAACTATGAAACCTTCGTCTGTTTTATCGAGAACAAAGACAACCTTCATGGTTTCCATGTGCTTCACTGTAACCAAACACTAAAGAAGAGATGAGAAGACGACACCACAGCGCTTGTGGTGTCGTCTTCTCGTCTCGTGTCCCGTCTAAGTTTTGCGC
Organism: Dermacentor andersoni; assembly: GCF_023375885.2. Taxonomy (NCBI): domain Eukaryota; kingdom Metazoa; phylum Arthropoda; class Arachnida; order Ixodida; family Ixodidae; genus Dermacentor; species Dermacentor andersoni. The sequence continues at coordinate 92,702,754 of NC_092820.1, forward strand.
TGCTCACACCAGGATGGAAAACGAACAAGCCCAAGCTGCTATTCTAGCGAGTATAGTGTTTTGTGGCGCAAGGACTAAAGATTGCCAAAGTGCTCTCGCCCTTCGAAGTGGATGAATGTTCCAATGAAAACACTACACCCGCATACGAAGCAACGAAAAGTGCGAGGGAGAACTTATTTCTTGAAGTCCAAGAAAATTACATCATGAGAAACTATCCACCCTTAAGTAAGTTTATGAAATCGTTATTGCAGCAAGCCGTTCAGTTATTTAGATTCGTGGAGTAATTCATCAGAAAGAAATTATAGACCTAAGCGAAGCTAAAATACTCCTAGGAAAGCGAGAACAGAATGGGATGAATGTTAAAAGAATAATTATTAGACTTGACGACTACAAGATCCCACTGAGAATATCATGACATTGCTTTGGTACTCTACCTGAAACAATTGAAGTAAGCTACTCGAAATTGTGCGCGTGCCATTGTAGTCCGAATCCTCATCATTGCTTTGGGTGCCAATAGTTTCTACACACGTTGCATAGCTGCCGAGGGTGACTGACCTGTAACCGATGCGCTGCCCACAATCGCTCGTTTGACGACTGCGATGGTACGGCACTGTGCGTAATTTGCGATGGAGCTCACGCTCAATATTCGCTTTGGTCTACTTCGAAAAAAATTATGTTGTTACTAAACGGGAAAAAAGGTCACGTTCCATAAATACGCGCCAAATTATTTTATTTGCCGATAATGCTAGTTTAGCCCCATGGTGGATCAGGTGGCAGAACCACGTTGTACGTGTGCAGCGGAAACCTCACCCACGGGCAATAAGCCTCCTGCCCTGCAGTCATACCACTGTGATGCTGGTTCCTTGTTAGTTTTGCTACGGGTGAGTTAGGCAGAATCTTAGTGCATGCTATCAAGGACAACGTCGTTTATGCCCGGAAAACACGCAACATTGAATGCACACAGGAAATAAAATATGCATAATGACCAAACAAAATAACAGCAACAGACAATTACAATTGAAATTTCAACAGTACTAGCACACTAAGTAGAGTTATTGCCTATTGCAAACGGGAGTATGCAGTATAGTCAACACCAAAGTTCACCGTTGACTGCTGTCATCTTCTTCTTCTTTGCAACGCCACCTGGTGCATTCCCTCGCGCACTTCACTCATTACACACGGAACGTAAAAAACGCACTGTTGTTCTCATTGCACTTTTCCCGGCAGCCTCGGCTGCAAATATTTCCTTGCTAAACATACAGGTTTCCCTAATTTCATTAATATTATTATTATTATTTGTTTTGAACACATATACACATATACACAGCAATGCAATAACATGCTGTCATATGTTTACGGATTAAATGTAAAAAATACCGAAGTATAATTGCGTTGGATGGCACTGCAAATAAAGGCCGTCATGTTTACAGCAACTGCCCATAAAAAAGTGTGCATTCTCTAATTTCATTTCACGGCACTACAATCACATGCCGTCGCACTTGTGGAAATTTTTGCAGTTTTCTTTCTTTAAATTTTCGACCTGCGATTTTCGAGGAAAACTAACCTGCAACATTTATTATTCATCATTCTTAGAGTATGCCCCTTATTCTAAAAGTCTCCTTTAACAAAATTTTTGCAAATCCTTCCTCGTTTACCAGGTACGACCTAGATTAAAATTGAGTAGCTATACAGCGCATCTGAAGCAAGAAAATTGAAGAAACTGAAGCAAGAAACTGAAAAAGGTTCACGGCAATGAAACCAAAGCGACCACTGATACTAACGTGAAAGTATATTTGCTCTTATTTTTAGCAGGACTCCCTGTACCTCAGGAAAGAAAAAGTGAGCAGCAGTCTAAGCTATTGAAAGAGCAAATCGATAGAAATGTTCCTGAACAAGGGCAATTCTCTGCTGTTAGACTACTAGTGCACCAATACATAGCAATACCTCTGATTGCCAAACCGTGTCCGAGAATGACTTTAGCATGGTCTGTAATACGTCAAGCAACAAAACGCCACCATATTGTACCAACATGTCTTAGCTTATTGCTCTTTCTAGGCAGTGATCTTACGTTTTTCGGACCTTACACTATACGCAAGAGGAAATGTGGATGGCAAGCTTTCAGTATGTACGCCATACGTACTAACCGCAGTGAAAGCCTGAACCAGCACCATATTCTGAAATACAGACTACCGACGCTTGCAGCCGCACAAATGCTTCTCTCATAAATTATTATGTTAAGTGAGAAGGTGGAGAGTAACTGCTGTATTGCACAGAGTAAGTACGCTGGTTGCGTTGAAGAAATATTTTCATTATTGGTGAAGTTCACGCTAGAAGATGGCCGGATGCTTGAGCTGCATGATAGAAAATGAATACAAATAATAGGTTCCAGGGCATAGTAATTTTCGCCACAGTACTGCTCTCGGTATGCTGCAATTCAATTTAACTTTCAGATTTTAAGATAGCTGTTTGAGGTGGAAAAAAATAGATCATACCAAATATCCCAGTCGCTTTCTATGATTCGATGCTCGAGGCTAAGCACATTTTTATGACCCGGCGGTTTTGCAGGAGGTCTTGTGCTGCCACTTCAGTTCATCTCAACGAGTGTTCTCGAAGGTGGTAAACCAAGGCAAAGCAAGTGGAAAAGAAAGATCTAGTTCCAGTTGCAAAATTGGCGAAATAGGCCGCAATGTGGTAAAATTTTTAGCTCTTGCATAACTTTCTTCATAGCCTGCACGTTCCTTCTTCCCAGCAGGAGTTACCTTGCTTATTGCTACGCGTCGATATGTCCCGCCTGTGTATAAATTCAACATCGTTCTAGGAGTTGTCTTTGTTGTTGTTGGCCATCCAACTCCTCGCTTATAGTCACACTAAGTGATTGGTGAGGTTATTCGTGGAACGTTCCATGTTAAAGCTGCAATAAACTTTCAGGGCTGCTATAGAGTAGATGCTGTTGAAAGTTGAAATCAAATGTTGAAATTAAAGCAATAATAGTACGAATAATTAATAAAGAATAGATGAAAAGCACACGCACAAAGATAAATACGCAGACTTAACAGGGCATTCGGACTCCATAATAAATTCTTGGATTAAGGAGCAAACGTCCCTGTGGGTGCATTCCAGGTTAGAGGCGCCAAACAAAGAGTCCGAGTGAAACGCTGAAACTTGCTATCACTGTCAACGCTTCACCCTTTGGGTGATATTGCCACGTTTGTTACATTGTAGCAATGCTCCTCTAACGATTCATTAAGGCAACGGCCCGTCTGCCTAATATACCGCTTCACATAAGAAAAGGGGATTAGATAAACAACACCACTTGCGCGCATGAAAGAAGCGGTTCTGTGTTTCTTGTCACAATACTTAGGCTTCGTGTAGCTGTACGTTAAATAGAAGATGCTGAAGATCTTTTGAAGCACAGAAAAAGCAACACATTAACCTTTTTCTTAAGATTATTCGGATGACACGCTATAATATTTTACGGATGACACGCTATAACGACTACGTACTTCGATTTTCTTGCGGAATGCTACACTGTCGTTTGCCTGGTTTAAACATTCCGGACCAATAGAAAAGCAAGCAAAGTTAGAATGTGCAATAGGTAGCCTGCGTCAGAAAGCGTTTCGAGCTGGTTATATCAACTATCTGGCATTGCGTGTGCACGTGAGTTAGCTCGTGAAAAAAGGCGAGTGTAACTATGCGTCGTTTCACTAAGTTGGATTAGTTAGACCTACAAGACATGGTCGAGCTTGTTCTTTTGGCTGGTAAGGCCTACAAATACGATTAGGATGAAACGTGAATAAGATTTGAAGTAATATTGTCCTTGAACTGCAGGCAAAAATTCGAAAAAGCCTTTTTTTTAATATGACATTTGCGTAGCAAATTTTGTGCAGATTCGAAACGGATATATAAGAATGTGTTAGTCAATACACAACATGTGTCTTAAAATACAAAGTAACAAGAACCATGAATGTTAACTAGAAGGAAGGAAGGAAGGAAGGAAAAAGTGGAGAAGGAAAGGCAGGGAGGTTAACCAGTTTAGCGTAACCGGCTTGCTACCCTACACATGGGAGAGGGATGGGGGCGATGAAAGATGGGGAAGGGAGAGAGAGAGAGAGCACACAGCACAGCACACACACATCGTCCGTTAGAGTCCATCAATCTGGCATTGTACGTGATATCACTGTCACAGCCGCTTGTCCAATCCCGTCTCTTTCAAAAACCGAAGTAGTCCCTTCGTCGCCTTCACCTGCGATGTCTTCTGTCGGCGGCATGGGAAAATCGTGTCGAGGGACAATGGTCTAGTGTCAAGGTGCGCGAGAACGGATGCCAGGGACTGTCGCTGAACATTATATTCAGGACAGTCGCACAGAATGTGTTTCAGCGTCTCCTCGCAGAGACAGGCATTGCAGAGAGCGTTGTCGGCCATTCCAATGCGGAATGAGTAAGATTTCGTGAAAGCCACCCCTAACCATAAGCGATAAAGCAGAGTCGCCTCGCTTCGGCGGAGTCCAGTTGGCATATAGAGATGCATCAAAGAGGGCAGGTGGTATTGACGGTTGCTCTGGTTGGTCTGGCTGTTTGGTGTGCACCATAAAGAGAGCGTCATCTCCTGTGCAAGCACTCGAAGTCTGCTAGCTGCGTCGGATCGTGAAAGCGGTATGGCCTCGTCTTGTGCGTCTTCAAGAGCTGCCCGAGCGGCATTATCGGCGTCTTCGTTTCCAGTGACGCCGCAGTGACTTGGCCGCCACTGAAACGTCACGTGGTGTCCTTTCTCCTGTGATGTATGGAGTAGGCATCTAATATCGAATACGAGCTGTTCGAATGGCCCGCGACGCAGAGCTGATAGCACAGATTGTAGGGCTGCCTTTGAGTCGCTGAAGATGGACCATTGTCGAGGTGGCTCCCGACTGACGAAACGGAGTGCAGCGCGAAGAGCAGCTAGTTCAGCAGATGTCGAGGTAGTCGGGTGGTCAGTCCTAAAGAAATGTCTAAGTTGATATGGGCTCAGTTCCAACGCAGCCGCTCTATGCTGCCGCTACAGTTTAGCGAGAGTATTTGTTGGGGAACACTAGTGAATGCAAAAAAGCCAAATTTGGCGAGGACTAACTGTGGAGGATTAAAATGTTTCTATCACACGATAGATATCAATACAAGGAGCGAGGCAAAGTCACTCACCATTCTCCTTACTCCAAAAGTACGTACTTTGCGAGCTTCGTTGCTAGAGTTGCTTCGACTTTTACAACAGACAGCGCACCACTTTGCTCGACCGTGTTTGCCTGCTGTAGACGGGATAATCTCTAAGAAGTACCGTGCTGTCAGAGGAGTAAGGCCTGTTCCTGAAGAACATGCACGCTTGAGTGTGCAGCAGCACGCGATCCTCTGCCGCCATTTTCAGTTTTTTTTAAGATCTGCTTCACGAAAGGAATCTTACGCGCTTTAGCGATAAAAGAGGGAAATCACCAGCACGTCAAATGCAATGGACGAGTCTAGCCTGGTACGGGAACTTAGAAAGAGCAGTCAAACAAGTAGACGGCAGTCATTATCCCAAAAAAAATTGTAATCAGGTAAGACTCGGCCCTTATATATTATGGAGTTGAGACAGGCAGGTTATCAGTGAGCGTTAAGCGCTAAAACATAGAACAGGCATTCTAAAACAGCGCTTTAGCGTTAAGGGTTAAAACATCTATGTTGCATTTGTTTTCATTTCTGTTTGTTGTCTGTGATGTCTTCTGTCCTCCTTTTATTGTTGTTCGCCCTGCGCTACTCAATACGAAACTCATTTACTAGTAAGCGCGCATATCTACCACTTAAATTACCAATCTCACACGCGTTGCAGTATCTCGCAATCATAAAGCTATTTTTGGTTTACTTAGCAGTTGTAGTATATATCTGCAATAGAAACAGCTAAAAAACTGCGGAAGCGTGCACAGGAGCACGTCACACTGCAAATACAATTTGAGGTCATGTACAGTAAAAATTTAGTACTCCTTATAATCATTAGAACACGGTTTTTTTTATTTCTTCCGTGATAAATAGCTGTATCCTTGCATTTCTATTAGGCAGAATCGAATGCATTCGTTATGCTAACTTGTGCCTTTCTATTGTCTTGAGAAACGGAATTTTAGTTCCTGTTCTTATGGTTCTTGCAGCTGATTACCTATTGTTTTTTAACCGACTACTCGAACTTGAGGTTTTAAAACGGCTAATATAATAGGTCTACACTAGCTTTTACTTCGGGGCATTCTTTCTGTACTTTCTTTTGTTTAGTGCACTGCAGTCGCGCATTGAAGTAAATGAAATCTCCCATCCGCTGTTTACACGAAGTTCAGAGAGCTTGCTCTTCCCGTTGCGTCTTCATGTTGCCAGCACTATTTCCATTCTTCTCAAAATTAATCGTGCAATCGGCACGTCATTTGCGTGCGGTGCGGTGGAAACAGCCCGTTTTGACAGATCTTTTCATTACCCCTTTTTAGGCACAGCAGTGGTGGCAGCCACACGGGATACTTCGGACACAGGCTGACGACCCGCTGTCACTAGCCACATTAGTTTGGCCGACGGCCAACTACTAGTGCTCAAAGAACATCCTTCCTTACCATGAAACGCTTGTTAAACATGCAGATGCGTTGAAAATGTTAGGGACTATATTGAGGAGGACCAGCCACTAAACGATTTATCCTCCGCTTTGGGGAATCCAATCCACGCCGCGCGCGGAATTTTCGACAGTGCCACTGGCTGACTAGCGCGTTCAGTGTTAAGCGTGACAGAGGAGCCTGACTACACGCGCGCCTTACGCATGACGCGTTTAGGAGCTTTCAACACGGCGTGTCGATAAATCGCTTCATTGCTAATCGCAGTAACGTCAACAATCCTCGTATGATGGTTCCTCCCGAACTTTTCGCGAACGAATTCTACCAAAATCTATACAAGCTACATCTGTCAGCTTAAACTGGAAGAAGGGTACCTTTCAAATACAAGAACCTGTTGTTGCCTTCGAAAGTTTCTATATCAAAAATTGTCTTCGTAGTGTTTTCCTGTCCGCAATTCTTTTTCTTTTTTTTACATTCCGTCCTCCCGTTCTCTTTGTTCATGTTTCTGTCCCTGTGCATATTATTGCGCTCTGCTCTTAGAGCAGCAATATTAGGCAAATAATCGCGCCAGGTACTGGTGCGACCTAGTATTACAAATGTCACCAGTAATATAACGCTATTCTAAACTCTTACATTGCTCTGTGCAGCGTACATAAATACAATTGCGTGAAAGAGTTTGACACATGCTGTATGACACATGCTGTGTCGAATCCTAAATCGCCTAACTGCGCAGTTTCGTATATTTCCTACTTCGCCTGTAGTGTGCCGCAGTATGACTAGACAGCGTATTAGCTGGCCAGATGGTCTTTCTTTTTCTTTGGCTGCTGCGTAGCATGCTACATATATTTAACGGGCGTGGGCATTACGTGCACAATGGCATATTCTACAGCACGCGAGGTTTCCAGTATGTTTTCTCCTAGTGTTACCACAGCTGTGCTGCTTTTCCTCATTGTTGCAGCCACGGCGAGTCAAACCTTAGGCAGTGTATCTCCGAAAGACTTATGCCTCTTGGACCAAAGAGTACCCGGATGGGGAGGAAACAACGGAGGACAGATGTTCGTAAGTTATTTAAGTATTTGTGAAAATGTACAGCTTGGGCACTACAATTAGTTCAGAACTACAATTATACCCGGTTGTTTACTGGTGGCTTCGTGTAGGCTCTCCACCACAGTGCGTCATTGAATTGGTTTATTCCTACAGCATTATGTAGTGGCAAGGCAGCCAGTTAATATGTGTAAGGAGACGCCTTCCCGAAGAAAACGTATATCTTCGTGCAAATTTTCAAGCAACGTAAAAGTAGTACTTAGGCGTCATTGTTTCAATCGACTGTTATAGAACGCGCTCACGATGGTATGCGGGGTGCTTCTGAATTTAGACCTAGAATGGGTGAAAGCATCGTAAAAAACGAGGAAACACGGAAGAAACACACACAGCAGTGCCTGTGGTGTGTGTCAGCCCTTCTATATTGTATTCAGCTGACTTGCCCAGCGTTGCACATTTGTGTAATTTAGACCGCCCTGGTTCCCCTTAACTACATAGCAACCAAAGCATGGTATATTAGCGTTCTCCACCTAGCCTCATCGGAATGCTACCATCACAGCCAGTAGTCGAACCCGCTACCTCGTGCGCAGCAAGCAGACAGCTGTGGGTACTGAGCCACGGTATGGGTGCTCCGGAAAGGGGGTGCGGCAGACGGCTGAGGAGAATGCGGTACACTGTTGATGTCATAACTACGAGTAAGGCTGTCCGTCTCCTTAGGTAAGGTGAGCCCGAATGCCGCTGCGTTACCACGGATGCGCTGGCCTGTATTGGGCAGGTTGGCTACTCCTACAGTGTTGTAGGGTCTACCGGGTACTTTTGTAAAGATAGGTACAAGTACCTGCTCATTCCCTGGGTATTTCGTATGTACACAATGTGTCCCGAATCCTGCTCTTGCACACTTGAGTTTTACTCCTCAGTGTTCAACTATGCGATGCATCGAGTGGCGCATGCATAGGAGTTTTTCTAAGCAACTGCACCTATGACTGAAGGCATAAATTCGTAATGATAATGTAAGATTAAATGTGCATTGTTTGTTATTTGCTTTTCTTGCAGACTAAGATGAAAGGCCAGGCCTGTAAGAACACCGAGGAGTGTCAAATGCATTTATGTTGCCGAGTACGCCAATCGGTGGGTACTTGCCAACCGCTGGCTATGTGCGGACAAAGGTGCTCGGAAGATCAGCTCAGGGGTGGCAGCTATTATATGTACTGCCCCTGCAAAGCCGGTATAGGTAAGAAGCTAGAATTTAGTGAGCATTGAACGTCGGTACTTTGTCGCACAATTCCTTTACAGCGTTGCAAGTGCGACGAGCCTCTGCCCTGTGTTGGCGACTTCACTAACGCGTAGTTCGAGTTACCACTGCCGTGATCTTTTTTCGTTCTATTGCTGTGTATACAATTGATTTGTTTTGATTACTACCCTGACACAATATTCTTTCTTACTATGTCCTTTCTTGCATTGGTGATGTACCATTTCTTTTTTTTTTCCAGCACAGAAGTTTTAGCCCCTCATTTCAAAGCCATATGGCATGGTAAAACTTTATTCTTGTCCTCCTTCGGAACGTGCGTAAGCACGTAGTGGGCCGCTCCCACGTTGGTACGGAAAGACCGAGCCTCTATGCTGCGTCGCGGGCCCGATAGACAGCCCATAGATGTGCTTTAAGACAGGGCTTGCTTATTCGAAAATGCATTTTGTTTAGGTGACATGTTTTCTACTACGGCAGAACAAATATACTCATATTATTACGTATACATTATTTGCACATTAGACTTGAGCTATACAAGAATTCCTTTTCACCTTAGCAGCTCAGTGGTACGTACTTGCGCTGCCAAGCTCGTTTATTGTGCATTTGATGTATGTTGAAAAACTTCATATGGTGAATTTTATAGCATCCAAAAGCATGCGTTCTAATCAAATTTTGGCTTCAGAATATAAAGTCGGATAACTTATTTTGAAAAGCTTGAGCACGCACTTACTTAAATCGCCATTGAGCAATTCATTGTAGTGATTCCGTATTGTCGTTTATTATCCGTTTCGCATACATGAAATATTGATTTGTGATAGTGTTCACAGGTTAAACTCGAAGAATCACCGGATATAGAATTCAGCAGAGAAATCACTTGCACCTTATACTGTGCCGAGTTTATACATAATTTCTAATGTTATTACTCTAGCTAACTACATGCAAGTACTTCCTGTATAAGCCATAGTTATATTCAAGATTTGAAGCGTCGCTGGCGTGCCACCTCTAATAAAAAGAAGTAATGAAGGTAGTGGGAATAGGTTAGGTCAGTTTAGCACCGAAGCTGGCTATATCGGTGTTAAACAGCAAGACGAAAAGGAAAAATCTGGAGTATTGCCCTCCTCATGAAGTCGCCAAATAGGGTCGCCTAAACAAAATGCCTCTTTTTCCGTTCTTTTAAATCATTCATCGAATCTGTCAAGGAAAAGGTAATGATTGTCGAGAACAGGACAGTTTCATTCAATGCGGTGTCTTTTCAGTAGTAGATGACCTTCCGTGGTGGATGGACAAATGGTGTATGCTAAAGAGAAATACAGTTTGTTTGCGTGCCTGATTGTTAGAGCCAGCTGTAGCTCCAACATATTGTGAGGCAGTACAGTGACTTCGACGTTAGGCGTTTTTTTGAACATAAAAAAGCAGCAGTGATAAATATGGAATGCCCAGTACCCTAAGGCGCCGCGAGACACTATTTTTATGGCAGGATGAAACTACAAAGCTAGTAACCTAATACACAGTACAGTATTACTAACAAAGCAGTATACGTCATTCAGCTGCTAATTGCTCCTGTCCATTTGTCATTTATTTTTATGATATTTCTTACGCGTTGTGCATCTTGGAAAATCACCGCCCTAGCACTCCATGTAGATGGTTACCCAGCGCAGCTGAAACGTGCGGCCACGGTGTTTGTCACTGGGTTAATCCCGACGCTTCATTAAACGACGGATTGGTATGCTGTCGGATCCTCGGTACTCAGTTGCTGCTCGAGCTCGGCTGCTCGGGCCTGTTCTTGTGCCCAGACTACAGCATCAGCACGGTGTAAATGAGCACGTTCCCCGTTCTGCTCGCGGCTTTGCAGATCAAAAGCTGCCTGCTCCTCAGGAGTACGTATGACGCCTGACCTACCCAATTTGAAACCGGAGAGAAACGGCTTCACGCGTTCGGCTGCGACTGCAAGCAATCGACGTCACTAATGGCGCAAGTGACTCGATCGGCCAGTCGCGCTGCAATTTCGCACGCATTTACGGGCCCCTTTCACGCTTGGAAAAACACTTTTATGTAGCACGTATTGAGAAACAGAAAGCTGTATCGGGAGGTTTTCATGCTGCTCTACAATTACCTGATTGACAATTTTCATCTAATTGTAACGTTTGAGAAGTTCGTTAATTAATCAAGACTAATTATCTAATGAAGTGGATTGACAAAATATTTGGGTATCTCCAACTGACGGCAAACAATATTACCTTGCTTCTGTCTAGCTACGTGGCATTCGCATATTTTTAAACTCTGGCTAAAGTTAGCTGGGACATCCTGTATGTACGCGCTTCTGGAAAATATTTACAGCTGAAAGTGTGCGCCTTATAGATTGCGCGAGAATATGATAATCTGGCAATATTATAGTAGATGTAGAATTTCATGCGTATTTGTTGTCTGTGTACTTCATTTTCTCGTTGTAAAACGCCATCATTAGCCCGGTGTTTTATTCATATGACAAAGCTATACTTCTTGAAGGACTGCGTATAGTAAATCGATGAGCCAAACGTGAACAAGGTGAATGCAGGAGCCAACGTTCACGTTGGCTCATCGTTGGCTCATCGTTGGCTCATTCACTTTGTTCACGTTTGGCTCATCGTCCTGAATTTCCATCTCCCGCATTCCCCGTGTTTTCCCTGCGTATAGTAAGGGTATTTCGCGCATTCTGCCAATCGACTATTGACGCACTCTCTGATATGTCATGTTTCAGGGGCTTGTGAGAACGGTACATGCTTGCGATGACTCTTCAAATATATGGTCCTTAGGTAAGTCACCAAAGTTTGATAAAATGAAAAATGAGTAAGCGCCGTACGGTGAGTGTTCGGGCCCACTCCCGCAACAACCGAATAGTCTACCGGGGTGCGACATTACTATAAGGGCGGCATGCAATAACACTTGTGGGCCTTACTTTAGGTGCACAATAAAGCTCTCCAGGTGGTATTAGTAAGTCTAGAGTCCCCCTTTACGGCGTGCCTCATAATTTATTTCAGTTAGACTTGCTGGTACTCACACAAATCAACATTGAATTTATTCAGGCTCAATGTAACTCACGGGTTCATGAGCTTAGAGTGAGTCCGACATATTTCGACTTACGGAAACACAGATTCGTTCGGACTCAAACTTACCTGGGCTAACAATGATGTTGGCGCAGGGGAGGAGGAAGCGAGTGGTGATGCATGCAGTTTACGCTTTCCTCGGGTGTTTTATTTTTAAGGTTTCTTGGACAAAAAGTGAAGGGCTACGCCCGATCACCGGAATTTGAAAAAGAAGGAGAACTGGCGCCAGAACCCATGTCACGATGACTGTCGACGGTAGTGCAATCAGCATCGAAGCAATGTAGGGGCACACCGCGCGGTTTAGGTCAAGTGTGTTTATTATGTGTAACGCTCATTTTTAGACTTTCCTTGTTTCGGCTATGTAGGATGTAGATTTTCTCCGGTATCCACCCACATTGCTGTGTCACTCGCTTACCAAAGTCGCCATTGAGCATGACGGTGTGTGGACGAATGTATGACGATGACACAGTGTTGACCATGGAAAGATGAACACGGAATGACGTCGATGGAACGGCCAAGGTAATGACCACGGCGTTACGACAACGAAATGATTCTGAAATGATGACGATAGTATGACGAGGACAGCGTGACAACGCCGGCATGAAGACAACGGGAAAGAGACGAGTGTAAGACAACAACGGCGTAAAAACGACGGTATGACAACAACCAGGTGAAAAATGTGGAATAACGATTATGGAACAGTGACGACAGAATGCGACAACAGCACGTCGATCGGTAGGTGGAAGTGACTGTCTCACGACGATGCAATAGCGTTCATGCCATGACAAGGGCGGTCTCTAATAAATGACGACGGCACGATTGCAATAAAATGACAGAGGCTGAACGCCGTTGGCAGTTTGATGACGACGGTACGACGACAATATGCTGATATTTCTGAAGTGAACGAAGATGGGCAAACAGAAGTGATACGACGGTGGCGTGACGAAAATCATATGAAGTTAGAGTGGCGAAGATGGAACGCCCGCGACAGCATCACGACAATTGCGTCACGATGACAGTATGGCGACGATGCGTTGATACGGCTACAGCATGACGAGAGTACCATGATAAAGCTGTGATGACGATAAACAAACCGCCACAATATCATGACGACGACTGTATGATAACGAATGTGCGACAACAAATTTATTCTGACACGAGTTAACAGCGATGGCGTCACGAGAACGACATGACGAGAGTCGCATGACGAAAGAAGGAGTGTCAACGTTGGAATGACCACAACGGGCTTACGATGACGCTATAGCAACAGATGCATCGCGACTGTGTGCCGAGCATGGCATGACGACAGTCAGTTGACAAAAGTGGGATGACGGCGATGCATCGACTGCGACAGCATCCCGATTATACACATATACTTAACGGCCCAAGCTATTTTATGGCGTAGAAGGCATGACGACGGCGGCATAACGAGAGTGAAATGACGATTCTGCAATGGCAACGATGGAATTACCACGACGGCACCCGACCGTGTACATGACGACGAGTGTGGGATGACGATGGCGAGGCGATGACAGCATGATGAAAGTCGGCTGACGAAGCTAAGTGGCAATGCTAGAACGACCACATAGGCATCACGGTGACGGTATGACAATGAATGCATGACGACTGCATGATGACAATAACATGACGACGACGGCAAGGCGACAGACAATTGGAGAAGAAAGCTGGAATGAAGGCGATGCAAAGGCTATGGCGATATCACGACCACCAGTACGTACACACTGGTCCAAGTTATTAGACAAGCTAAGTCCCTTAGTATGCGTTGTAGGTGTAACGACAACGGCGTGACGGGAGTCACATGACGATGCTGGAGTGACAACGATTGAGTGACTGCTACTGCATCACGACCATGATTACATACCCGGTCCCCGTAGCTCGAGGACAACATGCGCTATTATGCGGGCGGGAGATAGATAGATAGATAGATAGATAGATAGATAGATAGATAGATAGATAGATAGATAGATAGATAGATAGATAGATAGATAGATAGATAGATAGATAGATAGATAGATAGATAGATAGATAGATAGATAGATAGATAGATAGATAGATAGATAGATAGATAGATAGATAGATAGATAGATAGATAGATAGATAGATAGATAGGTGGGGTACTCAAATACTGATAATCGCAATAAAACCAGGGCACAATGTAACACACGGTAAATCTCGGACATCGTCATACATTAACAAAATTACTGGGTTTCCCATGAAGTATATCTGTGCAAACTTCCCGACAAATGTTGAGCTGGATAAGTGTTTGGATGTCCAGACAACTTCCTGTTTAAAATGGCGAAAGCATATAGCTAACATTTATTCTATCGCTGGACACAAACTGGTGTTATTAAAACACTAATTACACAGCTCTACCTGTCAGTTAAGAACAAAGGCATATAAAGCAATACTCAAACCCTCTCCTGAATGCGCGAATGTCATCTGGGACAGCCCTCCGCCCACAGCATTGGTTAACGACGAGCCGGAAAAAATTCAACGCACACCCACTTGCATTGTTTGTCTATACCAGCTACAGCCGCTGAGACTCTCCGTCTGAGATGCTCTTCTCAGTGAGATCACATTTTAGACTCGTTGAAGGACAGGCGTAAATCAGCAAGAGTTATTACTCCATTCACTCTATTTTGAAAACGTGGGTCTAAAACCAGAAGAGCACATGAACAAAAGATAAGCCTAGGGCATCTCATCATGAGCGAAACAAGAGTGTTAAAGCAGTTTTTTTTTTTTTCGTGAACAAACTTGAATTCCTTGCCTGATAATTCAAAGTTGCTCGGGTTAGTAGAGTAGTTCCAGTGTAATTTCGTTTTATTTAGTTTATTTCATCACCTGGTTGCATTTATTCGTTTTGATTATTCTAATGTATTGCACTTTTTTAACATTTGAAATGTTTTTCTATTTACAAGTTTCATTGACACATTGTAACAGTGGCTGTACATATCTGTTGGCCCACTCCTGCTTCCAACCATTGTGGTTCGCAAAACTGAACAAACAAATAAAAAAAAATTTATTTCATTTTTTTTTTTTCGGTAGGGGGAGGCTTGTGCTGTCATTTCGCGCTGTACTTGATTCGGTGGTCTGTAAAAAGCAGGCAAAATATAAAAGAAAAACGTGTGCCGAGTTCATTCTTGCGAACCGCTACAGTGCTGTTCTTAAACACGCGGTGAACAAATTAATTATGCCAGTCTAAAGGACTGTTATGAGCACAAATATAACATGTAGAACTTCTTGAGGTGCTTCCGACAGTCATGCACAATTTCAGGTTTGCCTTAGGTGGGAAATGGATGGCTTGCGCTGTGATTTCTTATAACTTGGCTGCGACCGTCTCCTTACCGAGGTCAATAAGGGTTACATGGTCAGACGCAAAGCTCGCCGCTATACTCACGAATTACTTTCTGTGGCTATGCAGGGAAAGCTACGGTGGCAAAGCGCGCACAACTTACAGCGCTTCTGAAAAGAGTCCCGCGTTTTCGCCCACGTTAGTCTAAGCTGGGGAAGAGAAAACAAACTCCTTCTTAGCAACAGCTAAATAGGACAAAACGTACCACAGATTTTTTTGCGAGCACTGCCATTCTTTTTTACCTGCTAGTGAAATTAAATGACATTTATGTTTATAGTTGCTATCATTAATTACAAATAGCGGCGTGTTTATTTCATGTGCATCATTGAAACAGTGTCAGCGCCACTATAAGTTAAACATATTTATAAACTTTAAAAAAAATTCGGTAGGGCATTCTCATGTAGTAATGACTTGCGGCGACGACTATTGATAAACATTCACTTGTTTTGCCGTTGTAGACAATTAAAGCATATCTTCCACAAATTTAGTCATCATGTAAGCAACTTAAGCCATTTGCATGTGTTACGCAAGCAAGTGCCGCAACCTTTATTAGATACTTACCCTGAGAGCAAGAACTGAAGTTCAGGCAAGGATGACCGTCGCAACGCAATAATCCTCGCTCATAGTCTGGCTTTCTCAATTTCATGACATGCATATTGTTTAAATAAATTACTGCTTACTGCCAAAGCGCTCAGACGCCTTTGGGTTTGAACTCTCTATGTACAATGGTTACATCGAAACGACATTGGGACTGAAAACACTGCAATGCGCACTGTTGTACAAAACTAATTAGTAAGATTCATCAAACCATTACCAAAATAACTTGATGATTTAGGCTAAACCGTCCATTTCTATGCAGCGTACGCGCGCTCAGACCACGCCTCGCGTTTGCACACAAGTGAGCAAATATGCAATACTTGAATAAGTGATCTTTTGCTCATTACTAACTACCTTTATTTTACTATAGCAAATAATGCATGCTGCGTGAAAAGAAATGAACTCCAATGCAACAGAGGATTACCTGTTTGGATTGTAATGAGAAATTAAAAAGAAATCATTTCTGCAGTTCAGCGTCCCGAAACGGCACACTGTCTTATCAAAGACGCCTAACTGGAGAACACCTGCTTACTTTTGACAACCTGGGGTGCTTTACCGTTTACCCAATTCGCCGCGCACAAGCGTCTTTCTTTTCTGTATTTCTGGTACATGAGTGCGTGGCCGCCACAGCCAGGATCGAGCGCCCGACCTCGTGCTGAGCAGAGCACCTCCACAGCCGCTCACCTACAGCGGCAGTTGATTGGAAGATTTGCGTGCATAGGAAGGAGTCAGCATACGCACGACAGTGGTCATAATAGATCGCTAGGAAACTCCTCCACCCTCAGAGTAGGCGCATAAGGAGATTACATTTATTATGATTATGTCATGGTCATGAAGTCTACCATCTCTCCCGCGGGTTTGCCGGCGAATTTGTATTCGTGCATCATAACACATCTTTCTAACAATTGGTTAAAGTGGCAGAAGTTTGTGTGTGACTGCTTTTCTTGCTTCTTTTACAGCTGCTGTGAAACCAGGTGGCAATGTGTGGGAAAATCTTATACCGTCTTCGTGTACAGAAAATTCTAACCAGACTACTATAAAGATAACCTTACTGTATATATATATATATATATATATATATATATATATATATATATATATATATATATATATATATATATATATATATATATATATATATATAAGTGTGTGTGTGTGTGATTTCTTTAGTCCGAGTAAAAACTACGGGTGATTTCTCCTATGCTTTCCTAGGCGTCATTGTTTGTTGCGTCTTATGGTATGACTAATTAAACGGGCCCCTCCGTTTCCTTTTGCTTCGTTCGTTACATATCGAGGGTCTCGCATCCGGCAGCTTTGAAGCCTTCAGCTAGCACGTGTGGCTTTATATACCAGCTACCTTCACCCGAAAACGTTCACGTAGGCGTGACGCCTGCGGCAGAAAGGGTGTTCCACATCCACCGCCAAGGCCATGAGTGGTGGCGGCCGCTGACACTCCCGAGGTTAGTTATACATGCCTACATACATACATACATACATACATACATACATACATACATACATACACACATACATACATACATGCATACATACGTATATATATATATATATATATATATATATATATATATATATATATATATATATATATATATCTATTGATCAAAGATCGAAATATACAAAATATACAGTTGATAAATTTATCTCTGCCAAATGAGGATATGCGGCGCTAAGTACGCATTTGATACTTCCATTTTGACGCATCAAGCCTTGCGATATGATCGCTGGCCTGATAAGTATCCGTTTGCATGCAGATGCGCACAATCAGTCATAGTTCTGGAATTTCCGCGAAAATTAATGAATAGAAACATGATGAATGTGGCGTTTTGTGGCGCAAGGGCCAAATGTGGCCAAAGAGCGCCAGGCCGGTGGTAGTGCGTTTGCAATGGAGGTATGAATAACGAAGGGCAGATGTTACGGTGGCTGTAAAGAGGCCTAAAAACAGTCGGTCAAAAATGCATAAAGCCTATACAAGATAAAATTATGCCGATGGTTAATGGGCTGTACAATGGACAAATGAATAGAAACAGTAGAAATGATCGGATATACGTCTTTCTTATTTTTTTCCTTCTGCGGATACGTCAGTTTGTTCCGTAATGTCTTCTTTCATAAGTATAAATTGAGACTGTCCATATAAACGAAAGTTTATCTTTATTGACCACATGTACAAATTTCAAGCCTCTCTCATTTATATTTACATCGAAAAATTCGACATAAATATTTACTTCTGATTGTTTGAAAACATTGCTATTTTGGTAGAGTACACTTCACTCGGTAACAGTAATTGTAATTCAAGTACTTCTTAGTACAAATTACATGCGTAACTATACTACACTAGTGATGCGGCAAACGTTAACAGAAGACGCAGTTTTGACCGCATGAATTTCGTGGGAACTACAGCTTAACGTTTGCCGTCTTGCCATGCATCAGCCTCGCTATAGCGCATGTTCAGACAGCCAAATCAGGTGCTCCGTATTCGCTACCTCATCTTAACATCCCCACACATGTTGACCGATGAAGTAACCGCCGTCGCTATAGCTCTACAGCGATTGCCACTTCGGACGCCCATGGGAGGAAATCAGCTACGGGCGATGTTTTCAGCTATTCAGCGTCCCCGTGTACCCTCTCTAACTGCTAAAAGACCATGTACCTCGTTCTGCAAAATGGCATCAGCTCAGTGTCATTCATTGTCATCTGGATTTCAGTCTCCAGCGGAACTTCAATGCTTCAATAACCACAGGTACAGTTGAATATACCTGTTGTGCAGAATATAACGGACTTGTTATCGCCATTTCTCAAGCACTTAACCCCCATCCTGTTCTGTGAAACATACATCGAAAACAAGCACATATACACCAGAAGTTTGGTGCGGTAGAACGGTTCGACCGCAGCTATTGCCATCCTAACGACAGTCCCCATCATCAATTTCGGAATCTCTCGCCTGGAAGCGACGACAACTGCGGAACTTCCCTGCCATTCCTACGGTGCAGCATTTTACTGTTGTCGAACAACCACGCAATTGCTCAGTTTTTCGGCGGCTTGAAGGCAGCACTGCAGCGTTCATTGTCACCCTTGCATCATGATCCACATGAAGAATTGATACAATATAGTTTACAAGGGTCACCCGCGCCAAATGTACGGTAGTGTGGCTTGGCCATTTTGGTTATTACTTTTAAGGATCATGGCCAGTTATTAGTTGGATCACGCTAATTTTTGAATATGTTCTTGCTGAAAAAATTTTGCTCCTATATGCCTCATACAAAAACATGTTTATCAAGGTATATTTAACAAAACGTTTCGCACTGACAGGGGCTACACAGGAGCGAGAGGTCACGAACCGATCTACACATTTTGTTTGGCGCTCACTCCAGAATCAAACTTCTTCCGTTGCTAACATCCGCTGCAGCAAAGTTACTTTGAAGTGGGTATTCATACTTCACGAATATATTTGTTAAACTACACATATGGAGTATTTTGCAAGAAATACACAGGAGCATGTCAAAATGATAGTTATTTACATCTTGAGCGTTAGGGATAGAGAGAGCCAAACAAATATCCGTGCAGATTATTAGAGCACAGAGATACCACCAGATGCTTATATGCTGAGGACGGTTATTAGTAGCTGCTTTAAATGTCACTTTCCGTGAAAGAAGATAAATATTGGAGGATATTCTAAGCACTTTGCATTAAGTAACACGTCCCCTTCGATTGAACTGTAACCAATGTTGTGAAATTCACTAAGTTTAAACAGGCAGGCACAACGCCTACTAAGCTGTGACATTTTCTTTAGAAAGTGGTAACCATCAGGTCAACAACCAGAATGCTAGTTAAATACATACCTTTGAGTTTCAAAGGATTTGCATGCCAGCAGTCATATAGCAAGGCTTGGTACTTCAAGATGGAACAGCTTCGAAGTGTGGAACTCACGTTAAATGTACAAATAAGAAACTGCTACCAACTAGTTCACTGTTAAGCGGGCCACTCCAAACACCGAAGTCTCGGTAGGAACTGCCAGGCCATCGAAAAATACTTCATTTTGGGGAAATTCAGAAGGTAAAATGATATATTTCAGCACCTCGCATTTCCGAACGAAGGGGCTCTGAAAGGCAGGCTGCAAAATAATACAAACCTTTTATGAAACAGCCGTCGTATACGACTCGCATGGACTATGCTTCATTGCGCATGTAGCAGCTGCAACGAAATGCACTGCTTTCCTCACGAAACACCTTTCTGCACACCTGCGCGATCGACCATGCTTCCCCTTCTGCAGCCGCATTCAGCTATGTCACACAAATGTTGTTCAAAGAAAGGACCTTTTTGGTTTCATTGCGCATTGTATGGACAAACAATCGCGCAAATGTTCCAACTTGCACAACGATAGGTATTGCATCTTGGACACTTCTGCATTGCACTAGCTAGAAGTGTGGTGCTTCTCCTAATATATTCAATAGCGGCGGCAGTGTGTCTGGGCGGCAATCGGCTACGAATACTTTGCCATAGCTCTGTGTAAATAAACGCACTTAATATATTTCTTTTTCTTTGCATGTTTATGTGCACAATATGCACGCCTCAGTGCACTTCCACACTGCCTTCGCACTATTGTTGACGGTTTTTCTTCGCGTGCATAAAAATATATAGTAGAGGGCATTCATATTGCAAACTGCTTCCTCATCTGCTGCGTGACGCCCTTGATGGTACGTTAAGTGTGCGCTATGCGACTTGCTCCTGTGATAGGGATTGTATTGGTTGTTTTATTCACAACTTCGGATAATGTGGTCCCTAACGTAACTCTCCCAGACACGGTGGGCCCATATTCCCAGCCAGAACAAGAAGGCACGGTTTGCAGTGGCACACCGAGCAACCAACCTGCCGTAAGTGACCGAACAGAACTTCTTTCCTCAAAATATAAGTATGCCAGTTTCTGAGGCTGCGGCATTTATTACCGCCCTTTGCAACAAACTCACAGGAACAGTGGCTGGGAGATCGGGACGCTATTTCATTCATGAGCAGTTATTTATCGTTATTACAGGAGACAGTGAAGTTTACAGGTTCCTTATAATAGTAAAGAAACCCTTAGCATTAAAAAAAACGCATTGTGCGCATGGATTCTATCAAGAGCAATAAAAAAATTGACAAATTGTTGATTATTTCATTGTTCTTTGCGCTGTGGCAAGCACGGTAATACACTAATTTCGTAGCAAACAACGAACACACGACAGCAAGGTTCTGACTGGTGTTGCAGAAGTAGCGGCCCGGGGTGACTCTTTCATTGCGGAATGCTTCTTTTGTCGCGACAATAGACTGCATTTTTTACTCGTACTGCTTCTGGAGGGCGTATGTAACCTACAAATTAAGACCTTAAGAGAGCACCTGAGATACTAAAAAGCCGAGGACACCTAAGCACTTCTTACGACTTCTGAATTCGATAGTACTAATGTCCAATTGAACGCCGCTCAGCAGTTCTAGTTCTGCGCGGCCAGTAATGCACCAAAGCAGTACGTTCCGCCTGAGTCAGCAAGCAGCAGCTGCCTGCGGGGCCGACGCTAACATGCCACCGGCGTCCTGCGCATCGAGAGACCGAGGAAGCAGAAGCGGCCACCAAAGCCGGCAGGCGCGCGCAGCAGCTAATTCCATTGGGGGGGGGTAGAGCGAGAGATGCGAACCGCGCGCCGGCTTTCGAGAGCGAGACGGTGGCACACGCACGCGTGCGCCACGCGATTGCCTTGCCGAAAACAACCCGTCTCTCCCCGCAGCGTTGCGTCGTCGGTTCAGTCAGTTCAGCTCCATCGAGGAGCGCTGGTGACGTGGCGCCGCGGTGATGCCCTTTCCCTTCAGTCAGCAGCTGGAGC
The DNA here is from genome assembly GCF_023375885.2 of Dermacentor andersoni. Classification (NCBI taxonomy): domain Eukaryota; kingdom Metazoa; phylum Arthropoda; class Arachnida; order Ixodida; family Ixodidae; genus Dermacentor; species Dermacentor andersoni. The sequence continues at coordinate 92,724,545 of NC_092820.1, forward strand.
GCTAGCGGGCAACAGGCGTTCCGATTCACTTGTTCTGCTCCGTCAATGCGCGCTCATGACGTGGCATCGTAGCAAGTGGAAATTAAGGTGCCGTATCGCTGCTATAGACGCCGGCTTTTTCACTCAATGAGAAGTTTGATACTTTCGCTTCAATATAGGAGGTGGTGCAGGATATTCAGGGTACCCAAGGGGCAGTGGGTGGGTCAATCCTGCAAGAAATGTGGACCATGGATCAGGGCTCGCCGACTACCAATCCATGGATCAGTACAGGTTCTAGCTTTTGCGGCCCCATTCATTGGTGTTTGGGTTTCAGCTATCTCTAATCGTGCAGTTACCACCTGTTCTACAGCTGCTTTGCTATTATTCGGTCTCTACTATCAGAATATTAACATACTGCCAGATTAGAACGAAAAAAGTATACTACCTCCCGTGGGATGCCATTTCTACCGGAATAAACGTTGGTATCATACTCATTGTCGTCGTCAGCCTGGTTACGCCCACTGCAGAGCAAAGGCATCTCCCATACTTCTCCAACTATCCCGGTAATGTACTAATTGTGGCCATGTTGTCCCTGCAAACTTCTTAATCTCATCCGCCCACCTAACTTTTTGCCGCCCCCTCCTACGCTTCGCTTCCCTTGGAATCCAGTCCGTAACCCTTAATGACCATCGGTTATCTTCCCTCCTCATTACATGTCCGGCCCATGTCCATTTCTTTTTCTTGATTTCAACTAAGATGTCATTAACTCGCGCTTGTTCCCTCACCCAATCTGCTCTTTTCTTATCCCTTAACGTTACACCCATCATTCTTCTTTCCATAGCTCGTTGCGTCGTCCTCAATTTAAGTAGAACCCTTTTCGTAAGCCTCCAGGTTTCTGCCCCTTACGTGAGTACTTGTAAGACACAGCTGTTATACACTTTTCTCTTGAGGGATAATGGCAACCTGCTGTTCATGATCTGAGAATGCCTGCCAAACGCACCCCAGCTCACTCTTATTCGTCTGATTATTTCATTCTCATGATCTGGATCCGCGGTCACTCCCTGCCATAAGTAGATGTATTCCCTTACCAGTTCTAGTGCCTCGCTACCTATCGTAAACTGCTGTTCTCTTGCGAGACTGTTAAACATTACTTTAGTTTTCTGCAGATTAATTTTTAGACCCACCCTTCTGCTTTGCCTTTCCAGGTCGGTGAACATGCATTGCAATTGGTCCCCATCAGTTACTAAGCAAGGCAATATCATCAGCGAATCGCAAGTTACTAAGGTATTCTCCATTAACTCTTATCCCCAATTCTTCCCAATTCAGGTCTCTGAATATCTCCTGTAAACACGCTGTGAATAGCATTGGAGAGAGCGTATCTCCCTGCCTGACGCCTTTCTTTATTGGGATTTTGTTGCTTTCTTTACGGAGGACTACGGTGGCTGTGGAGCCGCTATAGATATCTTTCAGTATTTTTACATACGGTTCGTCTACACCCTGATTCCGCAATGCCTCCATGACTGCTGAGGGTTCGACTAGATCAAACGCTTTTTCATAATCAATGAAAGCTATATATAAGGGTTGGTTATATTCCGCACATTTCTCTATCACCTGATTGATAGCGTGAATATCGTCTATTGTTGAGTAGCCTTTACGGAATCCTGCCTGGTCCTTTGGTTGAGAGAAGTCTAAGGTGTTCCTGATTCTATTTGCGATTACATTAGTAAATACTTTGTAGGCAACAGACGGTAGGCTGATCGGTCTATAATTTTTCAAGTCTTTGGCGTCTGCTTTCTTATGTATTAGGATTATGTTAGCGTTTTTCCAAGATTCCGGTACGCTCGAAGTCATGAGGCATTGCGTATACAGGGTGGCCAGTTTCTCTAGAACAATCTGCCCACCATCCTTCAACAAATCTGCTGTTACCTGATCCTCCCCAGCTGCCTTCCTCCTTTGCATAGCTCCCAAGGCTCTCTTTACTTCTTCCGGCGTTACTTGGGGAATGTCAAATTCCTCTAGACTATTCCCTCTTGCAATATCGTCGTCGGTGCTACTGCTACGATACAAATCTCTACAGAACTCCTCGGCCACTTGAACTATCTTATCCATATTAGTAATGGTATTGCTGGCTTTGTTTCTTAACGCGTACATCTGATTCTTGCCTATTCCTAGTTTCTTCTTCACTGCTTTTAGGCTTCCTTCGTTCCTGAGAGCATTTTCAATTCTGTTCATATTCTACTTCCTCATGTCAGCTGTCTTACGCTTGTTGATTAACTTGGAAAGTTTTGCCAGTCTAATCTAGCTGTAGGGTTAGAGGCTTTCATACATGGCCGTTGCTTGATCAGATATTTTCGTCTACTGCAATAGCTTACTGGTATCCTGTCTAACGGAGTTACCACCGACTTCTAATGCCCACTCCTTAATGATGCCCGTAAGATTTTCGCTCATTGCTTCAACACTAAGGTGCTCTTCCTCAGTTAAAGCCGAATACCTGTTCTCCAGCTTGATCTGGAATTCCTCGATTTTCCCTCTTTCCGCTAACTCATTGATCGGTTCCTTATGTACCAGTTTCTTTCATTCCCTCCTCAAGTCTAGGCTAATTCGAGTTCTTACCATCCTATGGTCACTGCAGCTTGCCTTGCCCAGCACGTCCACATCTTGCATGATACCAGGATTAGCGCAAAGTATAAAGTCTATTTCACTTCTAGTCTCGCCATTCGGGCTCCTCCACATCCACTTTCGGCTATCCCGCTCGCGGAAGAAGGTATAACCACCCGCTTAGGGAACTTCTCGTGATGCGTATAAGCTGGTTTCACATCTTTCTTTCGAAATGTAGTCCATTTTAATTGAAGAACGTGAGTGAGCGGCAGAAGTTGAGATGCAGCAATTATTTAAAACCCGTAAAAGGGATTCTTAAAAATCTTTTCAAATTTACCTGTCTTATTGCAGCAAAAATAGATAGTTGTGTCTGAAAAAATACCGCCGAATGCGAGCAATGACTACATTGCACATCCATATTCCTGTGAACCTTTCTCTTTTTTGAATGTGACAGTTCGTAGCTCTTGTGGTTTTGTAGCCTGAGGAAATTCTGAAGTGTAGTCTACTCATTCAATTTTCAACGTTTGTTATTTTCGTAGGGAACCATCCGGCAAGAAATAGCTGAATGTCGTGGAGTAAAATTTTGAAAAACGATCATCCCTCACCGTCATGTGTGTGAAAAATTTCGACTTAGAAATCAAACGCAGTTAAGTTTCATAAGCCCAAACATATGAAACTTTAGTCGAGTGGCTGACGACATATCTACGGTATTATTGTTGGCTAGCTCTTACAATAGGTTTCAAGTGAAAATATTTCCATATAAAGAATAAGTACTCCCCACGTTAAATTGTTTTTATGTGTGCCATACGCTTAACCAGTGACGAAAGTACAATGGTCCATAGGTAACAATCACATTACAACACAAGAGATGAATTTTGGCGATAAATTTTACAGCCTTAGAGGCCTCTGGTGTGGAAATCATGGCGTCTTATCAATTTTATTTATCAGATGTTTACCTTTGATGCGTTAAGGGGCCCTCTAAATCTATACTTCTGCGCGGGAAATGTTTGTGTAAATCCCCTCAATTTATTCTTGCTAGGTCCTGTGCAGTAAAGTCCGCTCTTAAGCAACACTCGTAATCATAAATGCCCCAACTACTTCTGAGGGTAATAAACAACTTATTTTAACACTCCTACAACTACTCTATGAAAAATGGAAATTATACACTTGAGTTTCTACCTACCATCCTATGTCATGAGTAAGACGTTCAACAACACAATAGAAACATTATAGTGCATTTATTCACCACACATGTTCATCTTCCAAAAAAGCCAGGTCAATGACTTTTTTAACGGAGGAAGGTAAATGGATAACACCGGCGCCTACTGTGACAGGAACTTCCCTTACACAGCGATACAAAGCTGCCTTTCCAGCTATCATGGCGCACTTACCTGAAATTATTCTAAAGGAATGAACTGAACTGCTGAGCATTCTCGAAACAGAACGACCGCAGTGTAACTCGAGAAGCCACCCTGTTTCCCTTATCTTCTTATGTCTCACACGCTCAAAAGCTGTCAAGCGTCGAGCTTCTTCCGCAAGCCTTCCACACAGGATTATAATTATACGCTTTTCATGAAAGCTCCTAGGAAATATCGTAGAGCGTGCTTAGTTCCAGAATTTTCAGGCAATTAGGAGCTAAGAATTTTTTTAGCAGTTACGTCCCACAGCGTTCGCTGATTTAAGCTTCACAGAGTGGTCTCGACTAGGACACTGCGCGTGAGAGCCTCTATGCGCGTTTGAAGATGTACCCCAAAGGTGCAAATAGGTGAATAAGCCAAACCTAGCTTCTTGATACTGCTTCGTGCTACGCCAACAGCATTATCTCCCTTGTGTTTGTAAGATTTCTCCCTTTCTTTTCAGACGTGTTCAAAGGGACAGGGGTTACAGCAGCTTTGTATCGAAAACATCGAAGCGCACCATTATTTCTATTTTCGAATAAACATCTGCTGTCACTGCTACCTCAGTCCCCTGCAATTCCCCCTTTGCTAATAATTTCTCCTCTTTTCTCGCTAAAATACCGAGCTGAATGCCACAACAAACCAGCTCATCACTTATTTATTTATTTATTTATTTATTTATTTACTTTTTTTATTTACTTTTTTTATTTATTTATTTATTTGCGCTCAAGGCTAATGGCATTAGAGAGAGGAGTGGGAAAAATACAATCATAATGAGAACAACAAGGTACAGTTTGTTACAATAACACTTTCAGACAGGCATGGACGTAAACAATGGTGGTTAGTGCCTCGCGAAAATGTTGCTTATCAATTATTGGTGCGATGTCAATAGGAAGGTGGTTCCACTCGATTGCTGTGCGTGGAAGAAAAAATTGGGAAAATGTTTTTGTTTTACAAAATGGAGTACCTACCTCATGGCGATGATCAATACGATGGGAATATAAATGGAAGGTATAAATAAACCCCTGTTACTCACTGCCACTGGCAGTGAGTGTTACTCACTGCCACTGCCACTTACATCCTGCTGGCATCATGAAAACGTTTCTGTCGACCCGTGCTTGAGACATGCGAACACCGACCACAAAATATATAACGTTGCCATGTGCTACTACTTCAAACTTTAGAAGCAGCTTCATGACCAAACACTGGAGGAGGCGATCGTTCAAAGTAGCGATGTAATAACATCAGCCACTGTTAAACTTTAGTATAAATTTAAAAAAAAAATAAAGCACTGAGATCCCACGTTCCCACGTCAGCGCGATAAATCGCAGTTAAGGATAGATGGAAATGTTTTTTTCTTGTAGCTAGGAGTTTTGCGCTCAGGGTCACAGGCCAACAGCAGAGCAACGCAATAATTTTGATGCCAATGAATTGCTCTTGGCAGATAACGGTTACAAAATATCATGTACAAATGACGTCGACAAAGCGGTTAACACAATCACTTGCCCTTCGTCGCGGGTTCTTTTGGGGTGCTAATTATCCTTGCAAAATTTACCAACTGAAATGTAGAGCCTCCTGTCATCACTGTCGCAAGGAGGCAGGTGTTACAAGGAGGCAGGGTCATTCTTGTAAATAGATGTTAACGTCAGTGGGCATTCATGACGCCTGCCGACGTGCTGTGCATGGAGAAAAGCACACAGGAAAGAGACGGCCAGCTCATGCCAAAACACACAACCAGATGCACTTACAATAAGGGAACAGAATATGAACTCAGGCGAACATAAAGACACAAGACACTGGGAACAGACATAGTGAGCCGCTACGAGGAAAGGTTTACCGCGGTCTCTGCAATGCTAAAACGTTCCACGTGTTCCTGCGGGAACCACTTACCTGTACTCAAGCTCGCACGACCTAGAAGTCAACGGAATGTTCAATGTTGCCATGGAAGTACTCATTGACTGGGCAAAACAGGTCAGGCGGGTCTGGTGCTTCTGGCGCTAGCTGTGACTTACGATGGCTTTCGATAGCTGTAGGCGCTGCTGGGAGTGAGCGCCGAAGACAGGAGTGGCAACTATGCATACCAGCACCGCGTGTCAGGGCTGCCTAGCGGTTGTCCTAGGCACCCACGACCACCCATGCCTGGCGCACAGCCATCGTCACTCCCCCAGCCGCCTTCGATCTTGCCAGCGGTTACCTGGTAGCACCGCAATGCCACTCGGCCTCGGACACCGCTCTTTCTCAGCAGTGCCCGGCTGCCTCTCTTGAGCGCTGACTGCGGCTCGTTGAATTTCCAATAAAGTCTGCCGCATTCGATGTCTTTGGCTGGTGGCTGCCGTCTTCTTCTCCAGCCTATGTCTTCTCCTCCGTTGTCTCGAGACCACCTCTTTTGGGACACACGTTCTCCATACGAGTCCCGATCACAGCAAAGCCCACCGTCGAAGCTCCACGAAGCCGTCCCTGATCGGACCATTCCATTCACGCGCACACGCGGCCTGATCATAGAGGCGCCTGTTGCCATACTTCGTCGTCTTCGTCTTCACTTCCTTTATTCGACCGCATGCGCACATTTGGCCTAGATGCCATGGGTCGCGTTGACGCTTCATTGGCGTCCTCTTTGAGTCATCGCTCGCTTCTTTGTCCCACGTGTCCGCACGGGGTCGTTCTGTCACTTCTTTTTCATTCACCACATTTACATATTGCGATATGAAAGTCAAGGCGACAGTTCCTTTCTGGCAGTGACTGCAGCGTCTTCGTTTCCATGGTGCCCTCTCAAGCCGGCCGGGCGCGCTCGCTACTGAACTTTACAAAAATTACACTTATGCAATCGCTTTTGTCTAGAACAAAAGTACTTTGTTTCCTTTATACGTGGTCATATTGTGCGATATTCTTTTGTAATGCGTTTCACAACGTTAGCCTTATACATTGCTTCAAAGAGAGGCACTCTGCGAACGAATGGCATGATAGTACCTAGTTCTGTAGTTCCGTGATATTTGCTGCAGTTTCAGTGCTAGAACCTGAATCAAATGTGGTGCCACCTGTAATTGTAGATGACACAAGCGCAATTGTGACCTCGAGTAAAGGAGATGAACAGTTGCAAATAATATTAGTATTGGTAGAACTCTTCGTGTCATTGCTGTACACTCATTAGGCAATGTCATTTTGCGCAGAAAGCAACCAGCTGCCTTTCAAATATCGTCAAATAAGCAAAACAAGAACAAACCATCAAGCTTCGATGCGAATTCAAAGTACAGGCTGAAGTATGGTGAAGTGGAGTGCCCGACCTGCTAATAGAGGACATCGTGATAGCCGCATCACTGAAATCCATTACTTGCGAAGATTCGCACTGCGCTCGGCGCCGCCACTCATATGGAGAGGGGCAAAGATTTGTACTTTTTTCAGGAGTTCTGCTTCTAGATCCTTGACCATCTTACCATGCGACAGGAGCAATCGACACTGTGGGAAAACGAGTGGGTTGCTGTTGGTTAAACGTCCTTATTCACTTCTTAGTCCTTGAGGGGCTGCTGAGAAGTGACTTGGGAAGGGGCGGGGGTGCAAAGGGGAAAAGGTAGAGCGGTGTGTAGTAACCATTCTTGACGCCGCCGGCTTTCCGTTTGTGTTTCTAAGGCTTGGATATGTATAACCACTTCAGGTTTCGGCGAGGCTCAGCTAACGGAAATGCAGACTGTGCGTGCTCAGTGTTGTTCTTTATGATCAAAGCCTTTGAGAAAGTCAATTGGTCAAGAGAGAGGATATATTCTCATTGAAAAGGCAGAGAGGTCGGCTTCAGCTCGTATGCTTTGTCCTGCTTTTCTGCGGCGGTGAAATAGCAAACGTGCCAAACATTAGTGATGAAAGGTGATGGCGAGCATAGGAAGAAGGGAACCATATGTACAATAGGCCACGTAATACAATGTTTTCCCTAGTCTTAGTCCAGTCCGATGCTCCGCAGATAGTTCATAGCAGTACTTCTGAGCAGTTTTTGTGGCTATGCATTAACACACTGAAGCCGAAAAAGAACCTTCCGACAAAATATAGGCAGTACGCAAGCATTGGATCAAATACAGCCCAATTCTGGCAGGAAATGATAACAGCTCTGGCCCAAAGCTGCCATTTGGTCAAACTGCAGGACAAGCTAATGCTGGCCCAGTGCTGTGCCAACGTAGAGTGGACATACAGCCAGTGCAGCAGTAAATTTATGGCTACCCAAAAATGGCACCACAGCTTTTTTCTTGGGCAAGCTGGTGCTTGCTGAATGACCTAATTTTGTAGCGCAAAAATTGCGGAAAGATTGTAATTAACAGACAGAGCAGAAAAAAAGACGGCGCTAGCAATGAGTTGCCAGCATAGTGCCAAGGTTGGGCCATATCACCGCCATTATCAATGCGAGCTTTGGGCCAACGCCGACTTTATGACGAATTCTGAAGATACGCTGACCTGAGCGTACGCAGCCATTAGTACCGCCAAAACGTTGCTAGCGGCTAATACATTAGTACAGGAAGCCAATGCCAAACACACATTCAAACAATATCTGCGAATTGCAATAGACGTTATAAACTCTTTATTGCCAATAAATAAATACCAATGAGGCAATTCCCCTGGAGGTTGCAGGGTGACAGAGGCTATTTTAGGAGTTAAACAAGTGACAGAGCGGCACCCCATGTGGAGCTATGGGGTGCCGCTCACGACGTACACTAAATATTCACGACCTGCACTAAACTGTTCAATCAACTTCCTCCTATATGATTCTGGATATTTTGATAGCACTATGAACTAATTTTAATCATGCGGCTTTCTAAACGTGCATGTATATAAAAGCTTTATGCTTCTCACATACAAGCAACTCATCGATTGACAGAGAGAAAATAACTTTATTTACATCGAAAAGTAACACGCTGGATTTGTTCTTGCAGGCTGTTCTGTGTTGCGCAGACGAAGAGCATAATAGGCAATAAAACAGGCAGACAGCCTCACGCTGAGCACATAAAACAAATTGTATCCAGAGCACCATGTGGAATTATAAGTCCAGGCATTGGATTTCGTCTTTTATTGGCACCATCTGAAATTATAATTCAGTTGATTTGACAACTTGGAAACCAAAATATTCACGAGCTCTGCACCAAGTCCGAGAAGCCGCAATGTAGTCTCTGCAATATTGCGGCGTGAATACAGGAAGACTGTACCCTATTTTATTGACCTACACAACTGAACGAAATCGGTTAGTTAATTTCAATACCTTGCCTTGGAGCAGCACATTAAAGGCCCTCTATAATATTTCAGTGCTTTTACGTTTATCTTCCGCCACTAATTTTTTCTTTGCAGCGCTGATGTAGCTCACATTGGGCCAGTTCAGGCTGACGCAAATTGTTCACAGCCACATATGGTGTGAATTATCAAGCAGCTCTACGATTTTACATGGCTCGTTAGGACGGCACCAATACAGAGTCTTGAATAAAAATTATTCAATAGGCGGATGGCCGCCTTTTAACGCGGACTACACGGACCCCTCGGTAGGTACAGACTAGGTTTAACGACATGTGGAGACACACATGTGAGCAAAAGTGTATGGAGCATGCTAAGCTGGAATAATTTTAATTTCATCGTTCCCTAGATTCTTGAGTTCCCTGTGGGGTTCCTGAGGCAAGAGAGAGAGAGAGATAAAGAGGAAAGGCAGGCAGCTTAACCAGATACCAGTGGCGAAGTTGAGAAGAGTAAGCAGCCTCCTCTGCTAGTAAATACGGCTTTTCTTCGGAACGCTTCCACTATACACTTTTGCTCGTGGGTGTTCATCCATGTTGATTGGACTTCTACGGGTCAACGAAGACAACGACATACGTATGGGAATTAATAAACACCCTATAGAACTTTTACAGCACCGCACCCGTTGACACCACCATATTTGTTGACGTGAATGCACCAGCCATAAGGCGATTTCTGATCTAGCCTGTTTAAATGGCCACAGTAGCCACAGGCACGGCTCAGACAGCCGATATTTCAGCCATCTTGCTGAGTGGGTAGACACAAGAGTTTGGCCAAAGCTGCCGAGACCGTCCAAGTGTACTTTTCGCGAGGCTGGCTGTTCAGGCGATTTTATGTTCCATAAGGTTTCCATGAATTAGTGAATCTCACAAGGGGGAAGGAAACAAGACGAACACAAGGAAACAGGAGGCAGGGGGTCGCCAATCTTCCAACCGATTTATTTCGTTGATCTCTACAGTCTGATATAGGGTGATCACTTTTAGGTTTGCGGTTTTGTTTCTAAATCGTCTGTTGCAGAAAACGTATTTGTTGTTCTTGAGCTGGATTATTCAGAGTGGCAGCCATTATTCGTACAAAAAATCAAAACACATATTCAACTAAACTAAAGATTACTAATCACGCTCTTAATTGTTTACGGCGCATATTGTAACTTACGAATTGTAGCTGTTGATAATGCAACCCATATCCACTTGAAATTAATTTCCTAAATGCCACCAGTTTGGAGATATGCGCCATCAAACCCACTATAAGAATACAGTGTTGTTCCACTTATTCTTCTTTATTAGATCCCTCTTTTATGCTTTGAAGCACAAAAGGAACTAGAACGTCGTTCTACTCCGTCCCACACTTTGTAAAATCGTATCTTGAAACTGGAGTCATCTTGGAGATTCATATAAGTGCGTTAGTCTCGCAATGTCGCCAGCTACAATTGATAACTTATGTGCCGCAATTATTAGGAAGCTATCTGTGGATTATGGTTAATTAGTTAAACAAGTGTTACGATAGCTTGTGCTAGTAATTTCCGTTCCTGCAAATAATTCAGCTCGAAGACAAGAATTATGCGGTCTGCTCTAGGCGATATTGAAAATTCAGGAAAACTCAAAAATCCCCACGCTGCATACTAAGTGCGAACAACATGCACATAAATTGCTGTACGTGGGCTGGCAAGTCCAGAAACGTCAATTATTTACATGATGAAGCTACAGACGGCGCGCATGAAAACAACTGTCCGAATCTTGCTATGGTTTCACATTGCTTTATTTTACGTGTCAGTGGATTAGCATGACGTCCTGTAACTCCACATCTGTTGAAGTCAGGTGTGCAGCCACAGGTCTTGCAAAAAACTAGAGATGCAAAACTAGAGATGCAAGAAAACCGGCTTTGTTCGATCTTAATTTTAACACTCTTGCTATGCTCGTGCAGCCTGTCATTCAGACTGCGCCGCGTTTGTCGATCGTTATATTTGCGCCATCACACAGCGATCATATGCGCAACACATTGTGCACAATCTGCAAACTCGACTCGGTGACTTTTTTCGCCACCAGGACTCGCTGCCTCAAGATTTGGGAGCCTACAAAGCTTCCCAAGGTCATTGGAAGCCAAAAGCAAAGTAAAACACGCAACCACTCGCAAGCTGAGCAATCGTCAGTCGGTGAAAAAAGAATGTTCTGTGAACCTCAAAATTTTAAAGAGCTTTGCCGTTTCTAGCTAAACAGATAGCTTCAAGCAGAGACGGGATAAAAGCAAGTCACTTAGGATGGCAGCGATGTAATAGCCCGTGCACACACCCGCATCGCCCTAGCCAATGAAAGTGCAAGCCGACTATAAGTGTCAAATCTCTAAAAATTGACTACATGAAACATTGCTTTGCCCTAAAAACGTGCCGCGCCATATTCATCAATGGACTGTTACATTGTGGAAAACAATTCAGTTCGAGGGATCTATACATACAAGTCTTCCAGGTCCATCAAGAAGGCTTGGTAACCTTTGTGAGAATGAGCTTTCATAAGATTGATCAGCAGATTCGAGTCCTTAATCAAGGAAGGATAATTTAGGAGTATACAAGGAAGCTTGGTTTTTCACCATAAAGCCACTAACTTGTTCGAAGTGTCATTTTATGAAACACTTACTCTTAAGGGACGTCCTACTTATGAGTTCAAGCACTGAACAACATATCAACCTGATGGGGGTTCATGTCAGTTATGCTTTTTTTTAAGCACAAGCGTAAGTGGACTGCCATGAATTTGGGGATATTTAGTTTGAAGCCGCGAAGGAAGTGAACGCAGGAGGAGCAAGACGCCTGAAGGCGGAGATGAGAATCGTGGGCCAGGAAAAGTACAAAGGACTGCGGCCAGCACACGACAAAGCAACGCCACCTAAAGGAAAGTCTATACTCTGCTCCATACATAGCAGTCAACGCTATGGGAAGAAGATAGACATCTTGCAGTGGCTTCGTTCGAACTTGGATATAGTCCGATGCTTTTTGACCGCGATTGTGGGCAACTGTTCTTTATATAGACTCTCTATTGAATGAAACAAGTTTTAATTCAAAGAAACAAACACAGTGTGGTACACAGCTGCTTATGCGTTGTTTTAGATCGTTTTTATTTCTATGGTTCTTTACGGTTTTTTTTTATTTGCCACCGACCGCGAGGAGCCTCACGCGCATGCTCGCACGAGCGAATGCTGGTGGCACGCCCAGCGAAGGATAGACGGAACGCGCGGAGTGGTAACATTTCTTGACCGAACTTCTTGCGTAGCGTCCACTGCGTTGACTGCTATGTATGGAACGCAGTATAGGTGGCATTGAGCGAAGCAGGGAAGGAGGAAGGGCAGGGTAGGCCGAGGCGCGCTGGTTGACCTAGGTTGACCGGCGCTGTCTGACAGGTTGCGCGAGCATAGCGACAGTGTTAAAAATAAGGTCGCCGTATGCAGCCTTTTGGTTCGCACTGAAAGATGTGTGACAATACATGGTATGCACGTACGTCATTCATCGATACTCCGCGACTTCCGGTTCACAGCAGCGCCATGTTGGGGAACCTATAGGCCTATGCGCGCGCCTCTTGGTAAGGTACCCCAAGATGGCGGAAGGTAGCGGAAGCAGGCGACAGCAGCGGATGTGACGTCACGTGCATACTATGTATAGGACGTCATAATAATCAGCTGACGCGTAAAATAACAGATGCTGAAGCCGCAGCAAGCTTTCAACTTATGCATCTAAGCTCGCCGTCTACAGCTTTATAATTCAAAGAATTGGCATTTCTTTGCCGGCATGTATACAATGATTTGTGTGTGCGTTCTTGCTTTCACTAAGTATGCCAGGTGCTTCATCGAACACTCCCAGAAAATTTTAAAGATTGCCTGTGGCAGATAGCACCATTCTGGTTCATGAGCTGGTCCACCCGAAGAGGCGAACATTACTGGGACAAATAAAATGAAATGCATAATCAACTAATTAACAAAAAATCCAGACTTCAGTTTTTAACTAATTACCTTATGAACCATGTTGCAATTTACAAAATTTTGGGCGTGGAATTCGCAAGGCGGCTCTACTTGGAACAAATTCTCTGGATGGGACTAGTTTCCCCATATTAATTCCCGAACTTTGCGGAGAAATGCATTGGCGTTGCAATCTGTGCGGAGTATCGTAATCGACGGATACAAGAAAGTGTCCGTCGATTACGATACTCCCTAATGTGAAAATGGAGCACAGCTCTATATGTGTTTTTGTTTCGCGATATATGGAAGCAAAGAATCTGAGAGTGCACCGTCTGGCAATAGGCCAGTGCGGTCAGCGCCTTCGAAGAGTGGCGGGCATTAGGGGAACGCTGGCATGACGAGCGGCATCGGAACCAGCTGCGGAATAGGACGACGATGAACGCGCGAGCAGTGGCACGAGAGCGTTCGCGCTGTTATTCCGAAGAACGACGACGCTCAAACCAAGAACAGGCACCCAAAAGCTGCGCTCTAAAGCGTTACAAGTGGCCGATCGTTCAATCGTCGGCTGTTTGATTTTCAGCTTATAAAAAAGAAAACTTGTGGTGGCCGCCTAATATAACAAGTTCGATTAGACTGTTATGGAAAGTGAAATTGCTCGAGTGTGTCAGTCGCGCTTGCATAGGGAGTCTGTAGCGCTGTCTTGCACGCTCATCGACGCTAATGTTCGGTGATATTTTGCGCCCATGGCGAAGGTAACGCTGCGTTGTCGCCGCAGGTGGTGTTAGCCTGGTATACATGGCTCGCAATCATTCGTCGGTCATGGCTTGCAGTTGGCTATCCTACGCTGTTGGTAGATCTTTTTATCCTCTTCAGTCACGGCGTACACATTTGTGGACGCGACTTATTTTTGCCATTACTGTGCCGTGGTTGCAAATAATAGACAACGAACATTAAGCATTGAGTAAATTGAACATTCTGCTTTCCTCAAGTGCACCCCCTTCACTTCTGAGAGAAATTTATCGCTTTAGACGACTGCTTTGGTGAAGGGAATACCGTGTTTCACAGGACGTTTGAAGTCGGGTGTTTCGGTAGTAATTTCGAAAGGTGTTTTTCCCTTGTTGCAATGCTTGTGCCAAATAATTAACCTGTGCATGTAATTTGAGCGGGTGATTCAATTTTTTTAATAAAGAGACGTAGCATTACTCACTGTACAATAAATAAATATATAATTACCAAGTAATTATAGTAGCTCTCTATAAAATGCACCATCATTCTCGTCCCGCCTTGACTTGCTTTCTATGGAGCCTCCAGCCACTTGGCATAAAATTATGTCTTGCTTTCTATGGAGCCTCCAGCCACTTGGCATAAAATTATGTAACTTTTACACGTTTATCGACAGTCGAACATAATTCGTGACTTAAGGGGTTATTAGAGAGCTTTAGCGTAGCGTTGCTTACGCATCGCTCCGCATGAATTTCACGCGCATCGGCGGCTGCACAGAATGCATTGATTTCGCATATCTAACCAGCGCACCAGGCTGGCCATTGACGTGCTCTGCGCTTGGCTGTAAAAGGATAAATAAAGCAACTAGACGCACCCTGACGATCCGCTACATCGGTTTTACAAATTAGAAATTAGAAAAAAAAAACTTGTTGAAATTCTCAGTAAGGAATACTAGATACTTGTAATGTGACCCAACTTCTAACAAAATTCTGATTCTGATGTATAAACTATAACCGCCGAAAACGAAGCGAGTTCATATAAACTCAATGTGGCTATAACACTGCAAAAATTAAAAGCGAGGCGTGAAAACGGCTTCAACAAAACAGCGTTTCACGGTCGTTAAATTGCTTCATGTCAGGGTGTCGTAATTTCTTGGTGTGATATCTAGTATGGATGTGTCAGCTGTCTTATGCGGGGCTCTGACAACGTGTACAACGTGTAAAAACTTGATATTTCAGCTACAAGCTATAAAGACGGTTACACTTGTCGATGGCGTTAACGAGAAAACATTTGAAAAGGGATGTGAAAAATTGCAGGTGCTGGGATGTTTGTCAAAGAGAGAATTTGGTGCGTTAGTGTGGGACGCAAATTCTCCATGGCACTCCTAAGAACATATTCGTATTTATTTGTCGCCAACTACTGCACAACGATTATATTTTTACGTGTTTACAACGTTTGCATTTACAAATGTTTACCTTTTTATTTATAAATGTAGTTGCTCTATCACTTATGCAGTTATTTGATATTGCATGGCAATTGGTCAAGGAATCTCTTTGTGGCAAGCAATATTTATGCCCCTTTACCACACGTGTTAATAACCCGAAACTATCCGGGAAGTATTCTTGTTATAAATCCTTTACATTCGTAACACATGAGCACGTCGAATACTAGAAGAATGATGGCTTCTTTAGAAATATATTCGGGGAAAACTAAACTGGTATACTCGCAGACACCTTTCCCTGGCAATCAAAAGAAATATAGGGTGGCAAAGCACGCAAACGCAATATTGATTTAGAAAAATGTCCCTCATTGTCTTCTGCGTTATAGTCCAAGCTAGGCCAGAGAAAACATAAACACCTTATTTTCAACAGCTAAATACGGCAAAACACACAACTGATTGTAGAAGTTGAATGATTTTGATGTTTTTGCCTTCCGCGTCTGGGCAAACGGCAAAGCTGCTCGCGTAGAACTTGCACTGAATCCCCCAATGTCCGTTCTGAGAAACCAAAAGCGCTACCAAACGCTGCCGGACTACTTGGCGCGGTAACACATGTGCAGAAGCTCCGCCTCCGTAGGTTTCGCTTCATTGCCATTGCAAATTGTCCGCGAATATAGTTGATCTGCTTCGTTGAATGAGAACGGGAAGCTATCGGCGGTGACTCATTGGTGTCTCTGTGAATACCGCTCAATGAAAAGGACTTTCTGGTTGAAACTGCCTACTCACCTGCTCTTGCACACAAATGCTCCGTCATAAAGAGCCTGCGCTGTGATTACTTGCATGTGTCGTTTTTGCACGCCTCTGGAAAAAGAGCAAAAGAAGTTGGTTTGTGTTTTTATCCGGTAGGACGGGTGCGACGCTTGGTTTCGCAAAGAAGAAAATGATCGTGGTCTATAAGTTTGCGCACGCATTACGAATCTAATAAATGTCTGCACATTTAGAAAATCGCGAACCGAATTTGCAAAGCGCTCCTTTCATACGTGCTCTTGCCATTGGCGACTTAACTGTTCATATGAACAGTCTTAGCGTAAGAAAGTTCTTGCACATATGGGCCCTGAATCATCCACAAGGAGAATGTTACGATGTAGTTCTTGCGCTCTCACTGTTCGAAGAGCACATAAACAGTTGTGATGTTGAACATAATAATGACGAAAGCGGCCGACCAATGGCAAGCAGCACTTCCGAACAAAACTTTTTGAATTCTCCCCATATTTCTGTCGTCCACATATTCTGTCAGTCTGTTTATTTGGCTTTATATTCTATTTTATTTATTTATTTATTTATTTATTTATTTATTTATTTATTTATTTATTTATTTATTTTTCGATGGGGGCGAAATGCGAAAACACCCGTGTACTTAGATTTAGGTGCACGTTAAAGAACACCAGGTGGTCGAAATTTCCGGAGTCCCCCACTACGGCGTGCCTCATAATCAGGAAGTGGTTTTGGCACGTAAAACCCCATAATTTAATTTTTATTTATTTATTTATTTATTTATTTATTTATTTATTTATTTATTCTAACGTCTAAACGTCAGGGCTCAGCTTTCCTCTACGCTTTACGAGGGCCTCCGGATTAGTACTTTGACCCCGTGAGCTTATTTGATGCCTACTATAATCTAAGTACAGCAGAATTCTTCTATTCAGCCCTCACGGGAATATGGCTGATCAAGCCCTAAAGTGAGCCCGCGGCGCAGTTGTAAGCAACACAAGACCTTAGTCATCGAGCCACTACGGTGGTTGTTTCATTTAAAAGAAAGGATCGACTCCCTCAAAGCCGAAAGCAGAGCTCTCTGGGCGTCCTCCTTGTCGTGTCCCTACGTCTCATGATACCATGACGATGCTCGACTACTATACTCTCGATTTTATCTCAGATCACATTCTGACCATTGAGACGCGGATACAAGCCGCATTACTCCACTAGCGTGCCTCCGTAATTCCCACATATTGAGAAATTTGTTTTCTCAAGGTTGCAAGAGATAATTTGTACTCTGTTTTAAAAAAAAATTCTATGATGAATTTCCATTTCTCATGTGCGTTTTGCTTACAGTACAATGTATTTTTCCGTCCTGCCGTTCTTTTATACACTACAATTTTCACTGCCCCGAACATGTCATTTTTTGTTTCCTTCTTAACTACATTAAGGGCGTGCTTTGCGAGCTTCCAGCATGTCTTCTCTACACACAGTGTTTTCACTTTTCTAATCCTTCTCCCCTCGAAGCAGGTAACAAAAACAAGGCACTCACTAGTGCGGCTCCTGTCCTTCTTTCTTTTTTTTCGCGGTATGAAGATTAAGACATTGTCATCGTAATTTTTATGACCAAAGTACAACCAACTTTCCATTCTCTACTTGAACCTATGCAATCACGTAGGACAGGTGCATAAAACGCTGTTTTTAAATCGAGCTGAAGGAGAGAGATCGCTAGCTCCGGTTGTTACCTTCTTGAACTGATTTAAATCGCTACCAGGCATGAAGCGTATGCGCTTGCGTAGACTTATGGCTGTAACTACTACTACTCCACGCACTCTGTGTGTTTTTGCTAACGCCTATCCTCCTCCGTTGCTTTGCTTATTTGTCTGTTATTACTTCCTCCAACACGCTTCTTAACGCGGATTGGTCTTTTGTACATGGATACTTCGGGTACACGGAACCACCAAGAAAAAAAAGTTTCTTTGATCGCCTCTTGACATTTCATAAAACAGCAACTAACTTAATTACTACAATGCCGAGGCTACATAGTTATGGACAAAACAAAATAATTTTAAGAAGACTACAAGCGCATTCAAACCAATCATGCTCTTGCTAAAATGGAATAGAGAAAGAAGGCAACGGGACATAGTCCCCGTTTGGTTTTCTGTGTACTTGTAACAGCGTAATACGTCTCCTTGTTCCTGGCGCCCCCGCTGTAGTTCAATATTACGCAACCTAGTTCAGAACATATCCTAGGTCGCGTAACGTGCTTTCTCTCTACAGAGTCTCTCAATTTCGAACTGTCCCATTTTTAAACGTCATGGTTCGTACCAGTTAATACCGTCACGCTGATATTGTTCTTGAAGCCAATTGTATGGCATCGCACGCAACAATTATAAACGCACATCGGCAAATGATAAATAAATATCTTTCACGCGGCAGAGTTGTTGTACGGGAATGGTTCGTATAAACATGCGAGCTGCCTTCTTACGATTTCCAGCGGCGCAGGGACACGCACTGTGGTAGACGCCCCCTCTTATTTGAGATATGGTGCATCTTTCACCGAATAGTGAGTACGGCTGGCAGGTTTGCACGTGCTGTCGTTCCACACAACAGCAGTCGTCGTTGCACTCGTTGGTATTGCGGCATACGCCATGTGACTTTCTTACCTGCATTTAAAAATAAACGAAGTCCTTGGCATTACCAGAAGTGCCTTGTGCTCTAGTTGAAGCGATTAATAACTCTCGTTCACGAGTCATTCCATTTGCTTTCCTTGCATGTAATTAGGAGCACTGTCCTTAAAAATTCGCACTTTGCTTCACCACGAACCAAATTATATCGTTTCCCGTTCCAGAAAGAAAGAGAGAGGAGAAAGTTTAAAGCAAGGCAAGGCAGGACCGTTAAACATCCGCACGTCTGGTTTGATAACTTAGGCGGGAACAAGGAGGTCCAGGGATGAAAAGAAAGGCGAAAAGGATGAAAGCAAGGCAGACGAGAAAACACTGTCAATTTAGCTTCGTTCGGCGGAGTACACTGAAACTGCAGTCACTTACTCCGCTCTGGCGGATTGAAAAAACGCGCTTTCCTTTCTTGCCGCTTTCTGCAGCCGTGAGGCATTTGGCGAAAATTCCGACTTCCGTAAGGGGCCGGCTGTCACTCTTGTGGAGCGTGGTGCTGAGCACTTTTCTTTTTGCATTGAAACGACGACACTTACAGAAAATGTGCGCTATCGTCTCTTTTCACCCAAAAGCTTGACGTTCTGGACTTGCGGCCATTCCGATGAGGCCGGAGCGCGCATTAGTAAAAGCTACTCGAAGCCAAAGATGACAAATGAGTTACCTCCCGTCGTAGTAATCAATGTGGAAGGCGGAGCTTCAGGTGAGGATTCAGCAAACAAAGGCGCTGGTATTTAAGGTATGCCGAATTTAATTGGGCCAACGTAAGCTTGCGAGTAGGCATACGGAGTTTTCCCGCTGCGTCCGTTCTTGACATCGAGAGTGAATGTAGTCGACATTACCATCTGGGGGTCAAGCGGCTACATCTGCTTTCTCGTGTCCGAGGGTACCACAACTTGGAAACCATTGAAATACGTTTACCTGTCCTTTCTCAATTGCCCGATGGTAAATTTCTGGGGCTTGCGCGACAAGTCGTCCGTGGAGTCCGTGGTGTAATGTGGAGAGCAAACTTTTGATGGTGTCCTTGGAATCGCAAAAAATGGACCATTTCTTGGGCGATTCCTGGTTGATCAATTGAACAGCCGCACGCAGAGCTACAAGTTCGACAGCCGCTGTTGATGTTTAGTGCGATGTGCTGAATTTTATCAGTGTAGGTTTCGCTAGGAGAAAAAAAATCCGCGAATTCTACGCACTGTGGCAATCGATGTAAGCAAATATGTGTATGCCGATTACTTTCATTGACGATACTTAGCAGTGATATTGGCGGCAAATGTATTAATTCTTAAGCAATTGGTCGTGGTGAATTAGTGCTGTGCGTTACCTTGCGTGCACCACTGCAGTTTGTCAGCGTAGTCCGCAGAACACACAGGGAAACGTGTTTGCTTGAATGCTTGTTGTGCGTCATTGCTCATAATCTCTGAGAGGGTTGATCATTATCTACGGCTCACATAGCACATGGCAGAAGAATTAAATTATATTTGTATTATGGACATTTACGCAATTCAATGATTACTACAAATTTGTTTGTACGCATTGTATAGATACAATACGGTCTGCAGGACGTTTCGCTGCGCAGCGAAGACGCTTCAACTCCGCACGACGCTTCTTTCGGGCCTGGGTTTCCTCGACGCTGAGTACACACTTTGGAGACATTTTTTTTTTTTTGATCATGTTTACGTTCTCCTTTTGCATGCATGGCCAGCACGCTGTTGAGACGCCAGCCCCAATCGCTTTCTTCAGGCTATGGACCATTGTCATGTTTACACTTTCACAGCCAGTGCGCGATCTCCACAGCCCAGTACCTGCATGCAGGTACCTACAGCACCTGCATACTAAAGCAAGCATGACACTTGCCATACGCACAAACTGTGAAACGCCACCGCGGCAGCACCGGCCGGGATGCGCGAAGGCGATCGCCATCTGGTGGTGTTGCAAGGAACCTCGTGGTGATGCGAGCGAGACCACCGCAGCAGCACCCGAATAGTCGGGAGAAGAGGCAAAGAAAGCTTCACTTTAATATTGCAGCTGCTGACTATAGTGCAGAGCCGACCCATAGGTGTGAACATGTAATCGCTCACCGAGGACTTCAGGTAGTAGCGATAATTCTACCAGCTTCGATGCTGCTCAAGGCACTTGTGCCTTCTTCTTGATGCCTGGAATGGTAAGGCATACTGGAGGTGATAGCAGAAACTACCGCAGCAACCAGCTTGGACGGAATTCAATGGATGGTAGCGCTGTTCCGTGAGTTGTCAGGAGACGGCTAAAACTCGTATGCGGCCTAGTTGCTGGCAGGCAAGCAAGATAGAGAAAGCGTATTCTTGCAACATTTCGAATGTGCACTCTTAGAGCGTCGACTGCAATGTACGCTGCTACGGCTGGTCAAGCGCTATGGCGATTGTGGGTGCTATGGATGCACACTAAGGGAGGCCTAGGCACGTCCGTATAACTTGAGCTTGTATACGCTGAAGTGTGCGCAGGTTCGTGCTGTTCGCGCTGTTATTCATTCACTATGTGTACATACATAACGAAATTATGATTATGCATAACGCCTGCTTCGAGGCACTGTAACCTAATTCCTCTTGATGTGTAAGAGACATATGCCTCTCTCAATCGGCGTGTGTTGAGGCTATTTCCACGCGAACATAAATGCCAAAGGACACACCAATAAGAAGGCAGCGCTCTCTCCTTTAAAAAACAGACGAAAGAAGAAAAGTAGGAAGCGCAGACAGGTCGGCAAGGGTGATCGGAGGAAGACGGCTTGGGATGCGGAGGTGCGCGCTCGTAGGGCAGAGGGACCCGGCGCGCACGGCCTTCACCCATCCACTACGAAGCTTCCCCGATGGCCGGGCGTCTCCTGACAACACCCTTAAAACTGCGCCTGAGGGCAACGCAGCTGAGGCTCATAGGAACGTGCTAAAGGAGAATGTTCAGACAATGGAGCGCAATGTGTCCACTCAGCCGCCCGTACAGTATACCGCGATGACCCGGCGACTCCCGGAAGACACTACTTCATTGTTGCTCAGGACAAAATCTAATAAGGGCACGCAATCTACTTCGAGTCTATTATCGGGATGGAGCAATTCCTAAGCTGCTAGATCCGTGCGCAAGAAGCTATTGTTGTCAATGTGTGAATATTGTATGTAATAGACAAGTATAGTTGGTGGAGAGAACGTCCGAGAGCTCGCTGTCAGTATCAGGAGGAAAGACTGAGGCGACATGGTAGTAGCGCGTCGTTTCCGAGGTGATACGGTGGAGGCAGAATTGCGCCTCGATTTGGTGAAACCAATCTTGCGAGTTCTGGGGCTAGAACGCTGGGGTGCAAAAGCTGCAGAGACGAGACGTCCTGCGGACGTGAGGCCTGTTTCGTGGAGGGTTCGGGCGAATCAGTCATTGTGTTCGTCTTAGGTCCACACTCGTAGGCTTATGCCTCAGGAGCGAAGGAGAAAGACAGCTGACTCGAACCGACGCTGGAAAAGAACCAAGTACCATGGCTTTCTACCACAACCAGGCGCCATGTTTATTTTATTCTGATGCGGGCGTACGCCGTCCGGGTTCTAGGTCTGGCCCAAAGGAGGGTTCTGCAAGCCTAATATCAGAGATTACAGAGGATATCATGCACATCAAAGGCACTGAAGACGAGACAAGAAGACGAATCACCTCTCTCGGTGCTGCTGTATACTGGGAGTGTCTAACTCTGGTGCTGGTGGAAGACCCTGATTTGCAAGCGCTCCCCCATGGCCACCTCCGTTCTCTCCGTCTGCAGCTCGTTCCTCACCGGTTTGTTCCTAGCTTACTCTGGTGCGACATGTCAGAGGCTGCACCTCCTATCCTTCATTTCGGCGCATCTCGCCCCCTTCGTGCGGTTTTCAGTCACTGGACATCTGCAATCCCAGCATCCGACCCAGGCAGCGCCTCGTTGCACAGCTGTGCGCCTTGCGGAGCATTAACACCGTTGTTCACCAGTGGGCCCTCTCGTGCCTCTCTTGCCAAACTGCCAAAGTGACCCGCCACATGAAGACTCCCACGGAGCTTTTTTTTGCGAACTGGCTGTCGTTTTACCCACGTCCATCTTGATTGCTTCCTCTCTACCATGACTGCTGATACATTATGATAATGATTGACCGCTTCACCATTGGTCCGAAGCCATACGCATACCGGGCATGACTGCAAAAATGGTCGCTAAGCCATGCTTTCAAGATGGGTCTCCCACTTCCGATGCTCCAACCTTTTTACAACTGATCGCATCCGGCAATTTGAATGTACTCGCTCTACTTCCCTCAACCACCTCCTTGGCACTAAGCACTGCCGCACCACGGCATACGATCACTGTGGCAAGGGTATGGTTCAGCGGCTCCATCGCCAGCTCAAGGCTGCCCTCACGGCGTGCCTGCATCGAGAGCATTGCGTCGACCACTACCTTATAGGCTTGCTTGGCCTATGTGCCATACTTCGTCACGAACTTCGCTGTTCAGCGGCGCAACTCGTCTATGGTGCACCCCTGCAGCTTCCTGGTGACTTGTTCGTTCCTTCGGCCCCCCTCGCCTCAGCTGCTGCAGTAACTTCAATGCCTACAGGACTGCATTCAGCCAATGTGCCCCGTCCTTTCCAAATCTCCTAACCTCAGTATCTTTGTGCATCCGCAACTTGGGTCTTCCACGCACGGTGTTACATCTTACACCCTCCTGCGATAGTGCGCGCCGTGTCCTCCACAAGGGGCCGTAGTCCTCTTCCATCCTATCAAATGGTCGCCTCCTTATACCCTCTCAAACCGGCTTACCTCCAGACGCCACCAACGGAGATCCCCGCGAATGTCACCGGTACATCCACCGAACTGCATGTCACCAAGTTAGCCCCATCTCTGCCTCGTCGACGCGTACATTTTGTTGTTCCGTTTGGGCGGGGGCCCGGTAGTGCCCACCGACGCCTCAACGTGGTGACACTCTCAGGCGCGCTTCGGTGACGACTGCGATAGACGAGGAATGGGCACATAGGCAGCGCGTGCTCGACGCGCAAAGACGGCGCGCGAAATTATATTCTAGCAGCCTGCTACGATGGTCATCTTGTTCTGGCGCCCCACTGCGACTCCTCTGCTCCCGACAATGTACGCACACGTAACCACCGTCCCACCCGTGCCATTCCCACACAAACACTTTTTTTTCTACTTTGACATTCCTAATGCTAACAAATTAAAATTGCTTCCGAAAGTGAGGCACATTATGGTCGTTGTTCTGGTTGGTAAGTCTGGGGGGTTGGTAAGTCCCGGGTTCTAAAACGACAATCTGATTATGCCGCAAGTCGTAGTGGGAGACTCTCTTATATATTTGACCACCTGGGTTTCTTAGCGTGCCCTTCCTGAATCTAAGCACAAGCACGTTCTTGCATTTAGACCCCATTGAAATGCGGCCTCTACGGCCAGATCAAACTTGCGACCTTGAGCTCAGCGGCGCCACGACATGGCCACTGGGATACCATCGTGCGTTCAGGTACCGTTTCAAAGGAGAGTGTAGAAAACTGCCGACCAGCGTCACTTATTTACCAACTGGCTAGAGTTTTTTATATTATTGTCAACTGCAATATTTCGTTTCCACAACACGCCTTTGTGCGTAGTGATCTACAGAAGTTAGCCTCGTGTCTTTTCTAAATGGTGTTACACCGGTTGTTTTGGACGGAGGTAGAGTAAATCATTTAGTGAGATTTCTCAAAAACCCTTGATTTGTTAATTCACATGATTTCGTTAGACAAATTAAAGCCATGTGACGCGGCTGATACTCTTCGTTTGCTCCTTAAGGACTGTCTATATCAATGTAACAATTGCATTCCTTTATGAGGAGTTTTATCTGAAGAATGCGTCGCGCCCTATAGTGCATCCCACGCCACCATTCTTTGGCGCATTATTTTTAATGTGTTTAGAAATTATCTCACTTCACCCATTACGAATGCTAAATCAATACTGTATTTGAGGGCATAAACCTGTTCGCTCGGCTTCAATACACTATTGACGGTCATACCCTAGAATGTGAAATTAACGCAGTGATGAGGTGGTGCACTTCGAATGGCGTAGCCCTAACTAACAAAGCTTGCCTGATGCTTTCTCATAACATGCGTATGGTAAACTGTGAAGAAAAGGCATCTAACACACAATCTAGTTGTTTATTCTGATAGTAAGCGACACTTTATTGAGGCTGTTAACCATGTCAGGACTTCGGGGTTTTCGGCTTTCTCTTTCGACTAACTCGTACTTGCTGGTACCCTATTTATTTGATAAGATTATTTTAATGTATGGTTGTTCGTGAACATTATTATTTCACTTCATTTTTTCATTTCCTTTATTGATACTGTCAGCCCAACTTTCGGCTATTACAGGAGTGGTAAGTGACAATACAAGCAACAATATAATTAAAGGATAGAGAAAATCAAAGTACATTTTGGGCAACGCACTGATAGTAATAACATCGCAAATACAGCATGTAATACAATACCGAGGTGATTACAGTATTAACATTTGGCCGAGTTATGGTATGCGCACACATGTGCTTTCGACATTTTCAAGAAGGTTGCGTATAGATGACATCTTTACTATTGAGTCTGATAATAGATTCCATTGTTTTATTGCTCTCGGAAAGAGGCTGTATTTAAACGAATCATTGCAAGTAGTAGGAGGAGGGATATACATGCTGTGGCGATGACGAAAATTGTTAAGTATACGGAATATCATAGGCGTTGTTCTAGAGGACGAAATTAACATTGTGAAACATGGATTCGTTGCTATAGATTTTCATAGGTGCATTAGTAATTCCTAAAATTATGGCTATTCGTGGGTTGTTAACTGCAAGGTACCACATTAAAACCTTAAATTGGCGATGTATATTCGAAACTTGTCCTTTGGAATTAATACATTCATGGGTGTACTGAATGACCGTTCTTGTTTCGTTCTATATGTTTTTATTTCCGAGAAAAGCTATTTCAGCAGCTTTACGTGTTTATAGATCATTAGATGTGTAAATTGGAAACTTATATTTTTATTTAGGTATTTGCTTAACAGACTGAGTGTGAATGGCAGTGCTGACGTTTTCATATATGATACCTCTGTTCTTATAAATGGTATTCAATTGACCTTATAGACAAGTATTGCTCCAAGACCAAACAAATAAGAAAGAAGACAACACGGGCGCTTACTTCAACTGCTTCAGTGCAATTGAACAGTTGAAGAACAGTTCAAGTAAGCACGTGTATGCTGTTTTCAGCAGCGCACACGGATGCATAAAAAATGCAGTTCAATTGTCGATGGCAGCCAGGTAATTTCTGGATATCTCTCACATACTGCTAATACGACGCATTAATGCTTTTGCCTGCTGGTGATACGAAAACTTTGCGCTTTCATCTTTATCGTATTGATGCAATGGTACCGTAGAACGTTCGAGAATAAACACTACTATGACGCGTTCTGCGTCGACGATTAGCACAACTGAAGGCCGGTGTAGTGCGATCCAGTGTATTCACTTTAAAAGCACCTTATGCTTCGCGAGCTACTTACAGGAGGTCGATAGGTTCCTCTCCCACTATGCTGTGGACCCCTTTGTGCGTGTGCACCTTGATTCACTTCGTGGCGAATGGTGCTGTATGCTACAGTGTCCGCCAAGACGAAGATAAGCAGCACCGCCACTGCGGTGATACGAGTGTCGATCGCGGAACGTGCCGTCAATAACACCATGCAGCAGACGTGGAAAGCAGGTCTCGCTCCTGGACTTCTTGCGTAGAACATGTTTTCTTCTGTAACACGCGGGACCATGCTACGTATTGCAGGCTAACCTTTTATGCTGCGCGTAGGTTTGTATAGGACAACGCCGCCTAAAAACAAGCCAGACGATCTCGTTCGAGTTTCCTTTGTATAGAGGACCAGAGACATTTCGTCACAAAATTATTTCCCAAAGAGAGTTAAGCCTTATATGTAAAAATATATGACACACTTTGTTTTGTGCCGGTTTCATGTAAAAGCGGCAAGGCATTGCATTGTGCGCATCGGAACGTTTTGTTCGTTAGGTTTGTTACGGCAGAAAAAGAAAGCAAAAGCAGAATTATACATGCGGAACAATGGTTTACCTTTGTCTATCAATTCGGTTCCGCGCATGCAAAGCATGTAAAGCGTACTCAATGGGAACAAAATCTGTGTCGAGGTGAACTAAAATATTCTTCCTCTTCAGTAAGCTACCCGCTACTGAAATCTTGCAGCGCAAGTGTCTGTACAAACAGTTGCGTAAGGAACCTAGTGTGTTGCTTCGCCATGTTGGTTTATCCTAAATTTGTTACCGCGCTATTGTGTTCCGAAACTTGGGCTGCCAATCAATTTATTTTTCCTTTCTGGTGGGACACAAAAGCCTATTGTACCATTGTGTTCTTTTCAACAAGGTTTTACTGCATACTCATGCAGTCCACTCTGCTTACAACGGGCAGTTATTCGGGAAAAGCCTTCGCTTTAAGAAAAGCTACATGGTGCTGTGCTCAGTTTTAAACAGAACGGTTGATTGTACTCAAGTCGAGCGCTGAAACGGTATCAGCTCTCAAGTTGAGCGACCTTCAGACTTCAAATAGTCTGTCAGAACCTCTCTACGCCTGCCCTGTAGAAATATGCTTTCGAGCGCACGGTAAGTGTATAAGTTAACAAGGATTTTATTTGTTCCAAATCACCTGGCTCTGCGACCATTAGATGGTAAGTGAATGGAGGCGCAAAATGTCCTTGCGTAAAAGCAAGACCACCTTAAGCTTCACTTTTATTGCGCCTTTATTTCGTCATCCTTCTTTCTGAGTGTAAATTAGCACGTCTAGGCTAGCAAGCACCGCTCAATTCGGCTGCATGCAAATGTATCCATCTCTTAGGACAATCGAATGCTCTTCCTGCTATGAAAGAGTGCGCTCTAAGAAGTATCCTTAAAGTTAAGCTCGACTGCAAAACCAACTTAGGAGTAGTTTCGACAAGAATAATTAGCCTAAAAACTATGAGCAGAGGTAAAAATTTAACCGAAAACCGAATAAAACACTTCATGTTCGTCCGTCTGAGTTTTTGGCTCCGGGAAGTGTCTTCAACATTTAGCCAAAAGATGGCAGTGTGCTTATGAAGTGTGAGAAAATTGTGTATTAAGCCAAGAATATTGTGTAATGAACCAACGAATTTGTACATCATAACTTCAAGAATTGGCATCCTGCTGATTTAGTGAGCATTGATGAGACATCCCGCATATTGCTTCGAAGAGTATAACAGTCAATGAACGACTGAGTAAACCAATCAATGCGCCATTGGGGATGCATTACACACTGAACGTTTTGTGTTGGAATTTTTCTTTCTTTGACATTCTGTTCCACACCGCTTACTGGACACCGTGGTCATGCTGGATATGTGTTGTGTGTATTTCTCCTGCAAAGCATGCATCATGATTCATGACCAAGAAACTACAAGCTACCTCACTATCTGCAAGAACAACGGTTTTCTTGCTTTTACCATGAAAAAATATATATATTCAGTTCAAAACAGCATGTAGAAATCTATATGAATCGTTGCTTTGAACAGACCATACGCATTCAATCCCATAAAACTAACGGCGTCGTGGACAATTCTGTTCACTTTGATTCTATGCAGCACGCAACGCCAAGCAGTGTTATCTACTACAAACGCCACCACTTTATTTAGATTGAATGTTTATGTTCACGCGCTACACCACTACAATACCGCCGAAATCCAAACACCGAATAAGCTGAATGTAGTGTGAGACGCCTACGCAGCGATGCCACGATGACGAATGTGATGTGTGATAGTTCTTGAGGAAGCAATGGGGGTGACAAGTGCATGCACAGAGATGTTTTCAGCTACATTTCTAGCTCCATTTAAGATTCTACAGGTGTTTCGTCGCATTGGCAAGTACCTATTCTATAGTTTTGGTACGGAAAGGGCACGTGCCAGTGGCTCCTACCAAATAAAGTAATTCAGAAAATCCAGAATTAACCAGAAGATTAAATGATTGAAAAAATGCTTCGGATATTAGGCGCTATTTCATCCAAAGGTCGGTGGGTTTTGACATATGTACAAGCCGGCAATATTGGGGGCGAGGAGTTATGGAAACGCCATCTGTCGGAACGCCTCCCTTGCGTAGTATGAGGTATCACGCGGCGCGCTCCTCATGGGTTTCGCTTACGGCGCTCAATAAAAACACCACGCGGCAGCCCTCCTGGACATTTCTGTAAGTACACTCTTAGCACGGTACCTTTTATGGTAACTTGTAATCACGAGTAACTTATAAAATAAAGGTTACATGCGAAATATGTTGATGTTTTAATTAAATGTTCTTACGTATATATATATCTATAGGTTACAAGAGTCAAAATTGACGGATTTAAAGGTTAATTCAGCGCAAAGCGCCTTGTAACCTTTAGATTTTAACCTCTAAAGAACACTGCAGCGCACCAGTGAGGAGACCTACATCATGGATTGGACGTTTGCTGATAAATGTATCCTAATGTGTTTGTCTGCTGCATTTATGATCTGGTTATTACAAACGTAGGACTTCGGCAGTTCGAGCTGTATTCGGTCTTAATTTCTGTCAGCCAAGCAGTTACATTTTTCACGATTTAAAACCAAAAACTAAATCTAGCACGATCGCACTTGCAAGTTCATCTGCGCGCTGTTCTTTGACGACCCTCCATACTTGGCACACAGCCATATTTGAAATATCAGCAACGAAGACTGTGTCATCGAATGATGTGGCGTGAACTGCCTGCCGAAACCCAGCGGTCGAACGTGACGGAAGCCCCCTGCTCTCGCACGCATTCTACCCACAATGAGACAGGCATGGAACATCGGTATTTCAACGCGAGAAACAAAAGCGGGCGAGTTTCTTTAGAACAATGAATATTTTTTAACAAATTTCATGTACGAGGCGAGAAAGAACAGTAGAAGAAAAGCACACGAACGCGTTGGGTCTTTCAGTAAAAGGTTGTTGAAAACATTGGATGGTTCTATCACATATCAATATAATTCAACTTGTCTACTAAAATGTCCCTGTACAGAACCTTTCAGTTGTCTGCATACATTTTCTGCCTTTAACCGGGTTCGTTTCATTCCCTGCACTGCCTTGATGCTGTCAACCAAATATTTTCCATGCCTCAACCATAAGCGTTTAAGATGAGGTTAATAGTTAGTGTGCAAGAAGCGCGTGCCTAAGAAAACCATGCCGACACGCGGTACCAGCTAGGCAGCGTGCGTACATAAGTATAAACGCGCGGCGAGGGAGCTGGGTATGCGGTACGCGCTAGGCGACCGGCGTAACTGCTTTGAAATAGACAACAACCTACATGTCGGCGAACCATTCTGCATTGCATATTAAGCTGCGCCGAAGACTGACACTACAACGACAGCAAATTTAAGTTACAGCACACACGAAACGCGCCAAACGTTCAGTGAAATCAACAGGATGCCGCTACACTCACATAAAAGCGAGCGCCGTCCGCTCCGTTGTCTCTTTAGGAGACATAGACAGATGAAAAGAGGGTTAAATGTGTGAAGCCGCCAACTGAGAAATGAAATCTTTATCACTGTCCAAACATGAAATGCTTCCACCATCACACCAATAACATCACTGGCACCTCTGACATTTATTTCTGTAAGTCATTGCTTGTTTTCATTCTTTTATTCATTTTTGCTTGTGCCTCTAAGTGCCTCTTTCTAAGATGGCGGAAGCGAGCAAGCATCAGCCACACTGGAGTGCGGCCATCCACGGCGCTATCATCTCTCCTCCTCGGTCCAATCGAGATAGCTCGAGTTGCACGCTGGGAAGATCTTAAGCGGGAGCGGGAGGCCAGGCCCCGCACACTCTCAAGTTCAACAAATGGCCACAGAGGGCGAAAAAATCGACCGCGCGCTGCTGCTAATAAAACTAGCATAGTAATATCACTTCGGGATGCTTACGTTAGTTTGAACATTTTCCGCTGGAGGCGCCGTAATAAGCGCAATTTTTTTTTTTGCAAACTTTCGCCTACAATTACCGAAGCACGTTTATTGCATGAAAAAGAGGGCGAAATTATCATTGCTAAATTGATATTGTATTCTTTGTAAGTAAGTTTATTGTTTCTTTGTCATTATAAACGCAAATAGCGTTCAGCATCATCGATCTTTCACGTGACCTCTGGCCTGGATTTAAAATTTTTGCCGGTATTTTCGAGTGCATGGCGGCACGGATTCATTCGTTCGTGCGCTCAGGCTGGTTGCTTCTTTTTCGCTAAAACTAGTTTATTGCGCTTCGATGTCACGCGTTATTTAACCTGGGGTGAAGTGACGTGTTTGCAAGCGGACATGCAAGCCCGAAAGTTGGGTATCGGTCGTGAGCCATTCGGAACACGTCTGCATCGAAACGGGAGCTGGATTCTGGTGCGGCTGACAACGGCAATAACGGTGAGTCGTTTAACACCGCTGCTTGAATCGTTATATAATATTCGTCTCATTAACTTACAGGCGGAGACAAGTTAACGAACTAGATCCTGCACAGCATATGGCAGCCGGGATCCTCCGTTGCTGTTTCCTAAGTAAACCGTTACTTGCGAGGCTGTCGTTATACACACACAAATCAGGAAAGAAAGAGCGATATCGGAACGCGCGCCTCATTTTTAATCTTATTGTAGCCGTGGCCATAGGTGACTGGGTAGCCTTAACAATATACATATAAAACTTATTTTCGAGTCCGCCGGCAACTTTTTTCGTCCACAAAATCGAATAATCCTTTGGTAAAATGATGTGAAAGTACAGAATTTAATGTATTAAACAGTTGCAAGCGTGGTAATTCACTCATATTTCGTACTTGTTGGTTCCAAATGTTCTTGCTGTTCACTTTGGTTTACCGTAGGGCATTTTTGCAGTAGTGCAGCAGTGCATCACGTTCGTGCAGAAAAATAATGCATCACTTCTAATAGCTTCATGACTTTCATGTATTTGCTTGTGGAACCAGCAGTGTATTCTCTTCCAGTGTATAAATGAACGCACAAATGTTCTCATTTGTGATCTTAATAATACTTAAACTGTTTACATGCATTGTATAGTTAGGCAGGCATAAATTTATGGACAATAGCAATATTTATTTAACATGCTGCTTAAGTGCCCTAGAACAGACAGGGTATATTTGTATGTGTTCTGTAGTCGCAAACCATTACAATATATATGTCACACCTTTTTGCATTTCATATTGCAAAATTGTGCTTTTTTCAATTTCTGATTCAGTCAAAATTTCTGTTCCAGACATGCAGTAATGAGGATGGCACCAGTATAAAGCAACACACTCCACACACTAAACAGAAGCTGCTGCCTGCTACAACAAGGCCATTGTGTGGACATTGGCTGCTACTACAAGGTAAACAACATGTGGTTCAGAAATAAGTATGCCTGATATATGCTGTAGTGTCTTGCTAGTCTTGAGATACATGTCGTTTGTTTGCAGCAGAAATGAATGTTTGCTCATGTTTATGGTTCAGTATAATTGGTTCGAACATAAAAGAAAACACACATGAGTTTGGCTAATCTGTGCTGTATCTCATGTGTCACCGTTCTGCCCCAACAGAGTCCATGCCAAGCATACCTTGGTCATCACAGGAGCTCCTATCCACACCAACAGAAAGGGGCTGGAGCTGAATTTGCAAGGCTTTTACACCACGAACAAAGAAGCGCATGCAGAAGAATTTACATGAGATATCAAGTCTGCAGAGCACTGTGTCAAGACTGAAAAGAGCTTCAGCCACCATTCCACCAGCGCGGACAAATTGGCTGAGTCATCCAGGTAACTCAAAAAGGACTTTATGGAAATTCTTCGTCTCCAGATGTGCCTGCAACGTCTGATCAAGCACGGACGAAGCTGGCCAAAAGAGTTCCATCAGTTTGCCCTTAATCAGCTTCCTGGCCATGTCAATTCCATTTGTGCCAAGTGTAATTTTTCTTCTATAAATGCAAGCTTTTTCATTGTCCATTCTTGTTAGAGATCATTCATCCTCATCCAAACATAAAGGTCAACCGATTCTTCGCTGATACTTAATACCAGTCACTGTCTAGTAGCATAACATATTTGTAGCAGTACCTTTTAATGCATGTTGTCATGCACAATTCCTCTCCTGAAATAGCTGATGCAACATCGACATGTTTCTTGCATTAACCTACGCACTGTTTGCTATGCACCATTTTACTTTTCTTGATGTTTTTGGCCTTCAGTGCTTGCAGAGCAGGGTGGCTTCTCTCTTGAATGCAAGCTTTCTCATTTTCCATATTCCTAGTCTCGTTGATGGTTGCTCTTCTTCCTCGATAGCCTGGGTCTTTGCGCAAGCTACACTGAATGATAGATTGCAGAATCTGGTTTTGCTGCCCCACTTGGTTGTGGTCGCCGTGTTCATTTCTCGGATGTGGGGGCCTGCTCAGTTACATTGGTAAGCAGTCTCTCGAGGTAAACATTTGCTCCTGCAGTCCGCACAGCGGCATAGACTCCCAATTTACACACCATGATTCGTGCTCCCCGTTCAGCCTTTCCTGCTGCAGCCATGTGCAAATTGTGCCTGCGGCCTTTCTCAGTCGCAATTAAGCACGAACGGAGACAAGCATACGTGCTTACATGGTCCAACGTGTTTGAAGTTCATAGCCACATGGGTGGAAAGGCCCGCATAAATGGCTGCCGAAGGTGATGCCCACGAAAGCGACTTGTCCATATTGAGACAAAGTGGGACGCCAAATGTGAGCCACACATTAGTGGCCCTCGACAGAAAAGAAACATGCAGGTTGAAAGGAGTTAACGCTAAAATGCCGGATAGTCCATTTCGCTGTGTTGGTTGTGGCAGCAGATGCCTGCATCACCTGATTTCTTCGCAATGGAAGTTGCTCATCTTCAACGGCAACTGTCGGTTCAAACAGGTGCGACGCTCTGTCCAATCTGTTTGTACTGCTGTTTGCCGCTCGTTACCAGACCACCACATGCGACGAAGGCAAGCATTATGCCTGTAAGTAGGCGGCTGAATGTATCCTAAGAGACCCGTGTATGTGAATGCTCACTGTTGCCATATGGTTTGTAGCCAATGTATAACGTATTCTCTGAACACTATGTGGTGAATGACTGCCGTTTATTTTTGCTGTTATCTCACTTGGTTACGGTTGCCGTATTATGCTTATCGGATGTGGGGGCCTGGTCAGTTGCATTGGAAAACAGTCTCTCGAGGTAAGCATTTGCTCCTGCAGCCCGCACAGCGGCATAGACTCCCAATTTACACACCAAGATTCGTGCTCCCCGTTCAGCCTTTCCTGCTGCAGCCATGTGCAAATTGTGCCTGCGGCCTTTCTCAGTCGCAATTAAGCACGAACGGAGACAAGCATACGTGCTTACATGGTCCAACGTGTTTAAGTTCATAGCCACATGGGTGGAAAGGCCCGCATAAATGGCTGCCGAAGGTGATGCCCACGAAAGCGACTTGTCCATATTGAGACAAAGTGGGACGCCAAATGTGAGCCACACATTAGTGGCCCTCGACAGAAAAGAAACATGCAGGTTGGAAAGGAGTTAACGCTAAAATGCCGGATAGTCCATTTCGCTGTGTTGGTTGTGGCAGCAGATGCCTGCATCACCTGATTTCTTCGCAATGGAAGTTGCTCATCTTCAACGGCAACTGTCGGTTCAAACAGGTGCGACGCTCTGTCCAATCTGTTTGTACTGCTGTTTGTCGCTCGTTACCAGACCACCACATGCGACGAAGGCAAGCATTATGCCTGTAAGTAGGCGGCTGAATGTATCCTAAGAGACCCGTGTATGTGAATGCTCACTGTTGCCATATGGTTTGTAGCCAATGTATAACGTATTCTCTGAACACTATGTGGTGAATGATTGCCGTTTATTTTTACTGTTATCTCACTTGGTTACGGTCGCCGTGTTATGCTTATCGGATGTGGCGGCCTGGTCAGTTGCACTGGAAAGCAGTTTCTCGAAGTAAGCATTTGCTCCTGCAATCTGCACAGCGACATAGACTCCCAATTTACACACCGCGATTCGTGCTCCCCGTTCACGTTCAGCCTTTCCTGCTGCAGCCATGGGCAAATTGTGCCTGTTGCCTTTCTCGGCCGCGATTAAGCACGAACGGAGACCGGCATACGTGCTTACATGGTCCGACGTGTGTGAAGTTGGGTGCAAAGGCCCGCAAAAGTGGCTGATGAAGGGGATGCCCACGAAAGCGACTTGTCCATATTGAGACAATGTGGGACACCAAGTGCGAGCCACACATTAGCGGCCTCCGAAAGAAAAGTAACGTGCAGGTTGTAAAGGAGTTAAGGCTAAAATGCCGGGTAGTCCATGTCGCTGTGTTGGCTGCGGCAGCAGATGCCTGGTTCACCCGATTGTTTCGCAGTGCAAGTTGCTCATCTTTAACGGCGACTGCCGCTGCAAACAGGCGGGACACTGACCAATCTGCATGAGCCGCTGGTTGTCGCTCGTTACTAGACCGCCATGTGTGACGACGACGGTGAGCCGTTTACGAGCTCGCGTCAAAGATTCCATTGTATCTCGACATACAAATTTTATTTCTGCTATTGCACGAGAATGTACATACACTGCTTGTCTTCTGCCAATAAAGTCGCACGTTCTGTTCACTCACTTGTGGCTTGTTTGTATGGGCGTCAGTAGAGGCTCTTTGGTCTCCTGGCAATTAGAACGCACCGGCTACGCGGCAGCCGAGGCGGGTACGGCGCGTACGAGCGGATACAAGCGTTACAGTGGCTAGAACGTACACGAGCGGATACAAGCGGCCATATTGAATAATGCTCTAAAAAAAATGCGCATTTCCGCTTCCTGTTTTAGCAACGTCATCTGGCGTCCACCTAGGTAAGTTCCATGCGCTGCCGCTGCTTATTTTCGAACCACTGCGGAAGGTACAGTTTCCCTTCTCTAAAGTTGTTCTTTATTCTATGGGGAGGCTCGGAGCCGGCGGGAGTGGTTAGCGCGCTGTCGTCCTGTCGTTGTTGTAGTTGTCGTTCTGAGACGGCCGTTATATATTTGACTTGTTTGGATACCATCCGATCACCATTGTGTGCTGCCACCACTTGTAGCCTGCAATAGTTATTACCGCTTCTACTGGGAACTCGCGCCATCCGCTGCACCCTCATGCCTTTGTGCAGCAGAGTCCTTTTCGGTGTGTTGCGCGGTCGCTGCAACGAGCCGGGTTGTGAGTGCAAGCGATACACTATTCTGCGCCTGTCGGAAAGTGACAACCTGGTGAGGTGTGACTATTGTGACCACGTCCCAAATGCACACGGATAAATCTGGGTAAGCAGAACTTTTGCTTTTAATTATTTTTAGGTGGATAGTACGTGAATTCTTTATAGTTCGCAATTCAACATTTGACATAGTGCATGCTCTCGCTGCGCGTAAGTGTTTCTGAAAAAAGTTATTGTTGATATATTTGCTTCTTTAAGCTCTTCGATTTACATTGAGCTAAATTCGATGTTGTCATGTTGACATTTTGTGCAAATATTAGATTACACCTCTCTAAAATATTGAGATTGTCGGCGGGATGAGTTGTGTCAGGGCAACTAAATGACCTCAACAATACGTTTCTTGTACTGGCACCGTGCTTTGGGCTGACGTAGTTGATAGAAATCGTTCAGTATTTTACAACTCGCCTCGCGCACCCTCCGTTAGCCATACTGTGGTGGTGCGTGACTGCCCGCGCCCTGGCCTGGAGGTAATCTCCGGTGTGTGCAGAAGTCGGGCAAGCCGAGGCGGCTCGTGGTTGCCTTTCCGCTTTCTTTCGGTGCGCGTAGTGCTGGAGGTCGCGTAATCTCAAAAGTTCGGAGACACGTTGAAGGGAGCAACAAAACAAACGTTCGCTCCCCTCTGCGTTCTTCAAGCCAACTTGATAGCGATTGTTCGCGGTCGTCAAATGAGATATGTTCATTTATGCCTGTGCTCGCGTGACACCATGGTTATTAGTAAGCTAATGATTACTGTTACGGCAGGTAAAACTACGTACCTTAGTTTGAGTAGTGGTCTAATGCTTTGCTATCGCTATTAGTGCTTCGCGTTTTGGGTGAAAATACGTGTTTTTTCTATTTTCTTTTAGTCAAACTGGCCAATAATTTAACATGGGAATCAGTGGTTAGCATTGACTAACTGCGAAGAATGCACAATTCTCTTTTTACCGCAACGTCACCCCTTCTCTTACAACTTGCATTCAAATTTCGCACAATTATGTATAATTATATACAGCGTTGTTCCGGAGAATACATGTTGTATAGCTGTCGCACGAATTTCGCTTACGTACGCGTTCTTTTTTTTCGCCTAGAGCTCTGCAATGCGCTCTGCATTGCTTTGTGAACACTAATGATGTTCTTTCGTTGCGTCTATAATTTCAGAAATGAAAAATACAGCCGAGGCAAAGGCGCAATGCAATGTGCCAGGCACCGTGTCCGAGGCCTCAGTGTCAGATGAAACCGTGGAAGCTTGCACATCTAGTCTCTCCTCAGTACAATATGGTTAGTATAAAGTGGAATGTTAGCCAAAGCTTTTTTGATTGCCTAGTGTATCAAATATTTTAAAGCGAAGCTTTCTTTGCCACTTTCCTCGGCTTTTCCACTGTTGCTGCTGTCGCTGACCTGCACGCGGCGTCGGGGAGTGGTTGAGTACGTAATGTATATAATGTACGCAATGTACGAGAAATTACATTGTACGTGTACATAGTAGGGACGCGGGAGTGGCGTCTGTGAGCCCTTTCCAGCAAGAGCGGCGCGGGCGTCGCCACAATGCCCTCTGGAGCTCTTTAGTCGTCACAATGTCCTCTGGAACTCCTCGGTCATCGACACAATTGCCTCTGAAGCGCTGTAATTACGCGTTAGCCTGCGGTATAAGCGTTGTAGAAGCTGCAGCGCTTTTGTACTCACGTGCAAATTTCCAGAGGGGAGATAGTCAATGGAAAGATAATACAGAGAATGCGTAAAGCCAACGCCCTGACCAAACGGATGAATATTAGCTGATATTCGCTCGTGGCGCCTTGCATACATAGTATGATCGCGGAAGAAGGGAAAGACGCCACCAGAAAGCATGCTTCATTTGGGGTCGCTACTTCAGAGACGTTGCTACTAGACATGGCAACAGTTGCAGGGAAACTGTAAAAATGTTAGTTTAAGAATGAAACGGCACGTTTCTGCTATTTCTGAAAAATAAACACCCTGCAAGTTTGTACATGATGACAACTGATGCAGGCGTGCAGACGCAAAGCTGCGCTCAGTACCGCAGCGTCAAGACGACAACGCGCAAGCGGCTGTCGAGCAAATAAACATTTCAGCCACGATGCCATGCGCTCGTGTGAAGAATGGCAGTGCTAAATTCCTTGCAGCATACGAACAATGGCGCACAACAATGCCTCGAGCAAACACGCCTCGCTGTTTGGTGTACTACGTAGGCAAACACAAGTGGTGCACGTAAGGTGACATTTAACATCGCATCACGACTGTCGTAGGCCGTCAACATCACCGCCAAATATTGCCACTGAACGCAAACAGCACAGAAAGCTTTGCTTACATCGATTCCCACAGTGCGTGGGATCTATATATATTCTTTTCCTTTTTTTGCTTTAGAGAAGACTGTCCCAGTAGGTGCCTCCATAGAAAATGAATCGGCCTGCATGCCTGTGCAAGAATCACAGCCTGGCTGCTCTAAAGGTAAATGCATAGCGCATACAGGAAAGAATTGGTTTCATTGGGTGCTTTGTTATCACTTGTTTGTTTCAGACTCCGCACCGTGGCCCCATGTGGAAGAGCCCCCACTTGACAGCCCAGTGGTTGCCATGGAGAAAGATAATTTGCTAGTTCATAAGGAAGACATCTCAAATGTAACGATGCTAAATATTACATTCATTTGTAAACTTTTCACATATCGTCCAGAAAGCTCTCTGCATTCACTTTGTGATTACTTGTGCTCACATCTGTGTTCCTGTTCAGTACTTATATTGTAGCATCATCATTTGTATTGGTCAGTGGTGCGAGTCGAGCGGAGCATCACTACACGATTTAATGTTGTCGCCTTAGATTTTCTTCCCATGAAATAATACTAAGAATGGAGGCATTGCTCATACTTTATATGCGCTTAAATTGAGGTATGGTAGTATTTTGGTGCTATTTTTTATTCACTCCTTTCGTTTAACTAGACTGCACGATAATTAATACATGATGGCACAGAATGTAGAGAAGGAACAAATTAATGAAATTAGATGAAATCGTTAAATTATATTTCACAATTTAATTTAAATGTGATTTACCGCATTTGAAAGTTAATAAAGATGAGGTAAGCAAAAACCGTAAGAGACATCCTGCCGGACGGAACGTGCACACAGCCAGCTCATGAAGTGTGCGATGCTGCACCAATTTACCTGGTGAAATCTCGTTAATGCGTATCTAGTGGGAACAGGGCATAATTACGCGCTGAACGGTAGTATCCTTTAGTGAGATTTCAGTTGTATATAGTTCAGCAAACAAACGAAAATTAGTATTATACTGATTACTTTCAGTAAAATAACATGTCATTGCTTTTTCCTGCATGCTTACTATAATTAGAGCTAAAGGTGAGCCAGTTCTAATTTTCCTTGATGTAGAATGGTTGGGCTCTTTGGGGTTGTGTTGTGCTCTCCAGTACTGCACGTTTTTGGTAAATTTTACTTCGTCAGTTCACATTATACTGTGCATATTTAATGTTTGATAGGCGAATGTTTATAGGCTCTAACTGTCTTTGTAGGCTCCACTGCCCAGTGGTGATATCCAGATTGCAGCTCCCCACGTCTACACATGCAGCGAGCACACGTGTGTTTATGCTGGCAGCAGGCAAGAAATAATTTGGGTCTCGAACGGCAGCCTGGAGCTAGCTGTAATTTATTGTATTTTAACCTACTACATCAAGAACCTCGATTATCCATATGCATTTGCACCACTCCTGGCGCTGATGCAGAAACTTGTGCTTCCCAGCAATGTTGTGCCTAGAGGGCTCATAAATGACAGATTGAAGTGTTTCTGTGCTCTTCTGAAGAAAAAGAATGTGATTTGACTCAAAATCTAGTTAACAATTTTCACCTTGCATTAATGTTCACTTGTTGCCAGGAGGTGGTGAACAGATGCATCATTTTGTGCATTACATTTGCATGCCTTTTTATAACTGTTCAAAATTACTGAGGTAATACAACCATTCATGCAAGTGACACTTAGTATTGTGCACAAGTATTTTATTTAGCTGCTCAAAATTCTTAAATTCGTGCAATGTGAATTATGGCGGCCTTACTTTGTCACTGAGTTATTCTAACTGCTAGCCTCTACATGATAGAGTAATTGTGCAGTACTATGCATAGTAGTGTCCAAATGACCTTTTTCAATATTGATTTTAAGTAGGTAGTGCATTCAAGAAGTTTGAATCCCATCCTTGACATTGTTAGCTAGACAGTAAAATGTGCCTTGTAGTAATTTTAATAAAAAAATGTTCATGTTTGTATTGTCACAAGGATCCAAACTGAGAGTTCACTATGCTGCTTCCAACCTTTTGTCATTTGGCCCTACAAGCCAGCACTTTGCACATCTCCTGGTTAAGCTTTGTCTGATGTTTGTAAGAGCAACAAGTGGTCTTTTGATGCCAGTGGTGGTCAATGCTAACACTAAGGAAACGTTGCTCAGGTATAGATGGGCCGCATGCATGCATGGCCTTGTGGTCTAGTCTTCTTTTTTAGGTTCACCTATAGCCAATACTTTGTATATTTTTTGCATTGTCTACATTGCATTGGCAACGTCTTTATTGACCTGCTCTAATGCTGCACAGGATGTGTAAAGCATTTTTTGTGTAGTGTCCAATGTGGATCTGAACACAAGTGTCCAGTTTTTGTTCCTGCATTCTCATATACTAATCTTTGCCTTGTTTTCTTGCTTCCTGGCAGCAGTACAAGTTTTTACATGGACAGTTAACACGAATTTATTGACGACATGCATGGCTGAAACACGGTGATATGCTTTTGAAAATTCCTGTGATATGATGCAAGTGATAGTATTCTCTTGAATTTTCAGATCTAGTCATGTGCCAGCAAGGCCTGCTGTACTTGTGGTGTATTCTATGTTGTATTTTCAAATAAAGATGTTGCATTCTGAAGTTAACCTTATACTGCCTGTGGAACTGTCAATTTATACTCAAATTATTTATACAAGCTAACGGTGCCTCCTCCTCAGGCGTTCAAATTGTGTTTTGATCTGTATTTTTGGGAACATTACCGTTACATATTTGCTCAAAAGGTGCCGCACGGGGAGTTTCATTTCGTCAGAAATCCCAAGGGATACTAGTATACTAGCATCATAGTAGCCCTTTGTTGGCTGAAATACAACGATTTAAGTGATTTAAATGAAAGTAAGCTTTTGATACCACATTCAGTTGAGCGTTTCTTTTTTTTTTTTTTTTTTCAGAGAATTTCATGTGGGTCACGTTCTTTACATCGTCCGACAAGCCGGGTGCAGCCTAGCAACGGGGAGGCGCCACCTTGGGTTTTGTTCCAGAAAGTCCAAATCTCCGCATGGTACACCGAGCCGGCTGCCGCCAAACAACAGAGGTGCGTCATTTCCTTCTTTTGCGGTTCTCTCTGCTTGCGCCTCTTCTTTCTTGCGCGCTTCTTTCGCGGTCGGATTAAGCAGCCGACAACCATGCCCGAAGAAACGTGAGCCCTCGCGGAGGACGCCACTCGGCCAGTCTTTTTTGGACACGGTCTTTACACGCGGTTGCGCTTCGAAATAGTTCACCTGTACACCTCGTGTGGTTTCCACAGGAAAGGGTGTCCCTGTGTCTCTCTCAGCCTAAGCAAAAAAAAAAAAGAAAAAACTGCGTTTTGCTGGCAACTTACGCAAGCCGTAACATCTCTTCGACTGCAATAACATCTAGTCAAAAAATTCTCTAGCTATCACAAAGCGCAAAGAGGAGCGCGGGAGTACAGATCTTCACTTACGAATGGCATAGCAAGTGACAGACGCATACTGTTTTTGGGTACAATTGTGTAGCTGTTTAGCAATAAATGAAGCAAATTTTTGCTTTGCTTATGAACAACGGCAAGTGTTCAGGCCCTTTACCCGTGCTGTTGCTGTTTTTCTCCTGCGCATGCATTTACGTTTACTGTGTGGATTGTACCAAGGGTATCATTCAGCATGCAGAAATTAAAAAGGAAAATTAGTCAGCTGAAATTCATTTTTTTTTTCATTTTCGCATGCTAAATGATACCTTAGGAACAATCCACCGTGTAAACACAAACGTATGTGCAGGAGGATAAAAACCGCAACAGCGCGAGCCAAAGGTCTGAACACTTGTCGTAGGCAAAGCGAAAATTTGGCTCATTTATTGATTAGCAGCTACAGAACTGTAGCCCAAAAGAATATGAGTCTCACTTACAATATACTATTCGAAAGTAAAGAAATTTCTCTGGCTCCCGCGCTCACCTTTGTTGTACTTTTTGGGGTAGTAGGCTGCATTTTGTCTTCGTATTTTTTAGGTCAAACAAGAGATGTTGCGGTATGCGTAAGGTCTACGTTGCCTGCAAAACGCAATGTTTCTTTTTTTTTTTTTTTTGTTACTTAGGTTGAGAGAGACACAGGGACACACTTTGTCCCGAAAACCGCACGAGGTGGACACGTTCACTATTTCGATGCGCAAGCGCATGTAAAGGCAGCGTCCGGAAAGGACTGGCCGAGGGGCTTCCTCCGCGAAGGCTCACATTTCTCCGCGCACGGTTGTAGTCTGCTTAATCCGGCCGCGGAAAGAAGCGCGCAAGAAAGAAGAGGCGCAAGCAGAAAGAAGCGCGAACGAAGGAAGAGACGCACCTCTGTTGCTAGGCGACAACTGCCTGGGCGGAGCATGCGCAGAGCAACGGGCTTTTATGAAACATACCGCAGAAAGAAGCCCGAAAGAAGGAAGAGCCGCGTCTCCGTTGCTAGGCGACACCGGCTCTATATACGGAGCATGCGCAGCGCGGTGTCCATCTGGGACCTCCTGCAAGCCGCATTGTGTGAACATTTTAATCTTTCAACCGGTATATTGTAAAAGTAACGTTTATATTTAGGCAAAGGCACTCAATACTGTATGCCTATACTAGAG
The DNA here is from genome assembly GCF_023375885.2 of Dermacentor andersoni. Taxonomy (NCBI): domain Eukaryota; kingdom Metazoa; phylum Arthropoda; class Arachnida; order Ixodida; family Ixodidae; genus Dermacentor; species Dermacentor andersoni. The sequence continues at coordinate 92,767,446 of NC_092820.1, forward strand.
GTTAAAGTGTTGTAACCTCTAGTTGAGGTGCACGCTTTCTTACCTTTAATAGAAGTTAAACTTGTAAAGGTTGCTGTGTAACTTATAAGTTAAAGGTGCACAAATCTGTGAGAATATACCCCTTTAATAAACGTTACCGTGCTAAGAGTGTACTCACAAAACGAGGGAACTGTATTACTGTCGAAATAATAATATTGGGAAAACTGAAAGCACGGAATCGTTTACAGACGCCATCTCTTTCGGAACACGTACAGTCAAAGCCACAGCGCGTGGTCGCCGCGATGGAGTCTCCCAAACCAGCTTGCGTGAACGGTCGGCAATTGCTGAGCGCAAATTATGTGAAATATGTTATTATAGTGGGCGGTCTGTACACTCTTAGCACGGTAACGTTTATTAAAGGGGTATATTCTCACAGATTTGTGCACCTTTAACTTATAAGTTACACAGCAACCTTTACAAGTTTAACTTCTATTAAAGGTAAGAAAGCGTGCACCTCAACTAGAGGTTACAACACTTTAACCTCTAGTATAGGCATACAGTATTGAGTGCCTTTGCCTAAATATAAAAGTTACTTTTACAATATACCGGTTGAAAGATTAAAATGTTCACACAATGCGGCTTGCAGGAGGTCCCAGATGGACATCGCGCTGCGCATGCTCCGTATATAGAGCCGGTGTCGCCTAGCAACGGAGACGCGGCTCTTCCTTCTTTCGGGCTTCTTTCTGCGGTATGTTTCATAAAAGCCCGTTGCTCTGCGCATGCTCCGCCCAGGCAGTTGTCGCCTAGCAACAGAGGTGCGTCTCTTCCTTCGTTCGCGCTTCTTTCTGCTTGCGCCTCTTCTTTCTTGCGCGCTTCTTTCCGCGGCCGGATTAAGCAGACTACAACCGTGCGCGGAGAAATGTGAGCCTTCGCGGAGGAAGCCCCTCGGCCAGTCCTTTCCGGACGCTGCCTTTACATGCGCTTGCGCATCGAAATAGTGAACGTGTCCACCTCGTGCGGTTTTCGGGACAAAGTGTGTCCCTGTGTCTCTCTCAACCTAAGTAACAAAAAAAAAAAAAGAAACATTGCGTTTTGCAGGCAACGTAGACCTTACGCATACCGCAACATCTCTTGTTTGACCTAAAAAATACGAAGACAAAATGCAGCCTACTACCCCAAAAAGTACAACAAAGGTGAGCGCGGGAGCCAGAGAAATTTCTTTACTTTCGAATAGTATATTGTAAGTGAGACTCATATTCTTTTGGGCTACAGTTCTGTAGCTGCTAATCAATAAATGAGCCAAATTTTCGCTTTGCCTACGACAAGTGTTCAGACCTTTGGCTCGCGCTGTTGCGGTTTTTATCCTCCTGCACATACGTTTGTGTTTACACGGTGGATTGTTCCTAAGGTATCATTTAGCATGCGAAAATGAAAAAAAAAAATGAATTTCAGCTGACTAATTTTCCTTTTTAATTTCTGCATGCTGAATGATACCCTTGGTACAATCCACACAGTAAACGTAAATGCATGCGCAGGAGAAAAACAGCAACAGCACGGGTAAAGGGCCTGAACACTTGCCGTTGTTCATAAGCAAAGCAAAAATTTGCTTCATTTATTGCTAAACAGCTACACAATTGTACCCAAAAACAGTATGCGTCTGTCACTTGCTATGCCATTCGTAAGTGAAGATCTGTACTCCCGCGCTCCTCTTTGCGCTTTGTGATAGCTAGAGAATTTTTTGACTAGATGTTATTGCAGTCGAAGAGATGTTACGGCTTGCGTAAGTTGCCAGCAAAACGCAGTTTTTTCTTTTTTTTTTTGCTTAGGCTGAGAGAGACACAGGGACACCCTTTCCTGTGGAAACCACACGAGGTGTACAGGTGAACTATTTCGAAGCGCAACCGCGTGTAAAGACCGTGTCCAAAAAAGACTGGCCGAGTGGCGTCCTCCGCGAGGGCTCACGTTTCTTCGGGCATGGTTGTCGGCTGCTTAATCCGACCGCGAAAGAAGCGCGCAAGAAAGAAGAGGCGCAAGCAGAGAGAACCGCAAAAGAAGGAAATGACGCACCTCTGTTGTTTGGCGGCAGCCGGCTCGGTGTACCATGCGGAGATTTGGACTTTCTGGAACAAAACCCAAGGTGGCGCCTCCCCGTTGCTAGGCTGCACCCGGCTTGTCGGACGATGTAAAGAACGTGACCCACATGAAATTCTCTGAAAAAAAAAAAAAAAAAAGAAACGCTCAACTGAATGTGGTATCAAAAGCTTACTTTCATTTAAATCACTTAAATCGTTGTATTTCAGCCAACAAAGGGCTACTATGATGCTAGTATACTAGTATCCCTTGGGATTTCTGACGAAATGAAACTCCCCGTGCGGCACCTTTTGAGCAAATATGTAACGGTAATGTTCCCAAAAATACAGATCAAAACACAATTTGAACGCCTGAGGAGGAGGCACCGTTAGCTTGTATAAATAATTTGAGTATAAATTGACAGTTCCACAGGCAGTATAAGGTTAACTTCAGAATGCAACATCTTTATTTGAAAATACAACATAGAATACACCACAAGTACAGCAGGCCTTGCTGGCACATGACTAGATCTGAAAATTCAAGAGAATACTATCACTTGCATCATATCACAGGAATTTTCAAAAGCATATCACCGTGTTTCAGCCATGCATGTCGTCAATAAATTCGTGTTAACTGTCCATGTAAAAACTTGTACTGCTGCCAGGAAGCAAGAAAACAAGGCAAAGATTAGTATATGAGAATGCAGGAACAAAAACTGGACACTTGTGTTCAGATCCACATTGGACACTACACAAAAAATGCTTTACACATCCTGTGCAGCATTAGAGCAGGTCAATAAAGACGTTGCCAATGCAATGTAGACAATGCAAAAAATATACAAAGTATTGGCTATAGGTGAACCTAAAAAAGAAGACTAGACCACAAGGCCATGCATGCATGCGGCCCATCTATACCTGAGCAACGTTTCCTTAGTGTTAGCATTGACCACCACTGGCATCAAAAGACCACTTGTTGCTCTTACAAACATCAGACAAAGCTTAACCAGGAGATGTGCAAAGTGCTGGCTTGTAGGGCCAAATGACAAAAGGTTGGAAGCAGCATAGTGAACTCTCAGTTTGGATCCTTGTGACAATACAAACATGAACATTTTTTTATTAAAATTACTACAAGGCACATTTTACTGTCTAGCTAACAATGTCAAGGATGGGATTCAAACTTCTTGAATGCACTACCTACTTAAAATCAATATTGAAAAAGGTCATTTGGACACTACTATGCATAGTACTGCACAATTACTCTATCATGTAGAGGCTAGCAGTTAGAATAACTCAGTGACAAAGTAAGGCCGCCATAATTCACATTGCACGAATTTAAGAATTTTGAGCAGCTAAATAAAATACTTGTGCACAATACTAAGTGTCACTTGCATGAATGGTTGTATTACCTCAGTAATTTTGAACAGTTATAAAAAGGCATGCAAATGTAATGCACAAAATGATGCATCTGTTCACCACCTCCTGGCAACAAGTGAACATTAATGCAAGGTGAAAATTGTTAACTAGATTTTGAGTCAAATCACATTCTTTTTCTTCAGAAGAGCACAGAAACACTTCAATCTGTCATTTATGAGCCCTCTAGGCACAACATTGCTGGGAAGCACAAGTTTCTGCATCAGCGCCAGGAGTGGTGCAAATGCATATGGATAATCGAGGTTCTTGATGTAGTAGGTTAAAATACAATAAATTACAGCTAGCTCCAGGCTGCCGTTCGAGACCCAAATTATTTCTTGCCTGCTGCCAGCATAAACACACGTGTGCTCGCTGCATGTGTAGACGTGGGGAGCTGCAATCTGGATATCACCACTGGGCAGTGGAGCCTACAAAGACAGTTAGAGCCTATAAACATTCGCCTATCAAACATTAAATATGCACAGTATAATGTGAACTGACGAAGTAAAATTTACCAAAAACGTGCAGTACTGGAGAGCACAACACAACCCCAAAGAGCCCAACCATTCTACATCAAGGAAAATTAGAACTGGCTCACCTTTAGCTCTAATTATAGTAAGCATGCAGGAAAAAGCAATGACATGTTATTTTACTGAAAGTAATCAGTATAATACTAATTTTCGTTTGTTTGCTGAACTATATACAACTGAAATCTCACTAAAGGATACTACCGTTCAGCGCGTAATTATGCCCTGTTCCCACTAGATACGCATTAACGAGATTTCACCAGGTAAATTGGTGCAGCATCGCACACTTCATGAGCTGGCTGTGTGCACGTTCCGTCCGGCAGGATGTCTCTTACGGTTTTTGCTTACCTCATCTTTATTAACTTTCAAATGCGGTAAATCACATTTAAATTAAATTGTGAAATATAATTTAACGATTTCATCTAATTTCATTAATTTGTTCCTTCTCTACATTCTGTGCCATCATGTGTTAATTATCGTGCAGTCTAGTTAAACGAAAGGAGTGAATAAAAAATAGCACCAAAATACTACCATACCTCAATTTAAGCGCATATAAAGTATGAGCAATGCCTCCATTCTTAGTATTATTTCATGGGAAGAAAATCTAAGGCGACAACATTAAATCGTGTAGTGATGCTCCGCTCGACTCGCACCACTGACCAATACAAATGATGATGCTACAATATAAGTACTGAACAGGAACACAGATGTGAGCACAAGTAATCACAAAGTGAATGCAGAGAGCTTTCTGGACGATATGTGAAAAGTTTACAAATGAATGTAATATTTAGCATTGTTACATTTGAGATGTCTTCCTTATGAACTAGCAAATTATCTTTCTCCATGGCAACCACTGGGCTGTCAAGTGGGGGCTCTTCCACATGGGGCCACGGTGCGGAGTCTGAAACAAACAAGTGATAACAAAGCACCCAATGAAACCAATTCTTTCCTGTATGCGCTATGCATTTACCTTTAGAGCAGCCAGGCTGTGATTCTTGCACAGGCATGCAGGCCGATTCATTTTCTATGGAGGCACCTACTGGGACAGTCTTCTCTAAAGCAAAAAAAGGAAAAGAATATATATAGATCCCACGCACTGTGGGAATCGATGTAAGCAAAGCTTTCTGTGCTGTTTGCGTTCAGTGGCAATATTTGGCGGTGATGTTGACGGCCTACGACAGTCGTGATGCGATGTTAAATGTCACCTTACGTGCACCACTTGTGTTTGCCTACGTAGTACACCAAACAGCGAGGCGTGTTTGCTCGAGGCATTGTTGTGCGCCATTGTTCGTATGCTGCAAGGAATTTAGCACTGCCATTCTTCACACGAGCGCATGGCATCGTGGCTGAAATGTTTATTTGCTCGACAGCCGCTTGCGCGTTGTCGTCTTGACGCTGCGGTACTGAGCGCAGCTTTGCGTCTGCACGCCTGCATCAGTTGTCATCATGTACAAACTTGCAGGGTGTTTATTTTTCAGAAATAGCAGAAACGTGCCGTTTCATTCTTAAACTAACATTTTTACAGTTTCCCTGCAACTGTTGCCATGTCTAGTAGCAACGTCTCTGAAGTAGCGACCCCAAATGAAGCATGCTTTCTGGTGGCGTCTTTCCCTTCTTCCGCGATCATACTATGTATGCAAGGCGCCACGAGCGAATATCAGCTAATATTCATCCGTTTGGTCAGGGCGTTGGCTTTACGCATTCTCTGTATTATCTTTCCATTGACTATCTCCCCTCTGGAAATTTGCACGTGAGTACAAAAGCGCTGCAGCTTCTACAACGCTTATACCGCAGGCTAACGCGTAATTACAGCGCTTCAGAGGCAATTGTGTCGATGACCGAGGAGTTCCAGAGGACATTGTGACGACTAAAGAGCTCCAGAGGGCATTGTGGCGACGCCCGCGCCGCTCTTGCTGGAAAGGGCTCACAGACGCCACTCCCGCGTCCCTACTATGTACACGTACAATGTAATTTCTCGTACATTGCGTACATTATATACATTACGTACTCAACCACTCCCCGACGCCGCGTGCAGGTCAGCGACAGCAGCAACAGTGGAAAAGCCGAGGAAAGTGGCAAAGAAAGCTTCGCTTTAAAATATTTGATACACTAGGCAATCAAAAAAGCTTTGGCTAACATTCCACTTTATACTAACCATATTGTACTGAGGAGAGACTAGATGTGCAAGCTTCCACGGTTTCATCTGACACTGAGGCCTCGGACACGGTGCCTGGCACATTGCATTGCGCCTTTGCCTCGGCTGTATTTTTCATTTCTGAAATTATAGACGCAACGAAAGAACATCATTAGTGTTCACAAAGCAATGCAGAGCGCATTGCAGAGCTCTAGGCGAAAAAAAAGAACGCGTACGTAAGCGAAATTCGTGCGACAGCTATACAACATGTATTCTCCGGAACAACGCTGTATATAATTATACATAATTGTGCGAAATTTGAATGCAAGTTGTAAGAGAAGGGGTGACGTTGCGGTAAAAAGAGAATTGTGCATTCTTCGCAGTTAGTCAATGCTAACCACTGATTCCCATGTTAAATTATTGGCCAGTTTGACTAAAAGAAAATAGAAAAAACACGTATTTTCACCCAAAACGCGAAGCACTAATAGCGATAGCAAAGCATTAGACCACTACTCAAACTAAGGTACGTAGTTTTACCTGCCGTAACAGTAATCATTAGCTTACTAATAACCATGGTGTCACGCGAGCACAGGCATAAATGAACATATCTCATTTGACGACCGCGAACAATCGCTATCAAGTTGGCTTGAAGAACGCAGAGGGGAGCGAACGTTTGTTTTGTTGCTCCCTTCAACGTGTCTCCGAACTTTTGAGATTACGCGACCTCCAGCACTACGCGCACCGAAAGAAAGCGGAAAGGCAACCACGAGCCGCCTCGGCTTGCCCGACTTCTGCACACACCGGAGATTACCTCCAGGCCAGGGCGCGGGCAGTCACGCACCACCACAGCATGGCTAACGGAGGGTGCGCGAGGCGAGTTGTAAAATACTGAACGATTTCTATCAACTACGTCAGCCCAAAGCACGGTGCCAGTACAAGAAACGTATTGTTGAGGTCATTTAGTTGCCCTGACACAACTCATCCCGCCGACAATCTCAATATTTTAGAGAGGTGTAATCTAATATTTGCACAAAATGTCAACATGACAACATCGAATTTAGCTCAATGTAAATCGAAGAGCTTAAAGAAGCAAATATATCAACAATAACTTTTTTCAGAAACACTTACGCGCAGCGAGAGCATGCACTATGTCAAATGTTGAATTGCGAACTATAAAGAATTCACGTACTATCCACCTAAAAATAATTAAAAGCAAAAGTTCTGCTTACCCAGATTTATCCGTGTGCATTTGGGACGTGGTCACAATAGTCACACCTCACCAGGTTGTCACTTTCCGACAGGCGCAGAATAGTGTATCGCTTGCACTCACAACCCGGCTCGTTGCAGCGACCGCGCAACACACCGAAAAGGACTCTGCTGCACAAAGGCATGAGGGTGCAGCGGATGGCGCGAGTTCCCAGTAGAAGCGGTAATAACTATTGCAGGCTACAAGTGGTGGCAGCACACAATGGTGATCGGATGGTATCCAAACAAGTCAAATATATAACGGCCGTCTCAGAACGACAACTACAACAACGACAGGACGACAGCGCGCTAACCACTCCCGCCGGCTCCGAGCCTCCCCATAGAATAAAGAACAACTTTAGAGAAGGGAAACTGTACCTTCCGCAGTGGTTCGAAAATAAGCAGCGGCAGCGCATGGAACTTACCTAGGTGGACGCCAGATGACGTTGCTAAAACAGGAAGCGGAAATGCGCATTTTTTTTAGAGCATTATTCAATATGGCCGCTTGTATCCGCTCGTGTACGTTCTAGCCACTGTAACGCTTGTATCCGCTCGTACGCGCCGTACCCGCCTCGGCTGCCGCGTAGCCGGTGCGTTCTAATTGCCAGGAGACCAAAGAGCCTCTACTGACGCCCATACAAACAAGCCACAAGTGAGTGAACAGAACGTGCGACTTTATTGGCAGAAGACAAGCAGTGTATGTACATTCTCGTGCAATAGCAGAAATAAAATTTGTATGTCGAGATACAATGGAATCTTTGACGCGAGCTCGTAAACGGCTCACCGTCGTCGTCACACATGGCGGTCTAGTAACGAGCGACAACCAGCGGCTCATGCAGATTGGTCAGTGTCCCGCCTGTTTGCAGCGGCAGTCGCCGTTAAAGATGAGCAACTTGCACTGCGAAACAATCGGGTGAACCAGGCATCTGCTGCCGCAGCCAACACAGCGACATGGACTACCCGGCATTTTAGCCTTAACTCCTTTACAACCTGCACGTTACTTTTCTTTCGGAGGCCGCTAATGTGTGGCTCGCACTTGGTGTCCCACATTGTCTCAATATGGACAAGTCGCTTTCGTGGGCATCCCCTTCATCAGCCACTTTTGCGGGCCTTTGCACCCAACTTCACACACGTCGGACCATGTAAGCACGTATGCCGGTCTCCGTTCGTGCTTAATCGCGGCCGAGAAAGGCAACAGGCACAATTTGCCCATGGCTGCAGCAGGAAAGGCTGAACGTGAACGGGGAGCACGAATCGCGGTGTGTAAATTGGGAGTCTATGTCGCTGTGCAGATTGCAGGAGCAAATGCTTACTTCGAGAAACTGCTTTCCAGTGCAACTGACCAGGCCGCCACATCCGATAAGCATAACACGGCGACCGTAACCAAGTGAGATAACAGTAAAAATAAACGGCAATCATTCACCACATAGTGTTCAGAGAATACGTTATACATTGGCTACAAACCATATGGCAACAGTGAGCATTCACATACACGGGTCTCTTAGGATACATTCAGCCGCCTACTTACAGGCATAATGCTTGCCTTCGTCGCATGTGGTGGTCTGGTAACGAGCGACAAACAGCAGTACAAACAGATTGGACAGAGCGTCGCACCTGTTTGAACCGACAGTTGCCGTTGAAGATGAGCAACTTCCATTGCGAAGAAATCAGGTGATGCAGGCATCTGCTGCCACAACCAACACAGCGAAATGGACTATCCGGCATTTTAGCGTTAACTCCTTTCCAACCTGCATGTTTCTTTTCTGTCGAGGGCCACTAATGTGTGGCTCACATTTGGCGTCCCACTTTGTCTCAATATGGACAAGTCGCTTTCGTGGGCATCACCTTCGGCAGCCATTTATGCGGGCCTTTCCACCCATGTGGCTATGAACTTAAACACGTTGGACCATGTAAGCACGTATGCTTGTCTCCGTTCGTGCTTAATTGCGACTGAGAAAGGCCGCAGGCACAATTTGCACATGGCTGCAGCAGGAAAGGCTGAACGGGGAGCACGAATCTTGGTGTGTAAATTGGGAGTCTATGCCGCTGTGCGGGCTGCAGGAGCAAATGCTTACCTCGAGAGACTGTTTTCCAATGCAACTGACCAGGCCCCCACATCCGATAAGCATAATACGGCAACCGTAACCAAGTGAGATAACAGCAAAAATAAACGGCAGTCATTCACCACATAGTGTTCAGAGAATACGTTATACATTGGCTACAAACCATATGGCAACAGTGAGCATTCACATACACGGGTCTCTTAGGATACATTCAGCCGCCTACTTACAGGCATAATGCTTGCCTTCGTCGCATGTGGTGGTCTGGTAACGAGCGGCAAACAGCAGTACAAACAGATTGGACAGAGCGTCGCACCTGTTTGAACCGACAGTTGCCGTTGAAGATGAGCAACTTCCATTGCGAAGAAATCAGGTGATGCAGGCATCTGCTGCCACAACCAACACAGCGAAATGGACTATCCGGCATTTTAGCGTTAACTCCTTTCAACCTGCATGTTTCTTTTCTGTCGAGGGCCACTAATGTGTGGCTCACATTTGGCGTCCCACTTTGTCTCAATATGGACAAGTCGCTTTCGTGGGCATCACCTTCGGCAGCCATTTATGCGGGCCTTTCCACCCATGTGGCTATGAACTTCAAACACGTTGGACCATGTAAGCACGTATGCTTGTCTCCGTTCGTGCTTAATTGCGACTGAGAAAGGCCGCAGGCACAATTTGCACATGGCTGCAGCAGGAAAGGCTGAACGGGGAGCACGAATCATGGTGTGTAAATTGGGAGTCTATGCCGCTGTGCGGACTGCAGGAGCAAATGTTTACCTCGAGAGACTGCTTACCAATGTAACTGAGCAGGCCCCCACATCCGAGAAATGAACACGGCGACCACAACCAAGTGGGGCAGCAAAACCAGATTCTGCAATCTATCATTCAGTGTAGCTTGCGCAAAGACCCAGGCTATCGAGGAAGAAGAGCAACCATCAACGAGACTAGGAATATGGAAAATGAGAAAGCTTGCATTCAAGAGAGAAGCCACCCTGCTCTGCAAGCACTGAAGGCCAAAAACATCAAGAAAAGTAAAATGGTGCATAGCAAACAGTGCGTAGGTTAATGCAAGAAACATGTCGATGTTGCATCAGCTATTTCAGGAGAGGAATTGTGCATGACAACATGCATTAAAAGGTACTGCTACAAATATGTTATGCTACTAGACAGTGACTGGTATTAAGTATCAGCGAAGAATCGGTTGACCTTTATGTTTGGATGAGGATGAATGATCTCTAACAAGAATGGACAATGAAAAAGCTTGCATTTATAGAAGAAAAATTACACTTGGCACAAATGGAATTGACATGGCCAGGAAGCTGATTAAGGGCAAACTGATGGAACTCTTTTGGCCAGCTTCGTCCGTGCTTGATCAGACGTTGCAGGCACATCTGGAGACGAAGAATTTCCATAAAGTCCTTTTTGAGTTACCTGGATGACTCAGCCAATTTGTCCGCGCTGGTGGAATGGTGGCTGAAGCTCTTTTCAGTCTTGACACAGTGCTCTGCAGACTTGATATCTCATGTAAATTCTTCTGCATGCGCTTCTTTGTTCGTGGTGTAAAAGCCTTGCAAATTCAGCTCCAGCCCCTTTCTGTTGGTGTGGATAGGAGCTCCTGTGATGACCAAGGTATGCTTGGCATGGACTCTGTTGGGGCAGAACGGTGACACATGAGATACAGCACAGATTAGCCAAACTCATGTGTGTTTTCTTTTATGTTCGAACCAATTATACTGAACCATAAACATGAGCAAACATTCATTTCTGCTGCAAACAAACGACATGTATCTCAAGACTAGCAAGACAATACAGCATATATCAGGCATACTTATTTCTGAACCACATGTTGTTTACCTTGTAGTAGCAGCCAATGTCCACACAATGGCCTTGTTGTAGCAGGCAGCAGCTTCTGTTTAGTGTGTGGAGTGTGTTGCTTTATACTGGTGCCATCCTCATTACTGCATGTCTGGAACAGAAATTTTGACTGAATCAGAAATTGAAAAAAGCACAATTTTGCAATATGAAATGCAAAAAGGTGTGACATATATATTGTAATGGTTTGCGACTACAGAACACATACAAATATACCCTGTCTGTTCTAGGGCACTTAAGCAGCATGTTAAATAAATATTGCTATTGTCCATAAATTTATGCCTGCCTAACTATACAATGCATGTAAACAGTTTAAGTATTATTAAGATCACAAATGAGAACATTTGTGCGTTCATTTATACACTGGAAGAGAATACACTGCTGGTTCCACAAGCAAATACATGAAAGTCATGAAGCTATTAGAAGTGATGCATTATTTTTCTGCACGAACGTGATGCACTGCTGCACTACTGCAAAAATGCCCTACGGTAAACCAAAGTGAACAGCAAGAACATTTGGAACCAACAAGTACGAAATATGAGTGAATTACCACGCTTGCAACTGTTTAATACATTAAATTCTGTACTTTCACATCATTTTACCAAAGGATTATTCGATTTTGTGGACGAAAAAAGTTGCCGGCGGACTCGAAAATAAGTTTTATATGTATATTGTTAAGGCTACCCAGTCACCTATGGCCACGGCTACAATAAGATTAAAAATGAGGCGCGCGTTCCGATATCGCTCTTTCTTTCCTGATTTGTGTGTGTATAACGACAGCCTCGCAAGTAACGGTTTACTTAGGAAACAGCAACGGAGGATCCCGGCTGCCATATGCTGTGCAGGATCTAGTTCGTTAACTTGTCTCCGCCTGTAAGTTAATGAGCCGAATATTATATAACGATTCAAGCAGCGGTGTTAAACGACTCACCGTTATTGCCGTTGTCAGCCGCACCAGAATCCAGCTCCCGTTTCGATGCAGACGTGTTCCGAATGGCTCACGACCGATACCCAACTTTCGGGCTTGCATGTCCGCTTGCAAACACGTCACTTCACCCCAGGTTAAATAACGCGTGACATCGAAGCGCAATAAACTAGTTTTAGCGAAAAAGAAGCAACCAGCCTGAGCGCACGAACGAATGAATCCGTGCCGCCATGCACTCGAAAATACCGGTAAAAATTTTAAATCCAGGCCAGAGGTCACGTGAAAGATCGATGATGCTGAACGCTATTTGCGTTTATAATGACAAAGAAACAATAAACTTACTTACAAAGAATACAATATCAATTTAGCAATGATAATTTCGACCTCTTTTTCATGTAATAAACGTGCTTCGGTAATTGTAGGCGAAAGTTTGCAAAAAAAAAATTGCGCTTATTACGGCGCCTCCAGCGGAAAATGTTCAAACTAACGTAAGCATCCCGAAGTGATATTACTATGCTAGTTTTATTAGCAGCAGCGCGCGGTCGATTTTTTCGCCCTCTGTGGCCATTTGTTGAACTTGAGAGTGTGCGGGGCCTGGCCTCCCGCTCCCGCTTAAGATCTTCCCAGCGTGCAACTCGAGCTATCTCGATTGGACCGAGGAGGAGAGATGATAGCGCCGTGGATGGCCGCACTCCAGTGTGGCTGATGCTTGCTCGCTTCCGCCATCTTAGAAAGAGGCACTTAGAGGCACAAGCAAAAATGAATAAAAGAATGAAAACAAGCAATGACTTACAGAAATAAATGTCAGAGGTGCCAGTGATGTTATTGGTGTGATGGTGGAAGCATTTCATGTTTGGACAGTGATAAAGATTTCATTTCTCAGTTGGCGGCTTCACACATTTAACCCTCTTTTCATCTGTCTATGTCTCCTAAAGAGACAACGGAGCGGACGGCGCTCGCTTTTATGTGAGTGTAGCGGCATCCTGTTGATTTCACTGAACGTTTGGCGCGTTTCGTGTGTGCTGTAACTTAAATTTGCTGTCGTTGTAGTGTCAGTCTTCGGCGCAGCTTAATATGCAATGCAGAATGGTTCGCCGACATGTAGGTTGTTGTCTATTTCAAAGCAGTTACGCCGGTCGCCTAGCGCGTACCGCATACCCAGCTCCCTCGCCGCGCGTTTATACTTATGTACGCACGCTGCCTAGCTGGTACCGCGTGTCGGCATGGTTTTCTTAGGCACGCGCTTCTTGCACACTAACTATTAACCTCATCTTAAACGCTTATGGTTGAGGCATGGAAAATATTTGGTTGACAGCATCAAGGCAGTGCAGGGAATGAAACGAACCCGGTTAAAGGCAGAAAATGTATGCAGACAACTGAAAGGTTCTGTACAGGGACATTTTAGTAGACAAGTTGAATTATATTGATATGTGATAGAACCATCCAATGTTTTCAACAACCTTTTACTGAAAGACCCAACGCGTTCGTGTGCTTTTCTTCTACTGTTCTTTCTCGCCTCGTACATGAAATTTGTTAAAAAATATTCATTGTTCTAAAGAAACTCGCCCGCTTTTGTTTCTCGCGTTGAAATACCGATGTTCCATGCCTGTCTCATTGTGGGTAGAATGCGTGCGAGAGCAGGGGGCTTCCGTCACGTTCGACCGCTGGGTTTCGGCAGGCAGTTCACGCCACATCATTCGATGACACAGTCTTCGTTGCTGATATTTCAAATATGGCTGTGTGCCAAGTATGGAGGGTCGTCAAAGAACAGCGCGCAGATGAACTTGCAAGTGCGATCGTGCTAGATTTAGTTTTTGGTTTTAAATCGTGAAAAATGTAACTGCTTGGCTGACAGAAATTAAGACCGAATACAGCTCGAACTGCCGAAGTCCTACGTTTGTAATAACCAGATCATAAATGCAGCAGACAAACACATTAGGATACATTTATCAGCAAACGTCCAATCCATGATGTAGGTCTCCTCACTGTTGCGCTGCAGTGTTCTTTAGAGGTTAAAATCTAAAGGTTACAAGGCGCTTTGCGCTGAATTAACCTTTAAATCCGTCAATTTTGACTCTTGTAACCTATAGATATATATATACGTAAGAACATTTAATTAAAACATCAACATATTTCGCATGTAACCTTTATTTTATAAGTTACTCGTGATTACAAGTTACCATAAAAGGTACCGTGCTAAGAGTGTACTTACAGAAATGTCCAGGAGGGCTGCCGCGTGGTGTTTTTATTGAGCGCCGTAAGCGAAACCCATGAGGAGCGCGCCGCGTGATACCTCATACTACGCAAGGGAGGCGTTCCGACAGATGGCGTTTCCATAACTCCTCGCCCCCAATATTGCCGGCTTGTACATATGTCAAAACCCACCGACCTTTGGATGAAATAGCGCCTAATATCCGAAGCATTTTTTCAATCATTTAATCTTCTGGTTAATTCTGGATTTTCTGAATTACTTTATTTGGTAGGAGCCACTGGCACGTGCCCTTTCCGTACCAAAACTATAGAATAGGTACTTGCCAATGCGACGAAACACCTGTAGAATCTTAAATGGAGCTAGAAATGTAGCTGAAAACATCTCTGTGCATGCACTTGTCACCCCCATTGCTTCCTCAAGAACTATCACACATCCCATTCGTCATCGTGGCATCGCTGCGTAGGCGTCTCACACTACATTCAGCTTATTCGGTGTTTGGATTTCGGCGGTATTGTAGTGGTGTAGCGCGTGAACATAAACATTCAATCTAAATAAAGTGGTGGCGTTTGTAGTAGATAACACTGCTTGGCGTTGCGTGCTGCATAGAATCAAAGTGAACAGAATTGTCCACGACGCCGTTAGTTTTATGGGATTGAATGCGTATGGTCTGTTCAAAGCAACGATTCATATAGATTTCTACATGCTGTTTTGAACTGAATATATATATTTTTTCATGGTAAAAGCAAGAAAACCGTTGTTCTTGCAGATAGTGAGGTAGCTTGTAGTTTCTTGGTCATGAATCATGATGCATGCTTTGCAGGAGAAATACACACAACACATATCCAGCATGACCACGGTGTCCAGTAAGCGGTGTGGAACAGAATGTCAAAGAAAGAAACATTCCAACACAAAACGTTCAGTGTGTAATGCATCCCCAATGGCGCATTGATTGGTTTACTCAGTGGTTCATTGACTGTTATACTCTTTGAAGCAATACAGCTCGAATACCGAATACAGCTCGAACTGCCGAAGTCCTACGTTTGTAATAACCAGATCATAAATGCAGCACACAAACACATTGGGATACATTTATCAGCAAACGTCCAATCCATGATGTAGGTCTCCTCACTGGTGCGCTGCAGTGTTCTTTAGCGGTTAAAATCTAAAGGTTACAAGGCGCTTTGCGCTGAATTAACCTTTAAATCCGTCAATTTTGACTCTTGTAACCTATAGATATATATATACGTAACAACATTTAATTAAAACATCAACATATTTCGCATGTAACCTTTATTTTATAAGTTACTCGTGATTACAAGTTACCATAAAAGGTACCGTGCTAAGAGTGTATAACCAAATGGCGCATAACAGAACGAAGCCTCAATGCGTGAAGCAACCACACGGGTTCGCGGCGACCGACTGTGCGTCCGCATGCATGTCCACGCACAATGTTTCGCTTTCACTGCGAGCGTTTTCGCAACGTGCTGTGAGCTTTAGACCGAAGAATATGACCATTTGACAGTCCACAAGCAACCATTGTTGCGTGGACGTTATCCGAGCTGTTCAAAAACAATTTCCTTTCAACAAGGGACTTCGACGCCTACGGCGACTGTGATGTGCCATCGCGACGATTCAATATTTTTTTCTTCTGAATTCTTGGGTGTTTCAATATTATTTCTCAAGTTGCGTCGCACTGTATGCGCTCAGTGGGCGATTTCGCGCTCTTTCTTTTTCTTAATCCAGTGCGTTAATTCATAACACAAACATGACCATATGCCATGCCTTTGTGTAATGTGCTTCTTACCACTTCCTTTTCATTCCAGTAAACTTGCCAGTGTCTAGCATCAACAACTTCATAAACCAAACTGTCGTGACGCCAGCAGGGCAGCGAGCGCGGGCGAACGTCTCAGTGCGCGTTTTTTGCTCCTCACCGAACATCGCAGTCCCGGCGCCGTAGCAGAAATATTTCTCGCGTCTGTGCTTGCTGCATACCCGAGTTGTAGCCGATGGCTGTTTGCCGGTCCAAAGTTTCGCGAGTCAAGCTTCACGCAGCCTGTGGCTACGGCTGCGGCTACGTGTGAATAAGGCTGAAACCGGGCTCCGTTGCGAACGTACGGCACTGCGGCACCGAGCGGTAGCCTACCATGCTGCACGTCTCCAAAGGCAGCCACTACCTGTTATAGTGATTTCAAGTGTTGCCAAGCAGACACCGAAGGAGGGGAAGCCTCACCATTTAATCAGAACCGCAGCGCAGATGGGACTTTGAACTTTCGTTTTCAGCTCGCTTCGGCGCTTCCAGAGCAGCCGACGCGGCCGCTGTGTCCACGTGATCCCTCATGCCACGTCACACCGGCGGTACCGCCAGCTTTTCCAGTGTGGCGCTCGCCCCCAATATGTTTGGGTCTGGCAAAGTAACTTATTTTTTATTACGTCAGACAAAGTGCGCTTACTTACACTATCTACTCGCGGTCTGGCGGCAGGTGCTATGTGACCCTGATTGCTGGTACTTGCAGGAGGGGCACATATGACATTTGTATTATATATATCCATAAATAAATCCGCAGAGATGCCGACCGGCCCAGCAACCGACAACAGCAGCCGCCATGCCAAACCAGGAAGGTAGGCAAAGAAAAACAAAAATACCGCCATCAAGAATATTTTTCTTATACGCAAGCCTTACAAGTGAATTTTGATTAAGACATGTCAGTGCTTTGTTCATAAAGAACACAGGAGCCTATTGATGACTGAGGCTCAGCATTGTTTGCAGGTGTTGACAACCTTCACTTTAGCTAGTATAGAAAGAGTCTGCTGGAAATCTTCAGATAGAAGG
This sequence comes from Dermacentor andersoni, assembly GCF_023375885.2. NCBI lineage: Eukaryota > Metazoa > Arthropoda > Arachnida > Ixodida > Ixodidae > Dermacentor > Dermacentor andersoni. The sequence continues at coordinate 92,784,709 of NC_092820.1, forward strand.
GACGGTATAGAGACAGAACACAATTACTGAGCTCAACCGATGTTCTTATTTGAAGTAGGCGTACAGAGATGATCAAAATCAAATTTTCCATGTGCTTACTAAGTAATATTCATAGATGACAACACACCACACACATAGATATACATGGCATATGTTCACAAACTGGTGACCATAGCTGTCATGTTTTTCACTGCTTTAATAAACATTGCTAGCTTTTCAAGGTATTCCGACACCATAAACACTACCTAAAACATGTTTACATTGACTCATTCATATTTGCAAGGCAAAACAAGTTGCCCATAATACTTTTTTTTTTCTAAGCTGTTCCTATACACCTTGCGCCTGCCATGGACACAGGTCTGCACATGCGAAAGATAATACTTAGCACACAGAATGGGAACTTGAAGCATGATACCTCTTTACTTAGCTACCAATTCATGTTCTGGGTCATATCTAGCAGCAGTGCGTTTTGTTACCAACTGAACTGGTGAATGAAGAAAACGTAAAAACTTACATGCCACAGAACGCACTGCTTTAAAATGAGCATGTTCGGCCACGTTTCTTATATTCTGTAACAAATCATACAGCTACTGCACAACGGCTACCATTTTACACGCCTCAGGAGGTTTCAAAATAATCACGCGCTTATCTCCATCGAACTTGAATAATGCAGGGACTAATGGTTAAACAAACGAGAACGGCAGCATGGAGTAGAGATAGAGCATTGAGTTTCCACGCTTGAGTTCCTAAGTTCCTATTCTCGTCGAGATCACTACATATTCAAGCTTGAAGTGGTGCCGAAAGTCAGCGAAACAAAAAGAATCGGATATCACCAAGCACTATCGCTTAGGGCGCCGGGCATTCCCCCTGCCACATTCTAACTTAAATAGGCCACAGGCGGTTACATTAAGGCTTCTGCAGACACGAACGTACCCTAACTCGGTCGTCATGAGTAAAATTAATCCTGAGTGCGGGGTTTCAGTCTACTGTAGTCAGTGTGGGGGTTTGCTCGATTTAGAACACATGCTTTGGCGCTCCTTGGCGTTGGCCGTTGATGGTCCTCGAGGTGAACAGTGGTGACAGCGGATGCTACGCAGTGAAGTGCTGGCGGATCAACTCAGGGCTGTTCAGAGGGTCCGTGTGACAGCAGAGGAGCTCGGCCTTTCTGTCCCGACGTGGGAGCGGCCCGCATCAGTCCCAGACTGATCCCTCAGAACCTAAATAAAGTTCTTCATACCATACCATACCATCATGTGCTTATCTTGCAAGCAGTATTAAACGAAACTTTCGTTGACGTTGGTGCAAATATTGACGTAAACCTTATGCAAACATTACGCCAATGCCTAATTAATACTTGCAGAAAATCACAAATAATATCGTACTTCTCTAAAACGAAACGTTACTGACGAAAGCGCAGTGCAGTGTGTCAGTCGAGCCACCGTCGTCTCTTCAACGCTCAATACAGCCTTTGGTGGCATTGTTGGGTGTTTCCTTGCTTGCTCTTTAACCATGGCCCTTACCCCCTACGGCGATGGCCTATGTTGTCAACTTCTTCTGTGCCTCTCGGTTGCCGACTTTACTACTTGCTACTGACAGTGCGTACTGGGTCTCGACGACGATGCAATGGCAACGCCATAACAACGATGGAATGGTAACGATAGAACCACAATGGCCTCATGACCATGGCATGTCGACTACTGCGTGATGACGAAGTCCTGTGGCACGTGGGGCACACACCCAGTAGCAAATATGGAGTGGCACATACCCAGTGGTACGTATAAACTATACGTTGTCGTAAAACCGGAGACAGCCGCAGCTAGGAACCAAAAAGTGGGAAGAAAATTAAAGAAACCTTCGCGTTAAAAATGCAAGCGCCGGTGGGGCTTACCATTCATTCATGGTGTAACTAAATTAGGAAGACCCGCTGAACACCAAAAGGTCACGCTCTCGCCAGAACAAAGATTACCTCGCTGGTACAGTCTGGCCAATATCCGCTCATGATTTTTGCTTTAACCCATGGTCTTATGTTCCCAGCGGCTGTGGAGCGCCTAACGAAGACAGCGGTCTGATACGGTAAGAGCATGACGAGAGTTTTTAAATATTTAGTTATTAAAAGATACCTTACAGGCCACTAGACGCATTTTGTAAGGGGGGAGAGTACACTCAAAGAATATAGCATGATCAGCAATTAGAATACACATGTGGATACATGTGAAAACAGTATTTATTGGATATATAGTATAAACAGTATATTGGATATATATATAAAGCCAATGACAAAAATAATATCTAAGGTGATGTAGACTTTAAAAATGCGTTTTTAGAAGAAGCCGGAAATTCGTCACTTTCGTAAGCTATGGCATCAGGAAAGTCGTAGCAAAGGCGAGTGGCTCTAGTAAGAGCGGAGTAGTTAAGTGAATTAGTCTTTCCGTAGATGCGCATGAAATTGAACCGATTGTACAAACGTTGTGACCTGTAATGAATAAATTCACGAGGAAGAACTGATGGAGCTGTAATATTAACGTATTTATGAGTTAATTATCGCAGGCCTATATCTCGACGACCATGCAGGGGCTGTAATGAGAGGTCGTGTTTAATTTGTGTTGTGCTTTTGGTTGCTATAGTCATATCAACGGCAGATAAAATGCGCAGCCTTATTCTCAATAGATTCGAGTTTTTCGGTCAAATATTTCTGATGCGGAGACAAGGCGGATGCAGCGTATTCAAGCTGAGGTCGAATGAATATTATGCAAGCTAGTTTACGAATATCATTAGTAAATTTATGCAGATTGCGTCGTATGTACCTTAATGACTTTGAAAAATTGGCGCACGTGTAGGCAATGTGAGTTGACCACAAAGGAGTCGAAGTTAACACCAAGATATTTATGTTAAGTATCATACAAAACAGTGATGTTATTTATGTGATAAAAACGTAGAATTAGTATGCGCGGTTATGAAAGAAATAATTTTACGTTTAGAAAGGTTCAGCTTCATTAGCCAACTGTTACACCAAAAAGAAATGAGTTCTAGACCAGTTGGAGGATTGTATGATCATCGGCAGAATTAATGGAACGATAAAGAATGCAGTCGTCTGCAAAAATGCACACGTGTGAAGAAATGTTATTCGGTAAGTCAATAATGTATATTAAAACTATAAATGGCCGTAGAACACCACCATGCAGTACACTTGAAGTAACATGTGAAAGAGGAGAGGAAAAGTTATGAAGTGCTGTGAATTGCTCAGAATTAGATAGGAAATCGCGAATGCGTGTTAGTGCCAGAGCATATAATTTAGGAGCAGATAATTTAAAGGTTAAACGGCAATATGGTAGAAGTTCGAACGCCTTCGAGAAGTCGAGAATAACACAATCAGTTTGTAGATCCTCTTCCATGTTAGTATGGAAATGAGTTGTTAATTCCAATAACTGTGTCTCATATGAGAAGTTTCTCCGAAATCGATGTTGATTTCAAAAGACGAATTCGTCGGCTTCCATGTAGCTGTAGACAATTTCAGAAGAAAGTCTGATAAGAAGACGTAATTTCTAGCGCATCTCGCTGCATGCTTAGAAGTCTTTCAAATATGTTCGAAGTATTGCTTATTTGAATCTAATCTATTTATTTGGTACTAATTAAATGTGAGGATCGGTAGGGAACGCCTCAGCATTCGGCGCTTGCAGTCGACATTGTCCTTATTAGCAACACTGGAGGTGACTTCCAGCAAATTATTCAGTACTTTAACGGACAAGTTATACGCGTAAGTTGGTATACTAAAATGCCGATTGCCAAGGTAATGTTCAATACCCTGGCGAGGCAGCCGTATATTATTATTGGTGGTCTGTTTCTATAATCTGTGCAAGGGTTTGTTCAGGGCATTTTGATAACAACAGGATTGGGAGAAGGAAGCTTGCATAATAATGGAACATACATCATAGAAACACTCTCGACAGACCAAGCTGCGGAACGTTGTTCTGGAAAAAATATGTGGAATTACTTACGTTCGCCCTACTGGCTCACACAGACGAAGCCTGATGCCACAATCCTCCTCTTCCGTCCCTCCTCATTACAATGAAATAATAAAACGCTTTCTTAGCCACTTACTATTCCGCCTTTCCCTTTTCAACCTTCCTTATATTCCCTCGTTCTTTCCTTTCTACACTTTTTTGCCAGCTTTGCAATACAACTGGTTAGCGAATTTAGCAATTCCTATACCTTACTATACCTTACAAAGCAGAAGGGTGGGTCTAAAAGTTAATCTGCAGAAAACTAAAGTAATGTTTAACAGTCTCGGAAGAGAGATAGCGAGGCACTGGAAGTGGTAAGGGAATACATCTACTTAGGGCAGGTAGTGACCGCGGATCCGGATCATGAGACTGAAGTAATCAGAAGAATAAGAATGGGCTGGGGTGCGTTTGGCAGGCATTCGCAGATCATGAACAGCAGGCTGCCATTATCCCCCAAGAGCAAAGTTTATAATAGCTGTGTCTTACCAGTACTCACGTACGGTGCAGAAACCTGGAGGCTTACGAAAAAGGTTCTGCTTAAATTGAGGACGACGCAACGAGCTATGTAAAGAAGAATGGTAGGTGTAACATTAAGGGATAAGAAAAGAGCACATTGGGTGAGCGAACAAACGCGAGGTAATGACATCTTAGTTGAAATCAAGAAAAAGAAATGGGCATGGGCAGGACATGTAATGAGGAAGGAAGATAACCGATGGTCATTAAGGGTTACAGACTGGATTCCAAGGGAAGGGAAGCGTAGCAAGGGACGGCAGAAAGTTAGGCGGGTGGATGAGATTAAGATGTTTGCAGGGAGAACATGGCCACAATTAGTACATGACCGGGGTAGTAGGAGAAGTATGGGAGAGGCCTTTGCTATGCAGTGGGCGGAACCAGGATGAGGATGATGATGATGATGATGATGATGATGATGATGATGATGATGATGATACCTTACTCATACGAATAACGGACATCTCCATGTGCGACGCATGTATTGCCCAGGAGATCGAGCAGAGTCGCCTCCTGGCGGGCATTGGCTGAACCACGGATAGTGTGGATTGCGCCGCGCGTCATCTGCTAGGCACTACGCACTGTCGTGAATATTTTTGAAGGCCGCTTCTTCCGTGACTGGAGCACCGTCCTAAATGCTGGTCTGCATATTTTGACGTTGTACAAAAGCATTCAGCCTTGCGCTGTAGTAAGATCAATGAACGCCCGTGCCGTACGCGTGATGTGGGATTGCCGCAGCCTCCGATCGCCATAATCATATCAATTTTACTATCGTTTCATCTTTCGTGAACATCGCTAAAAAGTATTGTACCTCGTTTTAAAGAAATGAAGCAGTAGCAGCAGGACATGAATACCACGCTTCAGTGACTTGTAACGATGTGTTGATCACTGCGCAATCTCTGTGATATCGTGAAAAACGAACCGGGTAGTGCCAACCTCACTCAGCAGTCGAAAACTAGGTTCGTAAGCATGCGCTCATACCATATAGCGTCATGCACTTAATATTGCGATAACTGCATTAGGATAATTGCGATAATGGCATCGCTCTCAATTAGCAAAATATAATCTGAGTATCTCCAAGCGACAGTAAACAACATTATCTTGGTTCGGTGCAGCTACGTAGCATTCGCATATTTCTAAGTTTGGTTCAAATTAAGGGAAACACCCTGTATACTTCTTTGAAATTCGAATTATTTTTCAGGGTTCCTTATATCTGCCCTGATGAAGGCTACAGGGCGGGACGCCACCAAAGGTTATGTTAGCTTGAGTGAACAGCCCGTATACCCATTGTGGTAAGGCATGAGATGAACTAGAAAACAGCCGATACTGTAAAAGTTTTATTGCTTCAGGTTTACATACCGTCTACAGATTGACTATAGACAAAAGTCATTAATTTCGGCCCAACCCGTGCGCTGTAACAAAGCGCAGCTACCGGCGCGTAATAAGGAGCAACGTTAGATATAAGCCACTGGGGTTGTATACTGCTGAGGTAGACTAGCATACACGTAGTCCACATTTGTTGACCAGATTATATGACCTACGTAGTCGCTCTAGGCAATCCCAATACACTCTTCACAGTTGTCATAGCATGACCTTTGCGGCGGTAGAAGAAAGAAAACAAAACGCCGATCCAATCGTGATAACAGCTATTATGAATGCCAACTTTACTGAGAAACGGATTTCAAAGAGGCATCAAGATCACAGCACAGACTCGTAATTTTTGTCACTGACAACGCAGACTTTATGAGCGGACGCTAAAGCGATGTCGCGCATGTGGTATGCGCGTTGTGTGTAGTCCGATTCTCAGATACTTTTCACGTTGTCCTCACATCTTGGCTGCATCACTAACATCCGGTGGTTTTCTGCGGACTCATATCCTGCACTATAAACTCATCAAAGTTTCTCGTTCACTTACAGTATGTGCCAAACCATCTAAGCCCACCCAGTCCTTCGCAGGCGGTATGCCTGCGCGGCCCAGCATATGCCTACATTATTACTTTATTGATTGCTCTGACGTATCATCGGAATAGACAAATGTGCACTAACATGTGCGCAGATATCGCGTTTGCCGGTATGCTGGAAGATATGCTAGAAATGCACTGTATGACTCGTCGTCGTTAATGCAAGTGGCTGACGGGCGTTATAACGCCTTATACAAACAAAGTTCTAGTTCCATACGATATTCCACAGTGTTTGTAATACAGCGCGCCAATGCATTTCCTTCATCCAGAGAAAAACTGAAAAATGGAATATAAAAGCAACCTGTTTCACGCGCATGGCACGCAGAGAGAGAGAGAGAGAGAGAAACAGGAAAAATATTGATCCAGTTCCACGCTTGTGAAATCTGACGAAACAGCGGAGCTGTGGCTCTCCTGTGTTTCCCTTTTGATTTTCTTTTCTCTATCTGTTCTTTTCTTGCGATTATCTGTTCTTTTCTTGTGATTATGTGTTCTTGTCTTGTGATTATCTATGCTTTTCCGATGACTAGCTATTCTGTTAATGAGTAATTATTGGTTTGGTGTGATTGTCCTCTCAATTTATTGCTAATCTGTACTACTGAGATCTTGTCATTTATCATCTATATCGTTGCGTGGAGCTGGGATCTGCGGTGCATGTTTCCTAGGGAAACGCAGGGGAACCCCCAACGCTTCGACGATCGCGCGCTGACGCTCTAGACCTTCGGCGTCCGCTGTTTCCGGAGCGGGTACGGGCTGGAGTTCACCGGATAGCGCGCTGGGACCTCGTCAACGTTAGACGTCCATGGAGCGAAAGGCCGTCCGGTGGGCTCTCTCTCTCTCTCTCTCTTATTTGAATGAGTGAAGACAAGGCGCAAAAGACCCACGAGTAAAGAAGGACACAAACGACGTGTGTGTCCTTCCTCAGTCCTGGTCTTTTGCGCCTTGCCGTTACTCATTCAAGCATGAACCAACTAGCCCAAGAAAGAGTTTTACTCTCTCTTATATACACCTTTCCTTACTCCTCCTCCTCTCCCACCACCTGGCGCGCGCTGATAAACTGTCACCCAAGCTGGGAACCCTCGCCTCGGGGACGCTTGCTAAGGCTTGGCGCCATCTTTTGGGCCAGCGGGGTATCTACTCATGGCGTGACAGTCGTTTTCTGACAACCACGCTCAACGGACATTGCCAGTTCCTAAACATACCCGCTGTTAAAAAATGAAAAGGGGAGAGGTGCTCGGACTTCTCGGGGCGCGCACACCCTCGCCACCCTGAGCACGTGCGCATGCGCAATTGCAGCAACGGCAGCGCACCATCAGTCCGCGTCAATTCGAACTCTTAACGAGCGCGCCAGGCACGTCAACGCTTGTTGCGGCAGTGTGCGATGTCTGCCTGTACCTTCGTGTCTGCGTATTCGTGTCTTCTTTGTGGCATCTTACGTCAACCACACTGAAGGGTAAGCTTTAGCAAAGATGTTTTCCGTCAATAGCTCACGATTAGGTGAGCGCAATTCGTAGTGCGAACCGGCTGCATGTAGTGTAGGCGACTCGGGCATAGTGTCGACTTGTCTACATGATTTGAAATGACGCTCTTGTTCTCGCTTGTACTGTGGGCTCCATCCAGTGAACAGGCGGCGCCACTGAGCAGCTGCGGTGCCACGCTGCTCAGCGCCACCTGTGGCGATACGCGCGACACTGAGATAGTGGGCAGACCACGAAATTTAAACTACATGCACGTGTCGCACAAAGCCGCACGTGCATCCGTGATTCACTTTTTTTTTTTACATGAATGTGCAAGCGTGGTCCACGGTGATGTCGCAGACACTTCTTGCAGGTCTCGGCGTATTACACGAACAGGAGAGTACTTTAATGCTGCTGCGTTAACCAGTGGGACAAACTGTACACTACTTCACATGTTCTCTCCGCAAAAGAAGTGACCCGCCTCGACGTTCACCCGAAGGGCCGTTCGCAGCAGGCAAAACAACTGTATGAAATCATCCTGCACGTGAGTAAAGGCTATTGTGACACCAAGATTGAAGTCGCTAAACTGGCACCTGGAAAAAGTTGTGCTTCTAATAGGTTCACCGATTTTTAATCGACGCCTCCCTGTTGGCGATGCGTGCCTCATTGCGCTCCAACGCGTTGTAAACCGTGGCCTATCGTTGGATGTCCATGTCACATTGTTACTTTAGATTGCCATAGAGCTAGATCTCGACCCGGTGCAGCTGCACGGTAACTATCCATTGCCATTTTTCTCGATATGCGTTCAGTCGATCGCGATCGGCGCATCGAGTTCGAGCTTCACGATCGCGATCGTAGGCGGTCGTCAGTACCGTCATGCTGAGTGAGCTAGATATGAATTGTTGGACCGTGTAGCAGTGACCATGCTCAATCGAAATCGAGAATTTTGATCCGCTCGGGTGCAATCTTGATTGAAAGTGACTATGTGACACCGTGGTACTCTAACGTTCTGCGTTCTACGACGTCGTCTGGAACGGTGCGAAACGAAAGCTTTTGCGGTTTTTAAGCTGTTGTAAGCTGTCTGTCATTGCTTACTGCTGAACACAGAACCGGGACCTACTTGCCGATGTAATCGGCACGACTACGAGTTGCTTCGCACCGCAAGTGGGACAAGCGAGCTCTTATTTATCAGCTCTTCTTATTTGTCAGTATATTCTCGTCAGCTTGCCGCACTTTGTAAACTTCCGGAGAAAGCTTCGGGTTGTTGTAAAGAAGTCTTTCGATTGTGCGTTTTTCTCCATTCACGAAATTCTTGGAGAATATTCTGGTTGATTCGTTTGGGACCCATTCGGAGCAATGTGCGACTGAAAAATTAGATTTATTAACCACGAACTCTGAATTTGTATTATGCGAATGCTCGTTTTTGATCATGCACAATGATCGAGAGAGAGAGAGAAAAAAAAAGCAAGGATAGGAAAGGCAGGGAGGTCAACCAGAAGAGCATCCGGTTTGCTACCCTACACTGGGGGTGGGGGAAAGGGGAATAGAAAGAGGAAAAGGGTAGAAAGTGAGCACTGAGTGCGTGTGGGCGGGACACTATGCACAGGGACACTATAAACGGTCTCGTAAGCCAGTGCACTTCAAGTATTGTACTAATGCACGATTCGCTTTTCGTGCCAGTGACCGGTGTGGCCACGGTCCGAGTATCTTTGACTCGTTGAACGGTCTTAAGTTCAGTCGGTGTAAAGTTTCCCGCAGAGAGAGGCGTTGTACATCGTAGCGGGGGCAGGTACACAATAAGTGCTCGATGGTCTCCTCGCACCCACAATGATCGAGATTCATTATGCCCTTTCCACAAGGTTTGATTTCGCCTGCGAATTCGTTTTCTTGCATATGCACTTTGCTTTTGCGAGGCCATTTCCCAAATGTAATGTCGCAAGAAAAATCGCACCATGTGAAACTGCGCCTTTGACGCCAGCAGCCGAAATGAGCATCGTCTATGAATTGGCGCTCGCCTGCATAAAGTGAGCTTCCTCGGCATAAAATATTGCTCATCGCAGACGCCAGTGTTATCCTGATTATACTGAATGTTAAACCTACACTATGCAGTAGTCAAATCAGCACAGTCGTGACAAATATCTTTTAACTGTTGAGCAGCTGACCCGGCCATAATTGCTGGCGTCGCACAGACTGCGAAAGACACACGTATAGCACGATTTACAAAACAAACTCTTCTCACAAATGCGATGACAGAAGATGGCTCCCTTTACTCCCCTCACAACTGCGATCAATTTCTAACGCCGTTCTAGTTCGTAAGGCCTGCCAGGAAACATGCACCAATTTATCCCGGGCTGGCCTTCAAGGCTGTGAGTCTCTTACGCAGCATGCAGTATCGCCAGTTCCACCAGTTGTTTTTCGCACCTCCGTAATTTCGACGCTTGCCCATGAAGCGCATGCCATTGCACTGTCGCAAGACGCATCCGAAAAAAAAAGGGGGGGGGGGGGGGGGAGGGTTAATTAACAAACAAAAACGGCGCGAACCGTGGCTGACACGAAGTGCAGTGGGCGTGAAGCGTAATACATATCGCGGGCGTAATACATGTCGAGCCGGTCGAGTCGCAGAGCCACCTTCCCAGAGCTGTCACTTCGCAGCGGCAGATAGCGCCAGAGTAGCCGCAAACTCGACTGTACGGAGCCCATATGGAATGTTTTACGCAAGCGATCGTTCACACGTGGTGATTTTAGCGTCATAGTTGATGTGCGTAAAAAAGAAAATACATCATCTTTTACGTTGATACTGAACAGCCACTAAGCGGATTGTGTGTGTTGACCAGCCGCTGTGGGTATAGATATTGTTTCGTGGCGCTCGATCGGGCCGCGATGAACGCTGCGCCGCATGTAGTGAAATTCCCGTGACGCGCTTCACGTAAATACCTTGTAATTGTGTCAGCGTGAGTAATTTTCAAGCAAAGGTGTATAGTTTAGTAAAAGCGAGTGTACTCGGATCAAAGGCCGCATTTTCGAGGCATGCATCAGCAATGTGTGCTCAGCATTTTTCGTAGGGTAAAAGTAGCAGTATTTTTCAGGCTCCTGGCAAACAATCTAAATACATGCAACCGGAAAAACTTTCGGAGCACGAAACCTGCGATAAGCTCAGTCACTCGCAGCTTCGCAACTTACCGAAAAAAATTTGAAAATAAGTTAGTTGCTCGGGGATGCACCTGTACACATTCAAAACTGAAGGTGTTGGGTTCGACGATAGGTGGAAGATTTTTTTTTTCTTGCCTCTTATCTGAGCAGTTTAGTAGCAGAAGCCATTTTCCGTGCTTTTTGAAAATCGTTAAGCGCCTTTCGATGCTTCGACGTTATGCACTTTATGTGCTGGTATTCACTTTTTATGAATTGGTTGTATAGGCAGCTGCTGGTGCAGATTCGTATTTTGACAATGACGCATTGCAGAAAGTCTTTGTCGTGCATAATAAGTGTTCCGGTTTTCAAACTGTTGCATCTAGTGCCGCCGTCTCGGACACACGGTATTATACTACATGCGCTGTACAAAAAAAAAAACGCCAGATTATCCATTTGGTGGTTTTTTCTTGAAGGGCCCTTCAACAGGTCAGGCCATTTTGAGCTGACAAGCGTAGAGCATACAATACGTGCCATCGATCGTGTTTGCAAAGAATTACATCGCTACGCGCGGCGGAAAGCTCTGAAACTTCAATCCGAACGCCGCTTCCCTTCTCCTCACAGCCACTGAGCTCCAAGCCGGAGGGTGACGTACTCGCGTCTCTGTGCCTACGTACTCGGGTCCGCATTGTGACGTCATTCGTGATCACACGTGACTTCGAAAATTATTCAAGGCACCATCTGTTATTTGCATGATATGTTGCTTGAATTGATGAATTGAACTTTAGAGAAATAATAAAACACACAAACGGGAATGTCTGCGTCCTTTTTGTTTTACTTCGCACCGAAGCAAGAGAGATGTAGTTCCGCTTCGTCTGCTTGTTCCCACGGTCATGCAGTCACGTGCGCAGGTACCGAAAATATGCCATTCTCTACCGTGTTTCAACGCGTGATCATAAACTGCGATCCGCTAGTGTCTGCCTCAGTAGTCGTGTAGCACTGAATTATACGGCTAGTCATGGGTCCTCGTGCACAACGCTCACAATCCTGCGCTGCGCGAAACGAGACAATCAAAACAGCTCCTGCGCGACGCCTTCAGCGGAAGTGCGCCGTGCAGAAAAAAAGTGAGGAGAAAAAAATGAAGGCGCGGCCCGTGACGTGTCCGTCTAGCGATCCTCGAGGTCTGGTATGGGAGAATGCAGGGAAGGAATTTCGCTTGCGGAGGCTAAGCGGGGCGAGTGGAGAAAGTGTCTTGCCATGCAGTGGAGCTCGCCTCTTGAAATCATGGGTTTGCGCCATTGTAATATTTCTATCTCGGCTATTAATGAGCCGATTTCGAAAATTTTATGGCAGAACGCTCCCTAGAGGACTCGCAACAACTGTCAGCGTATAAACAAACTTTGCTATGGGGCCTGGTGCTGAAGGGCCCCTTTATCGATAACTTGCAGATTATCAAAATAATTTAGTGGACATTGCACTTGTTCTACACTTATCAACACACCTGAGACATCGTAACATGTTTTCCCTGATAAGTAAGCTTATAAACCCACCTCATCCATGTGCATTCTTCTGAAAGTGTGGCAAATATTGTATTCATCTCGGAGTATGAGCAAAAAGACATTGCAGACTGTTCTAAGCGGAAATAAATTGCAGTTCTGAACGTGACTGTTCAAAACTGCACTCACTATTCTGAGAATGTTCGTTCAACACGGGCTTAATGCATTAACAGCCGGAAATATGCACAGTCCAGCGGGGTATCTTTGTTTCAGCAATTATTATCATAGAAATCGTTCGGGATCCTCGCATTTCTTTCTTATTTTGGTATGTACACTATGTGTCATATGAACCTCTCTTGAAGCGAAACGTACCGTGACTACCACCGGCAATCATTAGGGTTGTCTAACTGCTCATCATACTGTAACATGATGAAACATTTTAATGGTACTCATTCGTATTGGCAAGTAGTCTTCAGTCCGAGCTAAGACCTAAACGAAGTTAACTAGAGACATAAGTGATGAGAGAAAATTATATATAAAGCTATTAATGAACCGTAAAAATAATACTCATTGAATAGTTTTCCCTCACAATATTGCATCTGCTTTCTGTTGTGGCTGTCTGTGCCCTTGTCTTCCGTACTGTGCTTGGGTTACCATGAAATACGAACTTGCCCAAGCCCTTACCAGCTGTATTGAACAAGGGATTCAATGCAGTAGAATGTAATGGTACATGTGAAGTGACTGATGTGTTATTCCTTTTATCTAAAAATTATCGACTGGTAGTAACTTGGCAAGCACTAAACCACAATATTTTTTTATTTCATTTAAACTGCGGGGGTGATGGACTGCCAGGTAATTTTTATGAAGATAGCCAGGAAAGATTTGAAAAATAGCAGGGAACTTGAAAATTTCGGTATAGGTATGCTGTCTTGTTATCTCATAAAATGTTTCCAGAGAAGGTTTCCTGGGCCAGGACGAATTTTTCTTCAACTACGAGGCTTTTCTTTCGAGGAACCCCTATGGATTCCCTTTGTAGCAATTGCTACGATTCGGTGAATGTCTCATTTTCCCTTTATTAATTATTTCTCTCCTCCTTGCGTGTTTCCGCAGAAATATTACGTCAAACTGTTGCCTTTGCTTTGAGTTGTCGTTAAATTCGACTTCGCCCTGCCATCTGGCCCCGGGTTCGAGTCCCGGACCAGGACAAATTTTTCTTCGACTGCGAGGCTTTTCTTTCGAGGAACCCGTATGGGGTTCCTTTGTAGCAAGTGCTACGATTGGGTGGATGTCTCATTTTCCCTTTATTAAGAATCTTTCTATTAAAAATATTTTTGAAACGTTTCACCTCACAAAAGAAACTCAGACAAGTTGGTACCATTTCTCAAAAAAAAATGAAAGTGAAGCATATTGACATGTCATTTCTTCCTAAATACTTTTTTTTTGCGTTGATTAAAAGTCCTCAACCTCGAAACCCTACAAAACGTACTCATGTTTGAGAGCACCTTAAATAATTTACTGTGATACCATTCATTCAAACTATAGTTTCACTTTTGTTTCCCAGGAGGTGCATATCTATCGTGCCATTACGCAGAAAGTTTTCAGGGGATATTTCCGGTGCTCATGTGGTGTACTTGCAACCGTTTCAACATTCCCCAAAAGCCTCATTGTTTATAAGAAACTGAGAAGTGACCATATCAATGCAATCAATCCATCTGCCTTCTCTTGAAATTATGGCCGATTATGCATTCATTTAAGAGTATGGGAAAGACACTTAAGTGCGTATTAACGAACAAAATTAGAATCTTTGGCATGATACTGTCAATACTCCCGTCACTCTTCCGGGCGTATAATTCTGCGCGCGCGTATTTAATTACCAGCCAAAAAATGTAGACAGTCCAACTGGGCAATCTTGTTTCACCAATTGATATAGACATCATTTGGGCTAAGTACAAAATTGTGTCATATATGAACTTCCCATAAAAGAAGAATACTGTTGCTGCAACACAAGCAGCAATTGTGGCTGTTTAATAGTTCATCTTGCCATAGTATGAAACATTGTATTGTATAATATTACTGATTTATATTGACAAGCAGCAATTAGTCATAGGTAAACCGCATTAAGTATCGGCTTAAATGGTTTGAGCAAATATATTAAGCTCCTTAATTAACATACAAATAATACACAATGCTAATTTCTGCCTCACATTTCTGCATCTACGTATTTGCAGCATACAACTTGCAGCACCTTCGAAACAAATGACACGAAGGTCAAAGCCAGCCTGGCGACCTTGCTTACCAAGGGGAAGGAAAAAATATGGGGTTTTACGTGCCAAAACCACTTTCTGATTATGAGACACGTTGTAGTAGAGGACTCCAGAAATTTCGACCACCTGGGGTTCTTTAACGTGTACCCAAATCTAAGTACACGGGTGTTTTCGGATTTCGCTGCCATCGAAATGCGGCCGCTTTGGCCGGGATTCGATCCCGCGACCTCGTGCTCAGCAGCCTAACACCATAGCCACTGAGCAACCACGGCGGGTGAAGGGGAAGTAGTCTGTATATCTGTAAATAGCCTGTTTCGATCATACCCCGCAGGGGCGTCTGCGTCAGCAGGCGTTTGGTGTGTTGCGACACCACGGACCCGAGCACACGAGGGTTGGACCCTCCCGCGTGTAGCCGTGCGCGGCTTTGCCGTGTCCGGGGAAAAGGGGATCCTCGGGGTTGAGCCAATGCCGGGTGTTTGGACCTTTACGGCCCCTCGGCGGCGGCAACACACCTCTTTGGCCTCAGCTTCACGTAGACGGCACCCCCGGACTGACCCACCCGGGGGAAATCGGCAGTCGCCTTTTCCTGTCTCTCTCTCTCTCTCCTCAAACCTTCGTCTTTATCTCTCACTTTTTGATCTTTCCTGTCTTCTTCTCTCTTCCAGTTACTTCCTTTCTCCACGGCGGCAAGGGTTAACCTTGTGTGAATAGCCAACCTAGGTTATTTCATATTTGGTTATAGTGGTAATGTACAGCTGGCGTTTGCAGGCCGTGTTTCACAGGCCCTGCAGCGTCCCCTTGTAGGACTCCACGGTGGGTGGCTGGCGTTACTGCCGAAATTACAATCTCTTATGGCTTCTTCTTTCCCCCCACTACCTGATCGCTCCCTGAAGAGGGGGCGCACCGATGATGTCTTAGAATTTTTTGCCCGTCAAAAAGAAACATTTCCTCGATTCCACGTAGTCCACTCCGAAACACCAAACAAAGCCGTTCGAACAATCTCACCATTCCTCGTGTCCAAGACTCTGACCGAAGTTTTTGGTACAGGGTACAAAGCAACCAGAATGGCAAGCGGTGATCTCCTCTTGGAGCTCCGCAACCTGAAGCAATATGAAAAGCTACCCAATCTAGTATCTTTTGGCGACGCCAAAGTAACAGTAACACCGCATCGTACTATGAATACCAGCCGTGGAGTAGTCTCCGATGATGATCTCTTGGAGCTGACTGAGGCTGAGCTCTTGGAGGGCTTCAGCGAGCAGAACGTCATCAACGTTAGGCGAATTAAGATGAGGCGTGATAATAAGGAAATTCAGACCAAACACCTGATACTTACTTTTGGCACAAGTATTCTGCCCGAGTCCATCGAGGCCGGCTATATCAAGCTCCGTGTTCGCCCATATGTTCCAAATCCCCTGCGTTGCTTCAAATGCCAGCGTTTCGGTCACAGTTCACAGAGCTGTCGAGGCCGCCAAACCTGCGCGAAATGCAGTGCTCATGAGCACACCTCTGAAACTTGTGAAAACTCTCTCCATTGTGTAAACTGTGAAGGGGAGCACGCTGCATACTCGCGGTCGTGCCCATCGTGGAAGAAAGAAAAGGAAATAGTTACAATTAAAGTAAAAGAAAACATTAGTTTCAAAGAGGCACGCAGGCGGGTATCCTTCCTGCCAAAGAACACCTTTGCCGAAGTGGCGCGTCAGGGGGCAGCGCCACAACGGTCTCCGGCGGCTGTCCGACCCACACTCAGTGAGCCGGCAGTGACGCTATCCGCCCCCCCGGCGGATGCAGCTAGTGCTGCTACGCCAACACAGCAGACGGGGCCATCGACCCTGAAGGTGGGCGCAGCCGAGGCTGCCCCAACCTCCCCGGCCCCTTCCAGCGCTGGCAACAGCCGGCGCAGCCAGATCCCTCAGGGAGCCCCATCGACCTCCGGGCTGGTGGGGGCAGGGGTCTTGCCCTCCAAGGCGGGACTTTCTCGGGAAACATCTCGCTCGCAAGAGCACGTGTCCGGCGCCTCACAAGAGGCAATGGACACTACACCCATCCTCAAGGCGCACCAAGCGCCTAAGGAGCGGCGAGGCTCCCTCGAACGCTCCAGAAAGAACAAAATCCCTATTACAGGGCCTCGAAAGGGCTCTGTAATCTAAGGCATCACATCCGTTTCCGTAAACACAGCACCAATTTTATTTTAAATATGGATACACAAATCATTCAATGGAACATCAGAGGTCTCCTTAAAAACCTTGATGATTTACAAGAACTCATCCACCAACACAATCCAAAAGTGCTGTGTTTACAGGAAACACACTTAAAAGCAAAACACACAAACTTTCTTCGACAGCACGTTACTTTTCGCAAAGACCGCGATGATGCTGTTGCATCATCGGGCGGTGTTGCCATTGTAATTCAAAAAAGCATAGCGTGTCAACGCTTACAGCTACGAACGGCCCTCGAAGCAGTGGCGGTTCGAGTTGTCCTGCAAAACAAACTCATCACTATTTGTTCGATTTATATACCCCCACATTACAAATTAAACAAACCTGAATTTCAGTCCTTCATAGATGAATTGCCAGAACCTTATGCTGTTCTTGGCGATTTCAATGCACACAGCAGCTCGTGGGGCGACTCTCGCATCGATGCGCGAGATCGTCTCGTTGAACAGTTCCTTTTTTCTTCTGGAGCGTGCCTTCTCAATAAGAAGGAACCTACATATTACTCTCTTGCAAACAGAACCTTTTCGTCAATAGATCTTAGTATAGTTTCCGCGTCTATAGTGCCCGAACTGAAATGGGAAGTTACGAGCAATCCTTACGGGAGCGATCACTTCCCCGTACTGCTAAGAACATCTAAAGAAAACGAATATCCTCCGCAAGCTCCTAGGTGGAAGATAGACACAGCCGACTGGGAGAAATTTCGAACTCTCACTAACATCTCATGGGCCAACATGTCTCCTCTAGAAATTGATGCTGCTGTAGAGTATCTTACATCATTCATAATAGATGCCGCATCAAAATGCATATCCGAAGCGAGTGGTCTGGCATGCAAACGACGTGTACCGTGGTGCAACAGCGAATGTAGGATCGCCCGTAAGAATCAGAACAAGGCGTGGGGGTTGCTACGCGCTTCTCCCACTGCAGAGAATCTTATGAACTTTAAAAAAATAAAGTCCCAAGGCAGACGAACCCGCCGACAGGCCAGAAGAGAAAGCTGGCACAAGTTTTTATCGAGCATTAACTCGTTTAGGGATGAGGCCAAAGCCTGGAACAGAGTTAATAGGATTAGAGGGCGGCAAACACATTCACTCCCTTTGGTAAACACACAGGGCGATACACTACAAGACCAGGCAGACTCACTTGGGGAGCATTTTGAGAACGTGTCAAGTTCAACAAATTATTCACAATCCTTTCTCAAACACAAACAAATAGAAGAATGTAAGCCTCTAATCAGAAAATGTCGTCAGAACGAACCATACAACCGTCCTTTTAGTATTGCAGAGTTGAGAGCTGCCTTGAACGCATGCAAGAGCTCTGCGCCAGGATCGGACAGAATAATGTATGAAATGATTAAAAACGTACACAGTGACACGCAAGTTACAATACTTGCACTTTTTAACACTATTTGGGCTGTGGGGTACCTTCCAACCGCATGGAAACAAGCCATTGTTGTCCCTGTTTTGAAACAAGGCAAAGACCCTTCCTCAGTGGCAAGTTACCGCCCGATAGCCCTCACAAGCTGCCTTTGTAAGGTATTTGAAAAGATGATTAATCTACGACTAATTCACTTCCTTGAACTGAAGAAAGTGCTAGATCCCTGTCAGTGTGGCTTTAGAGAAGGGCGGTCCACAAACGATCATCTTGTACGTATTGAAGGATATATTCGCGACGCTTTCGCCCACAAACAGTTTTTCCTATCGGTATTTCTGGGTATGGAGAAGGCGTACGACACAACGTGGCGGTACGGCATCTTGCGAGACTTATCGGAAATGGGCATTCATGGTAATATGATAAACATAATAAAAAGCTACTTGTCCAATCGTACCTTCCGGGTGAAAGTCGGCAATGTGCTGTCACGTCCTTTTACACAAGAAACTGGTGTACCCCAGGGAGGCGTGCTCAGTTGCACACTTTTTATTGTTAAAATGACAACGCTTCGTGCTTCCTTACCACCAGCCATGTTATATTCCGTCTATGTGGACGACATTCAAATAGGCTTCAAATCCTGTAACCTCGCAGTATGCGAGAGACAGGTACAGCATGGTTTGAACAAGGTGTCAGGGTGGGCAGAGAAAAATGGTTTTAAAATCAATCCTCAAAAGAGTTCTTCTGTGCTGTTTACAAGGAAGAGAGGCCTAGTTCCGGATCCTTGCTTACAAATGTGCGGACAACAGATACCTGTAAACAAAGAGCACAAATTTCTAGGTGTTATACTTGACAATAGACTCACTTTCGTCCCACACATTAAACAACTCAAAGAAAAGTGTCTGAAAACAATGAACCTAATGAAACTTCTATCCCAGACTACGTGGGGTAGTGACAGGAAGTGCCTAATGACTCTGTATAAGAGCCTCATCCGGTCACGATTAGATTATGGCGCCGTGGTATATAACTCTGCCGCCCCAAGCGCGCTAAAGATGCTAGACCCGGTTCACCATCTAAGCATCCGTTTAGCCACGGGCGCTTTCAGAACAAGCCCGATTGAAAGTTTATACGCCGAATCGAATGAATGGTCTCTCCACCTACAGAGATCATACAACAGCTTTATATATTTCCTTAAAGTACGCTCAAATCCTGAACATCCATGTTTTTATGCCGTTACCGACATGACGTGCGCTGCACTTTTCAGCAATCGCCCCTCTATAAGACAGCCTTTCTCGCTGCGTGTGAAGGAGCTTAGCAATGAAATGCATGTCCCACTCCTCGAGCATCACTTAATGCACACAATTCAGCTCTTACCTCCTTGGGAGTGGCAGGTGATACAATGTGACATATCCTTTATAAAAGTTACAAAGCACGCTCCTGAGGACGAAATCAGAATGCATTTCCTAGAACTTCAGTACAAACACTCCTGCGCAGATTTCTACACAGACGCTTCAAAGTCAAATGCCGGGGTATCCTATGCAGCCGTCGGCCCATCCTTCTCGGAATCCGATGTACTACATCCGGAAACAAGCATCTTTACGGCCGAGGCCTACGCATTACTCTCTGCCGTGAAGCTCATAAGAAGATCAAAACTTTCAAAAGCAGCGATCTATACAGACTCTCTAAGCGTCGTGAAGGCCTTAATGTCACTCTACAAACATAAAAATCCCGTATTCAATGAACTGTATTCGGTATTATGTAAAGCGTACTCATCTAACCAGAATATCATAATATGCTGGGTCCCCGGCCATAGGGGAATCGAAGGTAACGTTCTCGCGGACGAGATGGCCACGTCTATCACATCGCAAGTTGTTAACCCTACCGCTGATGTGCCTGTCACAGACCTGAGGCCTTTCTTAAGAAATAAACTGCGAAATCACTGGCAGTGCACGTGGGACGCGCAAACAAATAACAAACTGCACGTCATAAAGCCCCAGTTAGGTTTTTGGCCCTCCCCAACGAAATGTCGTCGAACAGATGTCCTATTCTGTCGCCTCAGAATAGGACACACATTTGGGACCCATCATTTTCTACTTACTGGAAGTGAACCTCCAACCTGTGGTAGATGCGGTGAGAGGCTGACCGTCCTCCATGTCCTCTTGGAGTGTCGGAAAGCCGAACCTGAAAGAATGAAACATTTTCCGCTTGCATACCGTAATTACATCCCTCTACACCCGGCTATGTTTATTGGTAAGGAACCGCTTTTTAACACCAAGGCAGTCCTCGAATTCTTAAAGGATGTAGTTCTACACGTTATAAGCCCATTTAATTCGTAGAGCATCCTCGCTCCAGAGGATGCCACTGCGATAATTGTTTTGAATAGTACATGCCTCCAGGCCCTTGTGCTTCAAGGGCTCTAAGGAGGTAGTACTACTCTAGCATTTCTTATAATCTGATATATTTTATCTATCGCATCATTCTTTTCATATGCATCTATATGTTCATACTACAAGTCATACGTCATCGCCATAATTTTATTGCACATATTTTACGCACTTTAGAGCGTATATTTTAAGGCCCCTTTACAGCCACGTCACACCAATTTCATAGCAATCATAGTTACACTGCACACCCACTACAACAGACATGGCGCTCTTTGGCCATACCTGGCCCTTGCGCCATAAAACATCAAATATCATCATCATCATCATGTTTCGATCATAGCGTAATACCTCCATTTTAATAATGCATTGTATCACGCCATAAAAAGAGAAGGTCCACGATGGAGGACAAACACTTCGTCATGTACGAGACGTGAGGGCTCCACGGCCAGTCCCTATCAATGATGACGCCAAGAAAGCGGTGTGTTCGTCTTTATCCTACTGTTTGGTAATTAATCCGCAAAGCATACGGGGCCATCGATTTGCGAGTAAAGGCAACGAGTGCACATTTCTGAGCGGATAGCTCCAAGCCTTGCCTTCTTAAATAGGTTGACATGGCCGTTGACGCCTTCTGAAGCTGCGCGCGGACTTGTAGACGTGTCACTCCTGAAGCCCATATGCGAATGCCGTCTGCATATACGGAGAGCTGAACGGTTTGCGGTAACGACTCGGCAAGATCAACGAGCACCAGGCTGAACAGGGTAGAGCTGAGTACTCCGCCTTGCGGTACACCACGACTGGTATAGCTAGACGGCGTTGGTCCATCTTCAGTCAAAGTCAAGAAAGATCTTTCATTCAAATAGCTGCGTATCCAGCGAAAGTCGTCTCCACCGATCCCTACAGCTTCTAAAGCGTCCAGAATCGCAGGACGATGGACATTGTCGTACGCACCTTTAACATCAAGGAATACGGCTGCAGTGATTCACTTCAGACGTTTCTGGTGCTGTACATATGTTACAAAGTCAATAACGCTATCTGTTGACGAGCTTCCGCGTCGAAAGCCAGCCATTACCTCTGGATAGACGTTGTAAAATTCCAAGTACCATTCTCACCGTGTAACGATCATTCTCTCCATTACCTTGCCGACACGGCTGGCCAGTGCTATCGGACGGTAAGATGACAATTCCAGTGGAGACTTACCAGGCTTGAGGAGTGGAACAAGGCGACTAGATTTCCACGTGGTAGGGACCAGGCCATCACACCATGATGCGTTGTATAGGCCAATAAGTGCATCTCTGGCCTCTTGAACAAGGTTTGCAAGCGCAGAGTATGCGATGTCATCGGGCCCAGGTGACGAAGATCGTTTGCACCCAGCAAGTGGGGCCTCCAGTTCTTCGATGGAGAAAGGAGAGTCCATACGAGGATCTCGGAAGCAAGGAGGGACAATAATAGGAATAGGTACGCAAGGTAAATAGGTGAACGCCGGACCCACGATCCTTGCGCAGTAATCTTCGGCTACGTCGATTTCTCGGCGTCCTTGATGGAGGGCTAGTGATTTAAATGGCCGGCGCTGTTGAGGAGCTGCTCGAAGTCCGAGGACTGTTCTCCCGACAACTAACAGAGGTTTACGTGGATAGAGAGACTCAGAAAAGGACTTCCAGCGTTGTTTTTGCAGCACAGCAAGACGACGTTGAATTTTCTTTTGAATACGTCTGGCCTCTCTAAGGTCGTAAACTTATTTAGTCCGTCTGTACCATCGCTCCAGTCGCCGGCGGATTGCACGGAGGCTCTGTACTTCTGCATCAAAATCTGTGTATTTCTCCTATGGCCGAAATTAACGCACAGCATCCTGCATATCCATGGCGATCTGAATTTCTAGTGTGGACAAAAAGCCTTCGTGGCATGCACCTTCCATAAGTGATTTAAACAAGGGCCAATCTATTGTTCGTTTAAAATTGGAGGGGACGGATTTGGTTAGGCCTTTAATTTTCAGGTAGGTAGGAATGTGGTCGCTTCCGTAAGTTTCTACATCTGCGAATATCTATCGAAAGGACGCGGCGCGTGAGGCATCGCGAGGCAAAAGCCAAGTCTAAAAAACTACTGTACGTCCGGCCGCGCAGAAATGTGGGACTGCCATCGTTTAGACAGCAAAGTTCATGGTCACAGGCAAAGGAAACGAGGTTTCTTCCGTTGTAATTTACCTTGACGCTTCCCCAAAATGAATGTTGTGCGCTAAAGTCCCCAACAAGAACCCATGGACCAGGAGTCGCATTTATAATGCCACTCAGTCTCTGTCTGTCGAAACGACTTGATAGAGAAAGGTAAGTGCCCACTAGAGTAAATGAATGTTTGTGCTTTTTCACGGCCACACAGACATACTGCTTACTGTCATGTGGCAGCACTGGAGGAACAATGTAAGTCAGTTCACACCGTATGTAGATGATCACCTTGCTAATTTTATTACACGTCAAAGACACATAAGCTTCATAGCCTGAGAACCGGATGGGTTTCTGTAGGCTCGGTTCACATACGACAATAATAAGGAATCGATTGGTGAAAATGTATTGGCGAATATCAGCAATACGGGATTTCAGTCCACGGGCATTCCATTGGATAATATACGCTTCCTTGACTTGTCTGAAGAACGGCTGACGCGGTAGAGCCATTGTGCTTGCTATTCGAGGCTTTCAAGAACCGGATCCAGAACGTCCAGCACTTGCAGTGCCCCCCAAGCAGATGACGTCTGCATGTCATTTATCATCATGCGAATGACTTTCATTAGAGACTTGATTATAGCAACCCGCCGTGGTTGCTCAGTGGCTATGGTGTTAGGCTGCTGAGCACGAGGTCGCGGGATCGAATCCCGGCCACGGCGGCCGCATTTCGATGGGGGCGAAATGCGAAAACACCCGTGTACTTAGATTTAGGTGCACGTTAAAGAACCCCAGGTGGTCGAAATTTCCGGAGTCCTCCACTACGGCGTGCCTCATAATCAGAAAGTGGTTTTGGCACGTAAAACCCCATAATTTCATTTCACTTGATTATAGCAATTACTTGCATGTATCGTCCTCGCACGCGATCTGTGCCGTCATTGGTGCGTTGGTAGTCCACCGTCGATCTTTGTTCTGCTGGAGGACATAATGTCGGAAGTGCAGGCCAAGCGCTTGCAAAAGACGTATTCAATGCATCGCCAGACGCCGTGTTGCTAGTGTGGGCGAGCGTCTTGGGAGCACCAGCTGTTGGAAGTAGCGTCTTTCATACGACGGTCTCAGTATCTCTAGTAGAACAAAGATCGTCTGCGGTGGGCTCGACGCTGTCGCACTTTGGCGGTGGCTTCTCTGTGCGTTGAGGTGTCTCTCACCATTTGTTTTAGGAATTTCAGCTTTGTCTTGTGCCTCGGGCAGTCTTTCTACGATGCTTCATGAGGACCAGAGCAACTTGCACACTTGTAATCAGTCGCACGGTAAGCATCAGTGCTGTGCTGCCCACCGCATTTTGGGCACACGGTCGGATTTCCGCATATGCCGCTGACATGCCCTATCTTCAAACAATGACGGCACTCAAGTGGTCTTGGAACGAACGGTCGCACTGGATGACGAAAAAATCCAACTTTCACGTGTGATGGCAAGCTTCCTCCCTTGAAGGTTATCCTCACAAAACGTGATTCTCCTAGACGACGGATTTCAATAATAGTGACATCTGCTGTGGCAGGTTTAACCAATATAGGCAGATCGTTGTCATTGATTGATTCGTCGACATCATCAATTACACCTGATGAAGTATCGCTGTCCTGTGGTATTATGGTGCGAACATTAATCTTTCCCAGCACTTTGTTCCCAAGACATCCAGCGATGCTCTGCCTCTGACATCGACCGCGAAATGTTCTTGCGGGTGTTGATCCTCATATCTGTAATCTCATTCGGAATAAGAGCCTCCAGTGTGACAGATATGGCTTGCGTGTTTAGCCAATTCAGGTTGTCGGTCGGCATCTCGGGCAAAAGGAGGATGGTATGAGCCGTGCCATTGTTCTTTGCCATCGCCGTCAGCCTTGTTGAAGACGAGGAAGCAGTGACGATTCTCCTCCTTCCTTTCGGCCTCACAACTGTCAAGTAATCGCCATCATCCGATAGATCCTCGTCTGAAGCAGAGTAGTACAGTATGGTGTCCTTGCTGCCTGTGTCGCTCGTGAGGTGGTTGCGCTTCCTAGGAGCGCTTGATGCTGTGACGTCTATCTCCTCCGGACGTCTAGCGGACTCCGCTTACATCGCCGAATATCTGAGGGGCGGCGTCTCCCTAAAGGGCGCAAGAATGCTCGTAAAATGAGAGCAGTAGAAAACGGGGTTCCCGAACAAGAGCCACTTCTTCGTCTAGATATATGGGACAAAACGTAGGAGTTATATCGCTAATTGTGAGCCTCAATCTTGCATGATATGGCAGCCGTGCAACACGAACAGCTCATTATTATACTGCAGCACGCAAGACGCCAGGTGGGTTGTTGGCCTGCGTGCTATGAAGCTCCTGTCTGGTAAGCTGCTTTTCTGCTTTCTCACACAGGCTGTAGCACACATCACAGTGAAGAATAAGTAAAAGCGTTCGTGGTTTACAACATAATTATGCCAATCGGGGTCGCCCCCTAAGTCTGCTTTTTCGAAATTCTTTCCTCAGAACCAGCTCTTAAAGGGAAGTTAAATATGGCTGTCGCTTGCGTAAATTTATACAATGTGAAACGATTGAAAGATTTGAATTTGCCTCAGCCGAGAAAATATAAGGAAAACGCATCACGAGCCGAACCTTCACGACACAATACTTGCGCTGACGCGATGTATAGGTAATGCAGTAGGACAACGTATCGTGCTACACCGTGCCCGCAAGAACTATGCGTCTGGCTGCCTGGTATCGCAGCTTTCTTTTACGGCGCGATAGCACGCACACAAAAAAAGAAGTAACGAAACGATAACCAAAGAAAAGGAAAATAAGACTCGATGTTATTCTACACTTAAATAACTGATTTCTAGCACAGCTCAGTAGGTATTCTAGGTTACTTCGCTCACATAGAACGGAGTCTAACAATTGCACTTCAGTATTGTTCGGGAAGGAAAATGATAGTTTTATTTGTGTTTTTTTCTGCACATATTGAATAATAGAACAGCCGTTGCGGCGTTCACGATGCAGTAACGTTCTTCGCTGCGTGCAACTCATCGTCTCTTACAGATGACGCACTTCACCGCTTTCTTTAGTCAGACTCCTTGTGTGGCATCAGCCAGCCACTTGCGCATTTTTACTTTTTCAATTCATAGGGTCTGCGTGAAGCGATTCTCTTACCAAAATGTCTTAGCGTTTCTCTATAGGTCATCAGTAAAAGGCTTCCTCCTTTTTCTTTCTAGAATTGTGGAGCCGTGCTCTATACAATGCATGTGGAATTTGTCAATGCTTACCCCTGGTGCCTATGGCTTTAATAAACCCTCGGTGCCTGCTACATAACCTTCTTAAAGACTCCATCACTGTGAAATATGTTTCGTGCTTCTGTAATTATAACCGCGTTGCTTCTTCTTCTCGCTGCGATGGAGAGCTCAGGTTACAGCGTTTTCCGTGAGGAAATGTGTTACGAGTTCGAAGAACGCGCAAACCTCGCTGAATTCACTACCCGCATACAGCCACCAAAGAAGGTAAGTGACTAAAAAGTGTATGTTTCCTCTTCTGAATTGGTGTTAGAGTGTTAACAGCTGGAAATTGTGTTAAAAATCGACGCTAAAACCAAGTACGTAAACTGCAGAGAAAAGAAATAAAGAATATCACGATACCTAAGCTTTTCTTCGAGTTCGAAGAATAGGCATCGGCTGATCCGCCCCACTCTATGCATGTATTTTGACTACAGCACCTTTAGTAAGGCTGACTTCATGATCACCATTTTGTTTGACATGTGAAGCCACTACGACTATTTGTTTTTAAAGGAAAACGTGATGATGGTGAAAACAAGAATCAGTGCTCGTAATGAATGAACACTCGTAAGTGCTCTTTCCAGTCACCGCCCAGCTCCGCTCGTGTTTGTGCAGCTTCAAAATTTGCGGGCATTTGCTCCGGCAAACATTTCAATGGTAAGAGCGTTTAAGTGAATACGCGTTTCACTCTTCAGGCATTGGGTTCACACCAAGCGTCGTTCGTAAAGAAAAAAAAGAAAGGCTAGAAGGTGCGAGGAGTCGTTTTAGTGTTTGGGTGATGCTATGCCCACTACGAGGTGCGTTGCTAGCGGTAATGGCTGGGTGGACGACGATGCGGCACCATCTGGGGAACGAAAACTTGAGCATCGGTGAAACTTATCCTCTTTTATCCCGTCTTAGCATGCAGATTAAAGTTGGTGCAACGTTAGGTTAGGTTAGGTTAAAGACAAGTTGTGGGTAAATCATCATCATCATCATCATCAGCCTGCTTACGCCCACTGCAGGGCAAAGGCCTCTCCCATACTTCTCCAACTACCCCGGTCATGTACTAATTATGGCCATGCTGTCCCTGCAAACTTCTTAATGTCATCCGCCCACCTAACTTTCTGCCGCCCCCTGCTACGCTTCCCTTCCCTTGGAATCCAGTCCGTAAGCCTTAATGACCATTGGTTATCTTCCCTCCTCATTACATGTCCTGCACATACCCATTTCTTTTTCTCGATTTCAACTAAGATGTCATTAATTCGCGCTTGTTCCCTCGCCCAATCTGCTCTTTTCCTATCCCTTAACGTTACACCTATCATTCTTCTTTCCATAGCTCGTTGCGTCATCCTCAATTCAAGTAGAACCCTTTTTGTAAGCCTCCAGGTTTCTGCCCCATACGCAAGTACTGGTAAGACACAGCTGTTATACACTTTTCTCTTGAGGGATAATGGCAACCTGCTGTTCATGATCTGAGAATGCCTACCAAACGCACCCCAGCCGATTCTTATTCTTCTGATTATTTCAGTCTCATGATCCGGATCCGTGGTCACTACGTTCCCTAAGTAGATATATTCCCTTACCACTTCCAGTGCCTCGCTACCTATCGTAAATTGCTGTTCTCTTCCGAGACTGTTAAACATTACTTTAGTTTTCTTCAGATTAATATTTAGACCCACATTTTTGCTTTGCCTCTGCAGGTCAGTGAGCATGCATTGGAAAGGGCCCCCTGAGTTACTAAGCAAGGAAATATCATCTGCGAATCGCAAGTTACAAAAGTATTCTCCATTAACTCTTATCCCCAATTCTTCCCAATCCAGGTCTCTGAATACCTCCTGTAAACACCCTGTACATAGCATTGGAGAGATCGTATCTCCCTGCCTGACGACTTTCTTTATTGGGATTTTGTTGCTTTCTTTATGGAGGACTACGGTGGCTCTGGAGCAGCTATAGATATATTTCAGTATTTTTACGTAGGGCTCGTCTACACCCTGATTCCTTAATACCTCCATGACTGCTGAGGTTTCGACTGAATCAAACGCTTTCTCGTAATCAATGAAAGCTATATCCAATGTTGGTTATATTTCGCGCATTTCTCTATCACCTGATTGATAGTGTGAATATGGTCTATTGTTGAGTAGCCTTTACGGAATCCTGCCTGGTCCTTTGGTTGATGGAAGTCTAAGGTGTTCCTGATTCTATTTGCCATTACCTTATTAAATACTTAGTAGGCAACGGACAGTAAGCTGATCGGTCTATAATTTTTCAAGTCCTTGGCGCCCCCTTTCTTATGGACTAGGGTTATGTTAGCGTTCCTCCAAGATTCCTATACGCTCGAAGTCATGAGGCATTGCGTATACAGGGTGGCCAGTTTTTCTAGTAAAATCTGCCCCCCATCCTTCAACAAATCGGCTGTTACCTGATCCTCCCCAGCTGCCTTCCCCCTTCGCATTGCTCCCAAAGCTTTCTTTACTTCTTCCGGCATTACT
This sequence comes from Dermacentor andersoni, assembly GCF_023375885.2. NCBI lineage: Eukaryota > Metazoa > Arthropoda > Arachnida > Ixodida > Ixodidae > Dermacentor > Dermacentor andersoni. Next base: position 92,813,389 of record NC_092820.1, read on the forward strand.
TGTGGGATTTCAAATTCCTCGAGACTATTCTCTTTACCATTATCGTCGTGGGTGCCACTGGTACTGAATAAATCTCTATAAAACTCCTCAGCCACCTGAACGATCTCATTCATATTAGTAATGATATTTCCTGCTTTGTCTTTTAAGGCATACACCTGATTCTTGCCTATTCCTAGTTTCTTCTTCACAGCTTTTTGCCTTCCTCCATTCCTTAGAGCATGTTCAATTCTATCCATATTATACTTCCTTATGTCAGCTGTCTTACGTTTGCTGATTAACTAGGAAAGTTCTAGCAGTTCTATTCTAGCTGTAGGGTTAGAGGCTTTCATACATTACCGCTTCTTGATCATATCTTTCGTCTCCTGCGATAGCTTACTGGCATCTTGTCTAACGGAGTTACCACCGACTTCTATTGCACATTCCTTAATGATGCCCATAGTATTGTCGTTCATATCTTCAACACTAAGGTCCTCTTCCTGAGTTAAGGCCGAATACCTGTTCTGTAGCTTGATCCAGAATTCCTCTATTTTCCCTCTTACCGCTAACTCATTGATCGGCTTCTTCTGTACCAGTTTCTTCCGTTCCCTCCTCAAGTCAAGGCTAATTCGAGTTCTTACCATCCTATGGTCACTGCAGCGCACCTTGCCGAGCAGGTTCACATCTTGTATGACGCCAGGATTAGCGCAGAGCATAAAGTCCATTTCATTTCTAGTCTCGCCATTCGGGCTCCTCCACGTCCACTTTCGGCTATCCCTCTTGCGGAAGAAGGGGTTAAATCGCTTATAAACAAATATTACGGAAGCTACCGGATTAGATGCGCGAATTATAAAAGTTTAAACCAGACTCGGAATTGCCGGCGAGTGTACGTTCCGTTTAGCAAACGACTGTACGGCTGAAATCACAAGGCTTACGTGGTATGTGGCAGCGTCGCCACGCGGCAACTGCGCGCCATGCACCCAGTCATTTCCGGCAGGGGGCGCACTGGTAATGCACATAGCATCACCGAAATATTAAAATGATTCCTCGAACCTTCCAGCCTTTCTTTTTCTTTACCAACTGGCGTGAAGCGAATGCCTCAAGAGCGAAGCCCGCGTTCACTAAAAAGCTCTGACCACTGAAATGTCTGCCACAGCAAATGCCCGCGAATTCTAAAGCTTCGCGTACATGAGCGTAGCTGGCCGGTCACTGGAGAAAGCAGTTATGAACAAACAGCTTTGAATTCACCCCTGGTGCGTGCCATTTCGCGTGCAATATTTATGGTCCAGAACGGGTCTGCGAAAAAAATTTCACGAGCATGAAAGTATTTTATCGAGAATCAATGCGCTAATTACTTTCCACAGATAATACACGTTTGTCTATATACATTACGGGAAAGTGAATATTTATTGCACTTTCAAGAACAAGAAAGAACACGTGGTAAAGGAGAAAAAGACGTATCCGCGACAACCTATTCTCGCGATGAATGTCAGCGTTAATGCGATTAGCATTCAAGCAATTTAGCGACACCCAGTATCTGTGAGGACACCCTTATTTACAATCTGTCGGGGTCATTAGCAGATTTCTGTAGCATCATAGTCTTCACGCATCATCATCTGTCATCACAGCGCCGCGCATCTCCAATGGCTCGAGTGAGAAGCAGAACACGCTCTCGCTCTGGACCGCGCTGGTAGCCGTCGCTTCCCACTCCTTCGATCGCTCCTTCCAACAAAGATAGGGATGGCGGCGCGGCTGGTTGGCCGCCGTCAAGTCTTCCTACAATGGTGACCTGGTCTTCCAATGGTCTTCCTACAATGGTGACGTTCCGCTGCTCTTCCAGCCCCTTCAACCGTTTGGGCCTCTTAAGGGGTCCCTAAAACATTTCGGACAAATTTGGTTGATGCGTACGATACAGCTATGGCAGATGACTCGCACCACAATTTGTGGAAAGCGTGTGATATTGAGAGTAAGCTTTAGCTCGGGCCAAACTCCGACGCGGACTATTTGAATACATGTAAAACGCAAAAACGCTTTTCTGAGATAACCCCTGGGACCCATATCAGTGAAAGTTGTTGCATTTGAGAGAGGTAAATTCAAGTGACTGTTGGACATAAAATTTCGATTTAGGGCCTGAATTTTGTTGAATGAATTTTCAAAAATTCGAAAGTCTGAAAAAAAATAGAAGCACGAAGTTTGCAAATTAATAGCTCTCGGTCAAAACAGATATCGCGGTTCTGTAAACGGCATCCAGTAGATCATGCAAAGCAAACAAATTGTAAATGTCAATTTGTATATTACGTGAATTTGTTACCATGTAATAGGTGTCTGCAAAAGCTGTATTTACACATTACTAACTTTTTTAGATTCATGTGTAACAAACCAATTTTGTTCGCTTTAGATTAACTATGAGATGCATTCCACAGAATTGTGATATCATCTTTCATTGCTGAGTTAGAGAGTTGTAAACTTGATAGTTTCGTCTTCTGAAAATTTGCAATTTTTGCCAGTTTTGTGTAAAAAATTAATTATGAAAATCAAAAATTCAGAACCAACAGTCACTACATCTTAAGTTTTCTTTTAAATTCAACAAACCTCGTCAAACTTGGTGCTGTGGTTGCCTAGAAAAACTAACTCTCCTTTTACATATATTTAGATAGGAGCACCCGAGCTAAAGCTTCCTCTTAAGAGAGCTACAGACGATTACGAGTTACCCTCCTCCAAAGCCATGCATTTTCTCCTCTACTCGTTAGCCAAGTTATCGGGGCTGAGCTCCGCCCTCACTGGCTCTGCGTCATGATGGGACGTCGTGTCGTCTACTTCCGGTTGTCTTGGCGCAAGCGCGCGAAGCCTCTCCAAGTTCTCCGCCAATCACCTGGCAGTCCATACCAAGAGAGAGCTATCGAAGCAGCGTGCGCTGCGAGTGTCCTGTCGCAACGCCGAGCGTGCCTGGTATGCAAGTTGGGCGTTCCGACGGATGGGTGGAGGCGTAAACTAACGCCCCTCCACAGCCACCGGGCGGCCGTGGTAAGGCGCCAGCGGTGCATCAGCGAATTGCTAGAGTTACTGTATATGCTCCTTACGGTAGGGGAGCATATACAGTAACTCTACGAAGTGCTGGCGAACAGCGCTGCGAACGGCAGGATTCAGAGCACTGGCCTGTGAAGAAGACGACGGGACGAAGGCGCTCAGGGTGCGTCAAGTCATTTCGAACAGCAGGTTTTAAGGCCTGACGTGCCTGAAAACGCATTTTTGTGTGCCTGTCTTGAGAAAGGCCACCATTTGCGCGAGCCAGGTCACATTCATGACACCATGTAATATATAAAGCAGAAAATTTGTGCAAATTACGATGCAAATGCAAACTGCCAACAGAGCTCCCCGCAGTAAGCGAAGACAGGGAGCACAAGCATTTACATTTCAGTTGTTATTTTGCTGCGCACGTTAGCATGGTCGCGTACTTAATCATGTAAATAGGGATAGCGCAAGAATATATGAAATACATACCACTGCGAATGTATTCGTGGGGCGGGTCTGTGTGTGCCACTAAGTATGTGCCCCAGGGGTTAACGGGCGTCTGCCGCTCTTCGACAAATCTTTGACGTCAAGATGGGTCATTGCAAGTATCACAACACGACACCTACACGGTGACACTCATGTAATGCAAATCTAAAGCGAAAGCTTTACTGGCCGCGAACTTGCGATTACGCCGTGGCCGTGCTCCGAGGAGGCACATGACATCACATCGCGTTCCTCGTCACACCGCGCTCCTCGTCGTTGCGCTCGCCTCCGCTCGCTTCGCCAGCTGCGTCGCATGCCTGATAACATGTCAGAGGATTGAAAAGGAGAGCTCGCGTGCACCGCAACTACAGTTGGGGCGGCAGTATGGACGGTGACAATTCTGACAAACAGGAGGAGGCCTGGAATCGACGTCGGAACGAGATGAAGTTTATTTCAAGTGACGATCGGTGACGACGTTGTGGTTTTCTTTGCGGCTCTCAAAAAGCGCCTTCTTGCCAAATGTGACCCTTGAACATCAGGTTTGTGCTCTTTAAAGGCTCTGCATGAAAGATATCAGGTTAAAAGGCTTTCGCCGCTACGGCAGTGATCCACCAAGACTGTTCTGATTTTCTCGTCACTCATGCATTGAGGAAGTATTTGTCACAAGACTACAAAGATTACCAGAGCGACTACAGTGGTCATGAGCGATAAAACGAGGGCTTGCGCGTGTATGAGTCGGTCCGAATGGCACCGTGGATGTCCAGTAAAGTTTTTGCATTGATGGTGGTATCGAACTCCTGACGCCGCTGGCACAGCTGCACGATATTGAAACCAAACGCATGCTTCTCTCACGCCGACGCCAACTGCAATTTAGCACCTCTACAGCGAATGCTTGTAGAACGGAATTACCTGCATAACAAAGTACTCGATCGTGTGCGCTCTAACTTCCATTCGGCCACTCTATAGAATTAATTACTTTCTCTTGCGTCACAAGCGGGAGTGTGTCAGTTCATCCCAATGTCGCCTCACGGCAAACAATGCTTTGGGACGCTGTGCTACCCTGCCTTCGTGGTCAGCTCTCATTCACCAGTCATTTCGTCGTAGCAAAGCGCAACGCAGACTATGCGAGACACTGTACCGGCTTCGGATTCGGCCCAGGCTGTACCGTTCTTCCTGGAGTAATATTTTCACAACATATTCACTGGCGCGGACAATTTGTCTCGTGCGGCAGATAGAAACGAAGCGAAGCGTGACCCGACTACCTGGCTAATTGGGAAATTGCGAGAGGCAGCGCGTGGGTGACGCGTAGGCGCGATTCACAGCTGCCGCCGCAGAGAGAACTTCGCTCATGCAGCGCTTTGCTTCCGCATTAGGTATCAGTGGACGCGCTCCCCGCATGCCATCAGTGAACAGACGATGGCGCGCTACTCTGACGTTATTTCGTAGCAGTCGTCGCCACGGAGCCCATCTTGCATGGCACTACACTTTTATTGCGAAGCAATACTACTTTAGGTAGCACTTCAGCCCGTTCCGTGGCGAGGCGGTGGTAGGCACCATTGACCATTAGCGTGACCTCGCTGCGTGACGTCACACCACGTGACCTAGAGTGACGTCACACCAGCTGTGTAAAAACGGGGCCCCAAATCACGCCGTCGCGAGGCGAGGTGGTAGCCACCAACGGGGGCCTAACTCCCGCTCCTCTCACCAGGGGCGCGGCGTGGCGCCCGAGTCATCCTCGCGTGTCGCGACATCAGCAGCGGCCTCCTCGCAGCCGCCGACGTTCGGCGGGTGTCGAGCATCGAGAACGTCGTGATGCGCTACTTGGACCTCTCGTCCTTCAGCTCGATACGGGCGTTCGCCAACGGCGTGCTCAAGTCCGAGATGCACCTGGACGTGCTGGTGCTTAGATGATTCACTGTAAGCCGTAACACTAGCATAACCCAAGACTACCACCAGCCATACTACCAGCTGATCCGAGAATAACACACTATTGCTTCGCAATCACTAGGCTTAACCAAGCTAAGCCACGGCCGTTTTTCTCCTCACGCTTCCACTGTACCCTCCTCCACCGCTTTCCTCCTCGCGCTCTCTCCGCTATCGCCGTCTTTTATGCCCTGCTGCGTTCCCTGTTTACTGTTTCATCCTTCGCTGTACTCGTTCATTCAGTTACGCGGAGGCCGAAGCTCAACGCAGGAACGGGCGCCTAAGATCTGCGCTCTAAAATATGAACAAAAAAAAAGAAGACGTATGTCCCCCCTTTTTTTTTTTTCTTGGGCTGCTTCGCCGATCGCACATGTGTCGGTAAGTTTCTGTTCTGTGTCCGTTCTAATTATATTTATCTTTACAAGGCTTCGTCATTCCTAATGTCTTAGAATCATGCCCAATCTTCAGTCATGCTCCATTTCACACAGCTTAGCAGGACGACAGCTGTCGGTGGTGACAAGTGTGAAAACGCCGGTGCATTAGCGTTCGCCGGCGAGGCACAGCAAACAGACAAATCCTGGGCGTAACTAGAGTTGGGAAGCGTGTGGAAGGAAAATATAATCTGAGAAAAAAAAAAGACTGATGCACTGATACGACGGCAAAATGGCGACTTCAGATCTGAGTGTTCGCCTTCGTAGCCGAAGCTCCGGAGCCATTACAGTTGCTGAGGCGAAGACAGGCAATTCCCATGGTACATTAAGCTCTTGCGTATGAACGGCTCCTTTGTTAAGGTTATAACCACTATACCATAGCAAAGCAGCGCCGGACATGTACAGTGCTCTGCCATGGAAACGCAATACTCGGAGCGCACGGCTGCGACTGTCCTTTACTTTTTTTTTTTTTTTGCGCCACAGGAGAGCACTAGCTGATCGCCGTGGGACCAAATGCAGTCGCAGTGAATCACAAAGGTCCTCCTCCATTTCTACTGCATACGACGATGCATCAGCTCGGTTTCCCTATCGCTTTCAGTCAGTGCAAAAAGCGCCAGCGACCATGCGCCTCGAGTGTCGTGTTTCAATTGCTGAATTACTTAAGTTATGGGGTTTTACGTGCCAAAACCACGTTCTGATTATGAGACGCCCTAGTGGAGGACTCCGAAAATTTCGGCCACCTGGGGATTTTTAACGGGCACCTAAATCTAAGTACATGGGTGTTTTCGCATTTCCCCCCATCGAAATGCTGCCGCCGTGGCCGCGATTCGATCCCGCGACCTCCGTGCTCAGCAGCCCAACACTATAAGCAATGAGTAACCATGGCGGGTGTTTCAATTGCTGAGTAGTGTACGTAATGTTGCCCAAAGATCGCCCATATCCAGTCTTTTCACCGTACCATCTGGTGAGGACGCAATGAAAAACAATTGACGTGAAGGTCCTAACCAGCTTCAGTCATGTTTCATTAACTGTTTCTGCAACCGAAAATGCAGCGTGTTTGACCAGATTTGGTTTCACTTCGTATTTTATTGCGGTAACGCAAAACAGAAAAACGAGGGCACATATTAAACGGACAGGAGGAGGAGAAGGAATAAACGTTGATTTTCGAAACAATATTCCTGGGTAAGCCCCGGTTCTACTCTAGGTGGGAGGTCTCCTCATTCCAGGAACCCTCTGGCATTCGCTACCTACTGTTCGTTCGCCAAGGGAATCGGCGTGTCTTTTATTGATTGTGATGCCCGTTGTGGTCGTGAAGTGAACGAACTAACAGCTGCGCTGTATGTGGGTGTGGCAGCATCACTTGTCGCTATACTTTGTGTTGTCACCTGGCTAGTGTCCTCTTCCAGCGAGGCCAGAGCGGCGTAACGGTTGTATACAGGAAGATGTGTCGGTCGTGAGGGCAGGCCTTCTGATAAGCGAGGTCTTTTGGCCACTGCTCGAGTTACATTTTCATCCGATGGAAGGCTAGGGGCTTCCGTCGTCCTCGTGGCCGAGGTGTGTGCCATGACTGCAGGGCTGCTGTGCTCCAGGCTAGTGGTATCTATCCTCAGGGTACTGTCTCCGCACGCTACACTCGTCCCCGAGAAGGAGACGCCCCCGCCTTGGATGGCGATTGCATCGGTGACGTTCCGCTGCCTCGACACAGCAGACAGCAGCTTGGATGCTCCGCGCCAACGCGGCGAGGGCTACGTGGCATTCTTACTCGCGAAGCCGCACACGAACTCGGGCTGGACGCTGCAGCAGGAGGCTGTAGAAGCCAACGAACCTTGTAAATAGGCGTCAGTAGTGATTATGAACGACCAAAGTGGTTCATAAACAACAGGGTTCCAGTAGCAGGGAAAAAAACCAACAAACGGGGCAAAAATCCGCAGCTACGGAAAAACACATCCTAGCAGAACGAGCGCTGGAAACTCCCCCCCACTAGCAACTGTTTATGTGTCTATTTCGTTAAGGTCGCGTGCTTTTGCGCTGAGACTACGTAATTCATTATATGGTACTAGCCAGGCTAGCAGTGTGTCTTTCCGAAAACGTATTGGCTACGTAGTAAAACATTGAAACAATTTCAATTTCCCATGCAAAATATTTTCAACCGCTTCTAATTGCATCCTTCCAACTGCAGCCAAAAGGCAAAGGTGATCACTGCAGGAACACAAACGAATGCGGTGAGGATCTCTGTTGCTTGCGGCAACAGCACGTCACAACTTGCCAACCGTATTCAGGATATGCTGCAAAGTGCACGAATAGCCAGGTCAAAGGCGGATGCTACTCTGTCGCCTGCCCTTGCGCCGCTGGAGAACGTAAGCGCTTATTTTTCTTTGTCATTTCTAGTTGATGAGCACCGCACACAAGGCCACGTAGAAACGTCAATTATGTGCAGCACTACGGCCTGCGAGAATAGTCCCGTTTGCTCGAATGTGATTGCCTCACGTGAAGTATTCGAGCACGGCAGAAAATTAGGTGTGTTGCGGAAATTAGGAAATTTGCAGGCGAAAGTTAGAAGCAGCTACCGCAAGACAGGGGTAATTGGAGATCGCAGGTAGAGGGCTTCGTCATGCAGGGGACAAAAAAAAACAGAGTGCTGCTGCTGTTTCTGATGATGATGATGATGATGATGATGATGATGATGATGATGATGATGATGATGATGATGATGATGATGATGATGATGATGATGATGATGATGATGATGGAATGCGACAGTAGAAAATCGTTGTGCCTAGCTCACCAAGGTAACGCTATGCGACAGCGTTAACACGTGGGACGTCCGCCTCGGACCGCCATGAACCGCAACCTCGTCAGTGCTGTTAAGGTGTCCTCCTGTGAGAGACAGTTACGGCACTGCACTTATCTCTTCCATTTCTCTTTAAAAATCACTTCACACACACACCGCAACCTGTTTTCCGGCGCGTGTGCTTTGCCACTTCAGTGGATGTAAGCACACAGAACGCGATACGCTAGCGTTTTTGATTCACCACCTGAGTCTACTTCACCGTCTCCATATACTCTTTCCTGGCACATCAATATGATTCGCCTTCTTCGCGCATTACCACCGCGTGCATGGATGCGTATTTCTGGAAAAGCGATCCGCCGCTTGGCGCATTCATGTGAGCGCGGCTCGACGACACTCTTAGAAAAATTTACGCAGTTGGAGGCTTATCTTGTCGCACAACAATAATCATCATCTGTCTTGCCCGTATTTCCTTTCTTAACGCTGCTACTGGCCCGGTACTTCCAAGTCACGAACGGCTTGCGCGTTATCGGCGGGACACATATCATTCTCACAAGGAAAGTAGCGAACGCCGAGTTTTCAAGAAAGGACACGCAGGCAAGGCAGACGACGATTACTGTTGTGGCACAAGATGAGCCCAAAAGAGTGCAAACTTTTATTTTAAGAGAGATATCCGATGCTAAGGCGCTTGGAAGGAAAATCACAATAATGCGCCAGTAGGGGGTAGATCGAGACAGGCAAAGCGACTCGCACGGTACATGTCAACACTGGCGTATCGCATTGGGTGTGCCCTCGTCCACTCAAGTGGCAAAAGGCACTCGCCGGAAGCAGCTTCCGGCTTGTTTCGGACGAACGGGAATGTGTGACGCGTAAACGCGCAGCCGCGTAATATTACCGCGATGCGCTGGGAATGTCTCATCCATGCAAACGCTGCTACTCGTAGATCATTGCGAAATAAACAGGCGGGACAGCATCCCAAAGTATTTTAAGCCACCACATTAAAAAAACATTTCGAAGTGGCGGCAAGATGTCCAGCAGAAATGACTATTCTCCGTCTATCAACCTTTTATCAACATGCTGAAGGAGTTTGCAGCAGTGCTGTGTAGTAGTTGTTTCATTCCCGTCCTACCCCTGTTTCCTTCTTTCAAAGGGGCGAAGTTTACATGTCAGCTAAACGTACTACTGTAGGGCTAGTATAGAATGCCGCTCGTGGCAGAACACGCCAGCGCTTGCATGGCCGTGGCAGCTGGCGTTTGCAATGCGGCGGCATTCCTTCGACAGCTTCGCTGTCCACTCCAATCAGTGCTCGGTGACTGTCACCTATCAGTGCCGCCGAGAACGGCGACAAATTCTGGCTACCTCTCACGCGGCTCGCCCAGGTCACCCGAGAAGCTACGAGAAATTGTCTTCGTTCCCGGTCGCGTCTCATCACGCTCTCAATCGGCAATTCTGATGTCCCTAGCTTGTTAAACAAATTAAAAACAAAAGGGAGGAAATGCCCACTCCACCAAGGTATCGCAGGCTTAAAAGCAAGCTTTAGCTGTGGGACAACTGCGATTTATTCGAACACAAGCGAAACGCAGAAATGGTTCTCTGAGACAAGCTGTGGAGTAACATGAACGACATTAGTTGCGTTTGATTTAGATATCTTTTAATTGGGTTTTACCAGCCAGAACCTTAATCTGATTACAAGTAAAGCCGTATTGAAGTACTCCAAATTATTTGTGACCACTTGGGGTTCTTTAACGTGAACTTAATCCACGGGAAACGGGCTATTATTTCCCCGGCGTCTGCGCGTTGTTACTAAAAAGTTAAGGCGGGCGGGTGATCGCCACTTCAAGAGACGCTTTGGAATGAAGACGATCACAATAAACTTTTCTCGCGTTCTTCATTGAAATCTATGAGCAGTTCGCATACGCGTCCAATAAATCGAATCACGGCAAACCCTCACTTCCTATAGGTGAACACATCTGGCCAAAGTGCTGACGCGTGAGGCAAACGTCAAAGTCTACAAACCGCATATTACATTTCACGATGGTTTCCATAAGCAGTTTCTAGATATTTACTTTTTTCTTCCCGTTTAAACCGTTTCGCTGTGCTACCGACATCGCGGCTCGCGCGTTTTACGTTAACTACGTTCAAGCTCAAATAGTCAAACTTGGGAACATTATACCGTTCACTTGAAGGGTTACTTGGGGATTTAGATCATTCGTGTTCCGTGTCCTCAAACTTATAGGTTCTTGCGAAGTACGCGCAGGATAGGATAGGGATAACTTTAATAAAGTGCCGGCAAACGACGGTTTAACGCGTCGTGACGCTGGCCAAGCGTCGACCCGGGGTTATACCCTACTCTGCACTAGCCCAGTTGGGCCCGTTTGTAGTGGGTCATGAGGCTTGTGCTTTTCGAGCGCACCCCGGGCACACATTCCTTCGGAATAGTTGCCCTCAAAATAGTTGCATGAAAATATAGCACACCACAGTAAAGTTCATGCATCGTTCCTGCGGCATCGCAACGTACGGCGAACCACGCGTAATGACCACGCAGTAGTTTCAAAGCTCACGCGGTACGGCATATCCGTGATGAAGAAAATCTTCATATACGACGTAAGCTGTGATACTCCTCAATTCAGGGCGATGATCTACCGCAAACACTTTGGAATACCATTCTTTGATCTGATATTGTACCGCGGAAGCTCGTTCCGTGTGGACCACATTTAAACGTTATTGCGCAGATGCCGCGCAAATGTGGCGAATGCCTGTATCTAAATTTGTTTCACTTAACAATTCAAGTCAGCTTTGCACTTTCTAGTTGCATTCTACTTGTATGCAACATAGTAATGGAATGTAATATTGGCATAACGGATTTGTTTCTCATGTCTATAACAGAAAGGAAGCAGAAGCTAAAGGCCGAGTCGCCTGACAAAGGCTTCTGTTCCTAAAGCAATTCGGCAGGCAGGCCGTACGCAGCATACAGATCATATAGATATACGGAAATCTACTGGAGTGTCAGGATACAAAATAATAGTCTTGTAAATAAAAAGAAAACAAACCTAACTTCAAGACATGCACTTAAGGTACATTTTCAGGTATTTGTTTCAAATACTAATATTTAGGTTTACTATCGCTGTGACTCATTCCCACTTCGAAATAAGCATGAATTGTTGTTTTTTCCATAGCATTGATGTGGGCACTCCAAGCGAACTTTCACCATCCTCATCGCCATGAGGTTCCGTGTATATTTAGGTATATCTGTGCTATATGAGCTGTCATGGTATATAACAAGCGGTATGTGCGGGTTATATTGCCACTCCAGTCTATCACTAAAGTTAGCCATACCAGGTCTTAGATTGATGACAAAACAGTTCCTCGGAATTCCCAGAATAGCAGCCCACAAACAAATGTCATGAAACAAAACACCCACGGCGCATGCCTTTTTTGTTAAATCTCCTCAGACTCAAAAATTAAAAGTGCGAAACAGTAGCAGAGTTCAGACCTGAAAAATGACGAAAATTTATTGGCATGTTGTGCACTGCCTCCGGCATCCGTCCAGGAAAGGTCTTTGAAGACTACCCGACCCTGAAAAATGGTGATCAAATCGCTTATAAAGATTTTGACCTTAATAAACATAAATAAAATTGTCTCATGGCAAAATTTAAACAGAGGACCCCTAGCCGAAGTAGTCGTCTTTAGTTAGGCAGCTTACGTTCGCTTAATTCATACTGTCACTGCATCGGCAAGTGTTACACTTCTTCCAATATTCGAACGTGTTGCTATAGCTATCATTGTTTCGCCCTTGTGGTGAACTTGTGATATTTCGTTTTGTCAGATTTGTGTAATTAATTTTTTTTCTTCTGTGTGAAACATCTGCACGACTTGTTTTTTTTTTACTGTGTATTTTTCTTGCACACTTATTTAGACCCCACTGATGGCATTCCGCCTAATTTCGACTAAAGTAAACGGTAATATGAGAGTTGACTTCGGAGCGTCTGCTTCTCATTATACGAAAGCAGCCATTCGTTCTCATCGGCAACAATACCTAGGCGTCATCTACCCTTCAGTATACCTAGTGATTTCATTCTATAATAGCGTCGGTCCGCTATTTACTGGGTTCAATAAAGGAATGTGTCGTCAGTGGCGCAGTATTTAGCCGAGATCTACGTGTAGCTTAAACGTAGTGAACAACTGCAGCGATCTAACGAACTAAAATGGTGCAGTACGAAACAGAAAGAGGAGTTTCTATAATTTTTTCTTGTGTAAGCATTCTTCCACTTCTGCCAATTCGTCAATCATCATCATTAATAGAATCACAAAGTAATTTTGTATGAAGTGCACCAACCGAATGCTCTCTGCTAAGGATTCCCAATTATCTCGGTCTTTGGTCAGCCGATTTCAGACTACGACTGCCAATCGGCTCATCACATCCTGCCACTTGACTCTGTTCGACCCCTTCTACTGCACTTTTTTTTTTCCCTGGGCATCCATTCTGCAATTTAAATGTACGTATCTGACAAAACGCAATCTTTACCTATTTTCCTTTTCAAGGATGAAAGTGAGCTACAGGTCATATCTTGTACATGGGTGTCGTATACGGTGCAACCCATTTTGATTCGTCTAGAAATTCGGTTCACAAGATAGAAAACGTTTGTCCGCCAATATAAAATGTACTCCTCGAAAGGCTGTCCCCCAATATCGTGAGCAAAGCAGCTTTTTTCTTCTCAAAAAGATACGTAGCTATTATAACTACTTCTTGTTGTCCGTGTCACACCCTTTACGTACATGTTAGCGTGCAAGCGCTTCTTAGACAGCGCTTAACTACATGTTTTCTTTTCGTCCCACTCTAGAGGCATGCAAACACGGTGTGTGCGTCTAACACCAGTGCTATTTCATCATAATTTAGCACGAGTCTGCTGGTGCAGGTGAGTCCACCTTTTCTGTATGTGCACGTATTTTTGCTCAGCCCGCATCACTGATAAGACAACTTATCGTTCAGCTTATATATGCTTCCTCGCTTTCGACAGCGTAACTTACTTGCTTTGAGGGCTTTTTGTTTGTCAACCACGTCCCAAGGGCGACGTAACATTTTTTTTCGTGAAATTGCAGCGCTGAATGTTTTGTTATCACAATTTCCCGACAGCCGGCATTTCTTGGACAGTAGTGGCGGCTCCAATAGAGCTAAAAACCGCTATAGAAGAAATTGAGTGCCCGTTCAAAGAATCGCCCACAGTGAGTGCGGAGAATGTCCAAAAAGTCTGTTGTGCCAACTTAGGTACTGATTTCTTTGAATACCTAGTGTGTGAATTTCTTGATGATTAATCCAACTAGACGTCCACCACCATAACAATACTGAAAACTTAATTTACGCATAAGAAGTTACGTACCAGTGCTAAAATGAGACTTCTGTCTAACTACCTTGGCAGTATGGTATAGTATGAAGAACTTTATTTACGTCCTGAGGGATCAGTCTGGCACTGATGGGGGCCGATCCCGCGTCGGTACAGAGAGGCCGAGCCCCTCTGCCGTCACACGGGCCCTCTGGACAGCCCTGAGTTGGTCCGCCAGCACTTCACTGTGCAGCATCCACTGCCACCACTGTTCACCTCTAGAACCATCACCGGCCAACGCCAAGCAGCACCAAAGCATGTGTTCTAAATCGAGCAAACCCCCACACTTACTACAATATACTGAAACCCCGCAGTCCGGATTAATCTTATTCATGATGACCAGGTTAGGGTACGTTCGTGTCTGCAGAAGCCTTAATGTAACTGCTTGTGGCGTATTTAACTTAGAATGTGGCAGGGGGAATGCCGTGCGCCCTAAGTAATAGTGCTTGGTGATTTCGTTGTAGGTTAACAGTTGGTCCCTGTACTCAGGAGCGGGAGATCCAACCCCTTCAGGGAGCACACGGCACACTAATCTTCGTGCCTCCCTGTGCGCCACCTCGTTGAGGTTACGCGGGGCTCCCTCCACTGTCCCCATGTGCGCCGGGAACCAAGTAACTGTACGCGAAGTGATATCCCTTCCCTGCAGCAGTCTGTTAGCCGGTTCCGCAACAACTCCTCTCGAGAAGGCTTTAATCGCAGATCGCGAGTCACTAAATGCCAAAACTATTCTTGAATCAATTAGTGCTAGAGCAATAGCCGCCTGTTCGGCAACCCCCGGATCTTTGGTATAAATGGAAGCAGCATTTCTAACGCTCCCTTTGCAATCTACCATCACCAACGAATAAGCGTTTTTACCATTAATCTATGCGGCGTCAACAAACGCAGACTCCTCCTCCTGATCCTTTGCCTCTCGCAACAAAGCCCTAGCTCTCGCGACCCGCTTCCCTACATTGTGCACGGAGTGCACATTCCGCGGAAACGGACGAACCATGATATACCGTGCCAGTGTCCCGGTGCCCTTTCTTTATTTAGTTAATTGCAGTTTCTGTTAGGAACTGGGTGAACAGCTCCGACAACTTGGACGTTGAAGGTGAAATTAGCAGCCACAATTTGCTTTGTCACATTAAATCTCAGCGACGCAATGCGCTCATGTTCACCATAATTAATTCTGAAATTTACACCTATAACCACATTGCAACGTGGTCAGACGTTACAATGTGTGACGAGACAAATATTAGGAAAAGCTACGGGTCTTTGACGCTGAGTAGAACCAAATGACTGTGTTCCTTGTGACGATCATTCTCATTATACTAGAGGTAACTGTTATTAGTGGAAGGGCAGGGTAAATAGACGCTTATCGTCTATAACTGTTATTGATGGAAGTGCGGGGTACCCGACCACGCCACAGGGTTCCGCAACCATGGAGCTACAATATGGCACAAATTAAATGATGCGCTCTTTGTCTCTTCCTAAACAAACTCATGGCAATTATATGAGTTGTATTCGAATTCTATTTGCAAGACGCATGAGCATAAATCTGCGCATAACATGATCATATTTTAATGGAGTCACAAATGGGTGAACACAATGACTAGCCTGCTTCAGTTTCATATGTTTCAGAAAACATAAATAACAATTCACAATAACTACTTTATTCAAAATTTTAATTGAATGCAGTAACCAATTACGGCCCCACGAAAGTAATTCAGCAATTACCATAAAGTGACCAGCTACCTTTATGTTATTTTACTCAAAAAAATGTCATAAAATTGCACAAGTACAGTAAAAAGAGCGAGCTGTTCCCGCCCTCTCAGTGCGTTCTCTGCAGTTCTTCACATGTTGCTTATCTTCAGTAACAATTGGTTTCCAAAAGCTTCATCGATCAACTTCCCTCGTTTTCTTTTGAAGGCGACGCGCAGCATATTGAACACTTGCTCGACGTGCACACTGGGAGCAAGTGTGGTGTTTTAAAATACAAAAACATTATGCACAATATGATGGTTGCTCAACGCGGCGATGCTCGCGTCTGGGTCACCTATGAAACGCAACGCTGGGAAAGCGCTTCCTATAGGACGAGCGAAAAACTGCAAAATCGCCCATAACTGCTTTTCTGACATCAGTGTCTCAAATAGTGATCGCTATTGGCCCATACAACCGCCTTTTCAATTCGTTGACTGATATCTTGTAGAGCTCTACCCTGACGGTGCCCTCCAGTCATTAGCCATTTAACTCAAACGAGGAATCGTAACGGACACCAGCAGATGTTGAAGTTCCCCCAATAGCTGACCACATCTGTAATGCAACATTTAAGTTAAAATAAGAATGCATATTATTCAGCCCTATACATACAATTGCAAAATTATTTGCATATCAGGGGCCCTATTACTTAAAGTATTCCAATACGTTTTATTCCAATCTCCTGACGTCAAATCTGCGTAACCGCCTATGCAAGCATAGGGCAGTGACCCGCAGAGTTGTCTGAACAGACCAATCAAATGCTCTCCTCATTTATAGGAGGTCACATTTGTTGGCTTTAAAAGCGAATAACATTGCCTACACTGAGCGGCTTCCCTTCTCTAATTGGCTGACAAGAGGCGAGGAGCACGCTCAAGTGGAGAGTGATTCGATGGGGGCGAGCCAGTGCACTGAATATCGATAACCAGATGAAGAGGGTGGTGCCGGCGTATGCTATTGGTCCGCTTTCCATTACTTAGCTTGCGGTGGCTGGTCGAAAATCGCGGCGGCATGCAACGGAATGTTAAGAATGCTGCTAAAAGGGATCCTCGGCAAAGAAGAGTTGCAGAGCGAGGTTGCAAACGTGCCGAATTTGCTCGAAAACGTTGCACAGCCATGCACAAAGTTTTATTGCTCTCTGGCAGGTACGAGTAGCCAGTGTCTGAGCATACGGCGGCAGCCATCTTTTATTCGTTTCCGAACGGGGCAGCCTGCGCCTATTCAGAAAAAATTCAGTTTTTTTGACATAATAATGCATCTTTGAAACGTACACGTCATTTTGACGCCGTGAGTTCTCACAGTTTTGTGACGTTGCGCGTCATACAGGTGCAGTGGGTGCAGTACTAAAAGTTTTGACCAATAGCCGAGGTCTAACGGCGAAAAGGCGTCGAATCCGAAATGACTATTCTGTTTTCTTTCTTTTTTTTTGGTCCAATCATGCATAATCAGTGCGTACACATCATATCAGATGGATAGCTATCGCGGTTTTCGTGACGTCGTGTAACAGACAGGCGAAGTGAGGGTGGTCCAAAAAGTTTGTGACCAATCGCGGAGGGCTGATTGCAGAATTGGAATAGAAAAGTTTGGAATAGCTTTACTTTATAGCGCTCCCGTTATGTACGCGACAGGAAGAAACATGTACTTCTAACAACCATAAATTTCTGCCTCTATATCGGAGTTCTCTAAGACTGCACTGTACAAAGAATTTCGCAGCAACTGTTAAGGCCTATAAAGGCCGCTTAAAAGCGCCTACAAGAACGGTGTTTAAATCTGTAGGCCGGCTGTCAGGTAATCAAGGCGTAGTTGCAGGACGTTTATTGCAGGAAACAGGTCAATCGGGTGCGTAATTTGGTCAATTTGGATGGTGTTACATTGAGACTGCAGGCATTTTGCTGCTCGCGAGTTCCTGCCGGGCCATGGCTTGGATGCAATGAGCCGTTATTAGGTTTTACTCATGCAGGCTTCATGGCTTCAAGTTCTATATGTTGCAAGAGCTGGATCCGAGGATACCAAAAGGGGGTAGCTGGCTCACGCCGTTGTTCACCTAATCCATGCCAAGGACAGTGTCGAATAAAGGAGCAGGTTCTCATCGAGAACGAAAAGTACTGGGTTCATTTGCATTATTGACCTCAGGAATAGAGAAAGTTACATCTCAACAGTGGAGCATGGATGAATCGCAGCACAACAGAGGAGCCGAAAAAGGTCCGCTTAAATTTCTTCTGCCTTCCCTAAATCCCTAAGCCAAGGAAATTGACGGGGATACTTTCTTCCAATCGCAGCTTGTCACGTGACCCAAAACTTCGCCATGAGGGCGAGGGCTCGTGCCTTAACACAGGTACCCTCGTTCACTGACCGCTATTGGGGAAGTACTACAGGTGCGCACATTTTACTGCCCCAGAGATAGGAGGATGTGACGTCTTGACTTGCAGCAATCACCTGCGAAATGCTGAGAGAGAGAAAAAAATCATCTTTAATGTGCACAAGGATGGCTTTATATGCAGAAGTGGTTCCCTCTTCACGGGAACCACGCGCCGTCATAGCTGCGATCGTCCTCTCAACCAACATAATCGGGTCCAAGAGGCAGGAGCTGGTCAACAGCGTTTCCCACTGCTCTTTAGAGTTGGGGCATACTTCTCAAACATTTGACAATGACAGAGAGCAGCAAAGTGAACCCCACAACATGGCTCCGCACCGCGTTGAAGTATCTTTGATCCCGCTTTATATCCACAAGTCTGCAAACAAAACACGTGCACGCAAACAAAAATCAGCAGAACGCATGACTGAATACGGCTTTGCGTTTAGCATTCAATCAATAGAGCGACACAGCACTTTGCCACAGTCGAAACGAGTTATGCACGAGGTTTATAAAGCAGTGGGAGTCCTCTTTGACGCTTCCCATGAACTTTCGGTGCCATCTAGCGCCGACACCACAAAGTCTGCGCGTGGCCCCCGAAATGCATGGCTCGCCAGTGCTTGCGAAAGCTGAGAAACGCGTCGTGCGGCAACCAGGCTCCTCCCTCACACTTCCTTCTTGACACGCTGCGCCATCTAGTGGTGCTGCCTTAGAAGTCCGCGCGTTCAGTACGAAACGACAAGCGTGGCAGCCGGTGCCGGCGAACGCTCAAGATTCTTACCTTGTTTACTGCATTTTTAATGGCACATGCTCAGCGGGCCATGTTGGCCAGAGGTACATTGTAGAGCGGTACATCTTCAGCGCATTCATGGCGCAGCTCCATAAGGCGTCTGCGTGAAAGACGTTCAGTGAAACGAGGCAGATTCCCAATGTATTTGTGATGCAGTCTGCTAAAGCATCGGAGGATTCCTGTCCTTGAGCAACCTTCGTGATGTGGGTTCCATTACGCTCAGCATATGAATAAATGGTAAGGGATCTTTTTCGCCATTGCAGAGTGGTACACTCGCAGTGGCACATAACTAGCTACTCAAGTTGGCGTCCCCGGCGTTGATTGAAGAGGGGCACACACCTGCTGGCACATACCCAGACATCCAAGTTGGCATCAAAGAGGTTCATTAAAGACCAGGACAGACCGAGTGGCAAATAGCCAATGATCCACGTGGCAGCAGCCATCCTCAAACAGATCAAGCAACGAGACATTAGAGCAGGCTTCGTCGACGCCGCGGAGTACAGCGATGGGAAGACCTTTGCCATCGTTGTGGTCGACTCCAGCGGCAAGATTTCCAACTGCGCCTCCATTCGCACTTCAGACCCCGGTGTCGCCGAGCAAGCCGCCATCGCCCTCGCCCTGCTAGACGGTCGTGGATCCGAGATATATAGCGATTCCAAAACAGCAGTTAGGGCTTTTCAGAAGGGTTGCATCGCCAAGCAAGCTGCTCGTCTTCTTAGCAGCTCGAGTCGAGATGCTCTCACGCATCATACAATCCACTGGTTTCCAGCTCACGTAGGGTCGGTCGAGGGTGCTCCCCCGAACCTCAATGAGTCTGCTCACGAGGCTGCGCGTGACCTCACCGACCGCGCTTCCTCTACAAGAAGCACTGACTCCCCTCCTCCCTACGGCCACAGGGACGCTCCCGCTACTCACAACGAGCTTATTAAATTCTTCTACATGTCTAGAAGGGTCTTTCCACCCCCTCACCCCAAGTTGAATAGGGCGCAAGCCGTTTCGCTTAGGCTTCTGCAGACCAGTACGTATCCGTGTCTGTCCGTTCTCCACGAGGCTTACCCGGACGTGTATCGCGACGACGCCTGCCCCTCCTGCGGGCAGACCTCCACTCTAGCGCACATGCTGTGGGAGTGTGGGTCGACATACCCCAAGTTCATCAAGGAGGAGTGGGACTCGCTTTTGCGTAGCCCCGCTCTAGAAAAGCAAATCCTGGCCGTCCAGCGTGCCCGCGACCGGGCCGGTGGGCTAGACCTGCCGGTCCCGACGTGGGACTAGCCGGGTGCGCGACGAGTTCGCGTCCTCGTCGGACCTACAATAAAGTTTATTCACTCACTCACTCATGATCCACGTGGGCGTGAAATAGTTTCTTCGAACAGCGGCACCTACGCAGTCTTGCATCCACAATGACCCTTGTTGGCGCAAAAGAAAAACATGTATTCTGCCATGCGTTCTCCTGATTTTTGTATGCGTGCACGTGCTTTGCGGACTTCTTTGCGGACTTCTGTATGTAAAGCGGGATCCAAGATACTTCAACGCAA
Organism: Dermacentor andersoni; assembly: GCF_023375885.2. Lineage (NCBI taxonomy): Eukaryota > Metazoa > Arthropoda > Arachnida > Ixodida > Ixodidae > Dermacentor > Dermacentor andersoni. The sequence continues at coordinate 92,833,795 of NC_092820.1, forward strand.
TGCGGAGCCATGTTGTGGGGTTCACTTTGCTTCTCTCTGTCATTGTGAGATGTTTGAGAAATATGTCCCAACCCCAAATTGCATGGGAGACGCTGCTGACCAGTTCATGCCTCTCGGACCCGATTATGTTGGTAGAGAGGATGGTCGCAGCTATGATGGCGGATAGTTGCCGTAAAGAGGGAACGACTTCTGCATATCAACCCATCCTTATGTTCATTAAAAAGAGTAACACATAGGAAGGGTAAGACCGGCACATGTGTGCGCATCGCCGCATAATAAATAAGTGACCCGAGTTTGCCCGATGGTTAGTATGTAACCATTTCCTCAGTAGTACAGCCCGATGCGGTTCTCGTTAGACCACAGACAACCAAGAGACCCAGGTCAGCGGGAAAATAGATTTAAACAAATGTTGATAGATAGCTGGCCGCAGAAAAGTGCGTGAAACGCTGTAAGAATGCGAACGCATTTTGTAAGGGCACTGCAGCGACAAGGACCTGCGCACTGCAGCATCGCTAAGGATGTCTCTCAACGGTCCACTGATCTTTACCGTCGCCATCAGGAGGCACACGTTGTATTTTTCCACAATATGTTTAATCTATGCTACTTGTCATGGGAAAACGTCTACCATCACGTGAAACGGATGGACAAGGTTCATGGTGACGGCACTGTCTCGTAGTACCGCGCATGGTTTTCCATATATATATATATATATATATATATATATATATATATATATATATATATATATATATATATATATATATATATAGCATTTCGTTCTCCAAATATCTATGTACTCGTCTCTTCCCTCCACGTAGGAACGAACTACTATAGACCTCCTCATTTCGCAGGGACATATCCAAGCTTCTGGCACTTGCGATCAGTGGATCGGTTTAATAAATTCGGTTTCTTGTTTGAGCTCTTTTTGTACGGTTTCAACACTTCAATTATCCTTTCTCTTTTCTAGCGTAGTCTTCGCGTCTACATGCTCTTGTCCGTCCGGGTGTGATCCATTTTTGAACGACAAATGCTTCCGCCATCCATTTTGTCCTTCCGAACCTCCGTCCTCACGGCCAAGCTTTCTACATGTCGCGTTCTTTCCGGCTAACTCAGCCGTCCTTTTCGATGTGTTTACATAGCCTCTGTCTTGCACCCACAGCTTATGAATTGCTTAATGCTTTTGTAAAAGTGTTCTAGACACCTGCATTCAATGATCATGCCTGTGTTTCCATATGCTTCCTCACTTTTGAACGACTCGACTAGGTTTACCTTTATGGGAATGCATCATGTAACCGTGCAAACAACAAAGGACAAAGAAGGAAACGCGCACTGGCATGTGTTTCCTTCTTTGTCCTTTGTTGTTTGCGCGGTTACATGATGCATTGTCATGACCCCTGTTATAGCCCAGATGAGGCTGGCAGTATAATAAAATGAAATGAAAAAATGAAATGAATTCCAATATCGACCACCAACTAGCCCGCCTATCCCTGTTAAAAATTGCGGGGAGGTTAGCACTCTACCTCATATGCTCTGGCAGTGTCCTGCGTTACGGGATACGTCCCTCACCAGCGAACGAGACTGGGACGAGGCCATATCTAGTACGCAACTCAAGCTCCAGTCCATGGCCGTCCAGAGGGCCCGTGAAAAAGCGGAGAGGCTTGGCCTCCCGATTCCGACATGGGAACAGCCAGCGGCGAGCCGGGGGCCCCAACGGGTCTCCACCGGCTAGTTCCTCAGGACCTCAATAAAAGTTCATTGTCTGTCTGTCTGTTTAGGCAGTAGGCAAACTCCGGGTATCCCTCCCTATCCTTCTTGCTCATGATTCTAAATCTTTGCCGAAAGGCCTCAGCAAATCTTCAAACGGCCACCCTTATTATTCGTATATTCATGTGCATCTTCTGCACTGAGTCTTGCGATTACTTCAGTCGTTTCCCACAGCAACATAGCAACCCCTATCGTCACGTACTTGGAGGGAACATTATCGTTGGGCAGGTTCTTTTGGAAGTTTGCTAGGAACAACTTTATGCCATTTCCGACCCAAAGGGCTTTAATAGCCTGTCAATGCGCTTTGAACCTGCATCGCCTGATCGTTTCAGAGCCCCTTGACTAGTTCGAGACTACTCCACAAGTTTGCTTTCAAGGTCAAATTACGTTTTCCTTAACCGCCGATTTTCCTTCCATTTCTTTGTGTCCTTCGTTTTCACTATCTCGTTTCTCTCTCTCTTTCCTCTATTTTCATGTACAGTTACAACCCTATTTCAATGACCTCCTCATTGGCCTATTCAGAAATCAGCATCCACATTTTCGCTTTAGTCACTTACTTGCGTACCTCTGGCCCTAATTCCTAACCGTGAACCAACAATAAGTCTCTCAGCGTTGTCCTCAAATCCATGTTTGCTGCTTTACTGCCTTCGTCTTCGTGAAACCCCGCTAGGTAACCTTAGCTCACAATCAACAATCCAGCTTTCCTACTGCTCTATACCGAACAACCACAAAATAAAGTCTTGAAAATAAAAGCAAGAAAATTCAAGAGGCACACAGTTGCCCCTACGTGGATGAATGCGAAAGCATTGCGACCACCGAGTGATGTCTGTGTTCTATCAGTCGTTGAATAATTACTTCTTGGGAAACCTAGTTCTTGGTTCGACCCCCACCAAAGGTCGTTGGTTCGAGTGCCTTAACTGACTATATCCGAACTGTGCCTTAATTGGCCTTAATTATTACTGGAGGTCGTGGGTTCAAATCCCACCAGAGGTTGAGGGTTCGTGAACTTTTTGGACCATCCTGTGGTCATGCCAAAGCCAGATCTTCCGCCTCATGGGCCAATAGATGCTTTCACACTAATAATGTACTCTTACCAGTATTATTCGCTCTCGAGACAACCTGCTCTCTCTTCAACATCCTTCCCAGCATGGATGAGGTAAACGCTACAGGGGCGCTATAACGTAAAACTATTCCAAACTTTTCTATCTTATTTCTGCTATCAGCCCTCCACAATTGGTCAAAAACTTTTTGGACCACCCCTACTTGACCTGTCTGTCACACGACGTCACGAAAACCGCGATAGCTCCCCATCTGATATGACGTGTACACGCTGATTATGCATGATTTGACCGAATAAAAGAAATATAGTTATTTCTGATTCGACGCCTTTTCGCCATTTGCCCTCGGCTATTGGTAAAAAGTTTTCGGGCTGCACCCACTTCACCTGCCTGTCACACGACGTCACAAAACCGCAAAACCTCACTTCGTCAAAGTGACATGTGCGCGTTAAAGATGCATTAATATGCCGAAAAAAACTGAATTTTCTTCTGAATAGCCGCAGGCTGCCCCGTTCCGAAAGGAATAAAAGATGGCTGCAGCCGATCGCTCAGGCACTGGCTACTCGCACCTGCCGGAGAGAATGGGTTTCTTTGAGCATTAAACTTTTTGCGTGGCCATGTAACGTTTTCAAGCGCTTTCAGCACGTTTACGACCTCGCTCAGCAAGCTTTTCCTTGTTGAGGATCCTTTTTAGCGGCATTCTTAACCTACTGTTGCATGCCGCCGCAATTTTCCACCACACGTCGCAAGATAAGTAATGCCCCAACCACTGGCACGCGCCGAAAGCTTCGGCGCGCGCTGGCAAGCGAACGCGTCGCTTCGCTTCGGCTGGAGGAAAAGGGCGCGCAACCACTGGAGACAAGCTCCGACGCACGCCGAAGCTCGCTCCTCGGCTGCGGCGCACTGTTGCTGGACTATTCCGTCTTCATCCGTCAAAGTCCGGCCTAAAACAGCCTGCTGTAAACTAAGCTTGAAAGAATAAGTTAGTGATCTGTATGCGCTTTTAGATATAAAAAACACGTTTGAATAATGAATATACACCTGCCGCAACAGTTTTTTATGTTTGAAGTAACAATAGTGTACAAAATATCGACATCAGCGCTCGCGCGTCGTCTGTCTGCAAGATCGCTTTGCAAACACCTGCACGACGATGCCATATATCAAAAACTGTTGCACCATTTCATTTTTTTGGTAGCTTATTGCACAGCCAACTATGTAAGAATTAGGCGTGCAATGTATAACTGAAAAAAATCTGTGTTGGAAATATTGCCACGTAGTAGTGACGGTAAATAAATAGTGCCGGCTCAATCGCAACGATAGCGGCGAGCAATGTCGGCAATCGTAGAAAATCTCATCTGCGGGTCAAGCGCGTCAGTTTGCATACGGCAGTCGTCGAAATTTACAGCCTATTCGCTGGTGCCCGCGCGCCTTCCAGAAACTACAACACAATTCGTGTCGCGTATGCAATCAGATTAGCAAGGTTCGTCGACAACAGACAGAACCATCGATAACATTCGCGAAACTTCCGATACGTTCAGGCGCATTGTGCAGCGAGCGATAACGTTTAACATTTTTTAGCCGGTGAAATACGGTAACCGGACACAGATAAAGCATCCGGGTCAATATAATTATGCTTGTTGGTACATGAAAGAAACGTGAAAAAGTGGGTTCTGAGAAAATCAGCACAAACGAATTGAAACACCTGTAGCACTCACAGGGAAAAAAACTAGAATAGCTAAAATGTATGTAATTCGTATCTTGTCTCCCCCCAATTCTTGATTCTGTCAAATCTAGCCCATGGAGCACCTCTATTATTCTAGGTTGTTTTGATGCATCAACACCGCATCCGGAGGCCTTCACATTGAGTGTATTGCTACAAAACATTTTCACAGTGTAAGGGCCATGTTCTATTGTAACTGGTTTCCACATATCAAGTTTGCCTTTCTTTACATTAATGAAATGACATACCGTCAGATAATAAAAGCTTGAGAATTAGAGGGTTTTAATAGGAGTCTTTCGTTGCCCTTTGCCAAGTCGTACTATTGAAGCACTTATTCGAATGTATGGGAGCAGCTCATTTGAATAGTATAAGAAATATATAAATAGGTTATTTTCACAATTTATACACTTCGTCACCACAAAAAGAAAAATTGCAGTTTATTGTTTTCAGCCTGCTATGATATTTTGACTGAGAAAGATATATTCAATTTTTTCTGCGAGGCACGGAATAATTGCTGTGGCATATTATTTTATTGCACAACACTGCATACAGTAGCCAGCCATTATTAAAACTCAGAAGAAATTAATAGCACAATGCATATGATCAGGCACATAGCATATTATTGCACTTTCTTAATTCATGCCAGAACGACGACCACAGGCGTCCTTCTCCAACAAGGTCAGCATCCATCGTGCCTCCTTACCATCGGGCTTCACACCCTCAGCACGTTCAACCTCAGCTTTGTGGTGTTTAAAGCAACCTCAAGTGCGTCTTACGGTTCCAGGGATAAGAAAGAAGACCGTCCTGCCTACCTTGGCCTTGAAGCAAGCAGCTCTGGATTATTTGCACACGTTCTACTTTGATCGAGTTCACATATATACGGATGGTTCTTCCACTCAGACCAGCTCCACCAGCGCAGTGGTTATACCATCATGATCACTAAGCATCCAATACAAGATTTCTCACTTGACAACATCGACCGGTTCGGAGCTTGTTGCCCTCCGAGGTGCCGTTGATTATATTAATAACCAACCGGCTAATCGGTGGGCAATATTCTGCGATTCAAAGGCGGCCTTACAATGTCTTCTGTCATCTCTTCGTCCCCCTTTCCCTTTTTCCAGTGTAGGGCAGCCAACCAGGCTCAGTCCTGGTTAACCTCCCTACCTTTCATCTATCATTTTCTCACTCTCTTCTTAATTCATGCCCTTTTTTTAATTGCACGAAAGCTACTGCACTAAAATAGTATACTAGTACATACTTAAAAAGCACAATTTTATACTACGATAATAATCAATCATTCAAATTTTTATTGTGGTGCCCAGGAACAGCTAGAGAGCCTTTGTACTGGTGCACTTAACGAGCACTATGTGAGACAAAATGTAGAGAAAACATGAATGTAGTAGACAAAAAAATGGAAGATAGAGAAACAAATAGGGAAAAACGGAAATGCGGAAAAGTAAAAGGGAGTTAATCCTACGTGATTATCTACAGATACACAATACACAGGAAGTGAACTATGAAGTATGTTTTGGAGTCGAGTCTTATTAGCACAATCTTGTAACAAGCCCAGGCAACGAATGTGGAATGCTACCTGGTATACTGTTGCGGCACAAACAAATGCATATGATCAAGAAGCTTTAAGGAATGTATAATGTCATGGACCACCTTATACAGGAACAAAAGGTGCGATTAATTAAGACTTGAATCTAGAGGTGCGAGTTGAAGTATATTTGAGAAGGCTCAACTGTGGTCGCCAGAATGGCAAAAGTGGTGCTTGAAGATAGACATCAATTTATTCTGGATGCGTTCAATGAGGTCAGAATTAGATTTGCTCATTGCACCCCCCTCCTACAGAGGCATACTCTAGTAGTTGGAGGCACACAGCAGAATTTCAGAAACACAACAGGTGAGTGGAAATCATGCAATATACGGCATGCAATTCCAAGAGCGTGAAGGGCATCTTGTGTAATTATCTATGTAAAGAGAAGCTTAGCATTTTGTCGAAGTACACACCAAGATCTTTCATTTCATCGACCGTAAGGAGTGGAGCATCATGTAGGGTGTATCAACATTTCACATGGTGCGTTTTGTGCATATAACTTAATGCCATAGCGTTGGAAGCATTTAAGAGTACTTATTGCTTCTGCACCAGTTTGAGAGTGAAAAAATGTCTTTTTGGAAGTCGATGCAGTGGTGAACACTGTTAACAGTCTGAAAAAGTCTGAAATGTCGGCACACAAAGTCATGCTGTTCATTTATTAAAATGCTCTTAGCACTAACAGAAAGCGAGGAATCCCATATCGATTCGAACACCTGACGCACTGAAGAGGATAGATATAGGTCGGCAGTTAGTAACTGCACATCTAGCACCTGATTTGTGCATGGGCAATGTTCATGCTACCTTCCGAGTGCTACAAAAGGTACTAGACTTTAGGGAACTATTGAAGATGCTTGTGAGAACGAGGAACAAGTATGCTTCCATACGTCTTAACCCTTTCAGACACCACTTTATCCCGTTGATTGAAAAGTTGCTTTCACCACATCTCTTGCATCCTCAGAATCGTAGAAAGTGTACAGCTGCAGCAAATATTAGGAATTTTCAATTGTTTAGCGAGTTTTGTCAAGTTTACAAAATTTCGACTCCATGCGAAAACTCACTACAGGAACACAAAATATGAAAACATGTACTATTTCGTGTTTTGAAAAGCTTGAAAAGCACTTATCCAGCCACTTGACAATTATGCCTGGTGCACGACATTGTAAAAAACAATGAAAGAAGTGAACCCGCTACATACAACATACTGACACAGAGTAACAACACCCAGCCGTCTACCTTCCCACTCATTTTGTTAAAACCTTCTGCACATTATTCAAAATTACAGCACAGTTCCAATAATAAGTGTTTCAAGATGTATGAAACACATTTTAAATACCATTACTTTCATCAGTGCTTTTGCTATTGATGCACGCTCCTGCTGCGCCCAATTGTGTAGACAGCGTCTCAAAGGGTTAAGCTCTGTGGAGGAAATACCATCAACACCACAAGAAAGGGAAAGTTTAAGGCACTTCATATACTTGGAAACGAGGTTTTCATTGACTGTTAGCATACACTGCGCCAGAGTGAGAAGGAAGGTTACTTGAAGCATATTTCACACCATATAGCAAACAGAAATGTTCTGCAAAGGCATGAGCAGTGTTCGAGACAACACCACTATGTTCATGAAGAAGACGTACATCTTTGGCACTCCTTTTAGAAGAGAGAGCCCACAAAGCTCCAGAAATATTTTGAATTATGTGTCACGCTGGCTTCAACACAATGTGGTCAAAGTGATGATTCTAATAATAATAATAATAATAATAATAATAATCTTAGTGGTAACTTGGCACGCTAGACTAAAAAGAAGGCTGATGCCTGTATGTTAGAGCATCTGATAACCAGCCATCTAAAGCAGGAATTTGCAGGATGCAGAAGACACTTCCTTCCCCTCCACGTGCACACACACTTGCTCAATAACACAGCACGGCACACACGCACACATTCGACAGGTGCACAACACACAAGAGTGCCAATGAAGTCTGGTTCCAAGGAAGGAGAATCCAAATCGCCACTGGGGTGGAGAGAAAGCTCTGCATGCCAGATATAATCATGGAGTTGTGGTGTCGGGCCATAGAGGCGTGATGAGGGCTCAGGCTGTGCTGACCACTTGTTCAGATGAACTGAAGAAAGATTAGTGCTGTCCAGAGAGACGTCAAACACCCTGCAGTATAGACTAGTGCAATGTTGCATTGGTATTGCAGGGTGTGCTACTTGAGGGGTTTGAGGCAATCCTCGAAGGCTGGCATGAGCTTGTGACAACCGAAAAGACGGGAGTTAAGGGTGCGTATTGCCCGGCGCTGAACAAGCTTAAGCTTGTTAGCGTCGCGAGTTTGGTACGGGAACTATACTGATGAGCAGTACTCAAGTCGTGACAGAATGATAGAAGTGTAGAGTGCTCGGAAAACCTTAGGTCATCAGGGAAGGAAGACACGGGACACAAACCCAAGAAAGGGCCGATGCTTACATACAGTGCTGGTGACATATGCGGAAAAGTTGAGAGAACAGCTAAATGCTACACCCAGAATGGGAAGGGCCCGAACAGTCTTTATAGAAGTGCCTCCAAGGAAGAAGGTTGGACGTGCAGCAGTTTCGTTGTAGCTGATACGCATGGCAGCACTTTTTACGGTGCTACTACAAAGTTTGATATTGTAGGCCCAGTCGTTCACCTTTACGGAATGTATTTATTGTAAGCACATATGCAGTGCATCGGCATATTGTTGTTGTGGAAGCGTTAACTTGTTAATCAAACACATTCTGCGCAGATGCATTAGTAACTTAGTTTTGAGTAGTTCTTTGTCCTGACTACAATTTATAGTATCGCAGCAAGAAACATTTTAGTAGAGGCTGAAGGCATTCCAGCAGTTTAAGCATACTGACTGCACAAAACACTGATGACACCTTTTCACCTTTCCCACAATGCACTCACACCATCTACACTTTCCATAAGCAAAAAGTGAGATAAAAAATCAATTATTGACTCAGTACTTGCTGCTTCTGAAGCGGGCATCGAAGCAATCGTGGTATACGCTGCTACATGCATAGGTCTTGCATGATGCAGGTGCTTCTATGCACTGCACACAGGGCACACGTTGCAAACAGATTTCTTTTTGCAGTGCTCAACTATAACGACACACTGACTCAAACATGACTGCGTTGTCACGTATGCTTCAGTGCGTCAGTGTTCTTGATTGCTTCACGAGCGATTTATGCCCAACTAGCCCAAAAGACGGACGCACTAGAAAGAAGTGAGTGAATGAGTACAGTGAACTTCTACTGAACTGGATTCACATGCCGAATAGAAGAGCGCAGTGTCAGCTGAAACAGGCGGCATGGCTGATTATGTAAGTACTTCCAATAGTTCGGCTACTAGTGTATTTCGCTTTCGGAAGTTATCTTTACCACTGGAAACAGCGCAGAGCTTGCCCGTTAAACTTGAGTCAACCGACACCACACGAAACACGCCGCGGTTGACCAACCCAACTTCCACACGGTTCATTCACCACATCACAGGTCACACGAAGTCAAGAGTGCCATATTTTAAATCACTGCAGCACCAAACGGACCTGAAAATTCATTTCCTTCGACAGAGTTTCTCACGTGAGTTCGTTCACTCGCCAGTTACGAACTCGATGGACGCGCTAGGCCTACGCGTAACGTAAACAACATTGGCGATAGGCGAGTGTTGATTATCCAGACTTCGGAGCTCGTAAACGTGTTTCCATTCGTTTTGAGCACAACAATATGCACATACAACAAGCACAGACGTTGCGGCAATCGTGATTCGGTTGGCTGTTTTAGCAGACGATCGTACCGAGCCCGGCGGAACCCAGTGGGCAGGTTGGATTAGTCGGCGTCGTTCGAAGTCGCTTCGGATCCACGTCGCACTGCCACAACCCAGGGTCGTCGGTCGGTTGATCGTGTCGTTGTCGGCCTACTATTAAAACACACACTGTCGCGCGCGTCGTGCGTCCAAAAAACTCGGACGATCGTTGGTGCCGGCGTCTCCGCACGGTCGGCCATTACAGGCCTAGCAGCCGAAGGCTCCGCAGCCTCCGATTGGTTGACGCCTGCGAGGCGTCGCAGCCTCTCATTGGTGCACGCCGGCGCAGCTTCGCCGCGCGTCGGCAAACTTCTAGCATCGGCAGTATACATAATCGCTGCGCGACGTTCCGCTTCACCGAGTTCCCGACCGACGCTTTGACGCATTTGACCCTTCGGCGCGCGCCGAAGCTTTCCGGCGCGTGCCAGTGGTTGGGGCATAAGGGAAAGCGGACCAATCGCAGACGCCGGCACCACCCTCTTTATCCGGTTATCAATTTTTAGTACAGTGGCTTGGCCCCATCAAATACCTCTCCACTTGAGAAGCCACTCAATGTAGGCAATAACATAAGAAGCCAACAAACACTGACACCAAGGACAACATAGGGGAAATTACTTGTGCTTAATGAATGAAAATTAAGGAACGATAACTTAATGGAAATCAAAGTGGATGAAAAAACAACTTGCCGCAGGTGGGAACCGAACCCACAACCTTCGCATTTCGCGTGCGATGGTCTACCAATTGAGCTACCGCGGCGCGGTTTCCCCATCCACTTTCTTGGGTATTTATGTGTCCTAGTAGAACCCTGGGAATGTTAGCCAGCGCCACCACTCACAGACCATGGCGGCGGACGTGGAAGATCCTTCTTGCCGCCGGCGTCACGAGAACGGGATCTTTTCGGGTGAAGGCAACTGGTCAATAAACCCACATATGCTACCTGAAGGCATCAATGTTGCCGGTTTCGAGACCCTCGTTATGTAATAAACGAGAAGAAAGGGGGTTAACCGAGGGGCCCGATTTTATTAGTCATATCATAAGAAGCCAACAAACACTGACACCAAGGACAACATAGGGGAAATTACTTGTGCTTAATGAATGAAAATTAAGGAACGATAACTTAATGGAAATTAAAGTGGATGAAAAAACAACTTGCCGCAGGTGGGAGCCGAACCCACACCCTTCGCATTTCGCGGGCCCCTCGGTTAACCCCCTTGCTTCCCAATGTAGGCAATGTTATTCGTTTTTTCAAGCAAACAAAAGTCACCTCCTATGAACGAGGAAAGCGTATGATTGGTCTGCTCAGACAACCCTGCGGATGACCGCCCGATGCTTGCGTCGGCGGTTACGCAAATTTGACGTCAGTAGTTTGGAATAAAAACATATTGGAATAGTTTTACGCTATAGCGCCCCAGCTCTCTATTTCAAAGAGCTGGTTAGCATTTTCTCAATATGTACCCCCCGCTTCTTGGTCAATCCCCTTTGTATGTGCATATTATGAGAATAATATTCATATTAGATTTGTTTACAATGTATGTCACGTAGGGGCTTCATAATTTTGCGCATCTTTATGCGAAAAAGAGTAGCAGGCGCCAAACAAAGGCGGCAACATCTCCTCGGTGGCATATAAATAAAGAAATCGACTCATGGGGACAATCTGAAAGAATTGTTGTTGGCACTAGAGAAATATGCGGGCGAATGTCACCAATGTTTAGGGCATCGAGCACCTGCGCTGCCGGTCAAAGTTCGAATTCTGCTGCTGGACTCGCTTCATGTTTAAGTGTGATAGGGAAGCTACACGGCGAGAAGCTGACCGACGGATGGACCCAAATGAAACCATAGGACCGTAGGCACAGAAAGCTTCCTCTTAAAATATTACTGATTACACGTAAGCTGTTACGTACGAGTTTAGCCTACTTGCACGTGCAGCTGCACAGTTTCCCCTGGTATATGGCTCCTAGCTTTTCAGCTATCTGTGAAGGTAATTAATGCGTTAGCATTATTTTAGGGGTTCATGCACTTTCCGGGGGCTGTGAATGTTTCAATGTATGTTTGTATCTAACCGTTTTCCCACAGGTCTGGGTCACTGGGTAGTGCGTTGTCGAAAGAGTGGCGCATCAGGGTTCTATGCTGAAGGAAGACGTTTCAAACCATCCATCGGACCAACTTTGGTCACTTGTGTATGCTCAATTGTACATACGTGCCGCTCTTGAACGAGCATCCTTCAAGCCTACATGGGTCACTGTAGATGCGGGTCTGAGATAGGAACCACTGTTTGAAAAAACTCTTTGACGCCGTCTTAGAGCACTGAGTATGTACCACTCCGTCTGTCCTGGTCTTCAGTGAACGTATTTGATGCCAGCATGGCTCAGTTTGCGTGCTAGTTGGTGTGCGCCACTCATGAATGAATGTCTTAGACGCCAACTTTGGTAAATAAGTATGCGCCACTGGGAATGTGTCGCTCTACAACAACGAAAAATAATCACTTCAATTTATCTGATGCTGAGCGAAATCTAACCAATGGAGGCCACAAGGGTTCCTCATTGACAGCAACCCGACGCATTAGCAAGGTGCGCCACAAATGTGCCTGGTTTGTGCCCCTTTCAGGTGAACGCCTTTCGCGCCAACTCCTTAGTTAGCTGCACCATGAAAGAGCTGGGTACGTGTCAGTATTCATTGGACCGCCCACCAAATTTGGTCAGTGCGTATGTGCCACTGAGTGCGCGGCAAGCGGGCTAACGATTCTCAGCTTTCGCAGTCACCGGAGCGCCACGCCTCTCGTCTCGGAGGCCACCCGTGGACTTCCCGAAAGTGCCGCTAGATGTGTGTCCAGAAAGAAGGGCAAGAAAAGGAGGCCGGTTCCAGCATGACGCATTTCTCCGCGTTCGAAGGCACCGTCGCGCCATGCATTTCGGACGCCACGCGCAGGCTTAATCGTAATGGCACTAGATGGCACCGCGCCTTCTTAGGGAAGCGCGAAAGGGAAATCCCGCTGTAGGACATGCCTCATACATTACCTTGCCTCGCTATAATAATTCAATGTTAAGTCCATTGCTATCGACAGGCATCTTTGCATGTGTTCTACCGATCTTTTCAGTTGGCATTGGAGGAACTGGCTGAAATCAAAAAGGCGGGTCTCTTGTCAAAATGAGATTGCAACAGTTTTGCAAACAATTTCGTTTCTCTTTCTAAACTGTTTACGTTCTCTGTGGCAACAATTATATTAAGCGGTTGTTACATTTGAAAAGGTTGAAACAAACCTGAAGTTCTTATTGGACAACATTTACGGCGATTCTGCAGCAGTGTCCTCAATGAAGGCCTCACGATGTTGCAGAAGTATACTACACGTACATTTATTGAAAATACAATTAGACTGTCCTGGCTACGGTAGTTTCTACTAAATGAGCCCAGTCTCATTGAATTGACCACAGATCGTATAGCTTTAACAATCTATGCTACTCATCAAAGATGTAGTTTAATATTAGACTTTAGAATAGCTTGACACTGCCACCTTCGTGAGATGTCAAAATCATCGTTCTTTTCATGTCGTCAAAGCTATTTAATTTGTCTTGCAGGTGTGGTCACGGAAAACTGGCTCTGGCGTCTTCACGATTACATTGAAAACGTCCAACACTGGTGTATGTCGTCTTACGACCCTTTAATTTCAACAGATAGCGCAACATCCTCAAATCATACTTTGTTTTCTTATTTTCCATCTATATGTGGTAGAACACCCTGCCAGAACAAACCATTTCATCCTCTCGCCATGTAAATAAACTTGAATTTCGCACTGCCAATGACGCGTTCACTTCAACCTCTAAACTAAAGACATTAAATACCACCATCTTACGTGCCAAGCCTCCATCTGATTATAAGGCACGCCTTAGTGAGGACTGTAGATAAATTTTGACCACTGGCGTTCTTTAACGTGCAGCCAATGCATGCTGCTCGGGCGTGTTTATTTCGCCCCCCATTGAAATGCGGCCGCCGCGGCCGGTATTTGATCCCACGACCTCGTGCTTAGCAGCGCAACGGCAATGCCACGGAGTAATCATTGCGGTTCGCCCCCTCGAAATCAACCAGCTTTGCAATAGGTGGTTCTATTGCCGCACAAAACGATACAATAGGTGTTTCTATGTCGGGCAAAAGGTTAACGCGCGCAAATCTACATTACACTCGTGTTATTACCTCCGTATTCATAACTTAATAATATATTTCTTTCTTTTCCTTACCAGTAAGAAATACCTAAACATTTTCCTAGTGTGTATTTCGACTCTATGCTCAAAGTTTCAGGCGCGAAGTTCTCCAAGAAACCAACAGTTTTCTTCAGTTGTTTGGTAAACCCTGCACAACGCAATCTCCACCTCCTAGGGCTTAACTTGTTCGGAAACAATAGTCGCCATCTATGTTGAATGCATTTTGCATCTATGTTTGACGATACTATATCAACTAAGTGAAAAGTAGCGCGTTTTTTACGCCTCGAGTGTTTTCGCTGTTCCTTCACTCCTCATATATTCGGAAAGTATGCCTATGTACACGTGTTTCCGACAAAAGTGCCAGAATTAAAAAAAAAACTAACAGAGCAATATATATATTTTTAAACCCATCTAGCAGAAAGGGCGCACGCCAGGAAACAGGACATTGTTTTAGTTTCATTGTGAATTAACTATAATATTTATTTTTCAGTAGTTGAGTTAGGCTGTTACTGACGATATAATATTTGTGGCTCCTAGCCATTTCGTTTTATATAAGCATGTCACACTTCCACAGAATTCTCCTTTTATGCCCTGTAGCACGAGTGATTTTATTTTTTTTTATGGAACACCCGCTGCACTCAGGCTCACGGATTTAGTCAGGCTCCCGACATCATGGCCGCAGACTCACTCAAAATCTCACAATCGTGCACTTTGACTCATAAATTTATAACCTATCTTTTCTCAGAATAAATTGTACAATAAAAGTCTAAACTAATTTAGTCTTCTTTTTCCTTAAGCGACCATGGGGATAGCTGCCGCTGGTCAAGCTGCAAAAGCATCTATGCAAAGGGCTCGATTTTAAGGTTTGATAAGATGACATAGGTGGACTGAATACGAATGACAGCAGCTGATGACGCAGTAATTATTACGGCAGAGTATTAATGCCTAATAAAACGTCATTAGTACTTGGAGTCCAAAATGCATCCGAGCACTATAAGAGGTGTGAATTTACCGTAGCTTGAAAGGTAATGTTGAAGCAGTAATGGATAGCGATTTGTAACTCTTTAAACTACAGGCGACCAGCTTTTCGAGCATCAACAATCTTTTCAGTCACTTACCTTTTTGGGTTTTCCCCAACAGCTAAGCATTTTTCAGTTGTGTTTTTCATATTTGCTTTCTGTTGAACATATAGCTTCAAATACTGCGTTGGTGCATAGTTTCGCTTCAGGCTAATATATTCCAACAAACACACAATGCACTTCTACGGAGTGTTTCAACTATCATGATCCAAGATTTTAAAATATGCAAGTGCCACATAGCTGCACAGAACAAAGGTAATGATGTTTGCCGTGGCTTGGAAATATTCCGATCAATCTTGTTTGCATACTGCCTAATTATATAATTAGTCTTAATGAATTATTCATATTCTCAAATATTATAATTAGATGAAATGTGTCAATGAGAAAATTGTAGACCAACATGAAAAACTCCCGATACAGCTATCTGTTGCTCAATGCGTGCTACATAAAAATGTTTTTCCGAGTATGAAAAAAGTCCGCGAATACACGCGAAATTGCTGCGCGACTGGCCGCTCGAGGCACTTTGCGTGTATCGCGGCCTTCGTTCATCTCGAACCGACGGCAAACAACATTAACTTGGTTCTGTCCGGCTATGTGGCATTTACATATTTTTAAATCTTGGTGCATGGTAGTTGGGACACCCTGTAGGGACAAAGAGCGTAAACTAATGGGTTGGGACATGCTCTGTTTCAATGGCAGAATTAAAAAAATCAGAAGGTCCAGTTTTATAACGTACACAGTTATGTAACTTTGTATCCCTGCACAAAAGCATTAGATAATATTTACAAGTATCAGTTTTATATGTTACAAATGAAAATTCAGTCGAATGCCTCCTCAGCCATGCCCTCTACAATGAAATTAGCTGTACAACGAAGGATTGATTACGTTGCGGCTGAATTCCCATCTCTCGTATGTATTGTGAACCCATGTGCAACAAAAAACCCTACAACGAATTTGCCTGTACAACGGAGGAATTTAGGCGTTCCCCGCAATTGACTTGTTGCTTAATAACGAACGCCACGTAGCAGTGCCACAACTGCCCTCCGCATGTCCATGCCCCTGAGCTGCGCTCTGCGCTGGAACTAATGGCAGCGCTAGTGACGCGCATCATGTGCATGCCCATGTCACGGAGCGTTGCAGTTCTGCGGCAATGTTCCATGAATCACTCTATCCTACGAGCTCTGTCGAAATACTCGTACGCTGCTTGTACATCCCATTTGACCACGACGTGATCATGTAATCGTAACTGGCGACTGACGACGTCTCCGAAGCCATATAGAGTGGAAAAGACGCTAATGGCAATGAAAGGAACAGCGATCAAAAACAGGCACACGAACCAAGAATGTTGACAGTAAAGCAGGTGAGAGCAGGGTATGGCTATGGGCAGATTCAGCTTGTATCCCTGCCATATTTCGCCGTGGAGCATGCCGCAAACATCAGGTCAATAATGTTTTGCTGCATTTGCACATTCCGTCAGATGAAGTGGCCCCCGCCCCCCCTAAAATAGCCACTCATTTCCCTTACGTTAAAGAAAGATTTTTCTTGTTGAACATGATTCACCTGCTATCTTGTGAGCTGTACGGTGTTTGATCTCTACGAGGAAATGACCTGTATAACGAATAATTCTGGAGGTCCCAAGCACTTCGTAATAAAGGTGTTTGGCTGTACTTATTCTATTCATCCCAAGAGAGAGAGAGGGAGAGAACAACTTTAGCGAAAATGCCTGCAGAGTCGGTTAGGCTCCCTCCACGCAGGGAGAACAAGCTTTTACCGCGACGCGGCCACTACATTCATCCCAAGACAAAAAAAAAAAAAGAGTAGTTTCGGTGAGGATAGAAACTCAAAACTTCCTCTTCCCTCTCTTCGGTGACACGTGAACCCGCCCCTGTGCTTCCCTGCATGGAAAAGACATGGCGAGAGTGGCGAATTAAAGAAGCGTTGTTTCTGCAACCCTAGAGGGTGCCTCCGCCGGTCGTTATAAGAGGAAGTGGTTGCGGCTGAGGCGGCGGCAGCATGGGCATGTGTCGGCCCCTCTCGGCAGCTGAAGAAGATGTCAGGAGCAGCGGTGCCTCTCAAAAAAAGAGAGCGCCGTGGTAAGGGCGGTTCATTTGAAAATCCCATTTCGTCTGCCATTTTTTCTTTTTAGTGCAGCGAATAGGTTTGCCTATTTCAATTAATTTTTTCACCAGGTGAGCCTACGTTTTGTCTGACAATTGCACTACAAAACAATCAGATGAAACGTCATTTTCAAATCAGCTCTCCTGCACGCTTAGCGATCCTACTGGCACCGCTGCTTTCGAAGCTTTCTTCAGTTTACGAGAGGCGGTGACACAGCTCCTTGCTTCGCCCTCTTCAACAATGGCCGGTTTCACCTTTAGTTGTTACTTTTACTTGGCTTTGTTTAACGTTGCCGATTCTGTTATTTTCAGCAAGAATGACCTGCTGCCAGTATCGCGTGGTAATTAAATCTCATTTCGTGTCCTCATTTCAATTTCAAAGGATCTCGCTTGTGCGATGCGAGAAGAACAGAGCAAGGCTACTTCACATTTCTTTTTTACAAATCAGGGAAGTAACAGTGCTAAGTGTTTTACTGAACTATCGTGACCATAAAATGCTATGTTGCCGATATACTCGAGCGAAAACAACACAGCGATAACCTCTAAATATTTTTCGAAGTTTCTGAAATGAAAACGCCAGCCTCTCTATCTCCTCCAGAGACCCCTCGTACATCACATTGCGCAGTGCCCCCAATGCCTTTGAAAGTGAACTGGCAAGCAGCCACATAAAATCTCCTTCCTGAATAGGAAACCTGCGGAAGCTTATTGTAGTGCTTTATTTATAACTGAGGATGCTAGGGGTAGGAATGGAAGCCAGGGTCGGGAACATTGACGTGAAATTGAACAGAACTACTGTGTCATTACAGGCGACGAAAAAGTGCCCGCAAAGTCCGCTTGGAATACTGCGAAATGCCGTGGAAATTCATGATACAGCCTAAACATTACAACTCACCCCACAGTGTTACGTCTTCATCGCTGTAATTAGGAAAAACGAAGTGATTTTTACAATGTGGCAGTTACATTGTTCTGCCACATTGCCCCCCCCCCCCCCTCCCGCCCTCGTTCGACACGTATGGTTCAGGAATGGATGAAGAGACATGGGAAGTGAGACAGAGGCCTATCCAACCCCTTTGAGAGCGGCGGAACGTGTCCGTATCCGTATCTTGGGTTCGTTAACATGCACCCAATGCGGCAATGGGGCGGGGGTACACGCGAGTTTCTTTTTTTTTTTTTTTACCATTTTGCCACCATTGAAATGCTGCCGCCGCTGCCGGAATTTGAGCCCGCGCCCTCAGGCTTGGCATCAACGCCAAAGCCTCTACACCACCACGGCGGGTCTCCTCAGGTGTCCATTTGATTTTACATGAAATAGAGGGTAAAACATCTGTGTTTTGCGGTCATTTTCATATCATGACGATTTTACAGTGAAATTTGCAAAACTCTTCGCGAAGCGGCCTTTTTTTTATATATATATAGATGTAAATAAGATATAATATATCTGGTTCTTTTCTTATTTTTTACAGGCATTCCTTAAAGTGTAAGGAGCGAGTACGAATGCACAATTCAACCCTGAGTCCGCCGTCAGCTGCAACCTAAGTTAACGATGTTAGCTTTCTAATATGGGAATGTAGAAAGCACGAAGTTTATTTCATCAAATACATAGAACAAACAGTAAATATCCGATGCCATCTAAGCGCTTCTTTTGAGTTGTGAATGCTAAAGCATTAAAGTCCATTTGAACGCCGCTCAGCAGTCGTTCGAGTTACGAACTCTTCGCGGCTAAGCGAACTCGTTGTCACGCTTGGCGCGTTTTGACCTGGCGTTATCCAGGCGCAGTTAGAAAACAGGCGAGAATTCGCGCGGACGAGGAACGCGTGGATAACACAGGCACGGCCGCTGGATAAATAAATCCAGCGGCCGTGACACAGGCTTCCGACAGTGGGAGCGAGACTGGTTTGGCATTGCGCAGATACCCTCTCCCCTCACTCAACACCTGGCGCGCTACTGCAACAGCAGGAGTTTCCTGGCGGCCGCTCTGCTCAGTCGAGGGGCCCTCGTGACATGGCGTCGCAGCCAATGAGAATTTAGTTGCTACTGCACACACGGGGACGCCGGCTTTTGCGCTCAGTGAGCCCTTTGATGCTTTCGCGTCAATAATGGTGCAGTTTGCATAAGCACTTGGCTTGTGGGCGTGGCTGGGCAGCCCCGGTTTCGGTGCACGTCACCATACATTAGCACGTTTATTAATGCAATACATGTCGTAATCAAAGGAAGTCACAGATGGCCTGAGGAAGTTTGCTGTTTCTTAAACACAAGTAGCATTATTAGCCCCTATCACTCTATTAAAATAAAATACACGTAAAAGGCACGAGTCCTTTCACATTATGGGTTCCCATGTGGTGATTTTAAGGTCCCTATGTCTATAAGCTGGCGTTGTTTTATATTATTGATTTTAATATTACTGGACAAGTAGTATTTGCACGTAGAGACAAATATGAACTGCCTAGGAATATTTAGCATACCGGAGCGATTCATGCTATCGGAAGAATCCTCTCCCTGATTCTGTGTAGCATATGCGAGAACTGCTGTTCTTTGTGGTATGGAACTTATCGACGAACTTATATATAGATACTGAACCATAGACGGACGAATCTTAGTGCTCATACACCGTCTGCAGCCCGCACATTACGTTTCACGTACCCAAATGCAGCTGCATCTCTGATACAGCCTACCCGATTTCTTCCCCTCGGGTAGTTTACGCTTCTAAGACACCGAACTGTGTCCATTTGCAGCATTGCATAACAGTTAGCTGGATGATTCTTCTTGCTTTTTCTTTTCTTATACCAGCAGAGGTGAATAGTTCGTCGCATCTCCGTACGTCAGTACTTTATAATACAAGAAAAAAAAATCAGGGAGACAAAAAAAGAAGAGGTCACCTGAGAGGTCAACATCCACCGGCGAACTGCCCATAGAACGGTCTGCTTAATTTCTCCAACCCCTAGGCCCACCAGACCGGAGCAGTTCCTTACGCGAGCAAGCACTCCGACAAAACGTCGTCGTAACCCACAAAAAACCGTACAAACGCAATTCAACGCCGTACAACGATCTCCCCAGCGAGAGAGAACCCGACAGGTAACAGCCACGGGGCATACTGATAGCTGCTCGGGATTACTGCGGCAGCTGCCGCCGCCGCCGCAGTCTCCCCCGATGCCGACGGCGGTATGTGTACGCTGTCCGGCTCACGCGGGGTCGTAGCCTCTGCGGTGCCCAGGCGTCGTGACCGGAGGGTGTGGCGGATGTTGTTCGGGGCAACCGATAGGCGACCGCGCGGCCGTCCGCTGTGTGCGCCGAGTCGACCTCTGCGCCAGTGATCAGGCCTTCTCGCTGTCGCTTGCTTGCGCCTCGTGCTGTTCCTGATATTGTTCCTACAGTGACGTGCATTACTCGCCTTGGAAATGAACAGCAACAAAAAACAACGACCATCACCGCGTTGCCTTGCATACTTGCATCGGCAGTGCATGGCATTTGCCAGGTAATGGCGGCTATAGATCCTAGTGTTAGCTGTTGTGGGGACAAGATCGTCAGTCCGCGACCCAGAATACTTCGCTTTTAGCCAAAATCAAATGAGTTATGATGATGAGGCTGGTTTTAACCATGATTATTACCTAGCTCGTGTTTCTTTTTGTGATTTTTGCCTTTATGTGCTTTTGTTGTTCCATGACGTCTTCCTTATTGTTTTTAAAGCAAATTTTTAAATTTTCTCTTTCGGCGGCTAGTGAACGGTCTAAACGTCAAAGGCCAAAATATCCCGCTCCCCCCTTTCTAAAGCTGTATCGCCTTTCAAGATATAGTTCTGCCTTGAAAGATGTCAAATACAGAAGCAAGAAACAGAAATAAGCTCTTCAGTATGCCTTTCGAAGTAGCGACTAGTGGAGCTTCAAATCCTACTTTGGATAAAATGACGACGAGAGACTGACCTTATAGCCGATGCCCCTTGAGGAATTTTAGCACGACAATTGGATGGCATTGTGCATTGGGTTTAATTTTATGCATTATAACACAAGTGACCGACAGATCAGTAAAATGAGAAATTAAAAACCGTAACATTCATATGGTCACCTCCATCAAAGCAATCTCGCGGTTTGGCGGTGTCTTAAGTTAGCCATTCAGTGAACCCACACGCACTTACTGTGAAGGTGTTCAAAGCCGCTTAACAAATCGCTGAACTCCGGAAAGGCAGTTCACCTGAATAAAGACTCACTAAATTTAGTGATTTGCTGGCTGAGTTAACAACAGCGTTACACCTTAGATTTAAAAGAAAAACAAAGAAGCACTGATTGATCCCAAAGAGAGCAATGAACTGCTTCTCGTATTGCTTCTACGTAACCACTCTCCCCCTCACCCGGTACAGGGTAGCCAACCGGAGATATTCTCTGGTTAACCACTCTGTCCTTCCTTTGCCCTTCGCTCTCTCTCTCTCTCTCTCTCTCTCTCTCTCTCTCTCTCTCTCTCTCTCTGCGTGAGGTTTAACTAGCACTAGGAGAGAAAGAGATAAGTAGAAGGCAGGGAGGTTAACCAGAAGAACGTCCGGTTGGCTACCCTACACCGGGGAAATGGGAAAGGGGAAACAAAGATAACAGGGAGAGAGAGAGAGGAGGGAAGGAAAGAAGGAAATTAGCGCCTACGTTATCTGTGTCATGGTGCACGCTAGCAATATAAGTTTGGTTATAAAACTAGCTAGTGCTTGGCTTAAACGCAAGCTGGGAATAAACGCAAAGCTACTGCTTAAACTCTATTCAAGTCGCCAACAGGCTAGCGTTTCACATCGTCACAGTTGCCTTCGGCTGTGTAAGCGCTCGAGACTGAGGACGTCTTCTGGCAGAGGGGAATGTTGAGCGGCATTAACCAGTACCGCAGCCCATTTTCTACCGGCATTATAATGTACACTTCGCATAGTTAGCCATATTTTTTATCGAACAGCTTACATTTTTTATCACATTAGATCGGAAGCCTCAGGGCTCACTGAGCCACCACCTGAGACTATCTCCGTTTTTATTTCATGCTCATTAAATAGCGTGCGATTGGAAATGATAATGCTGCGCGAAATATTTGGATAAACAGAAGAAGCGAGACGCGTGTCTCCCTATCGTCAAGAAATCTAATTTTCAATGTTGAACCCCACTAGCCGAAACTTCCATCCTGGACAACTTCTGGGATTGTTTCACGCAAAGTATGTTAAATGTAACCACCACGTATTGGAGCTGGTAAAGTCAGTTTAGATCTCTTAAAATTAATGACCGCCTTTTAAACTACAAACAAGCATGCCAACATAGCATTCAACTTAATTAGCCGTAACATTAATAGTATAGAAGTTTTTTTTTTTCAGTAGAGAGCTGTTCATGAGGGTACAGGGGCCATAAACAATAGCCGCATAAAATAGAAGTAATTTCTTGCTTAGTGGGACTTCGACGAAACGCGCAAGGTGTCGCACTGCTACCGCATGCAAACGCAAGTAATATTACCAAGCCCGGTTATAAACGGTGCCTATTTGGAACAGGTTCTTAGTTCCTAAAGTTTGCAAAAAAATAGGGTTGATTTTTTTAGGCTGCCTTGCCGATTTAACTGTTCCCGGCAGTTTTCACGTATAACAGGTGCGCCAGGATATTTTGAATACGCAAAGTACATCGTTTCGTTTCCTTCTTTCTCATATTTTTCAATTCTTCTTTTGCACATTCGAGCTTAGCGTACTTTTTTTTTCACCCCCCTGACGTTTGCCTTTGTTCTATTCTTGTTTCACATTGCTCGTTTTCCCATACATCAAGTGGTGACAAGGGAAACGGTACGTTAGGCACGCTATGCCGACTTCTGCAAAGATAATTGTTGGGCCATGCTCTTGCAACAGCGTCGTGCTAGCGGAGGGCTAAGATGAGAAGCGGCGTAGGCTGTATTTCACTTTCCACAGGTGGCTTTCCTCTTGCGCGTAGCGGCTTCTTTTCTTCCTTTTCTTTTCTTTTTGTTTTGTATTGTGCACTCGTATGAAACGTTCAAGCGGCTTGCAACTTGCCTATTTCCGTTTATCTCAGCGCACGTTTCACTGAGCATAGTATAGAACCATCTGGCCCGAAATGCTGTGCAAGTAACGCTTCTTTGGAAACGCTCGTCTTGGCCATGTGGCGGTCGAAGTAAATTAGCTTACACGTACGCGGACGGTGCTCCGTCGTGTTTCTTAAGTGCATCGTTAGCTGTCACTCATCCGGCTTGAAAACCGCTGCCCGAGGAAGCAAAGACGTCACTAACTATATGTACTACAACATGCACTCCCTCATAATTTCTGCGAGGAGGCAGATTACATGTTTCGTGCACCGCTTCCAGACACTGCAACGTTTTTACAACGACGACGCTCTTAGTCAATCTTTGTCGCCGGAAAGACAAAAAAAAAAAACATAGTTTTTCGATACGGTTCAATGGCTTTCTGTTATTAGCAGTTTACTCCTGAGTAGACATATTTCCCAGTTAAACCAGCCTATCACAAACAAGGAAAAAGAGAAAGAAAGAAAGAATGACTGGGGCTATGGCAGATGCCGTAGACGAGAAGTCCGCAATAGTTTGAGGCACCAAGATCCTCACCCTCTAACGTTCAACGTGTCAATTTGGCTACGCTGAGTTTGATAGCTCGAAGATGTGATTTAAGCGCGGTAAGCTGGAGGCATCGTCCATACTAGAGTTCTTGATACGCTGTAGTGAGTTTGCAATTGTAGGTAGGTCAGAAAAAACAATTAGTGTTTACTTAAACTGCTATGGTAACAAGGATGGTGCTCAAACATCATTCATTTCATTGTTTCTTTAGCGCAAAAAATTTATGTATATTATAGTGAAGAATGTTATCGCTACTAGCACAAGTAGAGTGTGCCGCTCATGCAAGAAGAAGATGATGATTGAGAAGCTCGAGGCTTTCGCGTTTACGAGGCGCTTGCGCTTTAGCGCTTATATATATATATATATATATATATATATATATATATATATATATATATATATATATATATATATATATATATATATATATATATACACACACACCTGTCGATGTGCATATGTATGTCTGTGCATACGCCTATAGAAAGTGTAATACAGCCAACGCCGCTTCTCATCTTAGCCATCCGCTAGCACGAAGCGGTTACAAAAGCATGGCCCCACAATTACCTTCGCAGAAGTGCGCATAACGTACCAAACGTACCGCTTCCCCTGTCACCACTTGATGTATGGGAAGCCGAGCAATGTGAAAACAGAATGGAACAAAGGCAAACGTTTAGGGGGTGAAAAGACCAAGAAGTACGCTAAGCTCGATTGTGGAAAAGAAAGAACTGAAAAATGAGAAAGAAACGATTACTTTCCATATATCTTGTAGCACCTGGCGCACGCACGAACGCACACACAAACACACACACACACACACATATATATATATATATATATATATGGCCATAAATAAAGGTGGACAAGGCCTTGCAATTTCCGTCCATGTGCAATTGTGTTTCAGCATTGCAGGGTTAATAAGTCCCTAAATCTAATCGCACGAACGTTTTTTCTGTTTCCACACATCAGAATTTGGCTGCAGCCGAATGAAGTCGAACTTGCGACATTGTTCTCAGGAGCACAGTGCTATGGCTGATGAGCGTGCACCACGGCTATAGTAGGCGTGCCCATTGGCATTTGCACTTGTTTTTTTAAGCAACATAAGCAAACTAGCACAATAACGTGCACTAGGATTCATCATTTTAAAGATAACTTATGAAGCAGTCACCTCCTGTGCACTTGGAATAATGCCAGAAATGACGCGCAGCTACCATTTTCAATACCGCGTTTACATCATAATTCAAGACATCACTGAAAACTTCTCACTTAATAAATGAGGCCCATTTTCACAAAAAAGTTCTTACGCTAGATTTGTTCGTAAGAGAAAGTTCTACCCAATTATAACCCCGGAATATTATTAGTGAAGGCGGCTTTGCTAGGCCAAAGCTCACTTACAAAAACAAAAGCTTTGCGAATTAATCTCCCGGCTTTTCTAGTGAAGTTCTTGATTGCCGTATATGCGGCTGCCTTTGTTTCGAAGTTGAGAACGCAATCTTGATTTGCATAATTAAAGCAAGCACTGAGGCGCGGTGCTCCCCGCACACTCCATTTCAACCACATCACGAAACCCCGAAGGCCGCACAGCGGCACATTTCAACGCTGCCACAGGCGCAGCGAGAGTGCGACGTCAAAGCGACCGTTCCAGAGAGGCCACCAGCGGCTACGGCTAAATACCGGTAGCTTGCGTGGCTTTACCAGCTGACCACACCCATCGCAAGTGGAGGCGACCAATCTTACACTCCTATAATCCAGAGCACGTTCATGTCAGCGGCAGCTTAAACACACATTAGTGGTCTATAAAAGGTGGGCACGGCGAGATATTAGGAACGGGCGGAAGCCCGCGGAGCTCCTTGCGTGCGCATTTCACCAGGGCACACCCGCCACATACAGAGCGATGTGTGTTTGTGTGTGCAAGTTGCCATTGGGCGGCCACACCCGCCAGAGAGCTACCAAGAGCGAGCCGCACCCAACGTATTATGCATCCAGTTAAAGCAAAGTGTAGCAGTCAAAGAGATGCAACTGAAACGGTACGCCCAGTGCGAAGAGCCGTGGCCCTTAGTTGAAGGTGCGGCCTCCACGGGATGTTGCCGCTCTTCTAGCGTTCGCAAGTTCTGCCCGATTTTTTTTTTTTTTTTTTTTTTTGCGCTGCTGCTCGCAGTTGCTGCTGCTTCTCATCGGTGGAGGGCGTGACAAAAGAAGGTGTACTAAATGCAATAGATAGCTAACCACATAATTAAACAAAATAGGGAGGAGGCTAATGTCGGAGTAGAACGGAATCGGGTACAAAATGACTTGGCAAGCGACTCCGCGGCCTCTAGCGCAGTTTTGGCGCTTCTGTGCACTATGGTAGTGTTGGTGACGAGGACAAAAGAAATGTTTATTCAGGAACGTTGTATAGGTGTGTCCTCCTATACGGAGGCGGTAGCAATACGATCGTAGACAGTTTTAGAATAGCGTTTGTCGCCTTACATGCGTTAAACGTAAGCGTCTTTGAGTGACGTTACGGGTCGCGTCCTTTCAATTCTTTAGTTTACCGTACGGAAAAGCAATCGTAAAGAAGGCGTTATAATACAGGGCGCCGTCTGGTGCCTCGTGCCAAACGTATTCAAGCCAAGACAATCCATTAGCAATCATCCTGCTGTTGCTATGCGCGGACGCGTCTCCTACACCATGGAGTCTCGGAGGCCGTGCAAGAAGTCTCTACCGACGTAAAATTAAATGCCGTCGGAGATCCGCGCGCTCCGTGAATTAGGCAAGGAGAAAGCACGGTCATCCCTGCTTCAAATTTGGGCAACCCATGTAGCTGCCAAATAAACTATCTATGCGGTGCAAAATACGTGCACCTTTTTCGAAGTTGCTTTAGGAAACACCGCCGAGGCCACATTACTACGCGGACTTTGAAGAAGCGCCTGCGCGCACAGCCTCGATCCTACAAAGAAATGCACCAAGTCCAGGTGGCGCTAGTGATACTGACGCCAAATGCCTTGTTTTCTTTTTTTTTCTTTTTTTGCTGACGATATGGTCAGTTATACGGTACTCTTGATGAGCTAAAGCATTGCTTGCATACGCTTTCCCCAGCTCTTCTTTAGATGTATTTCGCGGCTGGACATCAGCAGCCTGCTTTTCACGAACGGTAAAAGTCAGGCCGGATTGCCCTAATTGATTCTTGCTGTGCTATACGCGTGAACTACAATACAAAATTATGTGTCTACCAGCGAGGGCGTATGATTTGCCGTAACATCCCAAAGAAACATTGCAGGGCTATGTGTGATACGCCGTAGTGGGTGACAGCTGTTTAATTCTAAACAACTGTGGCTATATTCAACGTGGACCAAATAACTCTGGCGCTGTCGTCATTGTATCCTCCATTAGAATGTTAACTAACGAGGTTGGGAATCGAATATCCGGCCCTTTCCTCAGCAGAAGAATTTCATAGCCATCGATTCACTGAATTGTGTCATTGCTCAACAGCCATGACGCTATAGGTGGCTTCTTAGTAAGCAACCGTGACCACGAGGCACGAGTTCCAGGAAGACGAAACAAAAACATGATCAGCCAGACTCGCGACAATGGGCGGCGGCTTTTACTGCCACCAGAAAGGTGCCGGCAAATTGGTGGTCTCATGTTTGTCATGTTTGTATTTCCTTTTTTTTTTTCACCTTATCACGAATTGTTTTCATCATACCTACTATTTATTCATTAGTTATATTGTTACTTGCTGGCTATTCTTAACATGGCTTGTTTTCTTTTCTATATCCATATAACGTTGCCCATCCGGCTTGGAGCTTTTCTAGGGCCTGCAGTATTGCATGATTAAAGAAGAAATAGATAAATAAATATCACAGTTTCGCCATAAGGACGAAGTAACGAAAGCTATAGCAACATGTTCGGATATTACACGAAGTAGCCGGTAGCTGTAGTGGCAGTATGAATGGAAGTAAACGTAAATTGGCTAAGTATAAACGAGTTGTTGTGCTAACGGTCCTCTGTTTGAATCCTGCCATCTGAGAATTTCGTTTATGTTTATTCATCAAATCCACCGACTTTCTTCGCGACTTTACCACCACTTTTCCGTATATGGTATGTTCCAAACGTCTTTCCTGGGCCGATCCCAGAGGTAGTGCACAGTCACGTCAATAAAATTGCCTCATTTTCAGTTTTGAGCTCTGTTATTGTTTCGCAATGTTCAATTCTGAAAATATTTCAGTTAAAACGTATGCACTGTCGGTGTTTTGTGTTGCGACTTTTGCTTGCGGGCTGCCATTCTCAAATTTCCGAGAAATAATATTGTCAAGGATTTAAGACCACGTATGAGCAACTTTAGTCATAGAATGTTGTGGCACTATAACCGGCCCATACTGTGTGCATGTCATATAACATACATATGCTTAATTACATACGGAACCTCATGGCGATGTCGATAAGGACGACGAAAATTCGCTTAGAGTGTTCATATAATTGCTACTGGAATAAAATAAAAACTCCGGTCAAAGTGAAACCACGCCTCACGAACAGTCAAAGTTATCTCTTCAATCTTCGGTTTTAATCTTTCTTGTCAGAGGCTGTTTGTTCAAATCAGATGGAGGCGGCGCAAGTCTTATTACACTACAGTAAAATTGCCTTTGTCCCTTCAGCACCTTGAAAACAAAAAACAAATCTGTACTGCGATTGTACGACAATCTGCACTACGCCTGCAAGAGCGCGTCTGCCCGGACGCTGTTCAAGTGCCACCTCCTATGCAAACTTCCTTGGCGCAACAATTGCAACATCATTGTTCTAGACGAATCGCCAAACCTTGCGGGGGAAGGAAGGAACTGACTTCACTGTGCACACGGGAGCGAATGATTGATCCTATCATACTTGTGATTAATTATACGGCCCCCTTGTAGCCTGGTTGGCCGAATGCGTAACCCTGGTAGCACAGATTCAAAGCGCCACATGTACTTCAGTTCCGCCACATGTACACGGGCCTTGGGCTATATCTTCTTTCGATAGGCGGATTAAAATTAAAATAAAGAAATACTGCCTTTTATATCGCGAAGATGAGGCGTAAAACAAATGACGTACACCGCGCTCCGGCACGCTGCTTGCATTTCCGATTACGCGGATGGGCAGAAAGCAAGAACGGGATGAAATTTGCGCGCCAGATCCGGTAGCACGCTGCTAGAGGAGGCGATAATGATACTGGCACGAGTCGAGCCGGGTTATTTATCACGCTAACGGCGGTTGGCTAAAGGCTAGAGAACGGCGTTTTGCGTAAGAAGACAGCCGTCGGTTAGCTTACTCTGGGCAACGTTCGCGCGCTTCTTATGCAGAGCTAAATGCGAGATAAATGAAAAGAGATCATCAGTAAGGTAAAAAGCAATTTCGAGGGTGCTTGTACATCCGGGACCAAAGTGCTTATGGTTGTAAACGCTATCTGGCTACTCTCAGCGTCCCACACCGATCATTTAAAACACGCTTCAATAATGCAACACGGGCTTTCTTTTCCCTGCCTAAAGCAGACTTGTTCCGGCACAGCACGTTCTAATTCGCGTGTTACCTAAGCGTATGCTAATAGAAAGTATCTGAATAGGCTGCGTTTCAGCCAGCGGTACATTCGTAGATACTTTCGAGAGCTTATTGCTTTGATAGGGGACTTGTACCCATGGGGTATGCATGTTAATAGAATTTTCGCGCTGCAAATGCAAGCTTGTTACCGCGACCATATTTTTTTAAAACTGAAATTGATTTATTCATTATATATTACAGGTAATAAAGAACAATAATGTACAGAAGGAGGTCCCATAGTCGATGGCTGTATCGGGACCTCCTTGCTGTTCAGAAAGGTAACTGTAGCCGAGTTCTGAGAGATGACTTTGCCTCGCATCTTTTTTTTTTTTTTTACTTTCCGAATTTGTTGTCGTTAATTTTTAAGGCATTACGATTCCAAGTTTCACCTCCGTGAGATGTCACTCTCACTCCAAAACCGATACTCTCTTTAGAGTCTTTTGTCCCACAAAAATAACCGCCATCGTTCTCTTAGGCACCGTGAAGCCGTTTACTTACGCAGAGGTTAATTGAAAACAGTAGTTTTCAAGTGTAATTGGCAAGTGCTTATGGTTGTCCAGAGAATCGAGCAGTCCAGAGAACCAGGCGAGCACAAGCTCCAGGCTCGCGGCCAACACCAACACCGTACCTGTGACTTCTACGTCACCACAGCGCCTATTTCTTTCTGTATGAAATGCTATGTGGCCGGTGCTTTCCTATATGAGAAAGGCCATGTACGCACACACAGGTACGCGCTACTGTAGGCACTACAGGAAAACACCGGGCACCCACCATTAGACAAACCTAAATCCCGCAAGAGCTGTAGCATTGTTATCGTGACACCAAATTATGCACCCCAAATTACGCACCCCAAAGGAAGTAGCGTTACGAGTGTAAACCGAGTCGTGCGATAACCACCATCGCTGCGAAACATCGTGATGGCCGTTCAATGCAATAGCCACTTTGCCGCTCAACCAGAAAAAACAATATCACCCCAATAAAAAATACATTTTAACGAGCCGCACACGGTAACTGTTCACCCAGCATATGTGATGGTTCCGCCACTATGGTGTTCTATAGGTTAGCACATGGTCGCCGCCTTGGTTCCCGGCCCCAGCTTGCTGCAATTACAAAGGGCAAGGCACAAGAACGCTCACGTACTTAGGTTTAGGTGTACGTTGAAGAATTCGTAGGTGGTCAAAATCAATGTGCAGTTTCGGGACGTTAAACCCCTCAATTTAATTTGATGTGGTTGTTCCAGTAACTAACCAGCAGCTGAAAGACTGCACTTCCACTAAACGCACAAACCCAGTCCAGCGTAATATAAGAAGCCGCCGATGCAGTTCAATCACGAGAATAGATGTGTATCCTAAACTGGCGCGGTCCAGTTTATCAATATTATCTCAATTAACCTTTAAAATTTTTGCAGCCTTAGTACACCGCATATAAAAGCCTTGTGTGGAACACGAGATCGTTCAAAACAACTCATAGCTGTTCAGGACAGGGCATGCCTGTTCTAGAAAGCGGCTAGCGTATATTTTCACCTACTAAAAAGGAAGCGTCCTGTCTGTACAGGTTAGTGCCTTTGTGCTTCGTTAACAGGACGAAAATTTTCAAATGGTTTAGGCGTGATCAAACTTCTAAAGAGTTGTCTTACATAAAACGAGAACGCATCGTTGATTGTGCTTAGAGAGAGAGAGAAGGAGAAATAGAAGAGAGGAAAGGCAGGGAGGTTAACCAGACGCGCGTCCGGTTTGCTACCCTGCACTGGGGGAAGGAGGTATAAGGATGAAAAGAGAGGGAGGAGATAGAGAGAGCACAGTTTCGCACACTTTTAAAGGTTCGCACCCGAGTCCACACACGGTTGCGGAGACCTGTCGACTTGAGGTACCACAACAACGCCTTCGTGGCTCTCGTCAACGCGTACGGCCGTGGTACAAGGATCCCCATTTCCGAAAAGGGTCTAGAGTCCAGACGAAATATGTAGCAATGTCAGCCAAGGGTAAAATTCAGCCGAAAGTCAACTGTAGAGGCGTCAGCGTGGAC
The DNA here is from genome assembly GCF_023375885.2 of Dermacentor andersoni. Lineage (NCBI taxonomy): Eukaryota > Metazoa > Arthropoda > Arachnida > Ixodida > Ixodidae > Dermacentor > Dermacentor andersoni. Next base: position 92,865,294 of record NC_092820.1, read on the forward strand.
AGTTGTGGTGAAGTTGCCCGCAATTACAAATACCCACGGGTTCAGAATCGAGATTAAATTACGCGTACGCAAACGCACGCACACGCAGACACATTCACACGTTTGTTTGCGAAGGCGTCCCCGCGGACGCGTTATGTAAAAGGCACTCGCGGGAGGCAAAACACAAATGCGAAATAAACGGAACACTCAAAAAGAGATTAGTTCCGCCGACCCGGGAGCCGGTCTCTCGACAACCGATAATTTGCGGTGTACGCCTTAGCCGGATAAACATGCCTTCGTCGCCACCGCACAAGCCACAGCGGCGTGCTCGAAAAACGCCGAAACCCCCAAAAAACCTCGACGGGCTACTAAACATTACCGGAGACTTGGAAACTGCCTGGCACAGAGTCGGATGAGTAAAAAAAAATAACACTACTCTCCCCTGACGCTAAAGAAAAAGAAAAAAAGAAAAGTGAACGTCATGGAAGAAAAGAGGAACCGGACGACCCTCCTTGAAGACACTAAACGCTCAATGTCGGCAGCATTTAGGTTTGCAAGCTGCCGTTACGGCATTGCTCTTATCTTTCTTCCATATATACATATTTTTTCTCCGCTTACACTTTCATAAAGATCATAAGGAGGAAAAAAAAAACCTTTAAAAGCCATTACCAGTTCCGGACTGGGAGGCACCCAAACCCATGTCGTACATGCCTTCCGGGCGTGCTCGTCGTAGTAAAGGCTGCCGGTCTTGGTCCGTCTCCGCAGGATGCTTCGTGCAAGCTCGCCGCTTGCAAGATGGCACGCTTGCATGTGACCGCCTCCGCGGGAGGCGGCGCTTGACGTCGTTTCGGCAATGGTCCCTCATACCGGAAATGGCAGTTCACGTCGGCACCGCCATGTCGCGTGCGACGCAAGCAAGGAAGCAAGAAGCTACGTCCGCCTCATTACATTTCGCTGTCACTTGATCAAAAAAAGCAAAAAAGAACAAGTGGTACTATTTTAAAACAAACATAGAAACCTACAGTCACCTCAGGCAACATCAAAGCATGTTTCTCTATCTCTCTCTTTCTAGATGTATGGATGCGTTCGATATGCGTTCTTTTCTTTTTCTTTCCCTTTTTTTCTACGGCGAAAGCACAAATCATATCGACAAGATTTATTGACAAGTATTATCAAGATGTCGCCAGCCTGACAGCGGAATCATGCCGACCTAGCCGCCGCTTCTGAGGTAAAAACGTGCAGCGCACTACAAAAATTGTGTTTATCGAGGTTTCCAAAAAGAACATAAAAGAGAAACACTAGGGTGGCCATATAGTTAATATAACAAACTCCATAGGAAAAGCTCCCCATAGCCCCCGTGCATTGAAATCGGTAACCGCAAGGGCGTCGCCACATCGATAGCTTAAGCAGGTGCGCAGGTGCGTTCGACGAGATTCGATTTAGATGAGGCGCGCAATCAATGCGATCTCGAGTCTCCCTCAGTTTAGTGGCGCCATTAAGTTCACGCGCCTGGAAACGCAGCCTTTCACGCGCCGCAAATGATACATCAAGATTTTATACATAGCCATCTTATCTTTTCAACAACAAAAAAACATCCGGAGTGAACTTTAACATTGGGCGCACGTGCATACGTGCTACGTGTAAACGCTTGATTTTACATCATGTTGTGAATATTTTTAGCGTTACGGTATTGAAAGGTAGCAACATGGTGACGCCTTTGTGGTTGCCACTTTTTTTGCCCAGCTTTTTCTGTAGAGCTAGGATACTAACTCTTTGACAGTGGAGCGAAAAAAAAATGAACCAAGAAAGAAAAACACGTACAATTAAACAGTGGATTGTCGGCACTTGTTTTATCCTTTTCTCTCCTCGTTTTGTCCACGTTTGCACGCCGCCACCTTCAGTAACACTATAGCCAGAATGCTAAAATGGTACCGATATATGCAAATTTCACCCTTGGCAGTAGCCCCTCCCTGCCCCACCCCTCCACTAATGGTTTATACACATATCCCGTCAGGGGAGCTTGACAATATATTACACCTGCTCAGGAGAGCCCGGCAATCTTCTACTTTATTTCTTTTTCAACGAACATGTCTGCCACTCCCCCCGTCCCTTCTTTATTATCGGAAATCAGTACGTGAGGTCAGAGGGGCGGTGGCGGGAGGGAGCTGGCCCCTCCTCAATTTTTTAAGGGGGAACTCGTCCCTCTCTCGTCAGCTACACTGTAGCACGGCGCCCATTCGACAGGCGCTGGGGGTGCTTGTACGGGAGGCAATTCAACTCTCGAATTTTTCAATTAATGATTTCATTGTGATTAATCAGTTGATGTGGGAGGATTGAAGGCCGGTACCCGGCCGAAACGTCAGTAAAATCTTTCTAATTTTTCCTACGTGCTTCTGTTATTTGACCGGTTTCAATGGCGAAGCCTGTGATTCAGCGCTTCATTGGTATATATATATATATATATATATATATATATATATATATATATATATATATATGACGTTTTGTGTTGTTTGCGTGTTAGTCTGCGCACGCTACACTCAAAAACTTTTAACACCTTTAAGGGTGTAAATGTCCTGTCCCATGGGTGACACCCGTTTTGGTTGTATTCATACACCCTAAGCAAATGGTGCCAAGTAACACCCCACAAAGGAAAAAGTGAGTGAGTTATGGGGTTTTACGTGCCAAAACCACTTTCTGATTATGAGGCACGCCGTAGTGGAGGACTCCGGGAATTTTGACCACCTGGGGTTCTTTAACGTGCACCTAAATCTAAGCACACGGGTGTTTTCGCATTTCGCTCCCATCGAAATGCGGCCGCCGTGGCCGGGATTCGATCCCGCGACCTCGTGCTCAGCAGCCCAACACCATAGCCACTGAGCAACCACGGCGGGTAAAGGAAAAAGTGTTAACATGCTGACACCTTGCCTATGGGTGGTTAATAAAAAGCACCCTTTAAGACATGGGTGTAAAACAAACGACACGCTTCTTATATGGGCATACCCTTTCAATATTCGTTTAGCATGGACACCACCTTTCCAAAAAAGATGTTATCCCTGCAAGCAAAAATTTAAAATTTAATTATCTGGTTTTAAATGCCAAAACCACTTTCTGATTATGAGGTGCGTTGTAGGGGGAGATCCGGAAATTTGGACCACCTGGGGTTCTTTAACGTGTACCTAAATCTAAGTACACTGGTGTTTTCCCATTTCGCCCCCATCGAAATGTGGCCGCTGTCGCCGGGATTCGATGCCGCGACCTTGTGCTTTATGGCTCAACACCATAGCCACTAAGCATACACGGCTGGTCCCTGCAAGTATTTTAGCTTTCACTACCGCCGTGTATTTAATGGACCACCTAGGTATTGTAAGTGCTGCCTAACCTTAGCTATGTAACTATCTTATTCAGTATATGAGCCAGAATGTGAGAGGTGTGGCAACATTCAGGGACCCTTTCAGGGAAAACATTTAAGATTTCGCGATTGTAGCACGGCACGCACCCCATGCTTATCGTCATCTTCCTCTGCAGTGGCAGTACACTGCCACCAGGCAGCACAGCGTTACAACAAAGCATGCTGCACTAAGGACACAGGATGTCCCACTGCTTAGCACACGAGTATAATGTAAATGCGTGTACTGCCAGCGTTAATCATACTATAGCCTTGTTAATTTAAGCCCGTAAAATTAGGGTGTAAATTAGAAGAACTGGTGCGTTCCAAGGGTATTTTCATGTGGAGCACCATTTTGGAAAAGGGCGTTTCAAGGGTGTTTACAAGGGCGAAAAAACCACAACACCCCGATTACACCCATAAAGGCGTGAAAATTTTAAGAGTGTACACTGGTCGCCGCCCTATGAGGGCCCTCCACTGCGCTTTGTCGGAAATCATTTATGCTTTATGCTTTATGCTTTATGCTTTATGAGAAATTATTTATGCCATCCCATCAACAGGCAACGCGAGCTTAGAGCAAGAAACGTTGCCAAATTGGCCAAATGCTGAAAACACCCATATTACAAAGGTACAGATGACAAGGCGAGTCTTCGCGTCTATCCTCCACTAAGCAGTGTTTCACTAAGGAGCTAGCCTAGCAAGAAATTCTTCCAAGTGAGAAGTAGGCGAACAGATATCTCAGACGGCCGCCTTAGCGACGAAATGAGGCAGCATAAATGTAACTCTTATTTTTTTTCATAGGATAATTTCACCCTAACGGTGCAACTGCGCGCTTTGTGCCGCAAGGATCTCCGTAACAAAGCACACGGTCGCTTTGTACGAAACATTGGGAGGCTCAAGGCCCGTGAGCTGTAAACTTGTCTAAGAAAAAAAAATAGTCGATAACGCCAATGCGCGGAATTTATAGCATGTCTTCACGATATGCCACATATTAGTGAAACTTATTTAAACTATCATATGCGATTCCACAAATGTAAGTATGCTGCAAAAAGAAATACAAACGCTGGATTGTCTGCCTATAGGTCTTGTGTTTACTGATTTCCATCGAAGGCACCTGCTTATAGCGCCTGCGGAACGTGTCACCCACGACTGCAATGGCTGATGGGGTCTGGCACCGTGGCTTTTGCAATCGACATGCGGATCAATTTTTAATCCTAGTCAGCGGTTGATTTAGTAATTCGTACGTGCACCTGTAATGCTGATTTATATGACCAGCATACAGAAAGCACAAGACTGTGCTTCCATGCTGAGGTCTCTTTAATAATCGGCTAGCTGCATGGCGCATTTTGCATTTCGTGGTGAATGTAGATTATAACAACGTTTTGGATCAGTACTTCCTTGTTTCGTCCAGAATAAATCAAATCAAGGAAACAGCAATCTTCGAGATTAGAATGGTGGCGCCATCTCTTAGTGTAACCGCGAAATAAGGCGCCCACCTTATCTGGAATCGCTGCAAACAACGCGCGCTTCTGATTTATTGAACAGAGAGGTGGCGCCGTCTCGTAGTAGAGCGGTCAACTAATCCGCGCACACACTGTAGCATCGATTCAGGTCAGTACACGCCGATTCCAACACCGCGTACTTCTGATGTGTTCCAGAGGAAGAGGGCACCGTAAAGCAGGCAAGAAATGTACCGGGAAACAGAACTAATTTGCGCACGGTATTTGAGCTAAAGTCATGATGCCTGGCCCGCTTCGAGGAAATTTGATAAGTATTAATAAAGCAAAGGTTGTTTTTTTTATTACTTATTCGATTACACATTACAGTTACTCGAGCAAGTAATGTCCACCTCTTCCAGGTGAGGAACTAGAATGGTGTTATCTTCCTCAAGCATATTTTACGTTATTTTCCAGTTGCTTCAAATCTTCGCAGATGCGCCTGGTATACAGCAACGTAAGTAAAAACAGCCGACAGCAAAATTGAGCCGACGGTCGCCTTAGAGGCGCCAGCATAGACAACAATGGTGAAGTTTCTCGCGATTACTAATAGAAACTGGGCTCCAGTGTGGAGCGTAAATTGAGATACGCAAGCTGGGTGCTCGTGGTAAAAGCTAACTCACTTCGAGGAAATTTGATACGTACTCTTCTTTACACTGCATATAGGTCCAAATAAATATTCATTTGTTCCTCCCCGCATAACTCGTCGTACCTTTCAATAAAGTTCTTCTTCGTCCTAACCGCTTTAGTTTCAGCTTTTTTGACACTCACACAACAAGCAAACAAAGCAGAGTCCGCACTTCAAGGCAACCCACATGAAATCTAACGGGTTCCTAGATTAGTCAATGATCTTGGCTAACGAATGTCGCATCAGGCTAGATGGTTCATATTAGAAGACTGGGGAACAGCTCAAAATATGAAAAAGACAAGACAAGGCACCACGCAAGTGCTCCGTGGTGTCTCCCTTGTCTCCGTGCTAGTTCATTGCGTTGTTACCCCGTCTTCTAATGTGAGCTAACTTTTAAAATGCTCTAAAAATAAACGCTAAATCAGTTTAGAGACCTGGAGTATTCTTTGAAAACACTAATTTCGTTAATTTCGCGCCAATAGGTTGATTATAGAAAGAGAATGGTCACCTTTACTTCTTTATTTTTTTTCATTTGGCGTCGAAATGGTAGCGCCGGTGCAAAGAAAAAATTTGCGGGCTTCTGAAGGGTCCTTTTTTGTGCGTTGACACCCTTCCTTTCACATATTTGGCACTCAGGTCTATTCTTAACACCCCATAATAACATCATCCCGCAATTAAAGGGTTACCACCCATAAGCGTTCTGGATGGGCGTTTAAAAAATCTACGCGTGTTGCTGCGACCATTCCGCAGCCCATACGACAGGCGTCTTATATTAAGGGTACTCGTAAACTAATTGTCGACTTCGCTTACAGTGAAATCTGTCCTAACAGCTATAGGGATGTTAAGGACACGTTTGAAGAGCATCGAACGTATTTCTTTTTTTTTTTTTTTTTTGCGACGCAAGACTCAATCTGATACAGGACTTCTTACGAAATCAAACACCTTGCGGATAGAAACATCTTAGCTTTATACAGAATCAAAGAGTTAGGGCACTGCCGTAACTCAAAGCGCCTCCATATTGCGTTTCTGCCCATTTACGAAGAAAGCTAGTTATATTAAATGTGTTGCTGGGCTTGGGCAGTTGAGGAATAGCAGGAAACCATCACCCAGGATTTGGAACAAATTGTGTGTAGAGATACCAACATTACAAGTGTCGTGGTACATCTGCCGCAGGGCAATGTGTATAGACTGTGTGGCTTCTTCGCGAAGTTCATGGAATCCCGAAGTTGTGGGTACATTTTTTTCGCAAGCTATCAACGGATCAAATAATTGCCATTCGATTGAGTGTACGTAGCAATTTTAAGTAGAAACGCTGGAAAGTAGGACGTGTTTAAGAAAACTTTCATTTTGTGCAAGCTACGTCACATAGCCTTCTTTACTCTTGTTAATCCTAGATTTGAACTCGACCTAATTCCTTCCTACAGGATGTTTCCACAACCCTCATTTTCTCAGCTGCGGGTTGCCAAATCAGCATAAGGATGTTAGCCATGTATCCACAAAAGCTTCTCCGCCTTACACTCGCAAGAGCACCTACGTGTTCCCGAAAATCCTTATATTCATCCAACATACCTCCAAAATTGGCTCACTTTTTGAATTTCTCGCATTGTAACCTTCGAGGAAACCATGCATCGGACGCCATATAAATGCCGCTCTGGATCGATACACCACTAGACGTACTGATAGAAGACATTTATTCGACCTCTCTCATCGACTCAAATCACTGTTTTTCGGAACAACCCATGTATCTTTACAATTTTACTTTGGAAAGAAGAACACGCGATCAAAGTGGCACACCTATTCCAAACGGGCATCTTCTTTAAAGGGGCCCTGAATCACCCCTCGAGCTTGGCGAAAAAACGCAGTCCGCGGATAGCGTACGCTGCTGTGACCAGCTCGGCCAAATTTCGCAGTCATGCGCGGTGCACGGAGCTCGCAAGTGGAGCGCGAAGTCACCTTTCTACAGCGAAGTATGCGGCTAGCCGATTTGTGCGTCCGTCAGTCTGTAGCTCGCCAGTACGCCAAGAACTCCTCCGGCGCAATCCAATGCGCATCCTCGAAAAAAAAAAAAAGAAAGGAGAGAACGAGAGGCTCGCGATTGGCCAACACTGCCTAGATAGCGCAAGGCCTGTTTGCTCCGATCCTTGACCTCACGCCGCCTGGCCCGAAATTTCCATTTACAAGGCTGACGTATGAAAGCGGTGACGTCAAAATCACTGTTGCCTAATCGGGAGCATCCACGTTAGAATCTATAGCAATCGGGCCAGGTAACGTGAAGTGAGGGATCGGAGTGAAAAGGCCTTGCACTAAATAGGTTATGTTGGATCATCTGCACCAATATTGACATCGTTGCTCTCCATCACAGCTGAGCGCGCACGCAGCAGTTTCTCACCGACTCCGAACGCGTCATACGTACTCGTTAGGAGGAAGCAGCTTTCGATCAGCACAGCCGCGAGCAGAACCAGGACCGAGCTCGCCTACGCCGTGCCGATGCTGCAGCCCGGAATCACCGCGTATAGGATGTTCGATTGCCAATTACTCCGCTTCTGCCGAACGCATTGAAGTACTTTTTTGCCGCAAATATTCTGAAATAGTCTAGTTTAACTTCAAATGCATTTCTCGACATGAATAAAGAGTGGTTTAGGGCCCCTTTAAAGCTGTCTTTTGACACGCCATACTTTCATTCCCCTCGATAGGATCACAAAAGCACTGCCCACCTTAAGATTCGTCAACCGCGTGTTTGACGGTAGCACACCACAAGCAACCTTCATGATACAGCCCGTTTAGTGTCTCTTCACCCCCACTCCCCCCCTCCCCCCGCCGCACTCTCTATATCTCCTATTTATTGTCCCTGTTTGTTTATATATATATATATATATATATATATATATTATCTTTTTTTTTGAGAATGGCGGTTTTACGGTTGACGCAAAATCTCCTGAAGCCTAAAGCTCGTCGCATTTTTTTTTTAATTTATATATGCAGCAAAGAAAGCGAAACCTTGTCATTTCAAATGGTGCAGCTAGTCCAGTTTCTGGCACTTCCTCCTCGCTAACGAAACGACCACAAAGTTCCCAATAGCAGGCAGAAAAAAATGAAACGAGCGGGAATGCGAGCGGCGGAAACGGGAGGGGGTGATTCCCGAGCAGTGCACCATTACGGCACCACACTCTGACACAATTTCTGGGATTGTGCGCGCGTGAGCGCTCACTTAGTAGCAAAGAACAGTGCACGCGCGGAGTCGGTGATGTTCACCATCAGCGTGCGTCCATGTAGTGAATGAAACCACGGACGGAACAATGCGCTTATGACTTTAAACGCACCAGTGAGCATCGCCCGTCAGCATTACGTACGTTCTAAGTTGTTCGCTTTGCGAAGTTCTCTCCTTGTTTTAGCTTTGTTGCCTGTCTATACTTTCACGAACGGACCCGTGTCGAGAACAATCAGAAATTGTGGAATGCAGCCGCAACTCACTGATGTGCAGGAGCTATCGAATTACTCTAAAGGCTGAACGGTATGAACGTAGCCACATAGGCAAACTTCTTTATTTGCTTCTTCTTCAAAGAACTTAATGCAAGCATGCTGACAGAGCTGCCAATGTTAAGAGGTGCGATGTAGGTATGCTACTCAGCTTAGCATTGAGGCTTCATCGTCATAAGGGTTTCCTGCTTTGATTGAGATGCAGCCATCAATGTTATCAATTTGCAGAAACAAATGCTATTTCCTAAGCTTACGCACCATGTGGCAACTACCATAGCAACCTGTGTGCATCTACCGTGTAGCTCGCTGATCGCTGCATATCGATATATAGGCGTTTGATAGAAAATGAAAGACAAATAAATGAAAGTGTCGCGGCGATTAGGCGACGCCCATTATGCGTCAAAAAGAAAGATCAAACGTACGCGTGCGTTTAACCTCTCCCCGCCCGCACCCACCCCACCTTCCATCACCCAACCCCCTTCCGCATATGGAGCATGAACAAAAAATGCGCAAAGCAGCGTTTATATGGTTTAAGCCCACAAGTGCTGGTAGCCTTCAGTGTTCAGCCAGTGCTCCTAAGGCCACAAAGCGGACTCTCGACTTTAAATGTTCTCTCGGAGAATAGCCGCTGCAAGGATGCATCCGCCCGAAATTGAGACACACCCTCCCTCACTCTCTCTCGTCCCCTTCTTTCTCGAGCGTCCCTCATCCCTCATGTTTTGAGCCCGCCTTCCCCTGCGCTCCGGTGGCAGACGCGAATGCCACCGCCGCATCTGCTCGCGATGCGTCAAAGCACGCGGATAAATTCGAGAGCGGATAATGGCGCGCCAGCGAAAGCGTAACGACCGAGCTGAGGCAGGGCGCAGATGCGTCGAAGACGCGCGCGCGCTATATGAGCTCGCCGCGAGGCGGGGAAGGGGACGCAGTATTACTGCGTCGATGCGGCGCAGGCAGCAGCGTCCGAGACCGCGATCACGACGCGGGTCGGTCACCCACATCTTCCCAAAAGCAACCGCCCGCCCTCCCCACCTCCCCCTCGGAGTACTGGCTGCCGCCAGCTATGCCTTCCGCGCGGTCACGATGTGACCTTCCGAGCCACTCGGGTCGCCAGGCAGCGGTCGATTGCGCGAGCGAAAGGTCAAGGTCCCTTCCTATAAAGAGAGTGCAGTGCACGCCGCCGAACAACGGTCGTCAAATGCCCCGCAGTTCTGATCTCCTACCGCCGGTGTTGTCTGTCGCTTGCGCTTGCCTTGTTTTATTGTTATGCTGTTCTACTTTGTTTTCTTCTTACTTCGTGTCCGTCGAACTTTCCCTCCTTGGATGGTTATGAAACCTTCCTGAAGCACATGTCAGGGTCAGTAACACCTGCACGCTGCTTAAACGACGCCGCCATAGACAGGCTCCTGCCCTGGCAACGTTGTTGTTGCTTTTCCGTACGCGCAACAGCTGTGAGGATTGAGTAAGCTGGCAAACAACTGGCGTGCAATTCTGTCAAAATTAAAATTAAATTCTGCTGTTTTGCGGGCCAAGAACCACGACTTGATTACGACACACCGTACAAGGCGACCTCGAATTACTTTGACCACCTGGGACCTTTTTTTTTTTTTTTCACGCGCATCCAATGTAGGGTACGCGGGTGTTTTTCTATTCCGCCCCTATCGTAAGGCCATGGCCGGAACGGAATCCGCTACCTCGTGTTCAGCAGCCCAAAGCCATAGCCCCCGATAGACCACGAGGAGTGGGCATGTTTGTTGTGGATGACGTAGGCGTGGTGCCACAAAAGGAGCACGCGGTCAAGACATCTGCAATTAAATATTCTTTTTTTAGTTTATAGTCAGCGCGCAGCCGGTAGTCAAACATTTCCTCGCATTTCGCTGGTGGCACTTTATCTGCATAGTGCTGATTAAGTACACGAGCGGCCTAAAGACAGTTTATCTGTTAAACAGATAAGCTGTTTAACAGATGAACTGTAACCAAAAACAAAGGCAGGGAGTACGTACCATTGTCAAGTGTCTTATTAGTGAATGTGTAGCAGAGTAACTGAACAACAATTACGAGTCACATGCATAAATATAGTTCATTACTTGGACTCGATGGTGTCTCCCAGCATATGGTGTACGGAGCGCCTATAAAAGCCACAAATGAACCAGCATAGACAACACCAAACGGCTGGTGGCATGAATGTTTACCTAAGTTAAAACAAAGGTAATCAGTGTCCTGCGCCTACATCTGGCCGTATACCACCGGGCGCTTTTTTTTTTTTAGTTTTCAGAAAAGGTTCGCATTATCTAGCTCTGTACGTCTTGACAATGCACGCTAAAAAAAAGAAGTACTCTACTGGTAATAAACTGTTTTCGATAACATATTACAGGCGAATAATACTTATAGGCGATTGTATTAGCACTTCTTTCTTCACCAAATCAGCAATAAACAATATATTGAAATTTTCGAAGTTGACAGTCGCGCGCCTACGTGTTTGTGTCACTTGAACTGAACAACTCATGTTGAAAAATGTTACCTCAGCTTATAAAGCACGTGGCACTACACCCTCAATTCGAGCTCTCTTGCCTCTGCATATGATTTTGTCTGAGGTGCACTCACTCATCCTAGCTGTATTTAGCTCACCTATTTAACACACGTATAAGACGGCTCTGTGAATACAGGCCTCAGAGCGTGCTCAGAAAAATCTCAAGCCTTGCATCATTCCCCTTCCCCTTCTTAAGGAACTCTACAAACCCTTTTCAACTACCAAGATTGAAACGAGCACCAGGCTTTGTTGTAAAACGTCACAATGTACTACACCATGGGGACTTTTCCTGTTTTAAACACCAGCAAGTTTCTGCACGAGCATACTAAGCTTTGTGGCTGTTCGCAGATCGTGTGTGCACAAGCACGCACCTTTCCGAATTGTATGCATGCATGCAAAACATCTCAGGACAATTACCGAAAGTAAAGACTATAATAGTCTTCGGTTTACATTACGAGAGAAATCTCTCTGCCAGCGACCCGCAATTATACGTTATTTGCGCATGCCTTCCCACTCGCACTGTGAGCCCGTGCGGCGCCGGAGATATTGTTTGTTACAAACCTGAGGCGCTATAACATCGCGCAATGAATTAATGTCAGTTCTGGCTTTCCCACCAAGTACTGCAGGCAGCAACATCGAAAAAAAAAATGAAACCAACAAGCAAAGGCCACGCCCATCTCGAATGTTCGGGCACATCTCGGCCACACCCCAGCATCGCGCCATTATTACAACGCAAGCAACAAGAGATAGCCGACCTTCGGTCAGCAGCCGGACGGGGGTCGGCCGACCTTTCGAACCGGAGCGCCGAGACGGTCCAAGTGCAGAGCGTGACCCCAAAGACCCCGATTACGTGACCCCTCCGAGATCCTAGTGCACATTTCCTATGCGCCGGGTACACGTGCTTCTGCACAGGCGACGCGGCATACCGTGGCTTTCTTTGGTCACGTGGCCGCACCGCCCTGTGTACGTTCCGCTTTTGAGGCATCCCGGCGCGACGCCCCCGCAGCAGATTCCGGGTCCCACAAGCGATGCGAAGCCGAGATAGTGAGACAGAGACGTGCTGGAGCTCAAAGGTCTGCTTCCAACTCATCCAACGTGCGCCACACGAGCGTCTGTAGTCGGCCGGCAGACCATCACCATAATGCGTGATACTTAGTATCACAGGTTTCGAACACGAACGCTGCTAGACGAACGCTATGAATATGGCCAGTGGCAAACACCAGAATACTAGTAGGGACTTAATCGCTTCGGCCGCATTTGCCATAGACAGACGCGCAAGCTAATCCCTCTCTTTGTAGGCCAAGTCACACAGCCTGGAATGGCAATCCCAACATTTTCGAAGAAAATCGCTAGTATGCAATACTCGTGCAAAGATGAATGCTGCTCTTGCCCGTCACAGGTCAGGCACTGGTTCTGCATAGGGAGCTATAAATACAGTCTTTTTCTCATTTCATTTTTCATTTTTAAAGGACCCAGGGCATTACATAAGGAGGGGCTGCATTTCGTGTAGAATAACGCATAATAGAAATACAAGCGCAATGAACACAAACATTGGAAACGTGGAGGGCTAAACAGAATAAGTATTTTCTATTGAATCTACAAGCACATTATAAACAGCCTGTGGCAGATGGCGTAATTCTAACCATTGAATTCGATTAACCGCAGAGGCGGACATTACATACACAACCAATCGAAATCCCTAACAGAGTAAAGCAAACTTTAAATAGCTTGTACTTTGATTATGATACATATTACAATTTACGGATTGTGGGTGTGCGTTGCCAAAGCATATTCACTTAGAACGAATTCTGAGGATGGCGTCGCAGCTTCGAGATAGGTGCCCTCTAACTGCCAGCAAAAGTGCACTGTATTTTTTCGTAGTTTTTTGTATTAAAGCAGTGCTTCGTGCATTGAAATAAAAAGCTAAGCGGAACGCCATGTATTTTTGTCTCGCACCACTTCCGTAGTGAAGATCTCGGAACTCGTGTCATCCTTGCGAATTCGTTCCGAATGGATACGCCTTGCGAACTCCTCCGCTGCAATTCGCAACTCGCAACATGTGATATCAAAAATTTGCTGAAAACTGAATCAGCGAAGTGTTAGTAATAGATCGAACACGCATTTCGATTTCTTCCGCACATAATGCCGATTTTTGGAGTAGTCCTCTCAAGAAATATAATTACGCTATCTGCAAAGAGGCACGTTTTTTTTTTTTTTTTAGATTGCGTGTAGTCTATATACATATATATATATACAGTCTCGGCCTGTGGGCCAGTCTTCATCAGGGCTTATAAAAAGTGTATACAGGGTCTGTCCTGAAAGTAATCTCAGTGAATTTAATGTGACGCGACTGCACGTCCGAGCGCGGTGTAACCGGTTGAAACTGGTAGTGGGGGAACCCAGCTAAGCAGCGCTCCGTCGCTCAGTGTGCTCCGAGCATCGGAGTCAGTAGAAAGGGCCTGTCCATGAGAGTTGTTTTTTATTCTTGTGCAAGTGAAAATTCAGCGCTCTTTAGAACAAAGTTTTGCGATCAAGTTCTGCGCAAAACTTGGAAAGACCGCTGCGGAAACTGTTACTATGCTCAAGACTGCTTACAAAGAACATGCCCCGTCAGATCGACAAGTGTTTCGGTGGCACAAGGCCTTTTTGGGAGGCCGGGAAGATGTCGACGGCGCCGGACGGCCACCACCGACCACCATGGCTGACAATGCGACGCGAGTGAGGGAACTGTTGAACTCAGACCGACGATTAAGTGTTCGCTTAATGGCCGACTTGTTAAACGTTCCGAAAACTCAAGTTCATGAAATCAATACAAGTGATATCGCCATGCGGAAGGTGTGCGCAAAAATGGTTCCGAAAGTGCTCACTGATGATCAAAAGTCACGCCGCGTTGAAACTAGCCAGGAAAACTTCGACATGTGCAAATGTGATCGAAAATTTTTGGACAACGTCATTACAGGTGACGAGACTTGGGTATTTGAATATGACCAGGAGACCAAAAGGCAATCATCGGAGTGGCACACGCACTCGTCCCGTCGCCAGAAAAAGCCAGGATGAGCAAATCAAACATCAAGATCGTGCTCATCGCTTTTTTTTTTTTTTTTGACACCCACGGACTCGTTTATCACGAGTTTGTAGAACCTGGAACCGCTGTGAACATCAAATTTCCTGTGGAAGTCCTCAACAGACTGAAATGCAGGGTTCAACGTATCCGGCCGGACATCGCAGAAAACTGGAAGTTTCACCACGATAATGCGCCGGCCCACAGTGCCTTCATCGTCAACGACTACCTGGTTAAAGCAGGGGCGCCAACGATCTCGCAGCCCCTGCACAACCCGGACTTGGCTCCCCCCGACTTTTTTCTGTTTCCATGCCTCAAAACACCTCTGAGAGACAGGCATTTTGGGACAGTGGACGGGATGAGAGAGAGAGAGAGAGAGAGAAACTTTATTGATGCTATCAAAGGGTTTAGCGGTGAGCCGTCTTGCGCTTGCTGCCTGGCTCTTCAGCGGAAAATGCAGTCACACAATTAGCTTACTCCAAAAATCGACAGATCAAGTAAGCAGGATGATTACGAGAGTTTCAAATAGAAGACATGGCTTGAAAGAGGCAGACACGATCAAGTTGGTTAAATGTTTAGTGGTCAGCAGAGTCACATACTCGCTACCTTACCACTTGATGAACAAGCTAGAAAGAGAACAAGCAGAAACCATACTAAGGAAGGCGTACAAAACGGCACTACACCTACCGAGGAATACTTCAAACGACAAGCTACTGCAGCTAGGAATATACAACACGTTCAGCGAGCTGGCAGAAGCGCAACTAAACACACAAATAGCGAGACTTTGGCAGTCGGCTACAGGAAGAATGCTCCTAAAGAGACTAGGATACGATACGAAAGGGGCAATAGATCGAGAGGCAGATATCCCGGACGGGATGAAAGCAGCTTGCACCGCAGCATTAAAGGTGATTCCGGAGTAGGACTACCGCAACGCATTAGAGAGCTGGAAGTCTCGCCGAAGCCGATGTATCGACGCAAAAGGAGAGTATCTTGAAGATTTTTAAACACTTGTAATGATAAATTCAATAAATGATTTTTCATGGCCTTACTCACATTACTTTCAGGACAGACCCTGTATATATAGCGGTCTTGAAATAATGGAGCTCGGTTTGGTTGTGTGTTATACTTCAACTTACTGCGAAGCCCGATGTAGCAGCATAACATACCACCCAGCGAGCCGAAGCATTTGTCCAAATGCCATGTTGTCCTTCACGCACGTGACTATCTTGTGTGTTTTGACGTCACGACACATGCACCTCTTCGCAAACAGAACCGAAACTTTTTTGTCGAAAATCAATAAGACTGTTATTTAGGGGGTTCTGATGCATGCTAGTATTTTTACTGGGCTTTAGAGCTCTGTGGCATACACTTAACGCAAAAAAAAATGAAATGTCATAAATGTTATGCCAGCCGTAGTACTTCAAAGGGTAAGTGTACTTGGGAGAGTACAACAGAGTGACTATACAGGGACATGCATAGTGTACGAAAAAACATCATGTGCTTACCGATGCACTGTAATTACTCAAGTTTTGCAAAAAAAGAAGAATTAAATTTTAGAGCCTACGTCCTTCAGTGTAACACTCGGCACAGTTATTGCCTGGTGTTTAAGAAAAAGCGCAAAGTTGTCTTTGTTTATGAAGATGCAAGCTACTAAAGGACATGCTTTTTGTCCTCAAGTTAAAGCATACACAAGACGAAGACACATAAAGACAACACGGGTGTCTTCCTTTGGTGCGTATTTTAACTTGCGGCAAAAAACATGTCTTTTAGCATAGCACCAACTAGGCTAACAAGCAGTCCTGTTGCAAGCTACTGCCGCGACGGCGCCCGCATAAGCTTGCGTCGCCGCCTGCCGGCGGCTGCAGAAAGCAGCCGGTCATCAAGCGTTGCCGCGAGTTCCAGAGGAGCATGCGATACGCGGCAACCCTCCAAGACCGGCTTCATTGCGCAATTTACGCAATTTACGTAATGCAATGCGAATCCGCGCTGTGTCATACGTCAGAGTTCGCTCGCCACCAGTTCAGTAATAATTACTTGAACCAAAACGACCATTCTTCGACTATGCGGCTGTCAGTCGTGGGAGCCAAGCCCACCCCATGCAGACAAACACACTCCCACTGATTAGCTCTGTCTTTGATACGTAGGTACATAAATTTATCTCAGTATATGCGCAATTCATTCATAAAATGAACGTTGTTGAGAAAAACGTCGTTGCTTATTCTTATCAAGGTGCGCTACCTCTGCTGCTTTCCGATAGCTCATTTTTCAGAACACTGTAGTTATAATCACAGCGATGGCGGCCATGCCTAAGCTTCATCCAACCAGCGCACATTGCGCTTCGAAGGAGTGTACACTAGCAAAAAAAAAAGGAACCAGCACTGAGCCGCGTGGGCATTATACACGTTGTCGGCATTCGAACGCCCGGATCTACTCTTTATCCTGTAGGCACTTCGAGCTCTGCGCATGATGATCACGCTGCATGCTTCATTATATGGTGATTCGGCGTGTTTTACAGACAGTCAGTTTGCATCACACGTTGCTGTGCTATGTTGCTGTGTTTTCGTTCCTTTTCCTTTCTTTTTTTCTTTTTTAGAGCTGCTGTATACCGTTCAGAATATGTCTTCGGATCGTGCTAGGCATGAGAACGCCGCGTGTCAGGTTGACGGAAACTATCGGGATTGAATTCTATAAACAAAAGGTTATATTTCATTTTGGCTTTGAAAGTGGTCCAAAAGCACATGGACCATCGCTTGGCGCTGTAAACCGCAGAGCACCACGTAAACCAAAATGTCTAACGTCACGTGACCTCAAGCCCACACGAGGAGCGTTATTTTGCTTAGATACATAGGTGCAATGCTTAAAATTAAAGTTTATGTCCCTCTACTTATGTCTTCTTTTGCTTCAATGAGTATTCTTTTTTATTATTTTTAGATACCACGTGTTGAAAAGTAGGCCTGCCTTCGTGCGGAGCGGAGTGCTTCATTAATGTGACCTCAAGTAAACTCTCTCTAGAGTGGCACGTGCATCAATTCAAGTAGCGTGTTGGGAGCGGCACGTAGGTGCGGCTCTTTCTTACTCAGGAAGGGGCAAATGAGTTGCGCTGCTGAGGTTTGTTTGCGTCGTCATTACACCTGAGTAAACGTTCCTTTTTTTTTTTTTTGTACCACAACGTGCCTCCTCGACCGTCGAGAAGATGCTTCGATTTCGGCAGCAGCGTCAACAGACAGGCACAGATTACAAAGAGAAACGGCGATATTAAAGAACATGTCATATGACAGGCGACTGATGAAAAACTAGCCAATGACTCATGCAACCGCTACATGTTCTGGAGAAAAATTTGGGTCGTTTCTTTTTCATTCGTTTTTTTTTTTTTTTTTTTTTTTTGCACAATGCGACCGTAGCGGACGATATATCGTCCCGTAAAATCCATGCAAAACCGGCCAAATAACGAAGGCACCTCGTACGCAGTGCCAATCTTGTGTGTTACAGGATACCAAATGCGATTCCAGTCATAAATATTACTTGGTAACCGCTCCGAATTTCGGGAAATCACAGTGCGGATGAGGCTGCCCCATCGGCCTACGGTGGTGCCCCTACTATACCAATACCACTGTCAAGAACAGACAGCCACACGTCTTCGCTCACTCGCACGCGAGCTTACGCCAACTCTGTGGAACACCAGTGCATTCACGAACGCACGTCTCCCCAGATTGGATCCACGTCGGCAACTCCGCCTACCACCAGGGTTACCACGAGCGGAAGCAACACTGGTGTGCCGCCTGTGGCTCGGCGTGGTATTCAAGAACTCCTATTCCTTCCGCATTCGAATGGCCGACAGCCCTACTTGCGACACCTGCGGCTGCGACGAGACGATCGAGCACCTGCTTTGTGACTGTCCGTTTTACAATGTGCCAAGAAAAGTGCTCGTGACCGCGCGCGAGAAGCTGGACAATCGCCCTTTCACAGACGAAAAAGTTCTAGGACATTGGTCCAGACAGGTTTCGGCACTCAAGGCTTTGTTAACCCATTAAAGACCAGCGTGACCATATGGTTACGTTAGTCTGCACAGTGGATTTCAATTAATTATGATAGGCAAAACGGCACCAAAATCGCCTTTGGCATGCCGTTAGACAGATGACAGTTCTTTTTATGGATACCAAGTGGGAGCAGGTGCCCGTCGTTTTGTGGGAGCCCCTCGCAAGGGCGGGAATAAGTGTTGCTGTGCGAGTATCGTCGCCATGCATCTCTCCAAGGGGTAATGTTGTTTTTTTTTCACTACTTGTTTGAGCAATAGTGGGATATGCTTACCTCCATATTGCTCTTTGAATATGTGACCTTCGATGAGCATTGGTGAAAGATTAATGTTTGATTTGTCCATGAACGAACGTGTTATCTTGCGCGTTGCCATATGGTCACGCTGGGCCTTTAGGCTACCTAACTTTGTTTTTTTTTAACTGCATTATTATCTCTTGCACGCCTGCTTGCATGTTCCCGCAGTAGTTATTTCTTATTTTATTGTCTGAATAGGTTGATGTTGGAATAAATAGCGAAGATACTCGAAGAAGACGATGACAACGTTTCAGTGATTTATATCGACCCGCGAGAGGCTAGCACCTATTCGGATGAAGAGTCGGCCGATGAAGACTCAGGCGGGCTCATTGACAATCTAATCGGGCGGCAGCTATGAGCCGGCGCTGAAACTGTTTTCTCTGACGGACGCCGCATTGGTGGATCCGACTCGGACGAAGACGACCCCTGCGGGCTAGGTGACGGAACATGAGAGGTTTCTTCTGCTGTAGTTGATTCGGCCATTCCTGCGAAATTATCCACTGCTTCTAAGTGGACGAACGGTGATCTCCAGAAAAGCCTTGGCATATTTCCCTACCCAAACTTTGCTACTTACAGGGACTTTTCACCTGTTGAGTTGTTCGAAATCTTTTTTGACGAAGCCGTCGTGGAGCTGCTAGTCGAACAAACAAGAAAGTATGCGTTATTTTTCAATATGCCCGATCCGGAGGTTACCAAAGAAGAATTAGGTTTTGTTGGAGTGATCGTTTTTTCCGGCTAAAACCGCTTGCCAGGGAAAAAGTGCCATTGGGACAGCGGCTTGGATATGCGCAACACGATCGCCTACAATGCTGTGCGAAAAAATCGCTTCGTACAGATAATGCGATTCCTGCACTGGGCGAAATGCAAGCCTAACGCTTAGTGACAAGTTGGCAAAGTTGCGTCCATTGATGGCACTCTTGAAAGCAAGGTTTCTGGAGCACTTTCAACCTGTGCGTCACCTGAGCTATGACGAAAGTATGATTGAGTAATATGGTCGTCATGGTTGTAAACAGTTTATATGCGGAAAGCCTATCCGCTTCGGGTATAAAGTATGGTGCCTAAATGCCAAGAACAGATACCTTGTAAACTTCAAAGTGTATCAAGGCAAGCAGGGGATCCCGGAACATCTGAAAAATATGAAAAGGACTTCGGAAAAGCAGCGGCGCCACTTCTTCAAATGGTGGATGAACTCGCAGCAGAGACGCACGACCTTCCTTTCTTTTTCTATTTTGATAATTTATTCACAGGCACGCCGCTACTCAGGCATCTCAAGGCGCAGGGCTACGAAGGCACGGGCACAGTGAAGCAGAACCGTGTTCCCAAAGAGTGCCCTATCGCTCGACCACAACTCGCCAAGCGCCAACCTCGTGAGCACGAAGAGCCCGTGCTGAGCGACAATGGGATAATTGTTGTGCGCTGGATGGACAATTCTGCAGTAACGATCGTAAGCACCCTTCATGGCGTAGAGCCAATATCATCTGCAGACAGGTACTCTCGTGTTCAGAAGAAGCAAATCAAGGTGGCCCGCAAAAAACACTGTTGCTCAGTACAAGTTTTATGGGAGGTACGGACCAGATGGATGCAAATGTAGGCGCCCATAGGATTGTAATCCGTGGCAAAAAGTGGTGGTCACCGATTTTCACTTGACTTTGTGATGTATCTATCAGCAACGCTTGGGCGCTAATTCGTAGCACAGGATCCAACGTCACGCAGGTGGAATTCCGCAGGCAAATTGCACAAAGCTAACTGATGCGATGGGACAATGAGCATAGAGGACCTGGTCAACGCAGAATCCCAAAGACTGGTGAGGTCCTGACTGGTACACGGTATGACCAAGTGGCCCACTTTGTTGCACCAATACCTAATGGCAAGAGGTGGAGGTGTGCATGAGATAATTGCAACAGCGCAGTGCACACACAATGCACAAAGTATGACGACGGCACGTGTATTCCATGATTTAAACCACATCACACTAAATAAGTGCTCGAATATTCGCTATGTATGTTTTTTGTGATGTTTCATGGCTTGAAATAAATGATTTTCACTTCGCGTATTTTGCTGTAGCGTAAGGGCCCAGTGTGACCATATGGTCACGGGCTATATTTCGAAAACTAATTAGGCAAGAGTAATAATTTTTTGCATGTGAATTATTAGTACAAAGATAAGTTAATATATTATATTTATTTCAAGGTAGCAAGAAAAAAAAGAAACCGGTCCCTAATGGGTTAAGTTTTTAAGGGCTTGTGAATTGTGCGACCGCCTTTCACTGCTGTAGCGCTTAGCAGCACGTACTGTGTGAGTTTCTCTCATTTTCTTTTCTCTCTTTCTCTATTTATTCCCTTTCCCCCTTTCCCAAGCACAGGGTAGCCAGCCGGTACTTACACTGGCAAACCTCCCTGTCTTTCCTTCCCTTTTGTCTCCCTTTCTCTTTGCTCATCCCAGAGCGTTCTTCACCCGGTGAGAGATCATCTGATTACACTGCGCCGCCGCCAGCTTCAATCAAGATTAACCGCAAAACTCGCATCTCTTTCACCCCTGCATTAGTACAGCGCTGTTCATCCTCGCGCACATAACAACATCGAATTTCTAGAAGACGCAGAAGTGCTATGCCGCGGACCTGCTCGCTGGGCCAGACAAGGGTTCCTTTTTTTTTTTCGGCACACCCAAACAAATAGCGTTACCTTGAAATAGCTCTATACTTCTTCAGTGGGCACGACTAAGCATCTATGTGCACGACTACGTGTTACGGAAGCCCCTCTCAGAAAAAGCGGCAGCGCTGATCGTGACACCAGAAAGCGCTTGCAATGGTGCTGGGTAGGTGGCGCCATCTTTAGAGCGAGCGGTTTACTATAATGCTCGCGTCTTACACGCGAGCGTCACACGGTGCGCTGCTTCACATATTCTTATTTATTATCCTTTCTTTCTTTTCTTTAAGAATGCGATTAGGACTACTGAGAAGTATAATAACTGTATTTTGTTTAAACGAAATCACTGGCAAGAAATTTTTTCTGTCGGCAGGGATATTTTTAGGCGGGAAGAGGGCAGGAGATTCTAGTGGCTGGATCGGCAAGTTCTCTAAATTTTCGAAGTCCAGTGAGTTCTCTTGGGGCAAATTCATTGAAGAGTTGTTACTACATTACCGCTTTCAATAATGGTCCTTGGCTTCTCGTACGTGTAGAAAATACCGTATCATTATGAACCAGCCGCACTATTTATTTTCGACTATTTTCAGCAAGAAGTAGCTACATGCAGGGATGTTGTTCATAAATTAATGAATTAAACAATTCAAGAATTTTTTATTTACTCGAAGACGAGAAATACTGATAGTGTATGACAATAGAGATGGTCCCAAGATGAAAGCTTGCACGGGAACCCGCAATTACTGGCGTAACAGCTGTAATGTTTTTGTCCCGAAATTATTTTTTTACACATCATGAATGCTTTACACATGCACACAAACCCGGATTTAAGTTCAGCAACGTCTTAATTTGCATATACAGAGCTCAACGTGTACTTCTCAGTGGATGCTCCTTACAACCCGTGCTGGAAAAAGGTTGAAAATAGCACCGCATGACAAACTACTTTGGTTAGGCCTATAAAGGTCTATTGGCAAATTGCATATACGCCCGCGTACTACAGGACGCTTGCTGTTAAAATAATAATTCCCAACCGCCATTTCGGCCGTAAACGGCACTGCCTAACACTCCCTAGTCGTATCTCACACACACCCAAACACACACACACACACCTATATATATATATATATATATATATATATATATATATATATACAAAATTACGACGGAACTCCACAGAAGGATCGCCCGGAGTAGGTTAACTGATAAACCAACGCAGGCGTACTACGGAAGAAATGCGTTCGGTACCATCTGCACAGGGACATTTTTTTTTTTTGTCCACTTTCATTTACTTCTCTTTGCCATATTTTTTCTACATTTCAATTAAATACTCTTGTTTTCCCGTATACATTCACTGGCTTAATTGTCCGCTGCTCCTATGGAGAAGACGTATCGCTTAAGATGTAATTTACAAGCGTGGCGTGCAATCTAATTTTTTTGTTGCCAATCACATATATGATTTGCTGATGACTGCATATATATGCCTGATTATGTGCTGTTCTTCAATGAAACTTTTGACAGCTTGTTTGTGCTTTTGTCCACGACCTCTGTTCCCTGAAGAAAATGACGCAGCCAATTTGGCGATGTTACGAGCAGCCTATCTATATTTGGCTCTTTTCTTGCACACTCTTAAAAACAGTTGCAACCTTCGGGGTGTATATTTGCCACACAACAATAATCGTCACCTATCATGCTCGAGTTTCTCTTCTTGAGTTTCCTTTCTGATAGGCTCATTGTTTCAAGCTAAAATGTTACCTTTGACTGATCATTATTATCAGAATCATAAAAAAGAGGATAAATCAAATAAATTAGCAATGTTCCACTATACAGAATGAACTTCGGCAATTTGGAGCACGAGCGCAATTTAGTCATTAAATTATACGATTGAACGTCCCAAAGTAATACACCGGTTATGACCGTAGTGTAGCGCTTCGGCCTCCTCTCCATGTGCTGCAGTTTGTTAGCGTGTGCCTCAATGTAAATACACGAGCGTTGTTGCATTTATTGTGCGCCGTTGACTGAAATGTACAGTCTCTGACAGCCTAAGTATCCAGTATACAAGCTCCACTGATAAAAACGCAGTGCCCCCCGGCCCTTCAACTCTGCAAGAAGCCAAGCTGGCTGGACTCCGCTCGCAGCTAGATTACTTTGGTAGACAAATAGTAGACAAATTCGAAAATAAACGCCAATTGGTTTCAAGCTAAAATATTAGCTCTTGTTCATCATTAATATCAGAATCACGCATACCATATGTCCAGACGTACAGGTTTCATCCTAAAGCCATCGCACCAGTTTTCACCCTATATAAGGGCACACCTGTACACAGAAAACAGCTGTTCTAAACGCTCAAAAGCACTCGCCGTCACGCAGATAGGCGAACATAATTAGCTGGCGAATTTGTGGAAACAGTTTGTGAATGGGACAGAGTACACGTAACCGTTTGTTCTGAGGTTTTCACCGACTATGGGATATGCCTTTCCGGCATAATCGACCATGAGCATTCTATAGGTCGATCGGTGCAAATAGGAACATAGGCTTGTATTTACATAAATGCTGCTCGTAAGAGAAAATTTGAGCCAACGTTGATGCTAGACATATTGTTAGTGACTTAGCGACGCCGCCAGCGAATTGCAAGCAGCACTTATGAATGAAAAACTTTTGTGAATTCGGTGCGTAGCTCATAAAGAAGTGACACTGAAAGGGATACACGTTGAAGTGCTGGCTGCGAATGAATAGAATTGAGTTTGGGCAAAAGCAAAGTACGCAGACTAACTCGAACTATCGAGCGACATCATTAGTATAGTTCCTATGCCACCGCTCGTTATTTAATGAAGAACATCTGTACCTGCGGGCAGGCGGTGGTTTATGTATGGTCCTTCCTCGCCGTTTGTGAAACCGGAAGCAGAATAAAGGTCCCTTGTGCAGAAAACTAGGCTTTTAGGCAAGTGAATACCGTAGCGGTTGCCTGTTACGCACGCTACAAATTTCGTGATTTATAGCGTGAAGAAAGGGGGTTACCCGAGGGGCCTTATCTTTAATAATCATATCATGAGAAGCCCACAATCAAGTACAGCGAGGTCAACATAGGGGAAATTACTCGTACTTAATAAATCAAAATAAGAAATCATAAATTATTGGAAATGAAAGAGGATGAAAAAACAACTTGCCGCATGTGGCGAACGATCACACGCATCGCATGCGTAATGCGAAGACGTGGGATCGTTCCCCACCTGTGGCAAGTTGTTTCTTCAGCCACTCTCATTGCCATTAATTTATCATTTCTTTAATTCAGTTAGTAAGTACACGTAATTTCCCCTATGTCGTCCTTGGCGTGTTTGTTTGTTGGTTTCTCATGAAGTGGTTTAGCGTAGTTTGACAGGCCTGCACAGGAAGCTCCGTCTATTTGGCATAGGGAACACCAATCTTATATTCCCAGTAGTCGCCCTCCACTTGCTTCAGCCAATGGGAAAAAAATATTGGTGTATCGCGCCACACGCAGTTTTTGTTTAGTATTTCTTTCATCATGATTACCCTGCTGTATAAACACCGTATTCCCCATAGCTACTGCATCCAATAACATCATATGACGTATAGGAAACACGGCTTTTTCTATATGATCTTATACGTTTCTTATCGGATTATTAGACATAGGTGTTATGGGGCATATAGAGTTTTCAATAGGCTAGACCCGGGTTTGTTCCCCTTTCACTGATACAACGCCGTTCTCGTCGTTTTTTACAACGTTGCCCGTCCAGTAGGCGCAAGATTGCTGTGCTATGCGCATGGTCGCTAGGCCCGAGAGGTGATTTTCACTAGATGTTGCACAAAGGTTATGGACCAGCACCGCTATGCTTCTTCCATGGGCACGGGCACACAGATACGCGCACGACTGACTGCGTACCTACGCAAGCACGCATAGCGCTAATCATGACGCCTCCACAATTTGCCACAATGCTGAGGAGGTGGCGCCATCTATCGACTACAACCTTCACTAAAGGGCGGTTAGCTTTCATCCCCACATTCAGCGCGCCTTCCCGTAACAGGTCATGCGGTTACCAACAAAACCACGCAACAACAAGCGCAGTAATGTGTTGCAACAATAGTCGATGCAGAAAGTGATTATGTTTGAAGAGCAGTGTGAGTTGGTCTTACACCTCGGTCTAAGTTCTTGCCTTTCTGCTACTGAATCTCCAAATTCTTTCATTTTCAAAAATCCAAAGCATGTTATTGCAACTGATACACTAAAGGACTTTTCACTAGTGTGTATTGGAATAAGGTTGAGTGGGCCGGACACCGTACGTCCTCCCCCTTACACGTCGCGGCACGAAAAATTAAGCGAGGTCAGGGTGAGCAAACTGGATTGGGGCGGAGACGTGCTCCGCGGTATATGCGACCTCCCAGGCAACACTCCTCACAGTTTTTACGACGTCCTCGCTACGTCTTCAGGACGACATTCACGGGTTCATCCTGAAAACATCTTTTGCAGGACTTATTAAAGATGCCTGATTGTCCAAGGAACGTCCACTACAGGACATTTTGAAGACATTTAGCGTTATCTTAGGAGAAACCCTGAAATTGAAAATTTTACGATTGTTTCGGTTAATGAATGAAAAATTAGGCGCTATATTTCATGTGACGTCGTTATACGCCATGGAGCTTGATTTTAATTTTTCTTTCGTTGAGCTAAGCTTTGATCAACTGCTCTTGATTCCTCACCAATGTTTTTGATTGAACCATTTTTTGTAACTTGTATCGTTTTGAGTACTCGCGGGCGGTAGCATTTGTGGTTGGTAGTGAAAGAGTGAACCAACAAGGTATCCCGCGATGTCAGCGACCAAGCCACGCCATTTTCTTCTTTTTTTTGCTGGCACCGTCGTGGCTGGCACATTGGCACTTTCGATTTGAAATGTTAAGCCAAGCTAGTCCAAGCCAAGTGCAGCATTGAAGAAAAACATGGCAGCGGACAGTCTTTTCATATTTTTCAGGGTGGCAGAATGTGGAACGCAGATTTGTATGGGGAAGAAATAGACGCATGAGCGCATGTTTTTAATTAGTGAACAACGTATACAGATTATCAATTACACAGTGAATCAGACGGAGTCGCGCGACTTTGCCACGGAGCTCTTTGTTTCGGATGGAACGGGTTTTTTAACTCACGGTGTCGCTTCGTCTGTAGAATAAAATCACAAAAGCTGTTGTCCACAGGTTTGTGACCTTTTATGTCGTGTCGCGAAAGTGGACACTTTCAACGTGATGATTTCAGCACTTCTGACCATCGCTTGTCCATCGTTCAACGTCACTGTAACGTCACTCTCAACCTCTCCGCGCTGTTTTTAAGAACAAGAGCATTCATTGTTCCGAACGTCCAAGCAATACGACGTTTTAGCACTGGCCGGCGGCAAATATCGCGCTGTCTCGGCCTCTAAGCTAGATGCAGTTATACTTAATATTTTCCTAAATCATGTCACGGCTAAGAAGGTGAAGTATATTCGTTATGGAAAAAATAAGCCTTCACTGGATTGATTTTGCCATAAAGAGCAACATTCGATAACCAGCATAAAATTACTGCACGAAGCACCAGCTTTGGTGCTTCGTGTAGTAATATTGTGTTTCAGTGCTTCCATATATGCGGCATAAGCTCTTTGGTTTATCATTTCTCTGTATCTGGATGTAAGTTGTTTTTGACAATGGTGCTGTTTCTTATTTCTTTCAGTGACTCCTACGGGCTCTCGCGCTTCTGGCTTTGTCACTTGGCTTTATCACGCTTCTTTCAACCTTTTTTGTCACTGTGACATGCACCGCTATTAAGTAAAATTAATAAAATGGTTTTGTGTACGTCACTATGGGTTTACCTTTTCATTTCGCGTGGCCCTCTGTAACAGGGCTCAAAGTTTGCTCTGTCAACCACAAAGTGCATGCTGTAGTTTTAATCATGAATTTCTTACTTAGTGGATAGAAAGCAGCTTACATTAGGTAATAAGATGACTGATTTTTACTGGGTGCAGCGAATGCCTAGATCTTTAATATGTTCTCAACACGTACTGAAAAAATCCTCGAATACTCTTCTGAGAACGTCCTGAGGATGTGCTGAAGCCGGACAACAGGACTTGGTAGGGATGTTTTGAGGCCCAAGTGGGGACGTCCTGAGGACGTCCAAACGTACTCAACCGTATGTCGCGAGGATGTCCTGCGGATGTCATTGTGTTGTCTGGGCTTCTTTTGTTGCGGCAGATCGATTGCGCATGCATACGCTCTTAGATTGGTGCTTTATTTTAACTGCAAATTTATGCTTACACCCTTTTGCCACGTATACATATTTGAGGCATGGAGTACACAACACGACGTTTTCAACTTTAACGCGACAGCGTTAAGGAGCTCGTGTCGCAGAAAGGTCGTGTCGTCGGCGTTGTTGTCGGCGGCGTTGGCCGTGAGCGAAAAATCCCGGAAGACAATCTAGAAATAAAGACAACTTGTAAGATGGGCTGGGTGAGACTCGAACCAGGGTCTCCAGAGTGTGAGACGGAGACGCTATCACTCAGCCTTGAGTTCGATGGTTCAAAGCGGGACAAAAGCGCCTTTAGTGAATGCGGTGTTGCCTTAGAAACGTGCCGTAGTAAGTTATACTGCGGTGTATATCGGTAATTGTGAGCATGTAAATTACAGAAGTCGCAGTTAAACGAGTAGCGAAGTACGTTTCCGCTACATTTCTTCTGCGGATGGATGGTTGGATGGATGTTATGAGCGTCCCCTTTGGAACGAGGCGGTGGATTGCGCCACGAAGCTCTTGCTATTATACTGCCTAATTTCCTACCTAGGTTAAACAATGAAAAAATAAAAAAACACTATGAACTGCCACGCCCAAATTTTCTGATCCCCTATTGCGAACTGTGCTTTTGTACGTCTCCGTCATTTGTCGTTTCCCTACTTTTCTTCCACCAATCCTCCAATCGCCTCTTACTTACAAGCCTGCACTTGGCGCACACGCAGAGCCATCTTGCGGCATACACAAAAGACCCCCTCCTCGCAATGTACGGCATCGCCCCGACAGGTGGCGCGCCACTCACGCGCTTCTCCCCTTCGTCTCGTTTGAGCGCATTGGGGCCGTGCGGGGACTGGTGCGAGGATGCCCCAATACCCTTGCGTTTGATAAGTTTTCTCGCTCTCTCTCCTTCCAACTTCAAGCGTGGGTCACTCGAACCCTCGTGTTTAGGCGACACGGCTCCTCTTTCCTCTCACAGCGCGATTCCTAGGTGCAGCGTCCCATGCGGGACGCCTCTGACGTGATAGCTGCGCTGTAGCGCGTCTGGTGGGAAAGCGTCCCCTGCAATGTGTGCCGTGCTGCTGGCGAGGAGTCATGCGTCTGCGTGGTGCTCCAGGAACAAATAATTAGAAAAAAGTTGTGCAGTGGACTTAGAAGTGTTTATATGAAAACTATGTATTTGTGTGACTCAAGAGCAAGCCGAGTGAATGAGTGGGCGGTGCGAACGGGATGCGATGACGCTATCGCGTTCCACCCGTGAAGGCGAAGCTTAAACGTCCTTCAATGTTTTCTGTGATGACTAAGTGCGTCGTCTACACGCTAGCACGCGTTTGTTGCGCGAACGCCCAGATTTTGTTATATAAAGTTTGTGCAGAACTATTTTTAATGCCTTCGTTATCCTTTTGTGCGCCCATGACTCTTGTCGGCTGGTGCCAACCGTAATTGTAGGCTAGTGAATGGTTGCCTTCTATAGACACTATTTTCTAAAAGTAACACGGAACTTTGTCGCAGCGGCCACCTGTCTGCAACATGAAGCTGCGTAATAAAATTTTGTGCGAGTCGTGTTGTTTGAAGCATGCTTCTTGTTCGTGAAATACTAAAGAGCAGTGACAATAATCGAAGAAAACAATACTGCAGTAATATCACCCAGCTTTATTAACGGCGTAGAGCGAAGCCGGGAAACGGATGAGTAATCTTCTGGCTAAATGAAAGCGTATATAGACATATTCACGACATGTATATAATGAATAAATCATCCGATACTTTAAATCCACTAATAGAAAAAATAAACAAACACGGCCCCACCATACATTTCTGCTTGGTGACACCGTCAAATCTGCTGCATCTACCGGAAAGCCTAGAGTTTATTCCCCCTTTGCAGGTATTTGCACATTGATCACTTTTTCGAAGGAGGTTGTTAGCCGGCCACAAGTAGTTCGGATTCAATTTCCAACTTTGTATCGCTAGTACTGCTACAAGCTGTCCGACACGGGCACGCCTCAAAGCAGGCAAGGCCTAACAGCGACAGTAACAAAACAGGAGTGTGCGAAGGTTCTGAATTTCGAATAAACCGACGCGAAGCTCACCGCTCTGCAAGAAAGAGCCCGGCGAATCCACGTGTAGTTAATTGGGGTGAACAGACCTCCGGCTTGGCGACGGCAACGGCCTGGCCGCTGGAGTATTCCGGGTTCGTGCTGTGGCGGGGTTCTATATCTCCGGTGGCTCCAGAGGACTCATATTCACAATGCCACCCACCTTCTTCGGTGCTTCGGAGAGCGCCGGTGGGGCCCCGCCGTGCAAGGATTCGAACAACGACTCTCTGCGTGCAACTTCACGCATACAGCTGTGTTAACTGAGTCCCGCCTACATCATCCAGAGAAGAGGCCCAATCTGGGCGAGCTCACGGCAGCTTCGAGCGACGGCCTGTGGATGGAGGCTTTATCACGGATGTAACTAAAGAGTCTACTAGAATTCTAGTACACCCAAGACGAAACCAGCCCCAGGTGGACCAATGGACTTTCCGAGAGTAGGCAAAACTGCAATAAATGTACGCTAATATAAACAAGAGTCTTAGAAGTAGAATATTACCTATATATTCAGACTGAATTGGGGAGACTGGTAACTTCAATGTAAACTCCAAGGCTGGTCTGGCGATATCCTTCCTGCAGGTGAATTGCTTCATTAGTGTCATTACTGAAAGCAGCCTCTTTTATTTACAAGCTGCTCAGTTAAGCAGGCTTACAGATGGGAACCGCTTTGCATGCATAACCTGCCTACTGGGAAATCAGACTCTAGATTAATTTCAATTTGTTTGCACCCCCCCAAAAAAGCCGAAGGCCAGAGCTATCTTATCTTCTTAAAACGAACAAATTGTGCAGTCTTACGTGGCAAAACGCTGCTATCGTTATGACGCACCTGGTTTAGTTTTCACCACGTAGGGCTTTTAACGTGCACATAAATATAGGTACATGAGTGTTCCTCTATTTCGCTCAATCGAATTCCTTTAGCAGCACGACGCCATGGCCACTAATTAAGCTACAGCACCGGCTTTCTTTTTTTCAGCATGGATATTGGAAAAAAAAAGTACACGGCTTATGTGTCAATCATTAACTATAGGATGGGTAACTAAAACTGTTTTCGGCGCCCGGGGTCCCACCGCTCTAAGTAACACCGCATTAATTACTCCGCATTCTGTTACCCGAGGAACACGCAAACATGAATGGGATGTTGATGCGCATTTTTTACAACGAAGCTGTTTATGCGGACCATGTGCCGTCGTTGTCAGAGTTCGCTAAAACTATCATCATCAGCATTTGCTCGAGCGTCGTCGTCTTCTTCCACAGCTGGTTCTGTTGCCGCTCGTCGTTCCAGCTTAGAATTACACTTCTCTTCTGTTGTCGTAATGGGGAGGCCGCATTCACGGGGGCATGAGCCATTGCTTAAAGGGTATGAACCATTCATTGTCTTACCCAATGGACAGATTTAAATTTGAAGCACAAGGCTGGGATTGCGAAATGTAAACGCCTTCATCGGCCGTCAACTCAAGAGCAAGCAATGCAAGATTCAACGTCTCCAGACAAAGCACTGCAAGCGGAAGAGGCACACAGGGCACTGCAGATACAAGATACGACAACTTAAGGTCAAGTGGTAGAAGAGACAACAGAAGACCAAGCAAATACAACATTACACACAAAATAATAACAAACAATCAGATGGTTTTTACTTCACGCCAAACCTTGCTCTGATTAATGGCGTGCAAAAAAGGGGCGGAGCCACTTGTACGCAAATAAAAGGCGCAGCAAAACACAAACAGAAACCTCACGCGCAAACACACACACTCTGGGAGAACCGAAAAAAAAAAGCACTCCTAAGGCATGCTCACCACGCTAAGCACGCAAAAAGCGAAAATGATGTGAAAGAATGGTGAAACAAAAGATTTACAATCCAGACTGCTTGCGAAGTTTGACATGCATGGTGTTATATGTAGACTCGGTGTAACTAAGACATCTTCGCTGTTCGACCATCTTCACGAACCGGAAGGGGTGGGGATTTTTTTTTATTTTCTAACTACTTCGCGTAAATCTGAGAACAAGGCGACGGATGGCAACATGCTTTATTCGTTTAAAGCGGCAAGCAGCAAGGTTACATATCTCCACAAAGCTCGAACACCCTTCCACGTCAAAGAAAATTAAAACAACTTGGTCACGCTTATTTCTGGCCTGGGAGTGTATGTTGGTATGACGAAAACAGTGAAGCTATATTCGAGTAAAAATTATATGTATGGTAATTACTTAGTCAGCAATTCATTCGCTGAGCTATTCACAACTGAACACTCCCTCCAGAATATCAAGAAGGCTACTATGGGTTGTACATTGGGTTTATAGCAATAAATCAGATGTTTCCGGCATCAAATTCAGCGCAACGAAAAAGATAGGTTGGGCTTTGTGGGGATATGTTCTTCTGTCTGCGTTTCACTTGACCTACTGATGGAAACCTATATGCGGAAGAATAAATACGAGTGACACAAGCTATTTCAAGAACAAGCAAGATATTTGTTCTTTAAACGGAACTACAATAACATAGTAGGATGAAACTCGATAGTGCGGCCGCAATGCACACGCAATCATTGCTCGGCTTAAAGAACAAAAAGAGAAAGCCATATATTCTCAAGACAGAAATACACTTAATATGTAATTAGGAACACCATTTCAGCAGACCGATCGCGAACTCTAGCGTGTGAAATAGCATAGAGAAATAAATCCAACAGGAGGGTACGCTCGGCGAAAACTGGCAACAGGAATCACGTCACGGCTAGCGTTAATCCCATCCGTTAGTTGACGCGAGCATCGGAAAAAAATATCGTGAAATGAACTTACAGACAACGTTATATTTTTTTATCCTTTCCCGATAAAACCAAAGCTTTTTGCGTATAAATGAACGTATACTTTGAAACTTATTTTTCTTGCGTTGCCTAGCAACAAGCTAACCGCACGCCAGGCGCGACAGATGATGCGTCATGCGCCAGACAGGCCACCGGAGCCAGCGTAGCCGGTTGCGCATGTCAAGTTGGCCTGTTCAACGACCCGGCTCTTTTAGATGTGGCGCGTTTGTTGAGCTCCCGGCGTATTCTTGCGTTCCTTCTGCACTTCGACGTGGCACTACTGCACTACGGCAAGGTGAGGAATTTTGTTTGACAGTCTGCGACGCATTTCAAGCAATTTTGGGTTTTACAGCAAGAACCGAGCCTTGTGACGCAGTTAGCGCAAAACAGCTCGGCCTACCTGACGCAGTTAATTTGAGTTAATGACTCGTACTGGGAGATCCCTGCGACGCTTTCTGTGAGCCCCAACACTATTATAACTTATTTCGGTAGTTTTTGGGCACGCTCGCCGTACCCGGCTTTGTGACGCAGTTAGCGAAAAAGCGCCTCGGCCGTGTGACGCCGTTTCGCGTGTACTGAATCTTACCAGGACAAGTTTTGGCACTTCTTGTGACGCACAACATTATTGTAACTAATTTCGTTACTTTTTGGGGTACTTCTCATGCACAGTGGCCGCGCCCGGCGTTGTGACACAGTTAGCGTAAAGCAGCTCGGCCATGAGCCGCAGTTAGTTTCGCGTGTACTGAATCTTACTGGGACGAGTTGGTGACGCTTTCTTTGGCCCCCCAAAATTACTGTAATTAATTTCGTTACTTTTGGGGATACCTTCGAGGCCCACTCTCCGCGCCTGGGGTTGTGATGCAGTTAGAAAAAAAGCAAGCCGGCCGTGGTGACAGTTGGTTTGGCATGTACTGAATCTTGGTGAGAAAGTTTGTGACGCTTTCTGTAGCCCCACAACACATACCTTCTTTCGGTACTCCCGCTTCTCGAGAACACGATGAGTGATTTCCTACAGTGATAACGCGGGACTGTCTTGCTTAATTGCACCGGCAGAACACGCAAGAGATTATGCCGGTAAGCTCAAAAACCAAGAACTCGAAAATTCTGGCTTCTGAACGACTGAAAACAGGCTTTGCACTCACGAATTTATCTTGAGTGTGAGTAGCAGGCATTCTGCGAGCGTCCAGCATGATCTGGCTGAGAGCCTGTGTTGTGGCCCCCTCTGTGTATGTAGCGTACTATCGCGTCGGCTGACGTCAAGTTGTTTTGGAAATGCGCAGCCGCCCGTGCATTCGTACTTTTAAAGTGCTGGAAGTAATGGCCGGGAATGGAGGAATGTTTGGAAATCAGATGTTTTCTTCATAATTTATAGTACGGCTTGGAATTAGTCTGGTATTTTCGACGCCATGAATGTAAAAGCGAATTGCTTTTGTTTGTAATGTCGCCCATTCACCACTTTCCCGCATTTCCAATCTACACGCAGTATTCCTGTTAGGGCTAAATACCAAAATGACACATGCTTGTAATTTATTTTTTCAGCTGATGCCGTCCGACGGAGCTTCGTACGGGAACTACTGCTGCTTACCTGGTGCCACAACGTTGGATGAACGCACGAAAATCCCGGAACGAGCATTTATATAGAGCGAAATAAACATTTCCTCATTTACAAGGCGTTTTGCGTTTACTTTATGAAATTGCACGTTGCACAGATTCGACGGAGGCTTCTAAAGATTGTTCGCAATCATTTTAATTAAATGATTCGCCCTAACACCGCGCGCGATTGAACAGCAGAAGCAAACAAGAATGATAATAATAATAATAATAATAATAATAATAATAAAGGCGCCGAGTAGCGCAGCCGGCGTAGCGAGTGCTTAGTAGTGTTCTAAATGCATGCGCCTAGAACCGAAACCAGGAGTTGATCCCATCCGCTTGGTGCGCTACAGCCAATTCAGCCGCTGGGCTGTATGGAAGTGTCCGCTCTTGATGAATGTCTTTCTCTATGGAAACAGTACCAATGACCCCGCCAGTTTCCCAGCAGCATTCCCAGCAGTTTCCAAGGGCGCGACCTTGCTGCTACCGAATCCACTTCGCTCACAGCGCAGCCACAGTAATTTTCGTAGTCAGGCGCCTCACTGCGTCGCCCCGGCCACTCGTTCCACTGAACCTTATCCTAGTACATTCGTTTTCACGAAAGAGCGTTTTGCTCTTACTTCAGAATGCCGTGCCGACATCAACACACACCACCCTGTTTTGATATCCATTAGTACCAAACAGTTAAACGGTACAGTTTGAGACATTTGCCTTTGATGCGGAGACGCTATAGCTTAAAGAGCACGAAGAAAGCTCAAAAAATTTTCTCAGTATACATTTGTGTTAATTTCTGAAAACACTAGTTATGTATGACCCAGATGAAACTTTCAAACTTACCAGAGCAAGTACGAAGGCTTTGGAAGTTAAAGTATATCAATAACGCCTGAAACAAGTTTCGTTTCATAAAAGGTATAGGTGCATAGTTTGAGGCTCTGATAGACGGTTGCAACTGTCTGCGATTGTGAAGACGAAGACGAACTAGAAAAGTTTCTGCTGAGCTCCCTGCCGAGTGCTCCTGGCAGCAGAGATACGTGTCTCCTTCGATGAGTGACCATCGCGTGCACACAGCTGCCCCTCCAGGAAAGGCGGCAGTGTATGTGGATACGCGCTATCCTCAGGTCTGCCTTTCTCTTGAAAACTGGTGTAACTCATATCAGGAGGTAGTGGCAGTAGCTGTGAAGTTACCCAAGGCAACTGTTGTGGTAGTGTCCTACTACATAAGACCAGCCGGTGGCTCTTCTTCAAGAATTAATCTGGGCTGGTTGGTGAATGTCCGTCGCCAATACCCAGCGTGTCCTATTTTAGTTGGTGGTGATTTCAACGCCCCTCACCCAGATTGGGGGTACCCTACTTCTAGCCCTCGAGGTAGGCGTGTGCGGGACGCCTTCGCGGATGCGTTGTTTGTACTACTGAACCATCCCGATTCAGCAACGCGAGCTGTGCCTCAAGCTCGACGTACAACATACGCACCGGATCTTACGTGGTGGTCGGGTCCCGGCTCTCCCACTTGGCACCTGGAGCCCGACTGCTGGGGTAGTGACCATCACCCTATCATCATCGGCCTTCATCCGTCGCAGGCCCGCCGATTGCGCCGCAAGTGTTCTGTGATCAACTGGGACAAATTTCGCACCGTTCTCCAAGATACCTCTGTGGACTCGTCACCACTACTTGTTGACCGCATACAAAGCGCGCTCAATGAAGCTACAACCATCAGCTGGGTAGACGTCGATCGACCGGCACCGGATATCGGCCTGCTCAACTTGTGGGCTGCTCGCAGACAAGCTGAGCTGGCCGCATCCCGAGACCCCACTTCTGCACAAGCACGTACAAGACTGAATTTCCTTACTGCTAAGGCCCGCAGATATGAACGCGACCTCTCGCGGAGGCACTGGCATACGTGGTGTGAGCGTTTTTCATCCAAGACATCGAATGCTTCTCTCTGGCGAACCTTCCGTGCCATGGAACACGGTGGCCGCCGTCCAGACGCGGCAGCCACAGCCTGCTTCGCTGCTGGCTTGTCGCCGGATGATTTCGCCCGAGAAGCAGCCCGGAAGTTTTTCCCGCAGTACGACGTGTTGCCTCAAACAGCCAATGGTGCTCCCTTGGCAGGCATTCCGACACATATCGACAGGTTACCATCTACAGCAGACTCCGAGGGGATTGCAAGCTCTTTCACCATGCCTGAGTTGCTTGCAGCGATAGATGGTACCAGTCGCAAGACAGCACCAGGTCCAGACTCTATAACTTATGAGGCCTACAAGAACCTGAGTTCCGCTGTGCTGCCTCAACTCCTCGACACCATTAACAAGGTATGGCTAGATGGCGTTGTCCCTCCAGGCTGGAAGTCAGCTATTGTGATCCCGATTCCGAAACCAAGCAAGCCGCCGACTGACCTTGGCAACTTCCGACCCATTTCCCTAACGTCAACGTTGTGCAAGCTTGCTGAGAAAATGCTAGCCACACGAATGTCGTGGTGGCTAGAGCACCACGGTTTCTACCACCCTGCTCAAATTGGCTTCCGTCCATCCATAGGTACTGAAGATGGACTGGCTGTCTTGGCATCCTCGGTTTTATCGTCAACTCGTAGCCACAGTGTCCGTACTGTCCTCGCTATGGACGTCGAAAAGGCGTACGATAACATCAGTCATGCTGCCATCTTGGCTTCAATTGACATACTGCATTTTCCCCCTAGAGTACGGAATTTTGTGAAATCTTTCCTTGAAGACCGACATTTTGCGATTCGCCTCAGTGGTAACGCCGTCGGCTCATTCGTCCCTCTTCGTGGCGTACCCCAGGGATCTGTATTGTCACCTACGTTATTCAATATTGCTTTCATCCCGCTTGCATGGCGCTTGCACGATGTACCCAACATAAAGTTCTTGTTGTACGCTGATGACATCACGGTATGGAGCACTCATCAGGACCTGCAGACTCAAGCCGCTGCCCTTCAATCAGCTTTAGATATCACGGCGACTTACGCCTCTTCGGTCGGCCTTAGGCTTTCCGTCAGCAAATCTGCTTACATGTCAGTCGCCAATCGCTGGGGCCGGCGTAAACTCTCTGGAACACCCATTCGTCTTCATCTGTCCGGAACCCCTCTTCAACAATGTTCAACTATAAAAATTCTGGGTCTGATGGTACACGAGTCGGGAACCGGAACTGCTTGGCTCTCCAGCGCTAAAAAGCAGGCAATTCAGACGTTGGGTCTGATTAGGCGCATTGCTCCTAAAATGGGCGGCGCCCGCTCATATGTTGCGCGACAATTGGTGAAGGCGGTAGTGCAACCACGCCTTATTTATCAAGCCCAATTCCAGCATTTGACGAGGGCACAATGGGATCGCCTTGAGGCTGTTAATCGCGAGGCAATGAGGGTCATCACTTGCCTTCCCCGCATCACCCCGATCGTGGCTCTCCAAGAAAATGCACAGCTCAACACACTAGATGAGCTGGTGCAGCAGCGACGTGATGCTCGCAAGCTTAAGACCAGCCTTTCACACGCACCGTGTGCTCTCAGGGCTTACGCTTTCTCGAACTCGCTTCTACCACCACCATCGCCAGTTCTTCCTCCCTGGAGTTTTGTACAACTGAGTGATAACAAGCCAACTGATATACATCGCCCGACATCAACTCACGCGGCGGCGTCGCTTCGTGACCGAATTGTAGCTCAAGATGCCCACCTGCCGCTTGGCTCCATCGTCCTTTACGTGGATGCAAGCATTAAGGGCTGTGAAACAACCACTGCAATTTATTGCCCATGCGCACCTGCCCTTAATAAGACGACCCGGTTTCAAGTCCAAGAACCTCCTTCCTCCTTTTGTGCTGAGCTCCTTGCTATCCGAGAAGCGTTGTGCTCTGTAGCCGCCTTTCCCATGGTCCCCACGGCCCGCATCGTCATCCGCACTGATGCCCTCCAGGCGACGCGGCTTCTGCGACGCGTCAGTCGCAGCCCTGACATATGCCAAGAGATCCATCTTCTGGCGGCACGCATCCCGCAGCCAATATCTGTCGAGTGGATCCCACGCGACCTTCTAAGCTTCCAAAGCCGTGCGGATTCTGCGACCCGTCTAGCGACCTCTCCATCGTCACTGCCTCAACTCTTTCACCTAGATGATGCCACCCTCCTTTTAACAAGAAAGGAGCACCTCCGGCGCCGCACACGTGCTCTCATACCTCCGTGTGCGGTAAACCTCCCCCGCGGTCTTACCCGTGCAGAGGAGGTTGCGCTTCGGAGGATACGGGTCGGGGTAGCCCTCACTCCTGCCGTGACTAGGAAGTGGCCGCACTTTCGCCCGCTATATCCTCGTCCTGAGTGTCCGCTCTGCAAGTCGCGAAATGTTGAAGCCGACATCCACCACCTGCTGTGGGTTTGCCCTGCACTCAAACCTACGAGGCTCCGGCACCTCGCAGCAGCGGGACTCTCGCCGCATAATCTGAGCCATTACACTGCTTGGACGCAGGGACCGCATTATCGGTCCCTCTTGGACTTCATTAAGTCAGCAAATCTTTTTTCATTCATTTAATCACCCTTATTCACCCCCATCACATACCCTTGTA
Source organism: Dermacentor andersoni (assembly GCF_023375885.2). Taxonomy (NCBI): domain Eukaryota; kingdom Metazoa; phylum Arthropoda; class Arachnida; order Ixodida; family Ixodidae; genus Dermacentor; species Dermacentor andersoni. Next base: position 92,904,103 of record NC_092820.1, read on the forward strand.
TGCCCTGAGGCATTTATCCTCGCATCAAAAAAAAAAAAAAAAAAAAAAAAGAAGGAGAAGCATCGGATTTTCAGCGAGGACCCCAATGGACGCGTGGACGAGCCAGTGGGCTCGACCGAGTGCTCGTGAACAAAGAGGAAGCTGTTCTGCTCTGCTCTGGGGGCAATTGGTCAAGTATCGGGTGGTGTAATTTTCTTTAGTTTTGTTTTGTACTTTCCTATTATTGTGTCGTCAATCTGATTGTGAGTTCCTAATGTCTCTTTCTTCTCCCAGCCAGAGATCTTTCCTCTGGAAGGCTTCGCTTCTCACTAATGACATGCCTATAGAGGCTTTCTTGCGCAGTGGCATTCACAGCGTTCCAGTGGCCCTAGTGCCGACCAATGGGGGATTCATCCACGTGAAAAATTCCAAGGTGATTCAAGAAGAGCTGCGGAAAGCAACATCGCATTTCCAAAGCATAACCGATGTTCCACAATTTGGCAGAGGGGGCATTCTATGCTGTTAGCCAGACAAGACCTGTGTCTCCGACCTTCTGAAGTGCGAAATGTTCGCGAATCACCCGCTGAAGCCTTTTGTTCCTGCTCATCTAGCTCGCGATAAGGGGCTAGTTCATGGAGTCGACGCGAGTCTGTGTGCTCTTGAGGTCCTGCAGATGTTCTCCCCAGCAGGAGCCGTCTCCGTCTACCGATGTTCACGCGTTTGTGAGAATCAAAGAGCCCTCACAAAGTCGGTTATTGTCACCTTTGCAGGCACAAATAGGCCGTCAGAGAACAAGGCGTGGCCATTAATATACAGGGTGGAAGCAATTTCTCACCGCCCAGTGCAATGCTTTCAGTGTTGGCGATATGGCCACAGTATTAGGCGATGTCGATCAGAGCTTCGGTGCCGCATTTGCGGATAAGGCCACGATGGAAAAACGTGTTCCTCTCAAGAGCGAACGATGCTGTTTGTGTAAAGGTTCCCACCCTGCTGACTGTGCGCAATGCCCTGCGAGAGACCAAGAGTTCGAAATTCTACAAATTATAGAACGGAAACTGTGTTCGCGCCGTGAAGCTCGTGCACTCTCATTAGAGAAATCATGTGGCTATGCTGAAGCTGCTGCTCATCACTCCAAAGCAATGGATGCATCTCTTGGTGATGTTGTAGCTGCTGCCGTAGAAAAAGCTATGGCAAAAGCCCTTGACAGTTTATTTGCGAACCTTTCAGAGACCGTTGGACAAGTTCTCACCTCTCAGTTCTCGCAACTTTTGCATCTTACTGCGCGTCCAAGTGTTTCTTCTGAAATCACAGTCTCTGATGAGAACATAGAGAAACACGTATCGGCAGAGGCCCCGCCTCGCAGTACTGATGTCTCCGAAGCTCCCGCAACTCATGTATAACATGAAGCCTTTCACAGTCACGAATCCGGTTCAGATACCATGGAGAACATGGATTTTGATGCTAGAACCTGTAAACGTCCTGCTTCTCCATACTCCCCCGATACCTACTACCCTGCACAAACTAAAAGCTAAAAAGAGTGAAAATAAGAGCTTATCAAAGTATGATTTCCTAAAGGATAACACTCTACAGACGACAGTTAATACTGCCGGAATATCGTGAACATTGGAAGCTTGAAAGTGCTGCAGCGGAACTATCGTTCCATTTTTGCTGCAGCCGCTGATCACTTATATCTCTGTGAAGATCTTTCTCCTGATTTGATTCTTCTGCAGGAAACTTGGTTATCCACAGAAAGGTGTTATCATTTAAAGAATTATCGCAGTTTTCGTCTAGATCGTCCTTCTCGTAGAGGGAGATTAGCATTTTTCATCTCGACAAAAATTTGTCACAGAGCTCAAATCAGTCACCAGTCATTCTTCACTGAAAGTGAGATTCTAGCATTGGATGTAACGCTTCCTGGATGCGCCCCATTTTCGATAATCAATGTTTATTTCCCTACAGGAGTCCTCAATACAGGCTCTCTTGATGCCGCGGTTGCAGCATGCAGAAAGGATATAATCATAGCTGGTGATTTTAATTCTCACCACGTATCATGGGGTTATCGGTCCGACTCTTGTGGTAAACAATTGTTAGATTGGGTTTCGTCAAACAACCTTAATTGTGTAAATTCGAGAACCCCAACATATGTATCCGGCAAATCGCGTTCGGTGTGAAGACCTAACTTTTTCCAGTTCGGGCTGTGTGATTTCCTCCTGGTCTGCTATTACCTCGGCCACAAATAGCGAACATCTTCTAATAACTTTCGAAATAACGCGCCCAATTAATTTGGTTGAAAAGCATGTCCGCACCTATGTTAACTATAGTAAATTTCAAGTTTCACTGCGATCAGGTTTAGAAAAACAGATTGGCCTAAATGATGAAGTTAAGGCAGTTAATTTGTGTCAAGTGCTAAGTGACAGTTATAAAAAATGCAACTTTAGTATGTAGTCAACTAAAGGTGGTTCTTGTTCACCATGGTGGAATCCGGACTGTGCACGCGAATATAGAAGAAGAAAGGCAGCCTGGAGAAAGTTACTGTATAATCAACGTCCACGTAATTGGAATGACTAAGTTTGTTGCAGCTACATTCAGGCAAACAGTTGACAAGGCGAAAGAAAATTATAACACCAAACATTACAGTTACCTATCGCAGTCTAGTAATAAAAAAAGCCCTATTTCGGTTTCTTCGGTCTAAAAAGATTGTTTCAGCCCCATAAATGTTGAGTCTGTTAGCTTAACTTCCACTGAATTAGTGCAGCCACTGGAGAATATTGCAAAAGGCTTAGAGCGTCGATTCACATCACTTCGCCCCTATCATATACCGGCACCTGATCCAGCTAATGAGCACATAACAGTCACATTAGAATTAATGAGACCGGTAAAGATGCTGCCAGCTTCAGCCCCAGGTCCTGATGGCATAACTACAGCAATGATAAAATGATTATTCGAATTGTCTCCCTAGGGTTTGCTTAATCTTATAAATTACTCGATTCAAAATGCATGGATTCATCCAGATAGGAAGGTTGCCAAAATAATTCCACTACTCAAAAAGCCAGGCGATGGATATACAATAGACAACATTAGACCTATTTCTCTGACCTCAAATCTTGTAAAGTTAATTGAGAGAGTTCTGTATGGTCACATCGATAGGTGGATAGGCGAGAACCAAATATTAAGTGATTCTCAAATACGATTCAGGCCCGGCTGCTCAATTTGGTGTGCTCATGTTGACTTGGAGAGTAGAATTCAACTCGCTAGCTGCAACAACCAGTACGCGGCCTTAGTGAGATTAGACATTGCGAAGGCGTATGACAGTGTCGACCACAGTACTTTAATCAACAGACTCAATAGTGTGAATCTTCCATAGTATATAATTGCATGGATTCAAAATTTTCTAAGCGGACGAACATTTTCTCGCTATCAAAACGGTGTTTCTTCTAAAAGTTACAAACAGACAAGAGGCGTTCTTCAAGGTGCAGTACTTTCCCCAGTATTATTCAGTATTTTACTAAATCACATCCCGACACATCATGACGTACAGGTATACGTATACGCTGTTGATATCGCCTTTTTCACGGTATCAAATGATATACATAGCCTATATAAAACTTTACAGTCGTATTTGAATCAGATTGAAATTTGGCTAAAAGGAATACAAAGGTCGCAAAATGTCAACAAAAGTGCGATCATTGTCTTTCCCTTAACTTTTCCTATCCGAATAACGCTGTCGTATGGACAGCAGATTATTCCGCACGTACATTCTTTAAAATATCTGGGAATGATTTACACCGAGAAGCTTAATTGGCAGACACAGATAGAATACATCGCATCTAAAGGAGCACGCGCTGTTGTTTTATTACGAAGAGTCTGCAGCAGTCGTTTTGGAATGCGCAGGGAGACCTTGCTGATGATTTATTGTATGTATGTCCGCCCCATTCTAGAGTTTGGATGCGTGTTATTTTCAGGAGGTCCTACGTATAAGTTACGTCCTCTGGTTCTTTTAAAAGGCGAATCACTACGTGTGTGTCTCGGCCTTCCAAAATTTGTAGCCAATAATATTTTATATCATGAAACTCGCCTGCCTTCTCTTCAAACTCGATTTCGTATACTGACAGTCCAAATATTTCTAAACATCTATGCTTCTCCCCAGAGACGCTTCTACTATATTTTTATTCGAGAAGCAACTGCATTCTTTGAGAATCAATGGTCCAGACTGCATTATCCCCAGGTAGTTTGTGTGCAGAAGCTATTAGAGCCATTACAAATATCAGTCCGTGATGTGGCTTTTCAATATTTACCTACTTCGACAGTAAGTGTTGAATTTGGTGATATATTTCCCAATAACGCTAAGCTCCTACCTATTCGATACCTAAAAGGTTTATTAGATGACCACATTGAAAACCTCCAAATAAATGCAGTAATAGCCACAGATGGTTCTGTCAGTGAAGAGAAGGCCGAAATGGGCATTTTTTCGACATCATTAAATTGGTCTTTCTCTCTTCGACTACAAGACTTTAGGCCAATATTTCAAGCAGAGTTATTGGCGATCATCCTAGCTCTACAGAAACTTCCCACATCTATTTCTTCAGCCGTAATCTTAACCGACTCCTTGTCTGTTTGCTCCATTTATCTGTGCCCAATTGAAGTATCATTCTCCGAGAATTTATTTCATTCATTGACCAACATATACGCCTCATCCACCTGGTATGGGTGCCAGGGCACGTGGGGCTCTCTTTAAACGAGTTAGCAGACGCACTGGCAGCGGCATCTCTTAAAAGCCCGGTACTGAGGATCCTAAAATTTTCGGCATACGTCACTTCTGCAAGATTTTAAAAATTTTCCATTCAAGAAAAACATGCCAAATCATGTGTATTAGATAACGCCACTTTTCAACACCTTAGATTTCCTTGGCACAGCGGATGGTGTGCAACAAGAAAATTTGAAGTTTCATTTACGCGTATGCGTTGCCGAATACCACGGCTTAATTTCTATTCCCATAGGTCTGGTTTGGCACCTTCTCCGAAATGTTTTTACTGCAATGAACCCGAAACTATGGATCATTTCTTTAGAGAGTGTCGTAGGTTCAATGTGCATAGAAAACGACTTCTAAAAGGTCTCTTCCGCCAACTTGGATTAGCCATTACGCTACCCATCATTCTGTCTCTGGGGGCGTCGGCACTAGGAGTAGATTTTAATGAACAGAAAGGAGGAGAGGTCGGCCTGGAGAGCATGTCTCTAGCCTGCTACTCCTCACTGGGGAAAGGGGAAGTGGGAAATACAGGGAAAGGTAGGCGGCGGGTGATTATGTTATGGTACAATGAGATACTATATACACGTTGTCCAATATGCGGATGCACACTGTAGACGCAATGCACGTAAGAGTAATCTTGTCCATACAAAAAGTAATATTGTCCCAAAAAGTTCTTGCGCAAACACATTTCGTACTGACTGCACGTCTCACAGCTTCTAGAGGCGATCGTCTAGACCAGTCTCACTTAAAAAGTTCAAAAGTGATTTTATGGCACGTTGGGCACAGTGAACACTCCTCCACGCGCCCAAAAGCTTTTCTTCTGAAAAGGGGCGGTAGTCCAAGTGTGTGTGTGTGTGTGTGTGTGTGTGTGTGTGTGTGTGTGTGTGTGTGTGTGTGTGTGTGTGTGTGTGTGTGTGTGTGTGTGTGTGTGTGTGTGTGTGTGTGTGTGTGTGTGCGCGCGCGCGCGTGTGATGCCCAGCGGAGATTCCTTCCAAAGATGCTGCATGCTTTGTCCTGTCATTGATACACCTCCTGCCTGTTTGTCCTATATATTAGATAATCCGCCTTTGATTGCGCCTAATTACATACTTAGTCTTAATAAATCAACTTCTCAAATATTATAGTTAGATGAAAAGTGTAATTGAGAAAATTGTAGAGCAACATGAAAAGCTCCCAAAACGGCTTTCTGTGGCTCAATACGTACTACATAAGTGTTTTCCCGAGTATTAAAGAAGCCCGCAAATAGACGCAATAGCCGCCGCTCAAGGCACTTCGCGTGTATTCGCGGGCTTCTTTCACGCTTGGGAAAGCGCTTTTATGCAGCACGTACTGATAAACAGAACGCTGTATCGGGAGCTTTTCCTGTCACTCTACAATTTTCTCTTTGACACTCTTCTTCTAAATATAATATTCGAGAAGCTGTTTAATTAATTAGAAGTAATTATCTAATTAGCAAAATTAAAAAAATACTTTGAGTATCTCTAAGCGACGGCAAACAACATTACTTTCGTTCTGTTCAGCGACGTGGCATTTGCATATTTTTAAACGATGGCTAAAGTTAGCTAGGACACCCTGTATATGAAGATGCCTTACGAATACGTATGACTACTGACATTTATGATTATGACTATATATAGTGAGTATCGAGGAGTTATTAAGAGTAAGTAAGGTTAATAAACGCCTATGAAGAATAATGAAATTAAATAAAAACCTAAATAAGGCTTTTTAGGACTAATGAAGGGCAAGGAAGCCTAATTAATATTAGGATGAAATTATTTCAGCATAATGACAAATAATTGAAAGTAATTAGGGATACTGTGGCTAAAAAAGATAGCTTAGGTTAAACTAATTACCTTATTTAATAGTGATTAAGGTTAAAATATGCAGGCCCAATAAACAATAATAAGGGTAGTAAGGATTTACTGAGCGTACTTTCGACTGATGACCATCAAACTAGTTAAGGATAATCATAATTAAGGCTGATTAGGATTACTTAAGTGTAATTAGGATTATTAACGAATACGCTTCTTAAGCCTAACCAAGAATAAAGGTAATGAAGCCTCACGAAGATCTTTCACGATGAAAACTTGAGTATAGCGATGAATAATTGAGAGTAATTAAGAATAGCGAGGCTAGTTAAAATTATTTTAACAATATAAACACTTCAACCTAAATTAAATTCAAATTCAATTCAACCTAAATTAATTATTCCTAATCAATAATAATTAGGAGACCTAGGATGACCTAACCCCAATTTCGATTAATTAACATTAAACTGAAGAATGTTAATCGCGAATAATTGAGGGTAATTACAATGACCTAAACTTAATTAGGATTATGTGAACTGCATTACTTAAGCCCTATGGTGAATAATAAGGGTAATGAAGAATATTTCATATCACACTACTTATCCATATTTCAGATTAATTATGAATGCATTAATTCGCCCAATAAGATTAATTCCAACTACTTATGTTCCCTAGCTAGGTAATTGCAACAGGTCATTGCAATACTTGCAGCACATTGCATCATCCTTGACACAGTGAGCCACCGTGTGCGTAACTCAGGTACTCAACCATTCATTTGTTGCGTCTGTCAAAGACGCGTCAGAACACGTCTGGTCACGTGACTGCGACGTTTGCTCAGTTTCCGAGTCGGTAAAGTGTTGCGCGAACGAATGTGAAAGGGGAGAAGCGATCAGGTAGATGCTACTTTAGGAACCACACAGCAATGAGTGATAGCACGTTCTTACTGCAAATACCCCCCCCCCCCCCCCCCCTGTTTTATTCTACAATAGACAGGGTGGTCATATTTTCGTTTTACGAAATTTAAAAAAATAGCCTGTTGCTGATAACATAATTCTAGTCCTTGAGCTAGCTTATTCAGAGGTTCACATACTCGCACGGTAAATCTTTTCTTCCTTTCTTCCTTTCTTTCTTTCTTTCTTTCTTTCTTTCTTTCTTCCTTTCGTTCTTTCTTTCTTTATTAAAACATAAAACATACAATCAAATATTTTGTCAACCCGCCAAAGCAATTATGCTATAGAGAGGGACTGGGCAGTGCTCTGGCCCGAACAACGCAGTCTTGTTCTCTAAGAACAGAGGAAACAATAGGAAGAGAGAAAAAAAAGTACAATAGCAGAATTATGTTTCTTATATGTGCCACAAACACTAACCTGTAGTACGCGAAAGCATCCATGCTTTTATGCGGACAACTGTGTATTTGCTTTCAACAAAGCATAATACAAGTACTCAATTTCAATCCCTCCTCCCTTCCATTCCCTCTCTCTTTACCTCCATCGCTCGGCTAATTTCTGGTATTTGTTCCTGCAGGAGCAATAGGTTTAAGCAAATACATTTTACAGCAGCAAATAGAAACACCTATTCAACTAATTAACAAAAATGCACTAATCATCTTCTGAATTAGTTAATTTATGGCCCCTATTGCAATTTACGAATTGTAGGCGGAAAGTTTGGAAGGCATATGCATTTGGAACGAGTTTCCCGAATGGCACCAGTTTGGAGATAAGCGCCATGAAACTCGCCGTAAAAATGAAATGTTGTTCCACTTTAACAAAACGCATTTTTATGCATTGAAGTACAAAGATACCTGAAACGCCCATGTATTTCGTTCCACCCTTAGGAAAATAACATTTCGAAACTAGCGTCATCCTGGAAATACATTTCAAGTGGACACGTCTTGCAAGCTCACCGGCTACAATTCGTATACGGCGATGCGTGCCATAAATAATTAATTACGAACTTATTTGGTCAATTATATTTATTTGTTCGAATGTGTTTCGATTTCTCATGCTACTGATGCCCGCCTTTTCAAATAAACCTGCTCAAGGACAAGAATTGCACTATCTGGCGCAGGCGATTTTTAGAATTTTCATAAAGTTCAAAAGTGATCACCCTGCACATTTTCAGGTTATACTGAACTTACGCTGATGGCGGGGCCGTCGCACTCTGGCACTGGCAGTAGTGACGCTGACAAAATAGTGAGAGCCCGCAACGCGAAGTGAGAAACCTGACAACTTCTCTCTCCCTTCTCTTGCTTCCCCTTCTCCATTTCCCCAGCGTAGGGTAGCCAACCAGACTATTGACTGGTTAACATCCCTGCCTTCCTGTATTCTTCTCTCTCTCTCTCTCTCTCTCTTTATGTTACTTGCCCCCATCCACTTCCCCTCCCCCCCATCTCCAGTGAGACGAACCAAGAATGACGACAAAAATCTGCCGCTTCACCATTATGGACTCTGTATCGCCTGCTATGGTCGTGTTTGACGGAAGTTGAAAGGGGTCCTAAAGCTTTGTATCAATGTCGAGAAATGCAAATGACGTTAAAAGAAACAATTTCAGAAATACTTTGCCGGAAAAAGTACTTCAGTGCTTTCAGCAGAGGTGGCGTTACTTGTCATCAAATATCGCCTATCATCGCCTTCGCGGTACTCCCGGTTCTTCTTTAATGCGCAGCACTGCGAAGGCTACGATGGAGCGGGGTGTTTCCCACAATGTCACCATAACGCCAAGTAGTTCAACATTGTCTTTGGATATTTACGTAAACGCCACTGCTTCATATTTTGGCCCCTGCGACGCGCCATACTCAGAGGCTATCCCTCACCTTACAGTTGAGCTCACTGTGTCTCAACCACTGTGCTGTGCTACAGTGTACTTGCAGCTACGCGCGGCTATTCTCGCACCGAGTGACACGTGAGGCACATTTCTTTTCGCACTTCTCTCTACGGCAATCACACAACTACCGAGGGTCGAACAAGCTCCATCTTCGTGTTCGCTCGCCCGAGTACGTCGTCAGCGCACACATCGGCTCAACGATGGATGCGGCACTGCGGGTTCGCGTTGAGAGGATTCCTCCTGACCTAACAAGCTTCGGCCATGTTGGCGACAAACTTCGAGGGGGTGCGACCGCAGAACAACTCTAATGGTGCAACTCGGGAAGCAGACGGCCTGTTCGTCGATTTTGGCACCGCGGCCTTAAATCAGGTCACCCACGGATACCAACCAGACAGAGCACGCTGTTCTCCCCAGCGAGCCGCAGCGAGCTCAACAAGCGCGCTCGTCGCGGCACCCCGTGGCGGCTACGGTATCAAGGATACGCTGCGGACGCAGCTACATGCAACTGTAGTGGCTAACTACTGTCTGTGTGACAAGGCTGGAGTGCGCCTTCGCGCGTATGTGCTTTAGACTGGCCGTGCAGCCCTGCTATTTGATGCGGAAAAGCTTTGTACTGCACACGTTGCACCGATGGATAATAGCCACCGTCAAACGGCGCATTTTGCGCCATAGCTCATTACGATGCGAAGTCTGCCAAGGCGTCTAGTCAGGAATGACCAGGAGTGAGCGCGCGCTGGCAAGCGTAAGTCTGGCCTGGCCTTAAGTTTCGCGTAGTTCGAGGTCATTTGAGTCTTCAAAACTGACAGAAATTAGCAAGAACCCGATACGTAGCAAAGCGCATCGTCCTCCGTAGCACTCAGGCAAAGTCACACTTTGAGGAGGAAGAGAGACAAAAGTTCCCAGCAAACTGGCCCCAGATTTATCTCTGGGAACTTTTGGGTTAGGCACTTTCGAGAAAGACAGCCCCGTTACTAGACTAATGAGGTACCGCGAACGCAGATAATGCTGTAGGAAAATTCCTGCAGAGCTCATCTAAAGGCAACGGCAGGTGTTATTGTCATTAGTATTTAAACGATATAGCGACACACCACAGGGACGCGCCATGTATGCGGCGTGCGTGCAGCCATGCTGCCTTCTTCCACTTCCCCCTAGACGCGCAGCGCCCTCTAGTGAAGCCACCGCAAAGTCCGCGCGTGCAGTGTGTGTTAATGCACATTCAGGCAAGATTGTCTGTATATGTGTGACGCGGATCTTGGTTTTGCCAGCACCGCACACGTTTCCACCAATTGTCTGTCGTTGAGGAGTGGCACACAACCAGTAGGATTGCGTGCCCAGTATCCCAACTTGGCTCTAAAGAGATCTATTGCAGAACTGCACACACCCAGTGTCTGAAGCTGGCGTCTATGAGGTTCATCAAAGAGCGGCTATATATAGTGACCCAAGTTGGCGTCGAAGAGATTCCATGAAGAGCGGCATATACCTCGTGGGCATATCTAAAGGCCTAAGTTGGTATGATGGTTTGTTTCAAACTGGTTCCCTAAGCGCTCAGCGTCCCTATGCTCTACCAAGTAGACCATGACTTCTCAGTCACTCAAGTTGGTGGTAAAAAAAGTGAGAAAGGCCGCCAGACAGAAATATTTGTTGAGAGATCGGCACAAATATAGTCCCCTTAAAGTGAGTGAACTTCTAACAACTGCTAATCGCATTTAAAACCGACAACCGTCCATGGAAGATTTTGGCTACAGAGAAGCAATGAAGATGGGACCAGAGCCTGCATTGAACGAGGAGCGTTGAGCTGCACATATGTCGAGAAAGCAATAGAAGAAATTTGAAGTCGGCTACAAAGGAACGAAGTGCGTAGAAAGAAGTAAGCTGATCAAAGTGGGACAGTTCGTCAAGGATGCCAGAGTGAAGGGTGAGCTACACAACATAGTACCACCGTCGAAACTAGTTACATATGAGGCGTGTACTGCAGCAGGAGGCCTCTTTCTCGATTCCCTAGGAACACTCGGCGCCATTTAGAAGTGCCCCCGCAAAGCCTGCGCGCGGTATTCGAAATGCATGGCGAGCCGGTGCGCGCGATCGCGGAGAAACGCATCATGCGGCAGCCCGGCTCTTCTCTCGCGCTTCTTTCCTGGACACGCTGCACCATCTGGTGACGCTGTCGAGAAGTCCGCGCAGAAGCTCTGAGGCGAGATGCGAGGCGCGCCGGTGCATGTGAACGCTGAGGATTGTTCCCTTGCTTGCCGCACACCTGGTGACACATACACAGCCAGCCAAGTTGGCGAGAGGTCCATTGAAGAGCGGCAAATACCCAGTGCATTCATGGTACACCCTGCTTAAGCTTGGTTGCTGTATTTTACGGCTCCTTGTGACGTGGGTTCCATTCCGACCAGCATCAGAGAAATTTCAAGGACGTTTTTCGTCATTGTAGAGCGGCATATTCCCAGTGACCCAAGCTGGCGTCAGAGACGTTCATGAAAAGGTGGCGCGGCACACACCAAATCACATGTACACAGTGACCCAAGTTGGCATCAAAAAGGTTAACTGAGGGTCAGGCCAGACCGACTGGCACATACCCGGCACTCCAAGTTGGCGTCAATGAGTTTCATTTATCAACGGTACCTACACACTCCCGCATCTGCAGTGACCCATGTCGGCGTCAAAGAGGTCCGTTGAAGAGCGGCACGTACGTACACATTGCCACATAGTAAGTCACTCCTCTTTGGCAGACGGTTGGTTTTGAACCCGGTCCCTAAGCACAGAAGCCCGATGCTCTAACCATTGGACCGTGAACTACACAGTGACCCAAGTTGGCGGGAAAATGTTAAGATACACGGGGGGCAAACATGCACACTTAGCCCCCGGAAAGTGCCTGAAGTAATCGACTGTAAGAATGCTAACTCATTAAAACATTCTAATGAACATACGAGAACAATGTGCAAAAGCTAACAACTGAGTTTTATTCTTTCTACTGAAATGTAGCAGATGTACTTGTAGGTGTTGGAAGGAAAGACACAATGAAAACTGGAAAAAAGATTAAGAGCGACTAGATAAAGTTAACGTTGCGCTACATCACAGTAAAATATTGCGAAGAAAGGCCTAAGCCGGAAAAAGCAACTTGACCTTTTGGAAGCCTAGCGAAATGCAGTTTTTATGATGTCACAAGAGAATGCACACTCGGGCTGTGTTTTATGTAATATAACTTATCAGGGCAGCAATAAATTTTACTGGCATTTGTCGGTTGTCACAACAGCTGTTTTGTCCTTAAGTTTCCGGTCAAATTTTATTGTGATAGCAATTATATGAACACTTCAAGCGTATTTCTGCCGTTGCCGCGGGCCCTACACTGTACTGCGCGAATGAAAGCGTGCGAGGGGAGACGACGATCGCGGCTCAATAATATCGCGGGCGCGAAAGGAACTGACGCGATCAGGAAGCGCGGTGGCGCGCGAGTAACCGAACATTGCGAGGCACTGGGGGGGAGGGGAGGGAGGAGGGCGGCGTTCTGCTCTGGCTGCAACTGCGCATGTGGCGGTTGAGCGTGGTCACGCGGCCATATCTTGAGGGCGATCTGCGTGGGGGGCAGTCTAGGTGCGTCGGCGGCTCGTAGCTTTCTGCGTGGTGTGTGTTCTCGACGCTTACTTTGCGCTCAAGCGATACATAGCACGAACATCACTTCGCTCGCTGCTGCTGCCGCGTTTCCTCAAGCCAGCGTTTTGACAGCGAGTGTCCGCGGCCATTGAGTGTGATGTGTTCATGTATGCCGTAAGCGCTGACACCATGCTTGTTAATTTAGTTAGCAAGCGAATGTTTACAAGTCGATACGGCTGATAAATTTACTAGCCTTTTTTCGTATGACTGTCTACTAATTTGCTATCACATAAATGCTTCGCCTTTCGGGTGAACCTGCACCTTTTTTTATCAGGATTTCACCTTGCCAACCTGGTCCTCCACCATACCATTCGGTCCATCGTGAAACGCATTCGGGAGCATCTCAGCAGCATATGCATTACGCAAGTTTCCGTAGCATCTCCAGGTATCTTTTATTTATTAGGGCTATTCAGCTTTGCAGATTTAGTTGGATACTGCGTACTTCGTGCAGCAGGGCTCGATCTAAATATATGATTTCTTTTTCTTTGGTTGTACCTCGCTGCAGCATAGCCGTGCTCACTCTTCCGGATGCTCCAGAATAATGAATGCGATAGTATAGTGTTCAGAGAGTCCACTATTCTTATAATACACTGCTTCGTCGATTACTTCGAGCCTGATTCGCGTTTCAGTCTTTCGACGCATGCGATTTTGCATGATTCAGCAACTGTATATATATAGCTGGCATCCTAGTTACAAATTATGCAAAATATGCGCGGCTGCTGTTCATCATGCGGACGATCACAATAGCCCGTGCGCCGCAATAAGACCCGGAACTGAGGCAAAACGCACGCGAGATCGCCATCGGCGGGCCGCGCTCTCTAATAGCCCGAAGTCAAACCAGTTGACCCCGGGGAAACAAGCGACCGAGGGAGAGGGCTTGCAGGGAAGGGGTCACGCGAGAAAGGTCGATGCAATTCATCGTCTCCCGCTCGCGCGTCTGCGTACATGCGCGGCGTCAGAGCTCGGAAGCCACGACAGCGGGCCGGAGGAGAGCGATACACTTAACGCTCGCTGGCAGACCGAAATCGCAACCCAAATTGCGGCGCGGCCGTCCCGGCGCAACCCCCGCCCTAATACCCACCGTCTCGTCCGTCTCATCAATTCCGTTTCTAGCATTGCGAAAGACATAAGTGCGTGAAGAGACGGGCCGGCGCACGTAAGTACTATTCGGGCCGTCGGTCGTATCATTCGTGCGCGTTTGCGAAAGCTCGCCTGCCTAGTCGGAGAATCGGAGCCGGACGCTTAGTCTTTCGGCATCAGCCCATTGTAAGATTCCTTCTTGGACAGAAATGGCGACGGTGACTGAAATATGAGGCGCTTGTTGAGATGTAGCGAGTAACGTCGCGTGCGTGCGTGTATAACCATACACAGAATGACACGTCGGTACGTGAATAAGGGACCATGATACGTATAACACGGATGTACATGGTGCACGCAGTGTATAGATGGAATATACATGTCACATACACATGCCATACATGCCATACATTGTATGCAGGTTACACATGTGGATTAGAGACAAAGATTGGAGGCCATGCTCACACATCGTTCTACGTGCAATCGCCACGCTGACACAGCGCTTTATATGCAATTGCAGTTCATGACTAAGGCAAGGCGGGGACATCTCGCAATCACATCAATGCTTGCAAACGGACTAGCTGGTATTTCGTATTGCGTAGAATTGAAGCGTGAAAGGTGACAAGCAAAACATACACAGAGAAGCGTAGAGGCGAATGGGAATGTTGTATAGTTTTTTATTCACAATGATTGCCCAGGATCTCCTCTTAAGTCCGGTCAACTAAATGATGCAACACGCAGCATGATTATGTTTGATGTGCGATAGGAGTTGTCTACCGATGCGTTATCATGCGGCGTGTCGTGTATTGTCCAGAATGGGCTGTGCATGAACAGTCACCTGCGTGAGCGTGCAAATAATGTTTAATCAAGTAGTGATGGTTACTTGCCAGCCAAGCACCACATGTGCATGTGAGAAAAAAGATTGACAAGTTCATCATAGTGCACGGACCTCAATGACAACGCGCTAGATAAATTATAGAGTCAGGAACAATACAAAGTGAGCATTATCTGTATTTTAGCTAGGCGTCAGTACACCTACTTCAGAGGAATTATCCTGCCAGGTCTCATTCCTTCACATGTCTTGCAGTAGTATTTAGAAGCGGAATTAATCCCCAGGCTTCGGAGTCGTGAGCACTTTTTACCATTGGCCGACCACATGCACTAATTAAATGTACAAGTATCATGATTGGCCGCAGTTATACAGACAGTCCTAGTGTAATAACTGGGAATATATGCCCAGTCCTGCAAGGTATGATTTTTTAGTATATATTGGTTGCAGTCACCGTGTAATGTAATCATGCCTTATCGTTCAATAAAGTTTAGCTGAAAGTTAGAGCCTGCCCATGTCTTTACTAGTCGTCCCAACTTCCTTTCACGCTTCGAATCTATTCATCTACACAATCATGGCCCGTATTCACCCCCTCCCCAAAAAACCTCTTACGCTGAATTCATTGTAAGATATAATTAATGCAAGTAACCATGGTAAACGCATTATTATTGAAGGCGCCCAGCCAATGCCGAAAACCGCTTAATAACAGAAAGCTTATGAACTCAGCCTCATGTCCTCAGTCGTGCTTGCCAAAAATGGCTGGTTTTCACAAAGTAGGGTATAATTTTGCAGTAGGCATATTTCCGCTGTAGGAGACATCGTAATAAAGCGGAAGTTTACCAGCGCGCTATTTTCTAGTTTCCTTTCATTTTGTTATTTTCTTTATTTTCAATTTTTGGTTGCCAGTTGTTTCTCAGTGAGCGTTGATGATGTCAGAAGAGCCACCTAGAAATTTTTTTTCCAGAATGCTGTCACAACTACCAGAGAATAACACAAAAGTGTAAATATGCATTCAGTTTGTTCATTTGCAAGCCGACGGCACTGAAAGAAAATTGCCAACTTGTTTGTTTGAGCAAATGCATAGTAGTTCATATTGTTTGACTCCAAGACATTAAATTCTCTAAAATCTCAAAGGCATTTTGATATGCCACTGCAAACAGAGGAGCTGTTCAATACCTGTCTATACTGTCCCGCTGTTAAGCCAAACAGCTTGCAGTGTTGACATCAGAATAAAGCACTGTTGTTGTTCAGTTTCTTCATTTATTTAGGTTAGCCTTAACGCCCAAAGGCACTGCAGAGTGGATTGGTAAAATGGAAAGCATAGCAATAAAATGCTACGGATAAAATAAATAGTACAACAACTGCAGCAATGCTGTCTAATGCCTTACATTAGCTTGTTATCTGCAATGGCTGCAATGTCTCCTTGAAGGTGGTTCCATTCCTGCGATGTTCTTAGAAAAAAGACTGACTGCAAGATTTAACGCCACTTCCTACTATTCCGAATTTATGCTGATGATCGATGCGGCGTGACATGCAATGTGGTTGAAAAATGAAGGAACTTTCAAAGGAAGTATAGTGAAAAATATGTCAAACGGGATCAACGGTACTACTACATTGTGCTACGTGATTTACGCAACTTCCACGCATAGTGCCGAAAATCATCTGCTTGAAGCACGCCGTGATATCGCCTTACAAGAAAGCCCCGAAACTATACTTTCATTTCATGCGCGTCTCCGCAAGGGAATCGGAAACGAGGAAGCGGAACGCGCAGGAAACTCGACCAGGAGGTCAGCGTAGAATGACAAGATATGTTGGACATTTCCACTGAACACGCTGCATTTTCGTGTACTCGATACAACCCAAACACGAAGCAAAGACACCTAAGCAACGACACATACGGCCACACCCCACCCGCTAGCGGTGCATTTACGGTCCGGGCCGTTCGCGTTAAACGGATTGCCGCACTTCGCAAAGCACTGGAAGATCTACAAGCGGGCGCCGTTTTTCGCAAATGCGTGCCGCGGCAGAGAAACGCACGTACCAGTTATGTCGTTGCTCGAAACGCTGCTCGGGGTCAAACAGATTCACCCCGAATTGCCTGCTTGAACGCTTCGCTACAAGTTGGGGCCATTTGTCGGTGCTAGAAACGAGAACAGTTGCTAGTCGGGCTTCCCCGTTTCAAGTGGCGAACACAATTGCGGGCCAATTACCGCACCGCATAACTCAATCTGTTACTTTTGTATCTCTTTCCTTTCACAAATGGGCACCGCAACAGCGTTAACCTCGATCTGTGGCCATTTACGAGCGCCCTTCTATTCCGGTTCCATCCGAGGGAGGCAAGTCACTAGTGACACCTATACCGGATCAAGGGGTCACACAAACTATCGAGACCGCTTCAATGTGCTTCAATACTATCGAGACCCCTTCAATATAAGGTTAGGCTGTATCAGGGACACAGCCACAGTGGGCTATGTGAAACGTCTTGTGTATGCTGTAGGCGGTGTGTGAACACCAGGGCACACAAAAATATGACGGAACGAAATGGACGCGTTTATTCACGCACTAGGAACCTTACACGCCAAGCTTAATACAGCTACGAGGCGCCTTACGATCTAAGTTTGCAATCGTGCTAGCTCCGTATTCGCAGTCGACCCGTTTGTTTTGCAGAAGGTGCAGTGGAGTAGATCAAGAAATAATCGTCGTACTGGTGGCACCTGAGACAGCCCTCCGCCACTCGAGCCCGCCGTACTCATAGATGGTTGGGGTTCCTGCGCTTTTCTCAACATCCTACGCTTGCGCTTCCCGCATATGGGGATGAACGTATGCCGCTGGGGTCAAAGGGGTTAAATATTCTTCAGTGTCGCTCACGGCCCGAACCTCTTCACGCCGATTCCGGACCGAAAGTGTCAAGGGAGCCATAGTCGAGCATGCGCGAAATTTCCGCCACGAATTGTACACTTGCAGGCCTTATAAGTCCTTATGATAACCAGTATGAATTTCATAAATTATATTTACTACGACGTAGTGAGATCTCTCAAACGCGACCATTCCTGCTCAGGTGGGCAATCGCACTGACGAGCCACGTCTCTCTAAGCGCAGCGCACGAGGCTAAATTTATCTCCTGTTGTGTCATGCGTTGCGCGACAAAAGACGCCATCTGCGCACGCGGCACATGCATGACCGAGTAATCCCTTCTTTTCTCTACGCAATAATGCCGAAGTAATGCACGTGGGTAGTATGTGGTTGCAAAGATATAAGCGATAATGCTATAACACTTCATTTCAGTTCGCTTATTTCTGAAAGAGCCCAAGAACAGCTCTGCAGCTTAGTATTGGCGCAATTGTGTTACCTAAAAAATAGGGCACAAAAAACAAACATGTCTTAGTTACATGCGGTCTTGGCAAGAGACCGAATTAGGTACGTTTCATCTAAAAATGTGTTTATTACTAACTAAATGTTCTGGCGAAAAAGGAGCATAGCTTCAAGGGACAAGTTAGTCTGTTAGTTGACGCCTCGGAAAGGAATCCACATCGTCAAAACCAACGCTTGCATATAGCCCGAGCTTTGTAAACTCTCGGAGCGGTGCTCTTCGTCCAGGACTTCATTAGACTAGAACGGCTACCGACCTAACTACGGCTGACTCAGGCACTTCCATCTAATGTAAAAAGTAACGAGCATCAGGCTCCATGCAGACTCCCAAAACTAGTTCCTGCGAGCGATTCATAATACAAGTGCCAGCCAATGGTAACGAGCAGCACCGTATTATTGAATTCCGCCACATGCTTACAGAAAGACCTAGCTAACGCGTGCAAATCCTCGCGTCGCAAATTAGGCCCTAAAGTCCGTTGATCTCTCAAACGAACCGCACTGATTGCGAAAAGAAAGAACCAGACGCGCTGGAACAGAAAGCGTGTAGCGATCACGCAAAGCGAGGGGCAATGACGCTGTGGAGGGCAGACCCATAAATACCGGGGCGTGATTCGCTCGCGTGACGTCTGAGAGGTCTTTGTCCTCGTGCTGTGGATGCATATAAATTTAGCAACCAACGTGGCGACCGGTTCCAGGCTAGTGGAAGCCTTATAGAAGGCAAGGAACGGATAACTTAGTCGCGTGTAACTGGGAAACGGTGGCATGACCGGCGAACAGCACGAATCCTAACGGCCAACTCCTTGAGCTGCGGAATCGTGTGCAGCACTGCCAATTACTATAAAGGAAGTGTTATGCTTTCCTTCGCGGCTCGCAACCCAAGGAACTAGCCGCAGGCGCACCCGGTGTTGTTCAATTATAAAATATATAGCAATGTAAGCATCTTTTTAAATGCATGATTGTCAGGAGACATTTGCTTCTGTAAGTAGCCGTGGCTACTCGTGTTTACGTGAAGTAATGCATAGTAATGCATGCAATGTAAAGTAATAGAGATGCGTACTGAACAACGTAGAACCACAGAAATAACAGCACGGGTCACGCGAATAGGAATCAACTGCGGTCGAGCAAGGAATCTCTCTCAAGTCAACGTTTCGGCTTGGCCACTTGTCCCCTTATCGACATCTTGACTCCAGAGAGGCCTCTTAAAAGTTCAGCCACTGTTTATCCCGTTGTCTTCATCCCCCTAAAGGCGTTTGTCTTGTATGGAATAAGTATAGTAATGTCTACTTTTGGTGTTAATTAGGGCTACGATCTCTCGACCTTTAGTGGGTGTCGAACCCAAGACCTATGTAGTTAGCCAAGGCGAAGATAATTATGACACCGTTAATTAAGATGGAGTCAATTAAGGCACTCGAACCACGACCTTTGGTGGGAGTGGTACCCACGACCTTAGTGTTAATTAGTGTGAAGTCAGTGAAATCACAAGTAATTAAGATAGAGTTAATTAAGGCACTCGAACTCGCAACCTTTCGTGGGAGTAGAAACCGTGATCCTTGCAGTTAATGAAGGCGAAGATAATTAATGTATAGTAAATTTCGATAGAGTTTATTGTGACACTTGCACCCATGACCATTGGTGGGAGTCGACCTCACGAGCTTGCCTCGAGCTCGACTCGAGTGCCTCGAGCGGCCAGTCGCACGGCAATTTTGCGTGAATTTGCGGACTTCTTTCACGCTCAGAAAAATACTTTTATGTAGCACGTATTGAGCAACAGAAAGCTGTATAGGGAGTTTTTCATGTCGCTCTACAATTTTCCCATAGACACTTTTCATTTAATTATAATACTTGGGAAATAAATTAATTAATGAAGACTAATTATATAATTTGGCGGAATGGAAAAGTACTATGAGTATCTCCAAGCGACGGCAAACAACATTACCTTGGTTCTGTCCAGCTACGTCACATACGCCTATATTTAAACTCTGGCTAAAGATAGATGGGACACCCTCTATATTACGCGATTTTTACGTGCCAACACCGCGATCTGATTATGAGTTGGGAACTCCGTAGTGGTGGACTCCGGAACAACCTGTACCTCCTTGGGTTCTTTAAGCTGCACCTAAATCTAAGTACACTGGTGTTCTCGGACTTCGCCGCCCATCCAAATGCGGTCGCCGTGACTGGGATTCGATCCCGTGATCTCGTGCTTAGCTGCCCAACACCGTAGCCAGTAAGCAACCACGGCAGGTCACCGTCTTATGAGCTATTATTGGCTCACAGAATGGCTACGCCCTTTGCTATTTGCTCAAAGCGCCCACACTCACAATTTCGACACGGCGGAATTTGCCAGTGACCGGAATGGTATCGTTGTATTACGCGCAGCCGTCCCCTTTGCCTGCCGTTAATAAACAACAAAACACCAAAAGCAACTTTTTCGAACAGTACATACAACAATGGCGGACAGAAGGGAATACTGACCCTTGCATGCGTGGTGGACGTTACGCGCAAAATTAGCTCAGCTGGGCTTCGTGGACGTCACCTATTTATCTCAAAGCGGCAATAAAGTCAAAATTAAATACGCTGTATCAATGAAACACAGAGTGTGTGTGTGTGTGTGTGTGTGTGTGTGTGTGTGTGTGTGTGTGCGTGTGCGTGTCAACGTTCACCTTCAATTAGGCCACAATTTAATAATTTTCTTACCTGATCAAACCATTTCAAACAAATGAACTGACCTGATGTTAATGATTATTTTGTTGGAGAAATGCTGTATCAAAACTTATTTTGCAAAGTTTTTCAAATGTGCTGCAGGCAGAAAAAAAAAGCTTGACACGGACGCGCATTTCCTGCGCACAAGCACTTTTGTTTTGTTTTTCACTGCTTGCTCCACGGCGTCGACGTAACGATGCAGCGCTAGCTGTACATTCTCGACGTTTCCACGGTGAAAATAATTATTCGAGCTTGATCCAGATAAGCTGGTGTAGATGCACTTCGAAACTGAGCACTTGTGGCAAGCCATCGCCGTAACATTTACGCACGCCGTCCCGCACGCGCCGGAAATCTTGCTTCGACAGTGCACATCCAAAGCGAGGAGGACCACGCGTGGATGTTATTTTTGTTTGTTTGTTTGTTTGTTTGTTTGTTTGTTTGTTTGTTTGTTTGTTTGTTTGTTTGTTTGTTTGTTTGTTTGTTTGTTTGTTTGTTTGTTTGTTTGTTTGTTTGTTTGTTTGTTTGTTTGTCCTAGGTGGTCTGCAAACGGCGCCGCAGCACCACCGTGCTGCGCTGTGCTTGTCTATTGTTCACAATCATTTCTCACGTAATCGTTACACATGCCGTACACGGAAACACTGGCAACCAAATGCTACTGTCGGCGCGTGTTGCACTTTGTCGTGTGTAACAATAGCTAATTATCTGTTTAGTAGAAATGCATGAAATAGTCTCATTTGCTCCAAGCGACGGGAAACAACGTTACCTTAGTGTGTTCAGCTACGCGGCGATTCCATGTTTTTAAATGATGTCACAAGTTTCGCGGGACGTATGGCATAAGCGCGAGTTTGAAACAAAATAAAGTTCTAACACGCACACACATTGTCAGTATTTCGAGTACATAGCACAAAACAAAACAATATATGCAGATTAAACGCACATGTTTTAATCTATATAAAGCGAAACTTTTGCACAGCGGGTAATTAAACGCTTTATCCCTAACGGTGATGCACACAGTTTGTTTACTTTCTTTAGTCTATGCCTCTTGTGTCGCATACCGAATGGCTAAATCGAAGAAAACTAAGTGAACCAAAATCCGTTAGATACAATGCACCGTTTAAATAACAGATCAGTGTATTTTAAAGACTGCTGTGAGCTGCATGGTCAGATTTTATGTAAGAAGGTATTTCCTTTTGCTACGCTCAACAATGCAGAATTTATTGACAGGAAAGACAGAGAGGTCGGCCTACGCTGAACAAAGGTACGCATACGTGGCCATGCGGCCAGCATGCGAGGGCTTGTGTAACGAGGGTTACATAAGCCCATAGGCTGGTACGTTCATTCAGCACTGATATATTTGTATATATACACACAGATACGTCCTCCGAGATAGCGACCGACCCAACGTCACTCAGCAGCCAGGCAGAAGCGCCAGACTTGGTAAAGAAGGAAAATAAAGCTTCGCCTTAAAGGAAAACAATGCACAGCGCATGATGTTATCCTGAAAATGTCTGGTGAAGGCCACCGTCCTAACATAGTTCATGAAGCAAGCGCTGGACTTCTCGCAGTTATAAACTGCCCACAAGGTTTCGTCTCCACTGCGCTTACAGCGGCAAGTTAATAGCACATGTTCGATGTCCTGATATGGTTCACCACTAGCACGTGACCGAAATTGAGCGCGACGTATTTGATGTAGAAAATGATTGTAGAAGACACCACCTAGCCGAAATCGTTGAAACAAAGGTTCTACATCTAGAGGCAAGTTAACAGAAACGCTGAATTTTAGTTCAGGATCCATTACATAGAGAACAGTTCTTTTTGATGTATCATGGAACCATGTTGTCAATTGCCATTCTTTAGAAAGTTTATTCATGATGTGTATTATGTCGTGGCTCAAGAGAGGCATAGCGCCCTCGTCACATGGCACGTTCTGCGATTAAGTCGGCCTTAGAGCATGGTACGACAAATCAAGAAAGAGAGCGCTACATGACAGCCCATCCACCAGCCAATCGGAAAACACTGTTAAGTAGACTTACCGTTGCGAAACCAAGCGATGTGACGTTTAGGCCTTGGCCAGCGCGTTGCACCTGCGTAGCAAGCGGCGTTGGTTTATTGTTGTACACAATAACTCTTATGGCCTTTTCCTGAGCTTAGAATGACACATGGTGTAGAACTTGACCGATATTGTTTTCGTTTATTCATGACACTATAATGCATTAATTACCATAGGTTATAAAAGAAAAGCGTTGCTGTCCAGCTTAGCGCGATTGCCTTCAGTTGTTGGTAACCTTTTTTTGGTATAGCATTTTTTTATGTGAACACCTTAGCCTTCGTTCTCAAAAGTTTGCTTGCAAGTATCGCCCACGATTGACTGATTATTTGATTATCACTCCGTAAGTAAGACAGAACGAGAAAATCAGAGGAAATCCGCTCAAATGGATGAAACCGCTTCACAATGATCACAATCGCTCATGCAGATTGGATTACTCAAAAAAAGCAGTGCTGTTAGAGCTACTCCCACTGATGTCGCCTAGAAACAATATTTGGGGATTTTCCTTGCAATGAGAAGACGTTGTCCAATTCGTCGAGCATAACCCAAACCACCTTTCTGCACCAAAAAGGCGGCCAGTAGTCTCTTTCGCCCCATTGGGAACTTCTGTTTATACCAATGAGAAAGCAAGAAGCATTTGGAAAGGCGACTCCAAGCCATAGATTGTCTATGGCAGCCACGTCACGCCATGGTAAGCCGTCTTGAAGGCCAGTTCTTGGTGGGGATCCATAAACTAGGGCGCTGCTTAATAAAGTCTTCCGAATTCCATTGGGCGAGTACAAGGTCACGGGCCAGTACGGTGAGTTTTCCAACAGCTTCCGACTGTTGCTGTATGAGCAAGGCGCTGGACCAACACTCGTACGCAAGCAAGAATTTATGAATATGCGCTTTGAAACTATTCAGCACCTGCTTTTCAGGAACCCTTAAAACATCCACAAATTAACAAAATTTCTGGGCTCGTTTTCAGAATATATCTCTCGCAATAGAAGAGTTCGTAGGAACAGGTGCTAAACGATAACAATTTCGAACATAATATTGGAGAAGGTTGGCAGCCGATCGCAAACAACTTTTACTAACGAGAATTTCTTTCTGAATTCAGTCCCTGAGCTTCAGGAATATAATAATGGGAACGATCACATTCATATCTTCGGGGAATCGGAGCAGAGATGGTGCGACTTGGCCACGTTAAGCCTTGGGGAGAGCGAAACCGCAATCCATAAAGGTTTCCCTGGACGTGGCGTGCTTCTCTCAACGTGCGACTGTGTCGACGTGTCTGTATTTCTATTTTGCATATGTGATTTTGCGCATCCATGTCTGTGTGCGTACTGCGCGTGAGAGTTTCTGCGTGCGCGTAAGGCACGCCAAACTGAAATCCGACGGTGCGTGATTTCGGCAGATGGGCGGTTGCTACAAACGGCAGCAGGAAACAAAAACAAAAACAGTCAACGTTGCAAAACTAAGCAACTTCCGAGCTCAAAGCGGCGCTCCCTCTCCAGCAGGAGCGACAAGCTTTTACTTAGAAAGGTAGCACTTATCCTTTCAAGAAAACGCGGAACGGAAAGTGAGGCGGGAGCGGATCTTTACTGCGCTTCGTCTGGTTTAGCCCGGCGGCAGACGGATGTCGAAGCCCAATGAAGAAAAAGTTCGCAGGACAGAAGAGTTGTTTCCGCCCGGCATTTTTAAACTGATAAGTCCCGCTTGTACCTTCTTCTACCTACAGGTGCTATACGTAACACGTAATGATAGAACACGTACGTTTCTTTGCACCGCTAAGGAGCGCATAAGTTAATGAGGAAGCTGAAGGAGGAGAGGGAAGACTAAAGCTGAGCATGACAGGGAAGAGCACGAGAGAAAGAAAAAATTATATAAAGCAAACAAAACCGCGCTTTCTGTAATTTTCTTTCCTCTGCAAAGGAGAAGCCACTGGACTTAAAGTGAGCAGCTCTCGGTGGCTTTCTTTAGTTGATTCTTCAAGAAACAGAAAAAAAAAAGAACCTATGGAATGGTTCCCCTTCTGAAAGATGCGTACATTTTTCACCGGCTGGCTCTTCACCTTCCGTTGACGTCACCTGGCATGAAAACAAGAACAGCACCAGGAAAGAGAACGTTGAAGCAAGAAGGGGTCGAGAACCCGCAAGAGGCGTTTTGTTTTTGTTTGTTTTGTTGTTCTTGAGTGGTCCCGGTGGTGAACGCGCGGTCGCAATTAGTGGTTGCCCACGCGGATACAATAATCGCTTTGTGTCGAAGCGAAGCCCACGGGTGCGCGTACTGGCAACTGCCGGCGCGTTCGATGGCTCTTCCCCTCATCGCCCTCCTCTGCACCCTCCCCCCCTCGCTTTCTTGTGGCCTCTTTCCAAGCAGTAATTTTCTTCAGGGTGGTTTCGCACATCGATGACGCAGTAATCGTGTTGTTCACGTGGTTACTGTGTACTCTTACATCGCGGCTCTCCAACCGTGGCACGCCATTTAGAGCTTGTTACGCGTTCGCCAAAGCCAGTAACGGCCTTGAACTTTACTGGTTCTATAGCACGGCGTACTACTGCCGGCCTCTAGCTCTCATGAGAACTAATTAGTGCCTCCCCATTTCGCACCGATCCGGAACCTTTGACTTTTCTGTGTTCTTTTGTTCTTCGTCATTGCCGGCTGTTATCATACTTAGTATTTTGGAAGCCCACTTGTGAGCTAGGTCTTGAATGAGGCCGCTAAAAAAAGCTAAAATAAGAAATGAGCCGCTAAAAAGGTGTGTACTTTTTTTTTCGTTAATTCTCTCTGTCGCCCCCTCCCTCGGTTTATTGTTGCGGGGAGTTGATGGGAACAGCAGTCAGCGCTCTCTGTGAATCGGGAGCGATTACCGGCGGGTGCTACAGCATGTAGTCCAGTTTTTTAAGACTATACGAGGAAGATTATTGAAGCAGAATGGTTGAGTTATGGAGACCAACGGAAGGGCAAACAGAATCTGAACGTAATAATGTGGGAGGGGAAAACATTTCCGCTGGCTCCGACTTACGCTAATACTGTTTTTAGGCCACGGGCAATGTTAAACTACGTAACCCGGATTTCAGCCACCGGAAATGCTTCAGAAAATCATTCGTCGCTTTATATAGCGGCGTTCTAGGATAAACGGTGAACATACCAATGACGGCGAGTGCAGTTTCCGGAGTGGTGTACAAAATTTCGGAGTTCGTTGTATCGGTTTCATCGAACACTTTATGGCAAAAGACGTAAGATGGAGGAGGAAAACGGGGTTTCGTAATGTTAGCCTCCTTTAAAATGAAACGAGGGTTAAAGCTAGGGATTGCTTACAAGTTCACAGCATTATGTTTCATAAAATCTATGTCTGTGATGCCGACATTGGCATTGTAGACCGTCTTTTTTTTTCGCTATGCGTTTGAAGGAATCGCTAGCATTGAATTTCTCGATAGGAAATAATTTTTTTAAATAATTAAGAAAAATGAACGTTCGAAGATTTTTTTTCAAATGGTGCTTCATAAAATGATATAGCTCTCTAGTGTGATTGAAGCGAATGAAGAAGAGCCAGTATAACAGAGCTATTAGCACTAATCTTCTCAGAATGGTGCAACTGGCGTCATCTTGCACACCCTCTGAAAATAATGCAGTGCCACTTTATACTAACTTTCGGCCAAATTTCCACCAAACGGTGCCATTTCCGTAAATATTGTACGCTGGCTTAAAAAGCCATGGCGTCAAAGGCCAAGCACAAGGTGTGCCATACCTGGAAGAAAATTGTGCGCCATCTAATTCGCACCTAGCTGTGTTTTTTTTTTCTTTTTACCTTTTCATATCATGTTAGAATGCCCGGCCTGTATAAATGAAATGTCATTTTATGAAAGCTAAATAGACAATATAATTCAGGTACCGCTAAAGCTGAGAATCACGTTAGGTCCTATGCCTTGTCTTTATAAGTAGCGGCAGGTTTCCACCTTGTTGTTTGGTTGTCTTCAGCATATATGTTTGAATGGCAAGTTTCATAAAATGCTGTCTTATATGTACATATTAGCATGACCAAGCATCATTTTCGTGTAGCATTCCTATTGAATGCAACATGACGAACATATGTAAATGCCAATTCTATCTCTCTCGCATGTTTTTTTTTTTTTACTTCCGCCCTCTTTTGTTCGAGCATTTCGATCCCTAATCCCTACCCCCATTCAGACGACTTTACACAAGCCGGAATGATTCTCTACGTTCCAATAAAGAGCGCTCTCTCTCTCTCTCTCTCTCTCTCTCTCTCTCTCTCTCTCTCTCTCTCACACACACACACACACGCACACGCACACGCACACGCACGCGCGCGCACGCACGCACGCACGCACGCACGCACACACACACACACACACACACACACACACACACACACACACACACACACATTTTCGCGCAAAATCACACGTTCAAAACTGGTGCTGAAAGCAAGCTAGATAGTGTGGAACATCATGACATTGCTAGCTTGTTTCAACTGAAATGGCATCGCTGGCTCGTGCCGTTCGCTATAACACATGCATTCAGATGCATCTGAACGCATCCTTTTGGTCGCTTCGTATAAAGCGCTTCTTCCGCGCCAACTGCAGCCGCAGTCATCGGTGACGAGCAAATAGTGTCGACGAGTACTGTGATGCGAAGAGCGCAATCTCACTCCTTTACATAAGTGGCCCGTTAAGACATGACCTTGATTCCGCGGAATCATGCGGTACATGGAATACGACTCTGTGGTTGCTTAATGCTGTGAGGATAAGGAAAATACATGGCATTGTCTAATGCAGTTGATCATCTCCTGAAACACGACGCCTTGCATAATATGCACAGGAGCAACGTATAGGAGATATGGAAGGCGATGGTGATAAGGAGGAAGGATGAGTCATTCCCATAATCAGAGATACTCGCGAATGTTTCTGGCATGGGTAAAGATCCTTAATAACCATCGTCGTGGTAGCTAGAGCGCGGCAGACAGGGACAAAAGGGATATGAGAGATATTATACGACGCTGAATAATATGAAGCTTCACTAACTCGCCCTGTTTTACATCTTACTCAATCGTCGTCGTCGTCATCATCAGCCCATATCATGTTCGCTGCAAAACGACACACTCACAAAGATCTATTACCGTGGTCTTGCATCAGTTGCCTCGTGCTGTGGCTGGAGATTTCATCTAATAAAACCACCCAAACCTCACGCTCACCCGTGACTTTAGTTTATCATTCCCCTTGGCACCCACTATTACACTATAACACACTACTCGTTATATGGCCTATGCACTACGTTACCTAGCTTAATCCACTTGTTCCTCTTAATATGAATTACGTAGTTACTCACCTTGGCTTTTTTTTTTTTATTCATACTGCCGTCTTCAAATCTCTGTCATAGATTGGCCTCATGCGCAAGAAAAAGTGGAATAGTGCAGTGATGAACTTGTAATTCTCCTCGATGCTCGCAGCGGTACTCCACAAGTTCTCACGTTGACACGGACACACTCACGGTTGCCGAAATTTCAGTCAATCGCGAGATGCGAAGGCGAACAACTTCACCGACAACTTTCACCGGCCTTTCAGTGGTCCTTTAGCACCAATAAATTCATCGCTAATATTTATGAAAAGCTAATATACAGGCCGGGTGTACTACACTTAGCAGAAGTCCTCCATTATTAATATTCTCTGTAGCATACCTTAATTATGATTTTTTTTTCTGTTTTGTGCCAAACGGTCGCCAAACAACGTCTAAGCAAGATAAATTTCGAAAGAGTGATTTCGCGATTTCATGGTAAACTTAAGCTACTAAGGGTACTTGAATGCGAACGATGCGTTTCCGTTAAGAATGGGCGTGCCTAGATGAAGACGAGATCTTCATTAAAGTATTTGCGCCAAAAAATTCCCGCTAGAAACAGAAATCGCCAGCGACACTAGTGGAAAAAAAAGTCGGGCGGCGTGAAGACGAAATACTGCGTAGAAGAAGCCCTCAACCTTGTTAATAACGACGCGCTCGGCGCGGCGCGGCCCGACGTATAACGTCCATACATCTTTCAATTTGGTCCTCCTATCTCTTCGCGGGTCCGGCGCTCTTCTATCTTAGCCGGCGGGCCCACTCGCCGCAAGGCCCGAGCACAGGACGGCAGCAACCGCGCGCGCGTTTCCCCGTTTAATTGGCGGTTCACGTCCAAACGGCGAGACCGGCCCCGAACGATCAGCTGCGCGCCACATCCGCTAGGGGCGTGGCCGACGCTCCGCGCACGCCCCGGCGGCCCCGTTCTGCCCGGTTGTTGCGCCGGCGGTAGTTCCTGCTTCTCGTAAGCCCGCCGCCAAAGCCACCAGGGGGCGGGACTTCCCCCACCGCAACGGCGGCAGATCGCCCAGTTTTTCTCTTGCCAATCCATGCTTCACTTTGTTTCGATGTGGCGTCCATGTTGCGCTAACTTCTGTACAAGTGCGTCGTTAAGTGTACAGAGGAATATCGCGAAGCAAGACACTCAAAACGGGTGTGGCTCTTCATGAGCGTTTCCAGAAGCTAAAACCGCAGTGCAATTAGGGTTCGTCGAGGGCGGAGTGAAGGATAAACAGGAGCTGCATAGGTCGTTCGTACATCCTAGTCAACACGACCTTCACGCGGCCTTGCGTCTCAGCACGCTTCTAGGAAAATGTGTTGTGCATATTGTTGGGCTTTCGCTTCCTGATATGAAATTGAACTATCCGGAAAAACAAGATCTATGAATTGTAAAACTCACTCTTCCACATCTTTGATTTCAAGCGCATAGTACTCAAAAGCCATTCATACTACGACAGGAATGTTTGTGCCAAGGGCTGTAGTTCAGCTGCTGGCTCCGTATTCCTGACGCGTCAGAAAGGGAAGTATAATTACCGCGTAACCTGTATTAAAGTTGCATCTTTTTGTCGCGTTTCTTTTTTACCTTTATTATACTTCGAAACTAAGCACAGATGGGTACGTAATGAGAGGGAAGGCCAAAATAGAATTCAATAAGCGATTTCTGCACACGTTCGAGTTCCAAGACTTGTCCACACCGGCCGTGTAGTCTTCGTGTTGAACGCATCCGTAACTCCCTGGGACCGAATTCACACAGCTTTTCATTTGTAAGGGCTATTTGCCATTCGTCGGACGCATTGAATAATGTTGTGGAAGTAATTTAGAAGCGAAATCACGAATCAACGCATATTTTGTGACGAATGCTTACTACTGTCCTAAAAGATATGTGCCCGAAAAACACTTGATCGCTGATAATGAAAATATTATGAGTTATTATTATGAGTGTAGTACCTGGTCACACCCTGTGAAGTAAAAATGCCGATCAATACAGAAACGCTGCAGCTGATCATCGTGGCATAAAAAATTGCGCCAGTCAAAGATGTCGCACCGCTTCATTGCCGTTTCAGCTTATATATTAGTGCTTGAGACCGATGTTTTTCTGCATGGAGTTAAAACTATCAATATATTTCTCTACTCTCTGCTTTGTCGAATGTATTTTAAAGTTTCTTAAATACTAGATTGTACGTTTCTTTAATTTTTTAGAAGCACGTGATTAGTGAAATCCAATCCGGTTTTCATTAAACAAATCTTGTGAGATGTTCCTTCGTGACCTCAAGCACAGCTTTATAACTTTCAGAGAATGCCGAACACTCTTAGGTCTGTTTCTTGGCTTGAGAAAAGCGCTTTACTCGGTCTCGCATGAAATCGTTTTGCAAAATAAGTACGGAGTACATGGTATTGTTGTTGTAGAAATAATTCCTGAGTATCTAACGATAGTATATTAATATGTAAGGAGCACTCACATTATGACTCATTACATGTAGGTTACTAAAGATACATCACATCGACCTTTGCTCTTATAATATCAATATAACTCATCTATGAGAACTTAGCGCTCACCCAACATAGTTACGTATACTTGTGATACCAATTTTTCTTATTGGGACTTCAATAATGTAAGTTGTAAATGCTATAAATGCTTACTTTCGTTCCCTTTCCTCTTGGCTTGCAAAAAAGAGCTCATGCCAACCATTACCAAAACCAAGCATGATATTCGCTCTACCTAATAAGCAACTAAGAAATAACTTCCAGCTTGACCTTTCCGGACGGAGCATTACAACTCATTTAATTCCAGAAATTCTTAAGAGTCTGGCTCCAAAAATGTGCATCATGGAATATCCACACAACAAAATAGCAGGAGAATGGAGCAAAACGGTCACCTGCCTCCAATTTCTGACCACACTTATTCCGCTATGGTTGGAAACTTCATTCTGTGACACGCTCTTTCTTCAAAAATGGCATAGGGCATATTACTTCAAGGAACGACCATTGCACCAAATTATGCAAAATTATTTGTGTTGCAAGAAAAAGAGTCTCGTGCTTATATAAAAAGTATGAAGGCCCCCCAAAACATTTGCATACCTTTCAACTACTCACAAAGCATTAAATGCTAAGAACCAACCAGGCCTAACATTACCGACTGCCACAACACACTCAAAAGCACCATCTTTTTGTCACCTTTCAGCGAAAAAAAAAAATAAGAGGCAATGCGTATTTCGCACTCATACTTGACCAGTCCCTAGAATAAGAACACACTATTGACAGCACAATAATTATCAAGTGACTATACTCCTGGATCCGACAAAACGATTTATTTGACTGCTGCGCTTCCTGAAGATACCCAGAAAATTTTAATTCAGTATACTATTGTATTTGTACAAGCTATGCTATATTTGCTGTTTCGAGTTCTTGCCCCCTGTGTCACTTTAGCACGTTTTAACGGTTTGTAAACTCTCGTCGAGCAAAGTACTTACCCTATTCTAAACTCGATGTGTTTTTTTTTTTGCTTTCTTTTTTCCTTCATTTTTACTGTGTCAGTCCATGGTTCCCGAGTATGAACTCTGGCTAATGCAGTGTTCTGTGGTTTTTCTCCGAACTTCATGCTTCCAAACAGCATTCGCAGCAGAGAGCCTTTGACAGGCTTTGCCTTCCATTCTTGCTCAGTTTTTTAATCTCAGAATAAGCTCTCAAATATGTATGCAATGTCATGTTTGGCTATCACGTCCTCTTGTGAGCTGTTTTACATTAAGAACTTTTTTTTTCGAACAGCGGCCCTTGATACTGCAACAAAAAATCGTAAAATTAATGTCTGGCAAAACCGAAACAAATAATTTTATTAGGAAACACAGAGTAAGCAAATCCCAGTGTAAAATATGTCCAAACACCTATTGTTTGCAAAGAAAGTATCGCTATTTTCCCATTTCTTTATTGAACCTAAGCTCACAACAAATCGAAGCATCTTCATTTAGCTGTTCACCATGGTGTGGCCGCCAGTGCAGGGGGCAGGGACTTGTGAACGTGGACCATAAGCCACTACGAGAATGGTTACAAGGGATGCCCGCATTCCCAAGGATGACCTCGAAGCTTAATTGTATGTCTCAGCATGTCTGGCTTCTCTGTACTGTGAATCATACATTGCGTGCCTACTCTCTAGAACCCTTTGTACATTGGTCCTGACAACTAAAATAGGGGTATATATGTTGAATTTACCGGTGGTTGGTTAGGCTACTAGCAAATCGCGGCTGAATTCATAAGTATTTTACTTCGTAGGTCATTCTTGCTTTGGCCGATCACCTTTGTATCAATATGTCCAACATCGTGATTTACTGGCTTATGCTCTTGAAAAAAGTTCGAGCGCGATAACTTTTTTTGTGTTTGTGAATAACAACTTGTCATGCTAAGAAAACAAAACAGGCATTTGGCATGCGTGGCGTACTCCTTTGGCTTGTCCGTCAGCAAAGTCGGCTGCGGACACAGTTTCCATGACAACTGTATGGTTTTCATCATCAGCAGCTCGGGCAGCCTGCCACTGGGAACTTTTAGTGTTCGTGTGCAATGCGAAAAATTGACGAGACAAAACCTGAAATATCAACTGCCATGATGTACAAGCTTGAAGCTTATACAAGAGCGGCAAATAAATTCGTTTGTCATTTCACATACTAAATTAGCATGTCACACAAAGCTGTAAAAGCTCCAACATCACGCTTTTGTGCTGTGTGGTCAGATTTCGAGAAAATTTAGCTTTGCTGAAGTTACGAGATTGGAGCCATTTATGCCGCACACGTGTTTCTAGATGAAAAAAAAAAAGTTGCCCACTCTTGTTACAAGTGCGACTTGCTACACCTTTCGCGATTCGTCCTCGTGCTGCCTACGTAATATAAAAGTAAAGGAGTCTTCTTAATTTTTTTTTTATTTGCAGAGAAAGAGAGAAGCCCCCAAATTTTCCAGGTAACGTTCTCAAGAATTATACTCAGGTGGCTGGTCCCGACGTGGGACTAGCCGGGTGCGCGACGAGTTCGCGTCCTCGCCGGACCTGCACTAAAGTTTATTCACTCACTCACTTATACTCAGGTGGTGTCTGAATTAACAGCTCAGTGCAAGATCCTCAGACAACGTAATACGTAAAGTAAAGTAAAAGTAAAGGAGAAAACGACGCGCCAAAGAAGGGATATCAGAATTTTTTATTTTTTTTGCAGAGAACGAGAGAAGCCCCAAAATTTTCCAGGTAACGTTCTGAAGAATTATACTCAGGTGGCCGGTCCCGACGTGGGACTAGCCGGGTGCGCGACCAGTTCGCGTCCTCGCCGGACCTGCAATAAAGTTTATTCGCTCACTCACTTATATTCAGGTGGGGTCTGAATTAACAGCTCAGTGCAAATCCTCAGACAAATAGCTTCCTCAAACTGATGAAAACCAAAGCCACGTACTCGTAATGTAGATACACGCGAAAAGTAGCAACTCATCCCGCATTGAATTACCACCATAAAGGACACAGACGAACTCCACATCACCCGTTCTTACTAGCGCACTACGTAACCGATGTGCGATGGCATGAGCTGAGAACGACCGTTGAACAAATGGCTCGTGTTATCTTTGCCTCAGTCGTTGCTATTTTTGTTCTAGCTACCATACCCTAATCATCACCATATTCCCTCACATTTGGTCCAGGAATTGGATGCCGGTCAGTACAAACCTCGACGACACATCAATCAGGTGGGGTAACTCGCTCGAAGTGGCATTCTTGAAATGTGCAGCTGGAGACAAAGCACAAGAAAGCACGACGGCAACAACCAACTAGCCCACCAGTCTGTTCTCATGAACTAGAAATGTGATTTAAAACGTCAGCATTCTTAGGGCACTTCACGCACTTTCCGGGGGCCGGCTGGCTGGCTATCTATCTATCTATCTATCTATCTATCTATCTATCTATCTATCTATCTATCTATCTATCTATCTATCTATCTATCTATCTATCTATCTATCTATCTATCTATCTATCTATCTATCTATCCTTGTATTATATTTGTGTGCTTGTATATATGTATTTATGTATGTATCTAACCGGTTTCTCACCTACGTGAAGCACGCATCGGGCTGATGCGCTGAGGTAACAGGGCTCGAGACTAACCATCGGACCAACTTGCATCACTGAGAATCCGGCAATGTGCACATACGTGCCACTCTCCTACAAACACCTTTCACGCCGACATGATTCATTGTTGACCGGGGCTGGGTAGGTACCGCAGCTCAAAAAAAAAACTCTTTCATCCTGACTTGGAGCACTTGGCATGTACAGTCGCGTGCAATAGGGCTTGCAACATCCTTGTTCATGGTCGAAGGGGCTCCAGGGCTGCGTGGTGGCTCTGACATGCGAAATAGAAGTTTATTTATTACCTCTAATTAAAGCTGTCTTTAGGTCTGTAACTTACACTGTGTCTGCGCAGCCGTACAGTCTTGGAGCCCCTTCGACCACGGGCACCAATGTCGCAGGTCATACTGCACGTAACTGTACCACTCGGTATGTGCTGGTCTTCAATGAACTTCTTTGATGCCAAGTGAGGTCACTATGTATGCGACAGCATGTGTGTGACGCTCTTCAATGCCGCTCTTTGACGCCAACTTGGGCAACAAGCTATGGGCCATTGTGAATGTACCACAGTGCAAAGAAGAAAAACATCCCTTAAATTTGTCCAATGCTCAGCGGAATTGAACCCACGTCACGAGGGTTGCTCAAGGACATCAATCCGACCCCTTAGCAAGCTGCGCCACAAATGCACGGGTCATGTGGTGCTTTTCAGAGAACACTTTTCATGCCAGCACTTTAGCGAGGTGCACCATGAATGCATTGCGTACGTGCCGCTCTCCAGTGAACCTCCCGCCAACTTGGCTCACTCAGTATAAGCCACTGAGTGTGGGGTCAAACGAAGGAACACTTCTTAGCGTTCGCAGGCACTAGCGCGCCACGCTTCAGGTCTCGGAGGCCACGTGCAGACTTGTCGGCAGTGCCACTAGATGGCGCAGCGTGTCCAGAAAGAACCGCGAGGGAGGAGCCCGGTTTCTGCATGACGCGTTTCTCAGCGTTTTCATGCAACGCCACGCCTTTTGTTTCGGAGTCCACGCGCAGGCGCCGTGCCGATGGCGCTAAATGGCGCCGAGTGTTCTTAGGGAAGCGCGAAAGAGGAGTCCCGCTGCAGTACACGTCGCATACATAAATTGTTTCGACGGTAGCAATACGTTGTGTCGCTTTACTAACTCAATGCTAACGCATTACCATCGACAGTCATCATGAGAGGGGTTCTGACAAAATTTCTTCCCTCAAACATTAATTATGTGCAA
The DNA here is from genome assembly GCF_023375885.2 of Dermacentor andersoni. Lineage (NCBI taxonomy): Eukaryota > Metazoa > Arthropoda > Arachnida > Ixodida > Ixodidae > Dermacentor > Dermacentor andersoni. Next base: position 92,939,805 of record NC_092820.1, read on the forward strand.
TAAACTACCCCATGGAGTTCATTTTTGTAAGTCTGAGGCACAATTTCGCCGTTTCTTGATGTATCTCTCCTGTGTAAACCTATTACATTTTTCACATTGTCATGTATTTGTTATATTTTGGTAATATTACTTTCTTTGCTGTTCTTTCTCACTTTTAATTTTGTATATTTTGTTATCCCCTCTGCTTTAATGCCTGAATGGCACCACAGATTTTGTAATTAAGTAAATTAATAAATAAACAAACAGCCTTTGCATCCATGAACTGCTGTCGGTTTTTTTTTTTATGTCAGCACTACCTTTATCTGCCAGCTGCAAACATGACCACTCTATTCAGAAAATGTGACAATAAAGGTTCCCGAAGGATCATGTAATTTTCAAAAGAACTCTTGTTTATATGTGAAACAACCTTGTTGTCCAGATAGATTCAACCATTGCTGTTATGCCAACTCTTTCGTCCTGCAACAATCACAGCTACACAAAGTGCTTTATTGCTTTGTTTTCAGATGTATTTTCTGTACTCGAACAAATCTTTCCAATATTTTGAGGTCGTTACACTAACTCGGAATCAATATTTCGGGCGAATAAACATTCGAATGATTTTCATCCCATTCAGCAAATAAATTCATGCAGTGCGGTACCACATACGCTTGCTCTGGTTTCAATGTAGCCTTAATCATTCGTGAAATACCCCATTTTTTACTAAATATACAAGGACACACATTTTCCCTTATCAAGCCGTTCAAACCTGACCCAACTTTTTACGTTCTGCTACAAGACTTCGATATAATGCACGGCATAGAAGCCGACCCCACTTTCCAGGTGGTTTTGCTGGCTCGACTTCGGTGGTGTCGACCGCACCAGAAGTGCTGGCTTCCAAATTGCGATCCTAACTTTGGGATTGTGTCGTTTCGCTACTGTGTTCCCAGCATGAGTTCGAACTGCCGAATCATCTTTGCCCTGCAGTGCTTGGTTGAACTACCAGAGGCCCACATCTCCGCTATACAGACATGAATGCTTTGTGTGGGCGTTTATTTAGAAGGCGATGGAAAGAAACGACAGCAACAGAAAATAAAAATTTAAGACAAGAACGAGCATTGGCCAAACAGATTAATTATTTTTATATCTGCTATAGCTAGGAATGCAACGCAATGCTGGAGCTCTCACGTAGAGCCTTACAAACTTGAAACGACGAGCCACACTTTGAAAAATATCAGTTTTATATTCCAGCAGCGCAAGGTATGGAATACATATATGCAGTCTCCAAGGCATCTTTTTTTGCAAGGTTTCTACTAATCACGAGGTTCACATGCTTCTTTATCAAGCACCATTTTTGTCGTGTAGTCACCCTTTATACTGTCTCTTCTAAATATATATTCTTACTGACTAACTCTGCTCTTCTGCCACACTCTGACATACACTGAGATCCCATTTCCTCCTACGTGCTTCACTTTTCACGCCCAAGAAATCAGTCCTGGTGCTGTGCATGACTAGCACGTTAGATAACCACAATTGAAGGCTTTGTGCAACTTCTCTCGAATTACACCATAACGTGCGGTGATGCCTGGACAACTAAATTTGCATAATGATTGTGAATTTTGCAGCAACAGTTGCGGCGCCATGTGCCCCTTCTGAGACGACTCTTCTTGCCAACAGGTTGATCAGATGCCTGGGTTCCTGTTTGATCTTGGTATCTGCGTCATCTGCGGCCACCATGGGTTAATTTTCACGTGCGCTTGCACTAATTTCGAGTGCCTTCAAGCATCTGCGCCCTGCACTGCCTGCTGCGTCTGCACGGACTGCACGTGACTGTCGACGAGGATCATATAAGGACGCGCACAACGGCACTGACCAAATTTGGCAGCAGCAGTTGTGGCGGCGTGTCCCCCTTCTAAAACACCTTTTCTTACTAACAAGCTGGTTGATTACTTCTGTGTACTATTTAAAGGTTTATTCTGCCGCAAAGGCTGCACAAACTTCTTGTTCCGTTCTTTGTAGTGTATATATACCGCTAGGCCTACCACAGCGGAACTGGCGAAAAAAATTCATCTCTTGAGGCATTGCTCACTGAAAAGTTGGACACGCTGATCGGTGATTTGGTGCCACAAATGAACATCAAGTTACGAAATTTAGGACTAGGTGAGCAGTCTAGCAGCACAGGCGCTCTTGTCACGTAACAAAGCACTCGGAAAAGAAAGTGGCTCATTTAGAGCAGTATTCGAGAATTAATAATGTGGAAATTAAAGGGATCCCTACATCGCCGGATGAAGATTGCGGAGCCATTCTGAAGCGAACTGGTGATGCTTTCGAGTACCCTGCCGTACCCGCTCATATCGACATGGCTCACCGTGTTGCCTCTAGATCAAATGAAAAGAGCATCAGTGCTCGCATCTGCTCACGCGATAAGAAAAAAGAATACATCAGGAAGGCGCGAAGGGCTAGGCTTCGCACTGACCTCATTGGTTTGACTGTGGCACTAACGTGTTCATCTATGTCAATGACCACTTGACCACTGACAACACGAAGGTGTTCTCAAAGGCACTGGTACTAAAAGCGATCATAAGTGTATATACCTATGGACAGAAAACTGCCAGATAGAACTCCGCAAAACTGGTGACATCAGAGTCTTTCACATTATCACTGAATCCGACATTCGAATCTTCACTTGATGCACTGCAACTTTTTTAGTTTCTTTTTTTCTGTTTTTTAAATCTTTTTCCACTTTTCTTCATGCCCTTGCTCTCTCTCTCCCGTTGATGTAAAATCTTGTCTTACCGTAAAAAAACGATCACTCATTCACTTCAATGCTCGCAGCCTTTGCAAGAACATAGATTCAATTAGTAAATTCATCGCCTCACTTCAGTATGTCTTCACTTCTATCTCCATATCGGAAACTTGCTTTCTGATGCCGACAACAACGGGAGCGGTTTCCTATCTTATCAAGCAGGCTATTGTCATCGCCCAACTGATAGTCATGCTGGTGCCACATGCGCAGATATGATCTGGCAGTTAACGTGAATCATTGTGAATCAGTGCAGACAATAATAAGAGCTTGTTTCATGGTTGCATCTATCGGTCACCGCCATCTTCCCTTAACAATTTCTTGCTTCGTCTTGATGTCGTATTGTCAAAGCTAACTTTAAAAATAAGAATGTGCTGATTGTAGGTAATGTTAATATTAACTTACTTGACACTGATGCCACGTCGTACACAACTTACGCTGACTTTTTACTGGATTTGGTTTTGAATTACTCATTGACTTCCCCACTACATTAGCCTCTTGTGCGTGCGGTACGCTCTTTGATGATGTGTTACCGTGCATATCACCATCGCCTTGTCACGGGGCTGTTGATGCTGACATAACCGATCATTTTCTAATCTTTCTTACATTTAATGATGAAATACACGAGAACGATACTTCTTATTACTTCTGTATTTAGTTTCAGATGCCTTTGTTGAAGCCAACAGTAAAACAGAGTGGTCGCCTATTAATTCTATGTTTGATCCCAAAGCATCCCTAAACAAATTTTGCTATTGCTTTTTGTTGACCGTCTCGACTAACACACACACTGTAATATGTAGGAAAAATATATAAATATCTGCATAACCCTTGGATGAGAGATGGTTTTTCAGAAAGTCTAAGGAAGAAGGAAAACATGAACAAAAAAAACTAAACATGAGGCCTTTAATACTTCACTGGCTGAACGATATGGCAGGTACTGTAAATTACCGAACGTTTTGCTTAAACAGGCGGAAAAAAGGTAGCCCGAAAATAAGTTTGACCAGAATAAGAATAACCCCAAAAAGCAGGGGCAGTTACTGAACTCTTCTCTTAAAACGTCGTATGTTGATGTCTCTGTAATCAAAACAAATTACAATAGTCGCACTCTTTTAAAAAAATATAGAGTTTTAAGTGCCAAAACCACTTTCTGATTATGAGGCACGCCGTAGTGGAGGACTCCGGAAATTTCGACCACCTGAGGTTCTTTAACGTGCACCTAAATCTAAGTACACGGGCGTTTTCGCATTTCGCCCCCATCGAAATGAGGCCGCCGTGGCCGGGATTCAATCCCGCAACCTCGTCCTCAGCAACCCAACACCATAGCCACTGAGGAACCACGGCGGGTAGTCTCACTCTTTCTAAGCCCAAAGAAATTGATAGTGCTTTCTCGGATTACCTTTCTTTTGTTTACGCCAATAACGACCTACATGCGCAGTCGTATAATGCTTTAAGTCGCACGACAACAGTCATTGTTTCTGTTATCAGCTACACCAAATTAAGTCTTTTCAACGATTGCTAATCATATAAATACAGGGCCTGACTTAGATAAAATTTGGGTAACGTATTTCAAACTGTTTGCACATTTAGTTTCCGACACGCTCTGTAATATCATCAATCTTATGCTTAAACATGGCTCGTTCCCTTCATTTTTAAGAAACGCTAAGACTATTCTTGTTTTCTAAATATGGCGACCAATAAACAGTTACTAATTACTGACCAATTGCTATTCTTTCCCACCTTACTAAACTCACTGAGAAATTATTTTTTAAACATTGTAATAACTACTTATCAAAGTTTAAGTTGCTAAAAAACAACCAATTTGGTTTCCGCTTTGGAAGTTTCACTAATATAGCTATGCTGTCTCTAATTGACTACATAAAAAATATGTCCCTAGGGGAAACATAGTCGGATCTGTATTTGTTTTTTCAGACTTCAGTAATGCTTTTGAGACAGTTAACCATCAAGTCCTGTTTAATAAACATGAGTCTTATGGTACAACCTGTCCTGCCCTAACATTCTTTAAAAAAATTACTTACTTGACCGGCAATACACAGTATATGCATAGCAAATACTTTCTCTGCAACAATATATATTAACCAGGGTGTATCACAGGGCTCATTTCTAGGTCCTTTGCTTTTCGTTCTATGTATTAATGATCTTCCGGATTCTCTTCACTCCAACTACGTTCATTGCGTCTTGTAGGCAGATGACACAACGATACCTTCATCTAGTAAATCTATCGCTGCTCTTATTTCGAAGTTAAATATTGCATGAAGTAACATCATGAAGTGGTCTAGCCACAATTACTAAGTTGCTAATCCTCTGAAAACCAAAGTTATAATGTTTAAAAGTGCTCAGAGGCCCTTAACTTCTATTCCTGAACTAAAGCTTGGAATTCGTTCATTTTCCGTTTGCAACGATGTTACTTTTCTTGGCCTACATCTTGACCTTTCTATTACATTTCGCTGTCACTTCCAACATCTCAAGCAGAAGGCGGCGTTTGGTATCCGCTCATTATTAAAAGCTCGCTTTTTTTTCTTCTCGTGAGGCCGTGTTAGCACTGTATTTTACTTTCATTCATAATCACATTAAATACCGTATTGTTTCATGGGGCATCATGTACGCTTGTCACTTACCATCAATTTAATATGTCTAAAACCAGTCACTACGCATTATCACTTCTAGCTCCATGCAGTCGAATGCCTCTGTGTTACTACACCTGTACAACATTTTGCGAGTCGAAACATTGTTCCAGTTTGACATGCTCGTCTTGTTCCACAAGTTGCTTCATAATAACCTTACGTTCCCGCCCATTGCAGTTGACGTTTTGCAGAATAAAAATGCAGCCAGATTTGCGACTAATAAGAATTTCTTCCTACCTATGGTTCTTACCATTTACGGCGAAAAAACATCTTCATTTACCGCAATTTATTTTTGGAATGAATTATCAACTATAAAACCCTGTACTTCTCTTCAAATCTTTAAAGATTACCTGAAATATCATATTCTGCGATAACTGTACTACACTCCTGGCGGCCCGTGTATCTTAGAACTGTGTCATAAATGTCAATTGTGTTTCATCCATGTTGCTGTCATCTATGTTTGTTCCCGGCTTTCTTTTATCCATGCTTTTTCGTGTTTGATTGATGTGAAATAAAATATCTAATAATGTATTTAATTTCTCGATGTTATTTGATAATAACGTTCATTTGCTGTATATAGATAGTGTCATCAATGTTGCATTATCAACCGAGGGTCACACTACAGTCCTTTCACTTCGGGACCCTCGTCTGTATTTTTGTGATGTTGTAGCTACTTCATTGGAACCAACAAATCTGAATTTGAGTCTGATGATGATTATGATACGCATATACATTTTGAAACAGACTGTTAGGACCTAACATAAAAGACAAAGCTAATGGTATATAATAACAAAAATAATTATGAAAATGAGGAGCTAGTGGGGGACAAATGTCTAGGGGCGGGTGAATAATTGAATATTTAGTACGAATCCAGTATTACACACTAACTTTATGTATTCCGATGCCAAGAGAGAGTAAAATTCGAATATAATTCTAACTAGCAAAATATTTCGCAGCAACCGACTGTTAAAGTCTGCTTACTCTTGTTCGTTTGCTAAACAAGGTATCACAAATTACCACAAGTGAAACAACGACACAAAGTGCTGCAAAAGCAAAATATGATATACAAACATTGTTTTCGGTTTCGCAGCGGAAGCGTAAATGACAACCTGCTATCTTTGTTTGCAGTCTGTCATGTAGCGTTGGTGAAGTTGTATAGCAGTTTTATCTTTCAGGCTAGAACATGTGATGCTTTTCTTCCAACGTACATCTTAGACGCACAAGTCCTTCGGCAGTTTTTTTTTCTTTTCCCACAACGTCTGCTTTTTATTGCGGCAACCATTTAGTTACTATTTTTGGAACATGAGTCCTAGAGTAGTCACTATTTCTTGGAAAACTATTTCCGACAAGGCTCCAAAAATGTTGAAAGGGTATTGGTGCAGTTATTTTAATAACAATTAGCTATCACGTCTTCAAAACGTATCCATTGTCGCTGATGATTAGCGGTATTTATTGTACTAGTCAGTACTGGCGCGGTAACCTAATTAATCGAAATAAATATTCCGGTTATGAATGTGTGCGTCCGCGTTTCCCTATTCGATATTCCCTACTTACTATTCGTTAGTCGATTCGTATTCCAAAAAAATTCCCAGGTGTCCTAGCCATCGCCTAAGAAACACGAAGGCGAAAACCATGTAAAGTCCACTGTAATCCACCTTAATCCCCCTTAATCCTCCAAATTGCGTCTTAATCCATCCTATTCCACCTTAATAATCTTTCATGCACCTTAACCGACCTTAATTTACCTTAATCCACCCTAATCGACCTCAATCCTCCTTGATCAATCCTAATCTACAGTAATCCACCCTAATCCACCTAAACCCAGTCACTAGTCAATCATTAATTAACTTTCCTAATCACTAATAACCTCTTATACACGGCTGGACATGCTTTGGTTCCTTTCTGGCCTTCCTTAGGTCACGTGATATTTTCTGCACCTCAGAACGAAACCTTGAAACATAGAGATATAAGGCTTTCACCTTAAAACGTTTATATTCACCTCCTCTACAAAAAACAGATGACCATGTTTATCCCGTCGCATGCAATTACATCGTCAATCACCAATTGGTCAATGCATCTGCCTAGAGTCCAGAGGGGGATGTTGAGGGCGACAAAAGCCACCCTCAACGTCTGCTATAAAAAAACAGCACACTAAAATTTTTATTGTGCAACCAGTAACAGCAGTGTGCTCTCGAATACGTGTTGCACCTGAAAAGCATGAGCCGTTTTTGTATCCCCTCCAATATTTACAACTGTGATCATCGTTCACCTCTGTTCATCGTGATCGATGTTTGTTCCATGAACAATCTTAGCTTCAAATAATTGGTAGCTGCGTTGTTATGCTGCGGGTAATACACAGCGAGGAACGTACGATGCAGTTGATGAAATTATTTCATGAACATTGGTGCCGTATGTGCGAAAAGCTGTTAGCTTCAATTATTTGTAGGAGCACATTGCCGCTAACTGTGATGCTAGGCATCTCCTTAATTAGTCAAGGGAGCCGGCCAGCCACAAAGGGAAATAACGAACAAGAAACTGAATTTGGCCCCTGTTCATTGCTTTTTTCTATTTTTTTTTTTCATCAGGGAAATACCTATATGACTTGAAAGTGCGTACAAGAAATACGGTAGTAATGTATTCACTGTTTGCCGACATGCATGGCAGAAAGAAAATAACTAATCCGCTTGTTATGTGAGTCAACAAGCTGCACACTTGGTGCAATGATGCGAACTAAAACACAAGAGCAAATTCTCGTTGCTCGCCCTCTTTGAACTGACCCATCATGACGCCTCCGCGTCCGCCCCTTCCATCGTTGTCTTCGGTCGAGGAGAAACAAATGAGCTCCTGTGAAAGTGTGGCGGCCTCTCTTGGTGCTATCTTAAAGGACGCCTTGGCCTCCGAGATTGCCAGCGTACTTCTACGTGCAGTCTAGGAGGCCATGCATAAGTGGACAGTGTGCGCCACAGGGGGGTGGTGCCATCTGTAGGCAGAAAATGGCAACACAGAGAAGTGGCGTGCAAGCTACTCTTTCTTTTACTTAGGAGGGGGCTTGCACTTGTCCTGGGAATGGAAGCCGGTGTTTTCGCTCCTGGATTTATGCCAGGTAACCTGGTATAGCAGATATATGGAAAGGGGGGTGACATGCAATGTGCCTCGCTACCCTTGTTACGAACCTGACTGGTATTGGCCATGATCCGCTGATGAGACACTTCCATGACGGAACTTCGAAGCAGCAACTGTCGCGACGGTGATGGGTTTGCTCGAGCATGGGTAATCTGAAACGTGCTTCAAAGGAGGCACTGTCGAAACTGCCGCCCGAACTGCCCAAAAAGGAAACGTCCATTTAACGCTTTTTTTGTCACTTGATAGCGCAATTATTTGGGCAGAATGTTTTTTGATCAACGCATATTTAGCTTGGCCTGCAGATTTGACAAAGCGTTTCACCTATGTTCAACAAATTTGAGCTTGGTGGCATTTATAGTTCTGCTTGGACAGCGGGCTAAGCTCTCCGCCATTCCTAAAGCAGGATGACAGTTAGGGTCGTTTGTGTCTGTAATTTATTGCAAAGGCCCGAATTTCCACACACACTTCAAACTTTGCGCACACATCACCCGTAACATGTTCCTTGTTTTAGGTAAATATCAAGAACTTATCTGCTACAATTCACTGAATGTTTCGGGAAAACCTTCTAACAACTTTGTAAAACGCATTAAAGTAAGGAGAAAACGAGGGTTCAGTAATTGGTTGTAAAGCTCCTAATTAAACTGACAACACAACAGTGTCGGCACACATTCCACTTGACAGGCCGCCCATTCCCACTGAACGTGAACTGAGTGGTCTGTAATATTATATTAGTAATCTGGAAAACATTTTGGATAACGACCGTATGGCACTGCAGAGCGCTCGAGTATGTAATTTTCCGCAAAGGCTACAAATAACGTACATAGAATTAGCATTTATCGCACGACCGTCATATGATGCTTCCTTCTTGAACGAAATGTACTCAACGTGCCTTGAACGACTCACCGAGGAGACAGGGAGAAGCAAACGCATAAAAATTCGGGGAAAGATTGCATTTCAAAGCATGTCATCAACCTGCACATTTCAATCTTTCGGTACACGTGACCCATAGCATGATTTCTGCTTTAATTTTAAAAAACGCCGGCAGATCCCAGGCCCTGCGGGGATCGATGGTATGCGAAGCAGTGTGCGGCGAGCCTACCAAGTCAACGAAACAACCATGAGAGCACCAAGACCTAGGCAGCTGTTTCATGACCTACATAACACGTATATCACGATATTCATGTCATGGCCTCTCATTTATGTTCGTCATGCAGTCTTGTCATACTGTGCCAATTTTGGTACGTACCAAGTTAACGAAACGACCATGAAAGCACCAAGGCGTAGGCGGCTATTTCATCACCTACATGACATGTATGTCCTCACATTCATGGCATGACTTATCATTCATATTTGTCATACACTGTCGTGATAGTATACCAATTTTGGTGCATACCAAGACGCAGGCGGCCGTTTCATGACCTACATGACAAGCATGTCATGACGTATCATTTATATTCGTCATGCAGTCTTGTCATACTGTGCCAGTTTTGGTACATACCAAGTTAACGAAACGACCACGAGCGCACCAAGGCGTAGGCGGCCGTTTCATGACCTACATGACATACATGTCATGATATCCATGTCATCACCTATCATTTATGTTTGTCATACACTCTTGTCATATTATCCCAATTTTGGTGCATACCAAGTTAACGAAACGAGTGTGATAGCACCAAGACGTAAGCGGCTAGATATATACTGTCAAAGTGGCAAATGCTCGCCAAGAAATTCTTGGCATTTTCAAACTTGCTGCTCGTTTTGGCCATCCCAAGGCAGCTGAAAAACTTTGTAAGCGTTTCGTATACGACCTCCAAACAGGCTGAAGAAGAACGTCTTTTTTTTTTCCTTGAAATTGACCCACACACTTTACAATTGCCCTGCATACGACCCTTAACAGTTTCAACATTTCCTCTAACTTTATACTTGTGAGTGGTATAACTTTTTTTCAGGAAATCCTTAAAGTGGTATATAAGGTTTGCGACTGCTTCTAGTCACACAAACTGCTACAAAACGAAATACGCAAGATGAACGTGTTGACGCGGCGCAGCATTCACGGCAACTGCTGCTGCGCACTGGAAACAGCGACCTGGCGTCTCGCAGCGATGGCGTGCAGTATGTGAAACGTAGGGGAAACATTCGAAGATGTGAAGTGTCGCCATCGAATTAGCAGCGTTGCGCAAATCCTCGACGGCGCACGACATGACGGCGAAACTAAACAGCCAGCTTTCATAGCTCGAAGTTAACGGTCCATTCCGTTCACCCCACTGTGTGCACGGTGGTTAGAAGCACTTTGTTGTATATCCTGGTGTGTAAAATAGAATATAATTTATTGACAGGAATGACAGATAGGTCAAACAGAGCTAGTACGCTCTAGTCTGCTACTCGGCACTGGGGAAGAGGGAAGGGGAGTGAAAGTACTGGGGTGGGTGATGATGATAAGAGAAGTGGTCAGTGCTTATGTATATGAGACAGTTGTCCTGCTAGAGCTGCTCGTCTAGCTTGGTGCCTTGCAGGAACTTCAACACCGCTTTGGTTCCCCGCATTGAAGTTGCAGTGTCAGGCCATGGGCCGAGGATAGCGTCCTCCGACAGTGGTTGCCTGCCAACGCTGGCTAGGGAACCACTAGCATATATAGTGAACACTGCCAGAAGCCTGAAACGCTGGAACACATACTGCGCGATTGCCTGGTGCGGAAGCTCCCGTAGCTTCTTACCACGAAAGGTGAAGCCAACACTTGACGCTCCTTCAAGTCTGACACATAGCCTTGTTGGGTGATGTCCGCTCACAGAGGAAGTGGCTTGGCTCTGTTATTGTAATGCTACGCCAATTAGAAAATAAAAGGTAGTTGTTGCCAACGAAAATTGCAATTACTCTGAGTACTGATGATGTTATCTCCAATGAAATTTGCCAGGATGCTCAGATTTGGCACTAAGACCAGTAATACAGAGATAGACAAAGATAAGTATCTGTCGGGTAAAAATAAGCCATGAAATTACTCTTGGGAAGTGTGAGAAACGCACTTCTTTTCAAGTAAGGTGTTGTTTTATCGTGCCCCCCCTAAGGTGGCTCTACCGTGCGGCTTCACCTTCGGGACATCGTTTCCACAACAGCCATTTTTTATACCTCCTCGGATATATCACACACTTGCTTATCAGGAGCTCTAGTGCTTGTGCGCAAAATATTTGTGCAAGCAACGATAGGCGGACGCTGCAGAGCCGATTGAGCAGAGCGTCATGTTGATGGTGATAATGATGATGATCCTGCTTCGAGATATGGCCTTTGCCTGTAGGTAGGGTTGCCAGGTTTGGCGATCTGTCGCCAAATTGGCTACTTTTAGAGGCACCTGGCGACTGAAAAACGGGCTTGGCGACTTGGCTACTTTCTGGCTACTTTTGGCGGTGGTAATTGGTATTAGTAGTGTCCGAATCATCGCCCCCCCCCCCGGCAGCCCCCTGTAAGCAACAGCCCCAAACGCCAGATCGTGAAGGCCAGGCTTTTGTGTTTTGCAGGCCCCGGAAGCAAATTCAGAAGCTGAAAATATACCATAGCTTCCATATGGTTAATGGGCCCATTCGACTTATCTTTGCTGTCCAGAACTGCCCGAGATGTTACATATGCAACGTTCGTTGGCTGAAATCAACGTTTAGGGCAGTCTGGGGCTGTCACGGATGGATGATTCCACACGCCTAAGAAGTTCTTTTGCTTAGCACGAATGAGCGAATCTTAAAGCAAATGCTTTTGCGCCCTTCGTATGACGGAAGCACGTGGTGCCCCGATATCCGCCCATATATAGCGACGGTTACCTCTAGAGAGAATCTCGAAGGCCATGGTTCTTGGCGCCAGAAACTAGAGCAACAACCGAAGACACGTCGTGGCAGCCACAACATTACAGGTGTCAATGTCTATGTGCCTATGCGACTGCGCACCAGGCAGAGAAGTGGTGTGACAGCATACAGTTCGAATTGGATAGTGGTTCAAGGACGGCGTGCAGAGAGTTTGTTCTACTGAAAATGGTGGCAGCGCTTCGGCTATGAGAAAGCACGAAAGTGGGCGGCGAAAATTATCAAGGTACGTCAGCTGGTCATTAGGGTAAATCATGACATGCGATAACATTTATTTTGTTCTGTTATTTTTGTTTGCGATAAGTGAAGCGGAAAACTACAGGCCTTACGTTTATGTTACGGTCTACAGGTCTACGTTTCGACAAGTCCATTTGTCGAAATGTTGGCTCCCGCTTTCACCTTGTTCTCCTTTTGCTCATCGTCTTGAATTTCCATCTCCCGCGTTCCCCCTGTTTTCCCTTGCTCCTTTTGTAACACACCAAAAGAAATTTACCATTTCTATTTATCTGGCCGCCGCTTCCTCTCCCTCCATCTGTAAATGGTTCTTGTACTTCCGAATGGTAATTTGCATTTAACGCTACCAGCATCACATCTATTGTCACTTGGTGCCTGTCATTGTGGAACAAGCCACGGATCGATTATTACTGCTACGCAAAAATTCATTGAAGCATCTGGAAGATAGTGCTGCTAGGGTACCGACGGTGGTGTGCTCTACTATTCTTCCTCTCTCTGTAAATAAGCCCTCCCAAATTTTTTATGCTTAGCTTCCTAAGTTTTTTTTTTTTTTTGTAATTGCACTTGCGTTTTAGACCCCTTTGTCTTTTGTTGGGTGCACTTTTGATTAGCTTCAGTGCGGCCAATCCTATTTGTGAGTACCGAGCCACTTTTTGTGGCAACAACTACAAAAAGATACATTTTTATTTGCACTGGGCTGGTCTCACGCAGTTCCCCTTCTGTCATTTATGTAATAAAGCCGATATAATGGATTTCATTTTGTTCTGTCGTCGACTCTCGCTACAAATAAAAGTACTTCCTCAATTATGATCTATGTCGTTGCCTCAGCTCTGAGCTTCAGCGACAGAGAGGTTTCCATTGCAATGTACAACTTCATTTGCAACACATAGAACATTGGTGTGTTATTTGATCATATACGTCTTAATTTTTTATACCTTCTAATGGTAATTCAACATTTTGTTTCATACATATTCAAGTAATGCAACATTATTTTATTGTGTTTCTTTTATTTTTATTGCCTATTATTTGTTCCTTTAATTTTAGCTTATTATATAGCTACTGTCTTTGCCACTCCCCATTAAGGTCGACCTTTGGTCACTGTCCTGTTGCATGTACCATAGCACGGAACTCCTCATCTTTAGAAGCAAACACTTCAGAAAAAAGAACGCTGAGCAGTACGTGCTACAGTGCCATTTCAAACACTCTCCTGGAGGGAGTAGGAGGGTGGGGCATGCCAACATCCCCTTTCTCTTAAACGGGTTGCCATCAACAACAGCGAGAACTAAGTCGGCGACGGCCAACGCTCTATCTTACGTGCCGCGAGTTCATCTAACGACTGTTCAATTAAAGGATCAGAGAAAAACACAAAAAAGCGGTTATTAAGAAAACTTGCGTCGTTCTGCATCGCACAGGAGCTTCAGCACGGCAACTGCGAACTTCAACCACACAGCTGTTACAGTTGTCCTGCAGGGAGGACCTTCGTTAGAGCGGCGTGTCTGATGACACGCATATTAAAGGACACAACCGGAACGAGCGTCCAGACAATAAAAAGACCTAGCCACAGAACCTTGGTATTAGGCTCACTTCCCTTGATCGGCAAGCTATACAGAAACACTAGTAGCAGCAACAACGAAGCTGAAGACGAGGAAGTCGGGAACTGCGTGACACGCGGTGCGTGCAAATAGCCGGTAATGAGGGCCATTCAAACTGCCATGCCCAGGCACACGGCGTAATCCGCTCGGTCGGACAGGCGTGCATGCTATCTCTGGGCCGGCCGCTGGTGTTGCGGTGTGTGGCCCGCTGGGCGACGCTTGCCTGTGGCCAGCTCGCTCACTTGGTCGCCCTGCCCTGCCGCCGCTCCTTCGCGGCTGCACCCAGAGGCGCTCGCCGCCATCGAAGTCACAACAAAGCTTATGGACGCAGACGACGCTGCCGGCGAGACCGGCGACAACGACATGATCACCGTGGTGTCCGAGGCGGTGCAGCTCTTCCGCGACAATGGCCGACAGCGCGAGTTCGCCCCGGGCGTGGTGGCCAAGGCCATGCCGGGACTACGAGAGCAGAGGAAGATCCGTCAGTACTGCGACGTCGTGTTCCGCGCGGCCGACGGTGTGGACGTCTGGGCGCATCGCTTCGTAATGTCTGCCAAGTGAGCGTTGCTCTCGCCGTATTTTTCTGTCGCAGGATTGTTGCGCTTACGTCCGTGCTTGCAGTGGCGCTGCAGACTTTCGCAACTGCAGCTCTTGCACGAGTACGGCACCCGGGTGCTCGCTCTTCCGCATTGCTGATAAATTATAATAGCGTGGTTCGATGGGAGTCCTGCAGTGCGGTGGTGTCGTTCACGCGTGGACCCGGATTGTGGGGGTCTGGCCGACCGGCGGGTCCGCCTACCTAATACCAATTCGCTACATAGCACCGTTTACGCGAAGTGATGAATCCAATTTTAGCGAGTCGTGCAGCTTCGTTTCTCGAACTCGAATGGGTCGTGAACTCGACCCGAGCTGGCGGAGTTCACGGCCGAGGAGGCGTCACCTCCTCGGCCGGACCCACTGTTGTTTCCATGAATCTGACGACTGCGAATTTCGACCCCACAGAAAACCGATTAGCCATGACTTTGGCGGGTTCCTATGTTCCGTTTCGCGTCGGCTGCGGGGCCGTGTGAGTGGGAGAACTGAGCATCTCAGAAAGCGCATCCGCGTTCAATTTTTTTTCTCCGACGTCCAATTATATTATAACTTTATTACGGGCTTTTTGCAAAACGAGTCGTGCTGCTTTGCGTCCATTTGCCTCAGTTTGATAGACTTATGTGAACTATGTAACCCAATTCGTCCAACAAGGCAAATCAGCCTGACTTTTCGAGTTTATGCAGATAACGAGAAAGTTGTGTAGTTCACTGGCTTGTTCGTTCGTCCGTCCATCCATCCGTCCATCCGTCCGTCCGTCCATCCGTCCGTTTATTCGTTCGTTCATTCGTTCGTTCCTTCGGGCTGTACGCTTATATTTCCTTGGATCCTCGATGATTTCTGCAGAATATCTTGTAGTAATTGTGGCCTTAACTTTGAGTATACCTCAACAACCACAAATGCTACAACCACAAACCAGTACTCATCAGTCCAATAGGCCGCTCAAAGGCAGGTCACCTGAGCAGCTAGTGAAAAACGTAGTTCATCAGGACTATCGAAGTCACCTGGGGACCACATTCACTTGGTCTACAACTTTAGCGTATAGTTTCACCTTTGCGTCACGTAACGTGACTCTGCTCCCTTAGTGAATAAACTTCCGCTGAAAGAGATGCGCCCCGAATTGTACCGATGGATAATGCAGCCTCCATTTTCTCATTTAGCACATATAATTAGCACTTGGCTCGGATGCAAACAAAATAATTTAGCACAGAAACCACTCACAAATATTTATTTCTTCCCCAAAATAAATTAAAAGACACCGCTGGGTTTTGCAGTTAGGCGTTTTATCAATGCAGAAGTCTTCATCACAGCATTACAAGTGTGTACAGCAAGAATCACACTTTTGCATGCGCTGGTGGTCACTGCTCACGTTAAAATCTTCAGTAATTCTGCTGAAGATGTAAATAACAAGAAACCAATAAGTATAAATTGCGGATTTTTGTTGTCTTCCCAAAGGAAGGTAACGGCACATATTCCAAAAGCTATACACTATGCAGGAAGCCGGCTTCACCGCCAAGGTCTACGCCATGCAATGAAGACATCATCATGCTTTATCGAAAAAAGTACATTTAAATTTTTTTGCAGTTTTTCGTTTTCTTTTTGCTTTCTTTCTTTCAATTTTTTATAGCACTGCTCTGCTTTTGATTTAGGCCAGCATTGTAGATTAAATGGTTGCGCGATAGGGTAAATCGCTATATTATGCGACCATAAATGTGCTTTAACACAACACCAACGTCACTCTACAAAGCATGACGAAGTCTCTTAAGCAGGTTTCACCGCAAGAACGGATGTTAATACTTAGGACCATCTACAGTACAATACACAAAAGCTTACCAGCGAGACTTAGATTGTTTCTTTTCTAGCCTCATGCACACAAACCGTACAAGGTACAGGTCAAGTACGCCATTAATTGGGTCAACTAGACTCACTTATTCCGCGCTTTCACATGAGCTCGGTTCTAGCGAGTGAGCCAGCGTCCCTGTTCCTTTTCAAGGCGAGTTGTGCGAATGAGCGAATCGTTTCGAGGTTACAGTGTCAGGGCCATACTATAGCTTCGCTTACCGGAGCTCAACGAGAGGTCGATACGGAAGTCGGACTGACACAGGCCAACCAGACCACACTGACTTGCATTTAGCCAAATTGGTATAGGGAGTCGGCCCACCCAGAAGCCGCCACGACCCTCCCTCTGCGTAACCGATTTGGAACCCATTTTGGCCCAGCCAGCCGACTCCTCTCGACATTGTCGAATTCATGCAAACGCAGAAGTGCCGAGAAGCGCAGTTAGTCAACTTACGGAGATAGTAAATTCCGAATCCGTTTCAATCAGTCAGTCAGATGTCAGACAGCACAAGCCGAAGCAGTAATCGTCATCAGTCTTACGTACATTTCTGCGCTCCTCTCACTTTCTTGTCGGGAAGCTTATGTCATATTGACAGGCGCTTGCTGTTCGGGACCTGAAAGTACTAAAAGCGTTAAAGCGATTCTTCTCTTATCAGCAGCAGCAGGAGGATTGACTCGACCGTTCGCTCTCGCTTTCACATCTTTGCAAAAAAAATTAAGAAAATGAAAGTGGTGTTGTCAGAACTCCCTCTATTCAGCATGCGAGCGCTTTCCTAAATCAATGTTGTCGCTGTCGGTCTCTCCACGATGCAGGTACTTGGGCTGCTACACAGTCTTCGCTCGCGCCAAGGAAGAGATGAGTCCCGAGCAGAAGCAAAACAACCAGTGGACTCCGCCCATCCGCGTGGTGGTAGCAGACTTGGACAGCGACATGACGCAACTGCTCGTTGAATTCGCCTACCACACTCCACTGCACGAGTGCATCGGCCTGCACAACGTCGCCAAGGTGCTCGAGCTCGCAGAGAAGCTGAAGGTCAGTCTAGGGCTGCAGCACTGGTGAAGACTTTTTCTGAAACTTCGTTTTGGGGAGATGGAGCAGAGGAGCGTTGCCGGTAGCAAGCATGAGCTCTATCCTGTTTGCGATCACCGGTCGAACTTCTAGGTAGGTCGACGTCGCCGGCACGAATCTTAACCCGCTCGATGGCACTTCATACTCCTGGGGGCGTCGAGCATCTTTAACATTTCGGCTGTTGGGAGGTCACTCACTCAATCACTTATCCGCTCACAAAGTCGCTTAGTGGCTCACACACTAACGTAGTCGCTGAGTCACGGTCACTCTTCGGCGCTTAGTCACAGTAACTTAGTCGCTCAGTCGTACACCCTCGCACAACCGACTTGACACAGTAACACTCACTCAAGTCACCCACAAAGTGATTTAGTTATTCATTGGCTCATTCTGTTACTCGGCCCCTCACAGTTAGGGAGCTGGTCACTAAGTTACTCGGTCAATCACACTTACTTTGTTGCTTAGCCACTTAGTTGCTCTTCCACTAACTAGCACGCTAAAGCACAGAAATTTGCCTATAAAAGCAAGCTTTGTAGTCATTCAGGCCCCCGCGAGTTACTTGGTTGGTTGATCCTAGATGATATGGCACAACCCATTACGGGTGACATGCAATCAATCGAGACGTAGTAGCAAAAAAAGAAACATTTGATTTGTAGAGAAGGTATTTAGGGGATAATAATAGTATACAGTACTGAATAATTATAGTTTCAAAGGACCGCGTTGCGTTCCATCACCTTTTCTCAGTTGTTGAGCCTTCCACGAGTTTAACTGGCTATAGAAGAGGAAATAGAAGAAGAAGAAAAAGAATGCGAATTCGTGTTTGATGCATGTTGAAAAGGAACCACCTTCACCAGCCGGTTATTACGGTAAGTCGATTTCGGGCACGTTCTGCGATTTGCTTTTGGACTGGACATATTTAGGCACACAATGCTCCTTGTGGTGTTACTTAGAATGTCCGAGCAAAATGGCGGAGGCATACTTTCAGTATTGGCGTGTGAGTAACACCTTGAGCTGGCCTGTCCGAGGCTTTGCATACGCCAGCTTTTAGTGGAGTAATATTGCCCGGTTGAAAAGAACCCGGCGTGGTAGCTCGGAGGCTATGGCATGGTCGATGGCGTGGACGAGGTCGAGGTTTCAGTTCCCGGCTGCGGCTACCGCATTTTGATAGGTGGCGAAATGCCAAAACGAGGTGTGCTTAAATTCCCTTGCAGGTTAAAGAAAATTATGGGGTCGAAATTAATCTGAAGCTCTCCACTCCGGCGTCTTTCTTGGTCCCAGTGCTGTTTCAGACGTTAGACTTAGCGAAACAAATAATAATAATAATATAAAATAATAATTTATAGTAATAATAGTAGTTGCAGTAACGGTAGAATAATAAGAATTTATTGCCAGAAAGCAAGCAAAAGATTGTGAGGAAAAAGAGGGGACAAGTTGCTGAAAGCAACTTGAATAGCCCCGCATTTCCTGACGTTGGCTCGAGCAGGCCGAAAGGATGTATTACAAGGATATTTTGAAATCTATATGCACCACTAATCATCATTTGGGAACTGCACATACAATAGGAAACTACATAAACGAACTGCATACCCATCGGTTGCGTTCATCTTCTCCTTCACAGTTACGTGGGTTCCGGAGACAGTGAAAGGCGAAGCAATACATTTATTGAGATTAAATGAAATTGGAAATCGAAGTTAACGTGTAGGCGGGAAATATAAATATTATGGAGAAATCATTGAGGACGATTCTGAACACAAGCGAATAAGCCTGCACGAACGAGCTAGCGAAGTGACAGTCCCCCTATTGTTGCCGACCATCCTCGCCACTCGGTTGCCCTTTCCATCAGCCCTTTTTCTCGCCTTGCCCTAGTTCCTTCATGGCAGCCGTGGAGAAAGGATGCGATCGCTTCTTTCTCTCCCTGATGCATCGTTGTTAACGCCGTCAGCGTCCGTTGATACGATCGCCTGCACTCTAAAAAGAGTTTACACCCTTTGGGTTGTATTTTGTCCCCAAACAAGAATCGTCATCTGTCTTGTCCGCATCTCCTTTCTTTGACGCTGCGAGCCCGGTACTTCCTAGTTACGAACGGCTTGCGCGTTATCAGATTGGCATAGCAATAAATTGTGGGGTTTTACGTGCCAAAACCACTTTCTGATTATGAGGCACGCTGTAGTGGAGGACTCTGGAAATTTCGACCACCTGGGGTCCTTTAACGTGCACCTAAATCTAAGCACACGGGTGTTTTCGCATTTCGCCCCCATCGAAATGCGGCCGCCGTGGCCGGGATTCGATCCCTTGGTACAGCATTCTCAACGGGATAGTAGGGAGCGTCGAGTTTTCAAGAGAGCAAACGCAAGCAAGGCAAATGACTATTATTGTTTGGGGACAAGATAAGCCCCAAAGGGTGTAAAGTTCTTTTAGAGTGTGCATCCGAGAATCCTTCTCCCCCACCGCATCGTCCAGGATTGGCTAGCCACCCTCTCTCCTGTTTCCTCCCGCAACTGGCTTGCCCGAGACCGCACACCCTCTCCCTCGCCTTCTTGCGGTGAACGAGCCAGCAAACGAAGTGACAGTGCGCCCCTCCTCCCCTTCTTTACAGTCCTCCTCGCCACTCAGCTGCACGGGAGCTCACGCAACCGAGAGCTCAGCCCTCGGTTGCCCAAGAGCATGAGGGTTTCTTCGCCTTTCCTCGCCCGAGTGCTACCACCATCGTACCAGCAACTTGCCACGAAAACAGCCGAAATAACCAAAGGAAGCGATTTCCTTTCAACAAGTAACACCACAGCATCAACCGCCGAGCGTTCAGCTGGCAAACCATCACAACAGCTACACCTACGCCACGTTCGTTGCGCAACCATCTGTCTCCCCCCGGTTGTGCTGTGTGGGCACCTTCTATATCGTCATCGCTAGTAAATCGTTATAGGGTAGCATTTCACGAAAGTTATATTTGATGCCACGACGACCGACGGCGTCACGTTCGCGGAATTAATACAAGGCACGCAAATCTTTCTCTATTTGGGCTTACGAAATGCACTGTGCAGGACGACGCGTTGCCTTTTTCTGTAATCGCACATCTTGTATCCGATCATGCTGAAAAAAAAAAAAAGTTTTTCCAATTTTTTTCTTTCGGCAGGCTTCAGCAGAGTCTGCACGCTGTTATTTACGACGCAGGTACTGCGGATACGGGATCACTGCCTGAGCACCCTGAAGAACAACCTCGAACCGGGGAGTTGCATCAACACTTACCACTTGGCCTGCAGTGGGGGATACGGGTATCTCGCGGCAGAAGCCTTTCGCTACCTCGTGCGGAACTTCGACGAGGTACGAATATCGAAGTGCACCGTGAGCACAGAGCGTATGCTTTTTTTTTTTACGACAACTTCCGTTCTCTATAAGACGAAAGCCTAAACTGGCTCACAGGTCGAAAAATCCGTTGTCCAGTGTTATCGAAAGCCTGACCGTCCGACGTTATGGCACCAAAATTCAGCGGCACCAAAAAATGACGGTGCCACCCGCGACCATCGGTGGGACTTGAAGCAACGACCTTTCGCGTTGATTAAGGCACTCGAAGCCTCGACCTCTGGTCGGACCAAAATTCAATAGCGCCAAAATTAAAGTGCCACCATTGATGGTAGAACCCTCGACCATCGGTGGTAGTCGAACTCCGACCTTTGGTATTAATTAGGACTAAGTTAATTAAGGTACAGATAATTAAGGTAGAATTAATTAACTTCGTTAAACCACGTTGGCGGGCTAGTTGGTTAGAATCCATAGTAGAGTGCAGAAGCGTGACTGAACAAGGACGTAGAAAGAAATAGATACACAGACACAGCGCTCCACTTTCAACTGTAGCTTTTATTTTCGCATGTATCGATATATATACACCGTACGCGCGGAAACAAACGTCACAGCAAAAAAGAACATTCAGTGGTGCATTCTGATGAAACGTACGCGTGTGCCATGCATGCCATGTGTGCATGCCATGCATGCATGCCATGTGTGCATGCCATGTGCCATGTACGCGTGTGCGACCATGCGTACGCATGGTGAAAACATGTACTGCAGTGGTCACAAAAATATACCGAGGTATCGTATCTCCTTTTCAGATAGCTACAACGAAGGCTTGCTTAGGCACTTTTCCTCTAATTTTGCAATCTCGTAGGCCTCCACTATCTCCCTCGTCATTCTCCTATGAGCCCTATACAGAATGGGAGTACTTTCAAACATAGGCTTGCAGGAACAATCTCGGCAGTGAATACCCAAATGACCCGAGATTACCATACAGTGACGTTATATCGATGCTCTTTTAATCTCTTATTCATGCATCTGCCTGTTTGACCAACATACGTTCTTCCGCATGAAAGTGGAATAGCATAGACAACGTGGTGAGGGCAGGTTACAAATTGTTTGCGATGTTGAGTAGAACATGCCTGCCTTTTGTTATTCTCTGTATTAACCTGTTTGCATAGCTTCTGTACACGCTCAGGGGCAGAGAAAACCACGTCCACCCTGGATTTCGCCGCTATTCTTCTGAAATTATGTGAAATGCAATAAATGTATCGTACCACAGCAAGTTTCTCTGCTCTAGCATTGGCACAGTTTCCATTCGACGCGTTTTTGTACTTCCTGCTTAAGCCATCCGCGACAGAGGTGAGCATACGCATCCGGTAACCGAATCTGCCAGGCGCTTGTCCTGATCTCTGAAACTGGCTTCCACTTTGTGGTCTCATGACTTCGTTAGAGAATTGTTGAAACACCATGTAACTACTACGCGTTTTACAAGTTTTGAATGAGCGGAATTAAATGGTAGGGCTGACTTATTGCCTCTCGGCTGATAACTCCAGCAGGTCATTTGTGGAGAAAAGTACAATCTGAAGTCTAAAAACCTTATGAAATTGTGTATGGGGTCTTCATGTGTCAACAATAAAGGGGACAACACTTCAAGGGAACGAGGTTACGGTTGTTGAAACCAGCGTGTCAAAATTGTCTTATTCGTTATTCAAAATGATTAGAAAATCGCCAACGAATCTGAACACTTTCACGACGTAGGTGTCATTTTTTAGGCGTTCATCAAGAACCTGGTCACGGTTAGCTAGATATAAGTCACTTAAGCAGGGAGCAATACATGACCCAATGCATATGTCATCTTTTTGTTTGACAACATTTCCTTCCCAAGTCGCGTACGGGCGTAGGCAAGCCTTCGTTGTCGCTATCTGAAAAGGAGATACGATACCTCGGTTTATCTTTGTGACCATCGCAATACATGTTATTCCATGCCTTGCACACGAGTACGGTTCATTGAAACGCACCACTGAATGTTCTTTTTTGCTGTCACGTTTGTTTCCCCGCGTACGGCATATATTTATCGAAGAGTGCGAAAATAAATTCGATTGTTGAAAGTGAAGCGCTGCGTCCTTGTATCTGTTTCTTTCTAGGTCCTTGTTCAGTCGCGCTTCTACAATCTACCATACAATTAATTAAGGCATTCGAACTCACGACGTTTCGTGGAAGAAAACAAGTAATAAGAAGTAACTACGCTTTCGAACGACAATTCCAAGTAATTTACTGAACGACTCGTGAGCACGCCGGCTTTCGCCTTCACCCTCTTATCCTACGCTAAACTGTCTGTCACCTTTTTTTTTTTATTTCTTATATTATTATACCTCAAAGACCCAATGGAACTGCAAAACATAAAAGCCGCCATTACGACCTGGAAGGCGGTAATCGTAGCGAGCATGATATATTTAGGTAATCTTTTTTTCTTAATTTATTTAGTATGTTGTAATTTTAAACAAATTTTGCGTTTCAGAGGGGCGGGAAGTGTATCGCTAAAGGTCACGAATATACATACGATGCGATAATTTATGTCGGCCCTTGTCATGCAAAAGGATAGAAAGTTGGGCGAGTTGGTGCGGCAACATGATTTTGCATTGTAGCGCAAAGTGACACGGACAGAGACTAGAAGCAGACAGGACACACGCTCGTCCTGTCTGCTTCTAGTCTCTGTCCGTGTCACTACGCGCTACAATCCAAGATAATGCTGTTGTCCCTGATATCAAGAGACGAAATGGGAAGTCTTCCGGCACGTTTGTTTGTAAGCAGTGGAGGAGGGTGTCTGTGCGTGACGCAGGTGTGGAAAAACAGCGCCCAGTTCCAGTCCTTGACGGCAGAGGAGATGCGCAGCATACTGGAAGACGACTGCCTATACGCCCCCAATGAAGTGGAGGACACGTTCCACGCCATCCTCAAGTGGATCGCCGCGGACGTGAACAGCAGGAAGGCCTATCTCGCCAAGTTCCTGCCACTCGTGCGCTTCGCACGCTGCCCCGTCATGTGAGCGCATTCTCGACGTCATAAGCCGCACGTCTATATACACACGAACGGGGCAATAAAGTCGACGCGCATCGAACGGCAGTGCTTCTAATTTCAGTTCCTTTCGTGATATCGCGTCAGATATCAATTTTTTTTTCGATAGTGGCGCTTTTCTGGAAGTATATCTTGGGGCACTGAGGCACAACGCGGTTTTGTGCGCAGAGCTTGTACAGAATTATTGGGGCAACAATGACGACTGTCGGTGATGTGCCCTACTAGCGTCACCGACGCTAGTAGGGCTAAATGAAATTTTAATACGGGCTTTCTCGAATTTCTTAGCATCCATGATGGAACCGGGAAGATGGTTGCTGTCCGTGCTTGGTTGAGGGGACTGAACATTGTTAGTGGAGGTTAGTGGCGGCAAGGTAAAAGGTCAACTCTACGATGATCATTTCAGCAGGAAACGATTCTAGTGCACCGAATTACTGCACGAAGCGCTGAGTGCAACAAAATGCGACGTTCGCTAATCACGTTTTTTTTTTTTTTTTCTTTTCGTCATAGCGCGTTCTTGTAAAAGGGACGTCGCTACACTTTTTCAAGTCAATAACAACATTCTCGTGAAAAAGAGCGCTTGTCCTTCTCCTCAACGCATTGAGGTCCTCGCGACTTTTTGTGTTTATGGTGACCCGCCACTAAAACATCGTGACCACTTGCCGTAATCACTTTTGTCTATTGCTCCCCCCGCCCCGAAAGAAAAAGTACTAACAACGGCATGCTGCGCCCCTCGGCCATGACGCGATACTTGATGTGCTACACGTGCTCTTAATGCGGTACCATAAGTCTTTTTCATGTAGACGCGGCTAAGCATAATTAGAATGTAAACTGAATGCTGTTAACGCGTCCGAAGATGCCCGTCATCGCCCATGTCGCGACAGAGAGAAGACACGGTGTCCCTTCGCTCTTTGACACCCAAGCAGCTACGATCTGCCTTGCGCGTTGCCTTTAAAAGCGCTCTACCGACAGCACCGCTATGTCGTGCCAGGGTCGATACGTTACCTGTATGTGGTGGCGCATTGGATTAATGCGCTGTTGGATTGGATTAAGCTGCTGTTGCATTCACGTATACGAAGCTGCACGTGACATTGTCGTCTTCCCATCGGTTCGGGTGTAGCGCAAGGTACTATATTGGCTTCAACGTCGCCTTTGACGTTGGCTTCGATGTTCTGTTCACTTGGGGAGGCTGTCATCTGTATATACCATGCTTTTACGGGACGCGTGAAGCCGAACACGTTTTTTGCACACGTTGCGTTATCACATACAAAGCTGATGATGCCTTCTCCATTGTTTTTTACAGCGGAGTTTATGTCTTCTTGCAGAGAATTCGAGAAAGTTGTCACCCACCCAGAAGTCCAAGGTGACCGAGACAGCCTCAAGGTGATAAACGTGATCCACCAGGTTAGCTGGCCTTCTTTTTGCGCAGCCAGCGCTTGCTTTATTACAGATAGCTAACTGCTGTCTACGGTTAGATTGGACATGCAGTTGGTAGCGCGTTCACAGTTACGTGCGTATAGGCTGCGACTACGGCCACCAGTAATGTGTCAGAAATGAATGAATTAAGTACCTGACTGACTAACTAACTGACTAACGAACTAGCTAATTAACTAAGTAATTAATTATTGGTAAAATGAATTAGAAATGAAGGAAACCTTGCATTTTTTATACACGCGCACACGCACGCACGCACGCACGCAATACAGAGTTTTGTACTACTGAGTCATGACGATACCAACGCAGCACTCACGTGCCTTGCGGAACGTGGAAGTGCGTGTCAAGACGGGCTTTTTTGTACATCGGAGTGCCCACGTACGTCAACGTACGTAAACCTGTTGCGCTATCACACATATAAAAGTAAAAGCGCTTCCTGTCTACAGCCCAGCCAAGCTAAGTCGATCCAAGATCCAACCGTACTCGCCGGATCATTATAATGAACAGATTATGACCGTAATAATAACAGCCAGATCGTGCGCGCGCAAGGACGCCTCACTGGAATTCTGCACTTGGCAATCAATTCCCACCGCGCAGGATCCTGAAATGACCTCTGCGTTTTGACTTCACCCAGTGTGAAGGCAAATTGTAGGCTATCGAAAAACACGGAGCCGTCCGCCGGTCGACCCTGAAGCCACTATTTTGCGAAAACAAGAGTCTCGCGCTGTACCGAACAAGCGAGGACTACGAGAGCAGCACCCGAGTCCCCCACATACACCCTGTTACAGACGGGCACCAGTTCATCGTTCGGATGGCGTGGGCCTGGCGATATTTAGCTAGACCAGCAGAGAGGGGCCCAGGCAGAGGACACGGCGACAACGTAACGATGATATGTTACGTTGTTTAATTAATAATATGTTTAATATGTTTAATTACATCGCTACGGTGGAGTCAGCTCTACAAGCTTCGTGGCGGAGAGCGACACACAGGCTCTATAGGCTCTTGTGGCGCGCGGACACACACAGAGCTATGTTTCCGTACGCAACGTACACGGTACTAAAACTTCCTAATGAATGCAATCGAATAGGATGGTTTCTATTACTAGTGAAATGCGCATATACCTGGTTTGCACTAACGTCATCGCGGCGACCATTTTCGGGTATTATCTTTTAAAGCAAAAGCTTTACTGGCCGCGAACTTGCGAATTCGCAGTGGCGGTGCTCCGAGGAGGCACATGACGTCACAACGCGCGTCTCTCTCTCTCTGTCTCAAGCTCCCTAGTCACTACTGCGCCTGCGCCACTAGTAGCACCGAGCTAGGTGTGGTCCACTAGGGTCCCTCTATAATTTTCAAGGTAGCGACATCTGCCATGCGCGCCACCTAGGAAGTTCCTGTAGCAGATGGCGCCCACGATAAACCGCGGCATTAGTGAGGTGAGAAAATATCTGCACGTGCGCGGAAATAAAACCTACTGGTGCATGACTGTGGTGAAAAAACGAAAGAAGGACCCGAACTGCTAAATCTAGTCCTTTAATTTCAAATGAGCGCTGAAAGGAAGACGCTCAAGAGCGCGGAATGAGTGCTTGACCGCCTCGATTCCGCATGTTCACATTTCATTCGTTTGTGCGCTCGTATTAAATTACATTACATGTTCACAGCATCAAAAATCTGCCTATAATTAGGAAGAGCGTGAAGTTTTGATTTACTTGCATTGCATGAAAGAGTCGAAGCACTTGACGGGTGAACAACACGGAGTCGGAGCCGAAGACAACGCGACACATTTTTCGTGTCTCTCCGCGCGAGCCTTGGTGATTGCTTGCGCTTAATTTCGTTTGCTCTGTGAATTCTTTTGCTTGTAAGTGTGCTGCGTACACATACTGGTTACCTTGAACGAAAAATTTGTGTAAAAAAGAAGGCTGACAGTCGCTTGGACCGAAAAACTTTCGACATAACGTCGCTGAAACGTGCGACCCTCACGGCAACTAAACAACACCATGTGTGTGTGTGGAAATGGGTGCACCAACAGTCTTCTTGCCGCTGAGTGTGTCTGTCCTGTAGCGATTACACGACGACTGTTGTGTTTTGTGGTTTAGTGCTACTAGCCAGTGCAACTATCGTGACATTCTAAAGCGGCGGTATAGATCGCGTCAGCAAGTCTCCTCGATCGTGTTCGGGCTGCCAATGCGATCTAATCTCGCTGCACACCAACATCGAGCGTAGTGTGTGCGCGTGTGTGAATGTGGTTGACTGTTCACGTGAACCGTGCGACGTTGCCACGTAAAGTTGAATCATGACGCCGATTGTTGTGTTTATGCCTTCTCGCCTCCGTGCCCCGCTAAAGCCCCTTAAGAATTAGAGGGCCCTTATACGAAACGCACGCGAATTGGCCTAGCTATTATTGCGCTGTCTTTTGCTGGCAATCCACGTATCGCTTCTGCCGTTTTTCTTATGTTAATTTGCAGTTGTGTGTTTTTCATCAGTAAAATGGCATCGCCGATTAGTGAAACATCTTCGAGTGTAAGGGAAACTTGGAAGGAACGAACTCGCAGCTGTATGTACTGTGCTTTGATATGTTGTATTATACTTTATTATTTGTTGGCCAGTAGCAGTGGCTACGCAGTATTTGTTTTTAAAAGCAGAGTAATGCAGGCACTTAGGAATATATTTATTCACATATGCAATGTACAAAATACGATTAGGATATGCAGAGTTGGAAATGACTTTTTGGACATACTGTAAAGCGCAGTTAACAGCGCTCGCACAAACACAGTAAGCTAAGGTAGAATTCGCTGTTGAAATTTGTGATTCTTTATCGCACGTAACGCAATGTGGATATTTGTCGGCGAGTTAATACGCTTCTGCCCCGCTATTTACTTGCATGCTAGATCATACTGCACTTGCTACGTCAACGGGCTCATAATGCACTAAAATCAATAATCTCCACAATTTTCGGCCGTCAACATTCATGCGCGCGGATGAAATACTATCGCAGCTCTGCACACTCACGTGTATACTTTCTCTCGCACCTTCGTATCGCTCTACGTTACTCTCCTCGCATAGTCGTGCAGTTGTCGATGATTCAGTCTTTCCGTTGAATTCTATGCGACCACATTTATCTTCTTGTTAGGTTTTGTTTGCCGCGCGGAATGTAATATAACTTCTTGCGGTCCTCCGTCTGATCATGACATCCACCCACACAGCAACAAGGAATTTCGGTCCTTCGCACCCTAGGTCATAGTGAGCTATTCAGCGGGCTCATAAGGAATCAACATTTGTGCGCGCGAGAGAAATACTATCACAGTTCGACACACGCACGTGTATGCTTTCTATCGCACCTTTGTATCGTTCTATGTTACCTGCCTCGCTTAGTCGTGTAGTTACCGACGGTTCAAAGTCCTTCCGTCCGTCCCCCCGTCCCCTCAATTCTGTGCCACCATACTTTTCTTCTGGTTAGGTTCTGGTTGCCGCGCGGGATGCAAAATAACTTCTTGCCATCCTCCGTCCGTTCTCGGCACCCAACCGCACAGCAACAAAGCATTTCGGCCCTCCCGGAACGAAATTATCGCAGCAATGTACATAGCACAACAGGCGAAACGCGCACTCTGCGCCCGGCGCGCAGAAACTTTCATGGCGGCAATTGGGTGGAACAAGGTCACATGTCACCGATCAGCCTATCACTGGCGTCGTCGGCTGGATCAAAGCCTTTCGGTGCTTTAAAACTTTTGAGGGAGTTTATGTTCCGTCGCTCCGCAGCGCCGCGCCTTTCCGCCGCCACCGTTTGGTATGACGTCACATCGCATTCCTCGTCGTTGCGCTCGCCTCCGCTCCCTTCGCCAGCTGCGTCGCATGCCTGATAACATGTCGGAGGATTCAAAAGGAGAGCTCGCGTGCACCGCAATCACAGTTGAGGAGGCAGTATGGACCGCGACAATTCTGATAAGCAGGAGGAGGCCTGTAATCGACATCGGAACGAGATGAAGAGGAAACGAATCGCCCAGGAAACAGACGAACAGCGCGCCGAACGACTGGCTAAACGCCGCAACATAGCTAGACAACCAGACTAACTTGGACTTGCAATCAAGCTTAACCAAGGCTGACCATGCTATGCCTTAGCTTTCGCTACGTATATCCTGACATAGCCGGGTTAAGCCACTGCCAATTTTTCCATTTATCTATCTATTGCAGGGAAGTGCCAGTCGCAATTTGACCCTGTGTGCCGCCCGACGCATATACAGGTGCCTTGAGCGGCGGTCAGAGCTTTAGATACTATCGAAACCTACGGCGGCCGTCTCGCGAAGTGACAAAGAAATAATGCACGTGCTGGGTGCTCTTGTGGCGCATGCTGCTTCAGTAATGTTGCCCCACTCTATTAAGTGCTCGCACAATGGCACGATGTGTCTGCGCTCAGAAATTAGCATTCTCGCAAAGTATCACGCCGCGACGGCTCGCATGCCCTGCGACTGCTAGGTGAATTCGAGCAGCAGCGTTGGTGGCGACGTCCCGTCACGTAGAATGGAATTACAGCTCACATCGCTATTTGTCGGAAGCTCACTTGCTAGTGTAAAAGAGCCGGCACCAGCACAATCACAAATTATATTGTCTTTCGTCTAAGCGTCGTTCAGAACAGCGTGTCAGTTTCTGACGGTTTGCGGTTGACCAAACAGCCACAATATGTACATTTAACATTTTTGTTAGCTGCCGTGCAATGTTCGGTGTTCCTGCATTCCGTAAGCTGCATTACGTACACTCTTTTTCCAAGCACAACGTCGTTACCAACGCTTTGCGCAATAACTATATAAACAGAACACGGCTGTTCTCTGGAATAACAGCGGTGTTATCTCTAGTTAAACTGAGTACCACACGATGGCGCCGCCTATGAAGCTGCTCCCGTCTTTGTCTACGTTAACCCACCATACGCAGACGGACTAGCTGAAGCTCCCTAACATTCGACGAGATTCACTTATTCTTTAGCCGCCCTTGTCTGAGGGCTTCCCGAGATCTCGCGACTCTAATTGTTTCTAATCAAATACGAGCGCAAAACCTGCTTTTTTCCGCGCAGACACTCACCCAGCCGTCGATGACGGTTGGCGTAGTGGCCGGCGTTGACCTGTCCCCGAAGTTGTGGCTCACGCCTCGCGTGCCCAAGGACGTCCTGTTCCTTTTCGGGGGCTGGACGTCGGGTGCCACCAACAACATGTTCACGTACAACTGCCGCGCCACCAAATGGCGCGTAATGGGCAACCAGTACACCACGCCAAGGTAACGCGTCCCCTTGACAGCGAGATATATATATATATGATATATGAGAGCGAGAGACCGCCACGTACAGCAGTACGTGGCGGTCGCGACGAGTGGATGTTTTGAAGTTATTTCGGTCGGGGGGATTCGCACGATTTGCAGAGAACGGCAACCCGTATAGAAAGAGTCGCCGTGGTCGCGGCCTCGTGATTTAGTCTCCCTCCGCCTCGGCGTCGGGAGGCCGTGGGTTCAAAACCACATTGCCGCCGGTTACCTACCTGTTATCCAAATGGGCATAAGCGTCCCCGGTCCGAAATTTTTTTTAGCGTGTACTGTCCCGGGAAAGTAGCCCGCGCCTGCAAGTCCCGTCGGTCCCTGTGGGCACAACAGAAGACACAAATATTACGTAGATGCAAGTGGCCGCGCGTCGAACGATGGCGACAAGTGATGCGTGTATTGTTGAGAAATGCAGCATTGAAAAACGCTTTTACATTCACATTCTGTGATAATATACCTTCAATGCGTCCAGAGTGAGATTGCTACACGGCTGTGGAGTAAAGGTAGCGAGCTCGTAGTTTCGAGGCCAGACAGTTAGACAACGCATGAAATGGCGTAGGCAACAAGGGACTTATATTCCCATGTTGATAAACCTTCAAGGCCAGATAGCGACATTTAAAGAAATTGTATCGGATTTGAAAGGTGTTCAGGCGTCGTTCGGAGCAGGTGCCGTAAAAACATTTTCTTAATTACGAGAGTGTGATTGCAAAACGGTTGCCGGAAAGCGGGAGAGAACTTACTGACACAGCCGTGGTGATATCATTTTTGTTTCTTTCTTCCTTTACACACGTTGGCGATAGAATGGACCTAAATTGGAGTGTGAGTCCGCATGTATGTGTGCATGTAACGTGCGAAAAAGTTACTATGCCAGGAAGCGGCGCTTTTTGTCAGTGTGTAACGAGTGATACTCACTCCTGCCGACGTTCTGGGCTGGTATTCCTTTCTCTAGAGGTTAGTGATGCAACGCTGGCCAAAGCGCTGCTTTTTTTTTCTTTTTTTGTCCTCGAATAAAGCAATACACCCCCAAGCTTCGGCTATATACAGGTGGTCCTTGTGTAGCGGTGGTTCCTAGCTTCGCCACACAGATTCGTTCCGTTTCTTAATATGTCAGTCACTGTTCAATGAACTACTGCATACGTTTTGTCTCTAGCTTTCCACGTTTTGCACGATGAGTGGAGAACGGTGGGGTAGCCATCACGCAGTTTCATTTCCTACAGCTGATCGCACAGGCAGACCATCGCGGTAATGGTTTCGCATTCGTGCGCTTTCGCTGAGGTTACATTCGGTGCACCGCCTAAAGCGCCATCTCTTTCTTTTAAAGCAAACTATTCTTCAAAAAAAGGGTGTATGGATAATGTAGGAAAGTACGCAGAACTAATCGGGGCATACTACCTAGATAACGTTGATAAAGTTTCGAGGTTGTGATAGCCAGGTTTCGAAAAGCAAAAGGTGCGTGTGTCGAGGAGAGGGGGGTGCGGGTTATTTCATTGCACTGAAAAAGTTTTCGCCGACGTCCTCCGCAGGGCGTACCATGGTGCCGCGGTGCTCAACTCGTGCATTTATTTCGTGGGCGGTTTCAACGGCCGCGAGTGCTACCACTCGGTCGTCTGCTTCGAAGTGCCTCTCGCCCGCTGGACTGACAAGGCGAACATGGCGGTCGCGCGATGTTACGTCAGCGTCGCTGTCCTCCAGGCAAGCTCGAAATGGGCGACGGAGGGCGGCCACTGTACTATTACAAAGCCGACAAATCCATACAGGGAGCGCTAACTGCCTACTGTAGTTCAGTGCCTACTGTGTTCGCCTACTGTGTTCACCTACTGTAGATTTAGCTATGATTGCCGTATGCACAAATAACGTGTGTGGCAGCAGCAGTGATCGTTGCGACACTTTCACTAGAGTGGGAATTCAGGCCACTTGATTATTCCTGATCGCCTGATAAGACCGCGCAAAACAAAGGATGTGACAGAGACGTGTCTCCTTTTTTTTTTTTTCGCGACGTCACTCGCTTTGCGGCTGTTATCAGATAGAAGCGACGCCTTATCGCGCTATGCGTAGCCGCAACCTGGTAGTGTTGCATTATTGTCTTCGTAAAAGGGGGTTAGGGGGGAAGCTGTTCTGTCCGCGAACGTATTACAATTTGAAACTCAAAGAGTTACCATGGGCGGTGCACAGAGAGTAAGGCCGAACTTCGAATATTCCGGTCTGAAATAAATTCAATGCAGTGGGAAGCAAGGAAAACGGAGAAGCGATATTTCGAACAAAAATAACTTTGCTATAGTGAGCGATTACTCTATATAGTACCATTTTTATTTTGTACGCAGCAAAACAACGTTTCTTCCCGATTGTCGGAAGATTTCTGGCTTTTCTCTGTATATGCTTCCGTCCGCAATTCAGGGACGCTAACAAACCAACGCGCCCTTTAGTGTCGCCTGACGCACACACTTATAACAGCGAGTGGCCACAACGTTGTTACGTAGGAAATGGTGGCGTGTACGTCTTGTACCATGGCGCTGCTGACCTAAAATGCGTACTGCACTAATAATTCTTCACTCTAATAGCATGGGAGATCAGCTCACGCAATTTATGCCGGCATACAATGGTTAGGTGTGACACTGGATTTGGAGGCACTGGATTTGGAGGTTATCAATTTCAGGGGCGCAATGATATTGTTACGGTGATGTGAAGAGGTGAACGGCGAACAGATAACTCTATAAAACGTCACGACCTTCATAACCTTTATACGGAAACTGTTAACAGCATCCTCTCCCCTACCCCAATTACCTGAAGCACGTAGAACCCTGGTTCTGCCTTAACCGAACCTTGGCTTGGCTTCCCACTACTTTACTGGTGTAGTGCACGCTACGTAATATCCGGCTTATCGTGTAGTTGCGCGCCACACCGCCAGGTGTGCCTGTCGTCTGCTATGGGGCTGTAATTATCTCACATGCGTCTTACTGCTTTTGTGCGAAACAAAGGTATGCTTATGTATCATGTTGAACATTCTGAGCCCAAGGGAGGTTTCGCAAGCAGTTGGCAGCCGTTTCACGGGGCGTCCTGTCTTTGCAGGGCTATATCTACGCCTTGGGAGGCTTCGACGGGCGCCTGCGCACGAACACGGTCGAGCGCTACGACGTAAAGGCAAACCATTGGTCCATGGTGGCCAGCATGTTACACGTCCGCAGTGACGCAAGCGCCGCGGCAGCTTCAGGCCGCATCTACATGTGAGGTCGCTTTCCGATTCACTGGCTTCCGAATTGCATTGTGAAGAGTGATACAACGGATCAAATTATGGCCATGGATTCGCGGTACAGCCGAGACTTATGCTCCCAAACGTCGCTCGGCTGTAAGTTAGACTAGACCCGCGGACATGTTTACTGTTAAGAAGAGAAAGAAGAAGAAAACTATGATGATGATGATCATGATGGGTATTGCTAATGCATTACGTCTGGGTGGCGAGAAATGGTCGCCTAACCTGCATGAGCTAATTAGGTTTTACTATATTTCTAATTTAGCGTCCTGGTTCGTTTCGTACCCCGCGGAAATTCGACAAAACATAAATGCTAAGCACTTATCTAGCAATAAATGTGGAAGTAATTAACTTGCTCAAGGATGTCACTTTCAAAGATAATCGGGAGAACGTAAATGAATGGGCCGTGGAGGCTAAGAGACGAATGAAATATTGGTGGCGCGAACATCCAAAATGGGGGTGGCCAAGATTCACGCAGAACAGGGCTAATTAAAGGGACTGACAACCGACTTTTACGGCACCCGTTTTTTTTTTTTTTTTTTTTTTGTGCTACGGAAAGTTTACCGGTCTAAGTGTCTAATCACTCAGTGGTAACGCGGAAAACACCGTGGAACGTTTTCCATAAAAATTTTCTGATCTGCATAGAGCATTTAGTCGTGCTCAAGAAACAGGGTGGAAACAGTGATATGTGCGCACCAATTGATCGCATTTTGTGCCTCACAGAAACCACACAGAACTCGTGCAACTAACTCGCGAACACGCGCACATACAACAACCCTCACTTGCGCCGCGATACATTGGAAGCTGCACGGCTTCTCCCACTCCACTCGTTACTACGAAGGCAGCGTCGCTCATTAGCGTGCACTATTTTTAATTCGTAATGCGTGTAGAATGAAATGCAAAGCCTAATAATACACGAATTTCAATTTTAGCAATATGTGTGCTGCACTTTATAACAGCCGATTTATGTATGCAGTAATCTCATGTACTACATACGGGGTATACACCAAGATTTCACCGCCAGGCCGCGCCACCTACTGGTTTTTGAGACTTTCTTTGCCAAGTTAAAAATTTAGTTCCTACGTAAATCACGAACGGCGTGCTGGATTCTATCTTTATAAATCATGTCATTTCCATCAACGTCTCGCAAAACATTTTGGCCAGTCGTCAGTTTCTCTAAGAGATCCTGGAGAGAGGACGCTATCTCAACGGAGCGCTTGACCATACGATGGTAATTTCGGTTATATCCACTGTCGCGCAGTGCCGGCGGCTTTACGGGTCGCGAGGTCCTGGACAGCGTGGAGTGTTACGACCCGTCGACCAACGCCTGGACCCGGGTGATGAACATGTCCTGGCCCCGTAGCGGCCTCAAGGTGCTCACCCACAATGACACGCTCTACATCATCGGCGGGTACAGCGGTCTCACGCGGCTCTCCTCTAGTACGCCTCTATTCGTTGCAATCGCTACCGTGTTAAGCAAGGTCTTCGTCAGGTCCGAAGGCGGCATCGATGTTATCGAAAATTTGCACGGGGCAATATACGTATATCTTCGCCTTCAGTCCGCATGTCATACATGGTCAGGCATGGCATGTGGCGGCTTGTTTACACATCGTTGCCTCCTGCAAATCGGGTGTCGTACTAACGTTATTTGGGGGGCAAGTTACCGGTAATTAGAGCACATTTATTCTCATTTAGGACAAAACAGGGAACGATATCCTCCTTCCTGGCCTTTACTGGGCAATCCACAAGCCAGCGTTCTTTTTTTTCTAATTCGCAGGTTGTGTTAAAGATGTTCCTGCACACTTTTTGGAACACGCTATTTAAACCTAGCCAGTCTATGGAACACTACTATAAAAACAACGCATATTAATCCCATGGTATACAGGTTAACGCACGCAATTTCTCTCGAAATATTGTCAGCCTTTTCCTTTATCTTCTCGTAATAACCACACGTGTGCGCCGCCATTTTGTGACGCATCATTAAACACTACGGCTGCAGGGCCACTTTCTAAAGGAACGCAGATTCTAAAGGAACGCTACTCACATTGCGTTTTTGCGTCTTTTGTGGTTGAACAAACGTAGTCTCACTGTAAGCTTGCCAATTTCTAACCCTCGCTGAAGCGTCCTTTTCGAGCACGTGTTAAGCGATTCCTTTTCTTAAAAGTGCGCTAAAGAAAAATATTGGGCTGTCTTAGATCGATAGATTATTTGTCTAGATGTCTTATCATAATTTTCTGCGTACGAATATATCACATTCCTTACGTGGAAAACTGGCACTGAATGTTCCGCTGCTGCTCTTCAATTTGAATTGCCCCGCGCCGATACGGATGACTTGACGTAAGCATGACGTGGATTCCCTCTCTACCGCTCTATCCGAATTGGCCGATGCTGACGTCAAGTGAGAGGCAGCATGGTCCAAAATAGATGGCGCCACTTGAATTTCTTTTTCGTTTTCGTAACTTTCTAGCTTACAAAAGTTCTGTTCTCGCTACAAATGACGAATTTTGGGAACTCAACCGGATCTAGGGACAACGAAAATAGGAATGTGTCTTATCAACAAAGTCGTTCCAAATCGTAGATAACATTCATATTACAATGCAAAGCGACAAATTAAGATTTCAGTTGAGGCTGCTTTGTGTCCTCTAACGCATTTCGATAGTGTAATCTATGGCGGCTGAGGGCAAGGTGCGATGGAGTGACGATTAAGGAGAGTGGCTGCGTCGAAAGGAGGAAGGCGAGAGGAGAGGCAGCTTCGCGCGCCTATTGGTTGACGCCAGCAATGACGTCATCGTGGGACGAGATGGCGCGGAGCGGTGAGGATACGTTGGCGCATCTTATGATGTCGTGAGGCCACGACAAGAAAAGTCGAGCATACAGTGCACAGTTCAGACATCACGGTTACATCGGTTTAAACGGTGCGTGGAATGGGCTTGATGCTTGTAATGCTACACATCATAAATTGTAAAGGAACTTGGCCTTCGTTTTATACCAAGTGTCCGTTGCGATTAATCTTCCTTTAATTTTCTCGATTTCTTTCATTCACGCTTTTCAGTGGAGCAGCTGGACTTGAGGAGAGCTCGGTTCTCGGAGTTGCCCAGCATGCCTCACTCCAAGAGCAACTTCGCCGCCGTCATTCTGGAAGGCTGCATTTACACCATTGGAGGTTTCAATGGTACCACCAGCCAACGGGTTTGGCTGTTCAAATCCCACCTATTTGTTGCCAGCAATGTTTGTGTTGATGATGATGTTATTGTGATTATCCCAATGGACCGAACCGGAAATCCTTGGTTGTCCCCACGCGAGCCTAAAGAAGTCCGTAGGATGGTCACTAAATAGGGAACAAAAACATCAGTTACGTCAATGCTCGATGCGCTCATGTGTAATCGCTTTATGGTCGTGACATGCAGAGCAGAATGGCTGGGAGCTTGTTTGAATTCTAAGGTTTTACGTGCCACAACCACCGTCTCATTATGAGGTACGTCCAGTTAAATTTGCACCACCTAAGGTAGGGAGGGGTGGAGAGGGCACCCAAATTCTTGCATTCTTGCATTTCGCCCTCATCGAAATCCGGCCGACGAAGCCGGGATGCAGTCCGTGACCTCCCGCTCAGCAAAGCCATGCGACAGTCACTCAGCTTCTGCGGTGGGTAGCTCCGAAATGTAATATGCAAACAGTGCATCGTGGAGCATGACGGAGTGCAACATACACGCCATGATGGCTTGGCCCGAATGCATTGCCGCAGCACGCGATTGACCAATACTAGTTTCTAGTGAGCATAGGACCGAGCGCGGACATCAAGACGTGTCATCGCGAGCGAACCTTCCTCCCTTGCCACGGCTGCATTTTACGCAATAAGAGACACTGTGCAGAGAAGCTTAACTCACACGACTGCTCTCTTATGGCATAAAATGGTGGTTGTTTGAGTGCGCTATGGCAGGGCTACGCAAATCGTGAAGAACGGCTTTAAAGCTGTGTTAAGGGAATAACCGGGTGCGGTAGTGATAACCTGGCTTGTTTATCGTCAATGAAGCCCTTTTAGGTGAAATGCTTATAATTGCTCTTCACGTAACTTTGTAGCGCTTTTGTAATTGCGACGACCAATGTCGTTTGTGCCAACTTGCGCATCGCGCGATTTTCTCTGGCTTTGCACTGAAGGCAACTGCGGAACGCTGCACTTTGTTCCGCTTCCCCAGCAGAACCGACTGAGCGAGTTCAAATCATTTGCTGCTACAAGAATTATTCCGTCGACTGCCCCCAGAACAACTTTTGCGCTTAACTCCTTCCATACGCTGCACAATCGCCCTCAACGACAACGGTGGCATGGCGACGACAACGGCAGTGCGGCTATGACGTCGGCTGACATCCGGTAGAGCGAGTAGCTGTGTCTGCGAGATGTACTCTGAAAGGGTCAATGCAATAAAAGCCGCGCTGCGGACAACTGCTGGATCGCGCTCTAAGCTGAGCGGGCGTATTGCGCTTTGTGGCCTTCGAAATACATGCAGAGACGCTATAGTACTCGCGAGTCGCGTGCGGTGCCCTGAATACTCCGCACAAACTGCGAAGAGTCGAAGGGGCGCGATAGCTCTATGCTTAACGCGTCCTGTTCTTAGTTATTGGTTCAGAGGGACGAGTTCAAATCTCAGTGTTGGTAGCGCATGAATTTCCTCTTTTTTTAAAAGCAAAATTGGAGAACTCGGCGAATTTGCGTGCCGTTGAATGGTTACGAAAGCGAAGGCGGTGGTAGAGCATGGTGGCGAGTGCTACGTCCTTGCCGCGAGTGCAATTGCCATCCGAGGTTAGGCGAAACCCAAACTTAATTTTTATTACGACAGCAATTACACCGACACATTAAAGCGCGTCCTCGCGGTTGCCGTTGGCGTCGCCGCGCTTTCATGGTATGGATGGCACACGCGCGGTCCTCTCGTAGTGGTTTAGGCTTCCGGAGATGCGAGCGAAGCGCTATGCGTTTGGCTTTGCTCAATCGGTCCTGTATCATTTATTCTTTATTCAAGAAAAAGTCGCAGTGTCATTGGCATTATTGCGACCATCGTTCTGCCTTCCGCTGCTGGCATTGGGGTTGTACACGCACACTATTGCGCTTCTGGGGCCGAATTCGCAATGCTTTTCGTTCGTTAGGTTTCATTCGAATGCAATAAGCCATTCGAAGATCGGGTACATTACACTTCTTTGTCCTTTGACAGGACTGTCAACTGTGCGACTCGTCGAGCGCTATGACATCGCCGCCCGGAAGTGGTTCACCGCCCCTGAGCTCGGCGTAAACTGCAGTGCGTCCACCGCCTGCATCATCACCGACCTCTCCAACCCCGGTAGGTGTCGTCAACGACACGACCGCAATCGTCGTCACAGGCCTCACGATGTTGCGTAAGGTGTGACTGGGAAGATTGGGTGAGCAGGTAACCTTGAGCGTAGCTCGAGCAGCGAGGTCGACACGATAAAATGTAGAAGCATTCCTCGCAACGGTGCGTGCGCCACTGAAAACGGGGCAGAAGCCACGACGCCAGCTAGAGGGACTACGACAGCGGTCCGTCGGCCTATGCACGTCAAGGACTTGTCGCAAACGCCTTGCGGGACGGAGTTAACCCTGTGGGACGTCCTGCATCGCCTGCATTTCGCTGTTTGTAGCTTGGTTATGAGACCATGGTTATAACGCAGCTTTTCCACTCCCCAGCCACTGCGTATGCAATATTGGCTGCAAAATGGTAGATTGGACTGCGCACTGAATCTGCATAAATTCTCTCTAGCTCGTTTTTTTTTTTCTCGTTTTTTTTTTTTTGCGCCTGGGAACGACAGCCACCGCCCCTTCCCTTTCTGGAGGCTGTGGAAAAGGGCTCGGTGGCGGTAGAGGAGGACGGCAGTCACCTTTCATGCTGACGCTGGCGCCTCCGACCCAATCACTGCACACATTTCACGAACTGGCTTATGTGGTATAGCCAGCATTATACTACGCCTAGAGATGTGTTATTATCGGCTCTGTCCTCTGTTGTATCTCCAAATGAAACTTTCAACGCTACCTGAAAATTCTCGCTGCGAGAAGCATACCTCTATGAGCACATCATTCCTTTATTAAAATGGACAGCTTTCCAGGTGCGTTTCGGTATTCGCTTGCATTGACAGTCATCGTCGATGTTGCTTTCGTTGCTTTGTGTCAACCATCGCTATTCTTTCTGTTCTTATCTGCTTTGTAACGTCTTCCTCTGCTTTTCTTTTCCCCTCCTATCTCTCACTGTAGCCGCCTGGATATAAGCATCCGCCGCTTATCGCACCTGCGGGGCGGAGCACCGCGATGACCCTAGACGACCCGCAAGCCTGACATCGTCATCCCAGTAACACCAGCCGTGTCGCTCTATATGCGCCAGTAGCGAAAGAATGGCACAAGAAAGCTGGCTGAAAAACGCATAAAAGAATGAAATGACATGAATGAAAAAGATATACGCGTATGGTGCATTTTTTTAACGAACTGCTCGTTAAATGAATAAAAAAAATACAGTGTAGGAATCAGTGATAACGACCGTCAATGACGCAGTTAGCTTCCTTATAATCCACTGCAAACCCGTTGGCTCGTATTCTACATAAACCGCACTTAATAGGACCAAGTGACAACAAGCGCCCTGCTTATCCGAGTTAAGACTCCATGACGTGACGTCATCACTTGACCTCCGCGACCACGGATTAAATGGCCTCCGGAATGGGCACGGTTAACTATTGTACCGTTGACGAAGACGACAGGGACAGACTGGTCACGTACCACGACATACTGACACACTACACGAAACAAAGAGAAGCATACCCACAACCCCACAAACAATTCGTCAGGTCTCAAGAAACAGATTGGAGAAGGTTGCAAACCAGAACGTTCCTAAACCCAGTGCACTTAAACAGAATAAATTCAACACAATACCCTGTAAGCTCTACAAACACTAACACGCAGACATGGCACACATCTTGTGGAACTGCACACAGATGAGATCAATATATGTAGAGGACAAGATAGAACCGGACCTTCTCGAGGAGCGATGGCTAAGCGCTCTGACTAGCTCGGAACTACACGACCAATTATGGGCTATCCAGCGGGCCCGGGCAGCGGTGGAAAGGCTATGCCTCACCGCACATAATGTCCGGGTGGCCTGAGCCCGGGCTGGCAACCTCGCAGGTCCTTTTCCCATTAGTTTTTTTCCGTCCGTCCGATGTCGGCACATATACAGTTATTTAAATTATGGTGTTAATTAATTATGGTGTTAATTTAATTATGGTATATTAATGAATCTTTAGCGCGTACACGTCACTTTGACGCGGTGGGTTTTTGCTATTTATTGACTTCGCGTGTAGGCAGGTGAAGTGGACGCAGCCCGAAAACTCTTGACCAATAGCCGAGGGCTAATGGCGAAAAGGCGTCGAATCAGAAATAACTATTTTTCTTTTGTTGAACACAATCATGCATAATCAGTGTGTACATGTCATATCGGATGTGGAGCTATCGCGGTTTTCGTGACGTCGCGTGACGGCCTGGTGAAGTGGCGGTGGTCAAAAGTTTTTGACCAATCGCGGAGGGCTGATTGCAGAACTGGAACAGAAAAGTTTGGAATAGTTTTACGTTATGGGCGCCCCAGGACACCACAAAAATCTGAACTCGACCACGCCAAGCTGTTAAATTTGTTCGTGGCCCTCTCGTCATATGTAGTGCAGCCCTCCCTTGCTACAACTGAGATTAGCGTAGTGTAGGTGCGTATGGCAGATTGTGCAAATTAAACTTAAATATTGCGAAACATTTTAACACGCTGTTTGCCAACGCTTTTTCTCATGCATAGGAAACCGAACTTCGCAAGTGTCTTTTTACGCAGATGTCTGCACCGTGACGCCAACCACATGCAGCCCAGTTCAAGGCAACAATAACAACGAAACGCTTTTATTTCTGCCGCTGGGAGAGAACTTTTGTAGCCCTGCCCCCTTCTCTCCTACCGGCAGTAATATTACTGCACAAAACCACAGAGAATGCTCGCACTACAGGAGGCGCTCTTATAAATTAAGGGTCTAACCGAAAATGACGCAATACTTTCTCGTTGGGCAAAATTACGTATCCTGTCTTCTTCAAGTATATAAAACGACAAAGCAACACCAAGGTGCGTTTACAGACGGTGTCAGTAGTTGACGGCTGCTTTAATGCCAACCCAGGTTTCTTTGACGGAAGGCAAGATTTTCCTGACAGGCATTGCGAAAGCCATACTCTCATCGAACGCTCGCCATGATGGCTGTAGCTCAATAGCGAACGCCTTTTTCACGCCTGCGTGGTCGTAGGCCCAATCCACGCTGCTTCCAGATACCCGGTCTGCAAAAAAAAACAGATCGCTTGGTGTCAAGTGTGAAATTGTAAACATAGAAACACTGCTGCGTACCCCTGATAGGTTCGCGAAGTTTTATGCAACTTTGAGAATGTTCTCGTAACCCTTTGGCAACTAACTTCTGCATTTGCGCGCAAAGAAAGAGAATGAGATTCCGGTGAATGAACGTGTGCGAATTCGTGTGCCCTGCAAGATCATGTTCAAAGGGAAGGGGAAGAGCGCTGTTTGAAGAACTAAACTTAACCCGGCTTTGAAGCCTTTCTTTTCTTTGATTTCACTTAATCGTTTGGAAAAATTAAACATCACGAGTAAACGATAGCCTGCCAGTTTTATTCGCAATGATTGGGATGACGTTTTTTTTTTTTTCGCGTTTCCTTTGTATTTCAGTACAACCAATTCTCGTCCTGAATTCGAAATAGCAGATTCAGAGTGCTCTCGGAGCAAAGCTATTTGCTCTTTCTGAAACGAACATGTTACAATGACAGATCAGGAGTGGTAGTCGGCGTGGTAGTCGCTACGGCACCGCAGAAATCTGGGGATTTGACCGGAAGCCTTCGTGACGTAGTTCCTTCGGCGGCCATTCACTGGGATCGTTTCTGTAGCTAACAGAGAACGTTCGAGCCTATGTATAGTGATATAGATAATAATTCACATCGTGCTATTCCTATCGTTTTCCGTCGTCAGCAAGACTAGACTCTCAAAGCAGCTTCACGAGTTGAATCAGTCACGAACCCGATTCAGACAAGGACAAACACACTAGCAAATACGTGTTGATGAACTGTTGCATTTGCCGGACCAAGAGAGCCACAGTGTAGCAGGAAGCACAAAAGAGGCCACTCAACACTGCTCTGATAAGAATGAAACAGGGAAGCTGTTTCTTGCTTCGAACAGACTCTCTCGTCGCTTGAAATTCAGTTAGGATGATCCGAGTGTATGTTGTTTATGTTGTGGCGGGAGTTCTAAACCGTGTGTGGTAAAGCTCCAAAGTCGTTAAATAATTACCAAATTTGCAATAAAAGTTGGTAGATAGACTGCGCACCATGACAGCCAGTGGTAATGATGCTAAATGTTGCCATCTATTCTCATGTAAGTTCCTTGGGACGTGAGTGGTCTTTGTCAAGAACTCTTAATGAGCTAAAGCCTCACAAAAGGGTAAATTGCCATCTACCAAAGACGAACTTAAAAGAAACCTAATATTGGTTTCTCTAATTCGTTTTGCCATGGGTGTGCGACAGGGAGGTTCTGGTACGGTAACCCCGTTGGTAGCCAGGGTGGTCACAAGTCCGTTGTCTTCAAGCTCAACGAAGCAGGCAGTAAGCGCCGATCCCGAGCGAGCAATGCCGATACTTTCATTTGTGGTTGTGTACCGCTGCTTGCTTCGGGTCGAGTGCAAGTGTTCCTATAACACACACGTACATCGATTGCTACCCGC
Source organism: Dermacentor andersoni (assembly GCF_023375885.2). NCBI lineage: Eukaryota > Metazoa > Arthropoda > Arachnida > Ixodida > Ixodidae > Dermacentor > Dermacentor andersoni. The sequence goes on from NC_092820.1 coordinate 92,983,638, forward strand.
CGGAAGACTGTCCTCTTGGCGTTGCGTAAGTGCTTTTCTCAAACTGTCATTCCAAATGCATAATTAGTAAGCGAAACTCAGTTCAACAGAACTCTGACTTAAATACTAAGACTTACAGACTTTGCTAATTGCACTGTTGTACATTATACGAATCATTAAGGAGTGTGCAATAGAAGTGGGTGGTAACTCCGTTAGACAGGATACCAGTAAGCTATCGCAGGAGACGAAAGATCTGATCAAGAAACGCCAATGTATGAAAGCCTCTAACCCTACAGCTAGAATAGAACTGGCAGAACTTTCGAAGTTAATCAACAAGCGTAAGACAGCTGACATAAGGAAGTATAATATGGATAGAATTGAACATGCTCTCAGGAACGGAGGAAGCCTAAAAGCAGTGAAGAAGAAACTAGGAATTGGCAAGAATCAGATGTATGCGTTAAGAGACAAAGCCGGCAATATCATTACTAATATGGATGAGATAGTTCAAGTGGCTGAGGAGTTCTATAGAGATTTATACAGTACCAGTGGCACCCACGACGATAATGGAAGAGAGAATAGTCTAGAGGAATTCGAAATCCCACAGGTAACACCGGAAGAAGTAAAGAAAGCCTTGGGAGCTATGCAAAGGGGGAAGGCAGCTGGGGAGGATCAGGTAACAGCAGATTTGTTGAAGGATGGTGGGCAGATTGTTCTAGAGAAACTGGCCACCCTGTATACGCAATGCCTCAGGACTTCGAGCGTACCGGAATCTTGGAAAAACGCTAACATAATCCTAATCCATAAGAAAGGGGACGCCAAAGACTTGAAAAATTATAGACCGATCAGTTTACTGTCCGTTGCCTACAAAGTATTTACTAAGGTAATTACAAATAGAATCAGGAACACCTTAGACTTCCGTCAACCAAAGGACCAGGCAGGATTCCGTAAAGGCTACTCAACAATAGACCATATTCACACTATCAATCAGGTGATAGAAAAATGTGCGGAATATAACCAACCTTTATATATAGCTTTCATTGATTACGAGAAAGCGTTTGATTCAGTCGAAACCTCAGCAGTCATGGAGGCATTGCGGAATCAGGGTGTAGACGAGCCGTATGTAAAAATACTGAAAGATATCTATAGCGGCTCCACAGCCACCGTAGTCCTCCATAAAGAAAGCAACAAAATCCCAATAAAGAAAGGCGTCAGGCAGGGAGATACGATCTCTCCGATGCTATTCACAGCGTGTTTACAGGGGGTATTCAGAGACCTGGATTGGGAAGAATTGGGGATAAGAGTTAATGGAGAATACCTTAGTAACTTGCGATTCGCTGATGATATTGCCTTGCTTAGTAACTCAGGGGACCAACTGCAATGCATGCTCACTGACCTGGAGAAGCAAAGCCGAAGGGTGGGTCTAAAAATTAATCTGCAGAAAACTAAAGTAATGTTTAACAGTCTCGGAAGGGAACAGCAGTTTACAATAGGTAGTGAGGCACTGGAAGTGGTAAGGGAATACATCTACTTAGGACAGGTAGTGACTGCGGATCCGGATCATGAGACTGAAATAATCAGAAGAATAAGAATGGGCTGGGGTGCGTTTGGCAGGCATTCTCAGATCATGAACAGCAGGTTGCCATTATCCCTCAAGAGGAAAGTTTATAACAGCTGTGTCTTACCAGTACTCACGTACGGGGCAGAAACCTGGAGGCTTACAAAAAGGGCTCTACTTAAATTGAGGACGACGCAACGAGCTATGGAAAGAAGAATGATAGGTGTAACATTAAGGGATAAGAAAAGAGCAGATTGGGTGAGGGAACAAACGCGAGTTAATGATATCTTAGTTGAAATCAAGAAAAAGAAATGGGCATGGGCAGGACACGTAATGAGGCGGGAAGATAACCGATGGTCATTAAGAGTTACGGAATGGATTCCAAGGGAAGGAAAGCGTAGCAGAGGGCGGCAGAAAGTTAGATGGGCGGATGAGATTAAGAAGTTTGCAGGGACAACATGGCCACAATTAGTACATGACCGGGGTTGTTGGAGAAGTATGGGAGAGGCCTTTGCCCTGCAGTGGGCGTAACCAGGCTGATGATGATGATGATGATGATGACATTATACGAAAGACTTTCACTTCCAAGAAAAAAAAATAGATCGCGCCACTCCGTGACTGTGCGGTTGAAGGTAGAAGAGAAATGGAAGTGGCAGAGCAGTCAATGTGTTCATGAAATGCAATCATGGACTCTATTTCCTTTTTATTCTTGAGTTTGTTTATCAATATATTCCAGTGCTGCTCTTAGTAAATAGCATTTAATTCGAACGAAATATGGCTTGAAACCTTCCACACAGCGAAAAGGCAGCGCCCGAAAGGATCGAGGTCATCGTAACGACCGAAGGGCACCGGCTTGTGCAATAATGCAGGTTGAATGCTCCGACGCGGTTATTACCGAAAAACAACTGACTTTCTAACTCTACAGTTTCTCAGACAGTGCACTTAGCAGCACATATCATTAGCACCAAGAATTCAAAACCATCGCATGTAATAAGAACAAAACCAACACAAAGCTTTCATCATTTTATGTGTGCCATGATTGCAGTTCTTTGTCTTTCGCGGTTGTATTTTGTGTTCAGCAAAATCCCGTCATACGAAAATAACTTTCCGCTGCAATTTCGCGCGCAAGCGCCAAGTTTGGCAGCATCTTCTGCGTACGCTTACGATAGAACATCTCCTTTGCACATATGCCTCTAATGAAGCAAGCATCCAGGGTTAAGCAATTTTCGTTCGTCCCTTAACGAACCTCCAGACTTCCATTAGCCACAAAAATTCCCTACATTCTCTATAAATTTATATTACGGGTGTTACTCAGTTCATTCAGGACACTCCTAAAACACGCATATACTGTTTTTAAGGACTTATAATTACATTACCAGTTTTTCTGTCCGACAATTTACGCACGAAGAACCACAAACGCGGTCGAGAAAGAATTTATGAACTCTAACGTTTACCATTTAGGATGCAATCGCATCTATAGAAATTCCGAAGTAATAACACTAGCACAGAAAAAGTATGTAATATAGTAAACTCCACTCACGAAAGTGGAGAAAAACAGTAGTACACTTAAAGAGGTCAATTCTCCTAAGAATGTCCTCATAAAATGTGAAAATTCTCATTATATCGAAAAAATTACTAAAAATAAACGTCAAGCATGAACTGGCAGAAATAAAGTCGAGGGAAATTTTGTTTTGGCTTAGAGTAAAATGCTGCAGTTTCTACTTTACAAATTTGCTGCCGAAGGCAAGAGCGCACCGTTGTTTACTGTTCATAGCTAAAGAGAATGTATTAGTTTGGTATTTTCGCACGCGGAAAATTTCCCGCTACCTCGCTTCTTAGCTTATTAGTTGTGTTTGGAGGGGCTGCCATATGTTTATACCTCAGCTCACTGCATTTTGTTATGTTCCGCAGGCACTTGCAGCGACAGCACCAGCAACGTGAGAACCGCACATTGGGACGCTTCCTTCAAAAATTTATCGCACTGCGTGCCACTCACAAAACGTTCGCACATTTTGAAGCCTTTTTGAGGAAGCAGGAACTGAAGGTCTCGTACAGAATGTTTCGAGGCGCACCTTTCAACGGCAGTGTCATCTGCGATAAGAAAGAAGGATTGGCGGCGAACACGTGGAGACGAAGCTTTCCTGCCAAGCACGTGGAAGTGCTAGAGAAAATAGCGACCGTTGAAGCTGGGTGTCCCACGACGCATGTGAAACCTTGGCAGCAGGAGAGCCCGACACATCTGTTTGTGAAAATAGCTGCATATCAAAGTAAGTATTAATTTTGACTGGTTTGATTTGATGTTTTAAACACTTTCGTTTACTGCAGCGCATGAGTCTGGTCATACACATCAAATGCGACAAGTCAATTGCCCAAGTAAATTATTTTTCCTAGCTGAACCTTGCGAGTGTTCAAATCAGTAAAATTTGGAGCTCGGCTCCAGTGTTACGCGTGGAATACGGATAAATAAGTCGAGCATAAGCATACTGCGTGAAAAAAAGTTGCTGGATATATACATCCGTTCAGTTCCAAGAGCGCTTACCCGGGTCAGTATATCTTGGTGCAATATATATATATATAGCCCGAAGATTTACTGACTCGTGTAAACGCTCTTAGAACTGAACGAGCAGGCATACTGCTGAGCGAGTAAGAATCAGAGAAGTTAAGGCATCTCAAAAAACGTGGAATTGTTGAAAGTCTCTTAACGAAGCGATTACAACGCAAACTCCGTAAAATATCCCGGCGGGTAAGCGGCCCCTTGGGATCAAGTTAGACCACCAGAACACACTAGCACAGCTATATTAAGGTATAATTTTAGTTGTTGCCTAACTGCACACCTTGATATGTCCTTATTTTATAAGAAGTACTGGTAATCTGACTACCACAATAAATGCTCCAATACGCGAAAAAGAGTCGCGGTGTATCTAGCACGCAAATTCTTGCAATGAGATTGTAGCAGCAACGCAATGGAGCTTTGGTCACCAAACTCTGGCACGTTATATTATTACTAGCTAATACACTTCGCAAATCCTACAGAACGGTTCTGCCACAATATACTCTTTACTATATTCTAGCCAACATATCAGCCCTTTTTTATGATTAGATTAATCAGTCTATGCGCAACTTAAATATTATATTTAACAGTTTTCATAAAAACGCCCTAAAAACAAAGACGAAGGAACACATGCAACAGGACTGGCGCTGCTCCTGTCGTATGTGTTCCTTCGTCTTGGTCTTTAGCGCGTTTTAATTAAAACTGTCAAGATGAACCAACTCACGCAAATCAAGGTATGATATTTGATTTTGGTATTCTCTGTTTTGAAATCGCAAGAAACGCCACTGTTCAACGCCAATTTTTTTGTGAGTAAGCAGGCTGCTTTAATGAAATACATTTTGAGCCAAATTAGAAAAGCGTGTTTTAGCAAGGTTTCTTATCCCAGAGAATGATATATTGTGTCAGAGAATTATTTTTTGTCCAGCAGTGTGCTGAAACTAGTAAAATACCGGGGGCCATTTATTAGGCGATATGATACGTTTATATCATATGAGAGCGACATTGGATGGCAGTTTTCTCTCCTGGTATTCAGCTGTATTATGTGCAGTGCATTTAAATAAATTGTAATACTGGATTAGTATTTTTAGACTACGCAGTTTCCCTAATTAAAATATTCCCTAATAACATAGAAAGCATATATGAACACCCGTGGCTATCTTTTTCTGTGAAATAGTTATCATAGGTTTCCACTATTAAAAGTCACATTCAGGATAAGGTGTGCCACGGCTGCCTGCTATATTGTAATCATAAACATGTCAACATAGATCACGTCACGCCCAGTGAGACTTGTTAGGAAGCATGGTAAGTGTATATTGAGCTAGAGCTAAATAAATTAAAAATGCCTCCAAATAATCTTGTGGTGGAATTTTTCTACTTTCTGCAACAGGTCTTCCAATATGAGGCAAGGTCTCGTCACTGTATTGGTACTCGGTCTTGTACTCCCCTACACTCACTAGCAACCAAAGCCACCACCAGGTCTGTATGATACGCTAGTTTGTACGAAGTGCAACATACAAAGATGCACAGATTTGAAGAGTTTGCATTGCACGCCGTGGTACACCTTGATAATGTCGAAAACTTGTGATTAGTTAAGTATATCTGCGATCGTAATGTAAGAATAACTTAGTAAATTCTGTTGAAGTGATCTTTAGTAGCATTGTTCTGTGATCGGGCTTTCCTGAACCTCAGTTGCTGCTTTGTTGAACCTTTCCTTCGCGGTTATCCGCATAACACAGAGTCATTTGAATTCAAATTTGTTTTCGTCTAACAGAAAATAGCCTGAGATAAGTTGTTCCTTGCATGCAATACGCGATATTAAGAAAGCATTGTAAGAGGCAGTTTTTTTTATAATAACATATGTGGTCCTAATACTATGCAAAAGCTTACAAGGCTTGATATTATGTGTTCGATTGCGTTATTATTCTAGTGCAACAGGTTAGGAATCATCAATATCATCATTCTACCTATGTAGTAATTACGCGTACACTGCAGGCAGTTCTCAAGTTTTGCAGTTGTGCGTGCAGCGGCGCCGGCTCTAACCGCGCCTTGCAGCCCGCCGAGTTCCAAGGCCGAGAAAGAGGCTGCGAGGGCGTGCACGTGGTTACAAAATGAATAGGCCGGTGGTCTGGTGCCATGAAGGAAACAACAAAAACGTCCCGGTTGTGCCCAAAAGCCAAAATATTTATGGCATTATTAAAGTGTCGAACTATCACACGAAGCTAGGCCTACACCTTTCTCCGATGTGAGTTTTTTTGAAAGCAGATGCTCTCTCCGCTGACGGCAGTGATCACCATGTGATTGTTGTGACGACAAGTGCTGGTGGTCACGGTGTGAACTCTATAAGTGTTTTCTAGGCACGCCACAGCACGCGTCTATACTTACTAAGGGAATGTTTGGTGCAATGAATATTGCCTATTAAGCGAACAGCCTTGCCTTGCATAAAAGAGTATAATAGTTGGTAATTGCTTAAAATTTTCTGAGTTTCTCAATGGAAACTCTGACTTTTATTGCAGTAAGGATTACTATTTAGTGACAGCACATGTATGCGATTGCTGGTAAACCGAAAATATAGGAGGTCGTCAATCTGCGTAGAGTGCCCGTGAGGTTCTCAAAAAAAAAAACATCAAGAAACGCTTACGAGGGGGTATACAAGACAAGCGGCGTAGTGGAGCACCCATGAGCCTGCAAAAACGCGAATTTTTAGCCCCAATAATAAAAAAATACTTTTCTTTGTGGCATTGGACGGAAAACCAAGCATGCTCAAATAAACTACGGCTGTCCTACGCAGACAAACAGAGACGTGGTGGAATACATTGGGTATTCAGTATTCTTTCCCGCTTGCTCCAACACATCGGATGCCATTCTAATATTCGTTTCTTTTTATATTCCAGAGAACTGTGATTTTTCTGGCCTCGACCTCGAGCGCATGGTCAAGGATGTCTTGAGCCACCTGCCCGTACAGTACGCAGAGCACGAACACTGGCCCGAACAGTTCGTTGCCGGTTTTCTGTCGTCTTCAATCGTCTACAATGGTTTCGAGAAACTCAAGCTTTTTGGTCCTCCTGTGCCATACTGCAGAAACGCATCGAGGCTGGTACAATTTGATTTGGCGACGAGAGGAAATGATCAGATTGGCGCCTGGGCCCGCTGGAAAACATGCAACGGTCTGAACGGAACATTCGGCACCTACACTGGAGCGAGAGTGACCATAACATTCGAGGTAAATGAAATACTCAATTAAAGTAGGAGTTAACATGAGGGCAAATAATTTTTTTTTTAGGTGGAAGGGAAAATTATTATAGTGAACGTCAGTTCAACATGCTACATTAATATTTTCGTCAAAAGCCTTACGTGTTCGAGAGGAGACGCTTCGAGAGCGTGATCTCATGTTGATTAGTTGGCGAGTCAAATGCGTCCCACAACGTAAAAACGCGAAAAGATACACTATGCAGCGGTGACTACAAGTTGAAGTGTTTCTTTTATAGAATGCGTTCTAAAATATACAAAGAACAGCAAAGGAACCACACACGAGTAAAAATAGAAATTTATACAAATCTACACAGTTTGTATATAGCACACAAAGACATTTCATCAATACCAATCGGAAACCTCTGAGATAGCTCTATCAAACTTTTTTTTGGACTGATGGATTACTCCCACAAAACGGACAGTTCTCAATATTGCAAGGATATCGAAGATTTTGACAACATGACCCTTAAGGGAGACACTAATGGCATGTTCTTTATTGAATTACACCACAAAATTCTTGCGTTAAGTAATGAGGTGCCGTATTACGACCCAATTTTGATTCCAACGCGTTATGGGGAACATTACATGGTTGGCGAAAATACATGCTCTTGCAAAGTGCCTAAGTGGCTTCGCACGTAACAGAACAATAAACAACAGCTGCACTGCGCCGTAGTCCACTAGAGCAATCTATAGAAAAATAATAGGCGTGCATGGGTACCTGTATAATCATAGTCCACCCCAATACTTTCACTCCCCTTCCCTCTTCCCCAGTGCAGAGTGGCAGACTAGAGCGCACTAGCTCAGGTCGACCTCTCCGTCTTTCCTATCAATGAATTCTATTCATTCATTCAAGCCAAGTAACAAAGAAAGTATGCCAGCGTCTACATTATTTATGCGTAATAAATGAAATTAATGCAATGAAAGTCTATGGGCACAAACTAATACATTCGTCTTTTTGACTTTTTTGCTATTATTTTTCTTCCTTTAGGTTGTAAACCCAAGCTTTCCTCGCCGTGGTGCCAACGGCCCAGTCCTAACACATCACAGCAGTCCAAGGCCTGTTTTCATCGACAAGATGGCACGTTTTCTTGATGGAGCCGGGGACGTGATGGCTACGGTGACAGCGGTGGTGGGGAAGCTATTTCCTCAAATTCCCAAAGAGTTTTTGATTGATGTGCTCACATCGAAATTGGGAAACATATTATCAATTGTATCGATCGCCTGAGGATATGAGTATCTATTTACTATAAGGACGTCACGTAGTAAAGCGTCATCAACCGGTCTTGTTACTCCGAAATATTGAAATATTGTCGAGGAATGCACAAGTTCATTTTGTTTAGTCCCACTTAGGCCATTCAAGCAATTTCATGCGCAAGTAGACGGCTGAAGTAGTGTTTTTCTGATAATCTAGAAGCAGATTTCTTGGGCGGAGGATGCTAAGGCTGTGTAGGGAGCATTTCTAGGTTATCTTGTGATACATTTGAAGTATGCCGTGGAGTAATAAACAAACCTTCTCCTTGAGACTTTCCTGTGAATCATACTGTGCTTCTCAGTGGACCTTCGGGGCCGCACTTCGTAAGAACGCGAGCTTTTCCATGCACAAGCGTATTTCTGAACTTGTGTAATGGAGGCGACACGCGGAGAAAGGAAACATGTAGTCCGTGAACGGATGGCAGGTCTTTATCACTGATATAAGCAGAGAAAAAAATGGTGTCGCTTAGACTTAGAAGTACCTAAATATAGCGTTTGAACTTGGTTAGAAAATCTGAGCCGAATAGAAATGAGAGCCAAACGCTTAGCACTTACGACGCATCAATGGGAAACAATGTTAGGGTCATATAACTACCGCACGCGAGACACCTACAGACGCCTTTACAGACATATCGTCATCAGCCTAGTTACGCCCACTGCAGGGCAAAGGCCTCTCCCATACTTCTCCAACTACCCCGGTCATGTACTAATTGTGGCCATGTTGTCCCTGCAAACTTCTTAATGTCATCCGCCTACCTAACTTTCTGCCGCCCCCTACTACGCTTCCCTTCCCTTGGAATCCAGTCCGTAGCCCTTAATGGCCATCGGTTATCTTCCCTCCTCATTACATGTCCGGCCCATGCCCATTTCTTTTTCTTGATTTCAACTAAGATGTCATTTACCCGCGTTTGTTCCCTCACCCAATCTGCTCTTTTCTTATCCCTTAACGTTACACCTATCATTCTTCTTTCCATGGCCCGTTGCGTCGTCCTCAATTTCAGCAGAACCCTTTTCGTAAGCCTCCAGGTTTCTGCCCCGTAGGTAAGTACTGGTAAGACACAGCTGTTATACACTTTCCTCTTGAGGGATAGTGGCAACCTGCTGTTCATGATTTGAGAATGCCTGCCAAACGCACCCCAGCCCATTCTTATTCTTCTGGTTATTTCAGTCTCATGATCCGGATCCGTGGTCACTACCTGCCCTAAGTAGATGTATTCCCTTACCACTTCCAGTGCCTCGCTGCTTATCGTAAACTGCTGCTCTCTTCCAAGACTGTTAAACATTACTTTAGTTTTCTGTAGATTAATTTTCAGACCCACCCTTCTGCTTTGCCTCTCCAGGTCAGTGAGCATGCATTGCAATTGGTCTCCTGAGTTACTAAGCAAGGCAATATCATCAGCGAATCGCAAGTTGCTAAGGTATTCTCCATCAACTTTTATCCCCAATTCTTCCCACTCCAGGTCTCTGAATACCTCCTGTAAACATGCTGTGAATAGCATTGGAGATATCGTATCTCCCTGTCTGACGCCTTTCTTTATTGGGATTTTGTTGCTTTCTTTGTGGAGGATTACGGTGGCTGTGGAACCGCTATAGATAGCTTCCAGTATCTTTACATATGGCTCATCTACACCCTGATTCCGTAGTGCCTTCATGATTGCTGAGGTTTCGACTGAATCAAATGCTTTTTCGTAATCAATGAAGGCTATATATAAGGGTTGGTTATATTCCGCACATTTCTCTATCACCTGATTGATAGTGTGAATATGGTCTATTGTTGAGTAGCCTTTACGGAATCCTGCCTGGTCCTTTGGTTGACAGATGTCTAAGGTATTCCTGATTCTATTTGCGATTACCTTAGTAAATACTTTGTAGGCAACGGACAGTAAGCTGATCGGTCTATAATTTTTCAAGTCTTTGGCGTCCCCTTTCTTATGGATTAGGATTATGTTAGCGTTATTCCAAGGTTCCGGTACGTTCGAGGTCATGAGGCATTGTGTATATAGGGCGGCCAACCTTTCTAGGTCAGTGTTCCCACCATCCTTCAACAAATCTGCTGTTACCTGATCCTCCCCAGCTGCCTTCCCCCCTTGCATAGCTCCCAAGGCGTTCTTTACCTCTTCCGGTGTTACTTGTGGGATTTCAAGTTCCTCTAGACTATTCTCTCTCACCTTATCGTCGTGGGTGTTACTGGTACTGTATAAATCTCTATAAAACTCTTCAGCCATTTGAACTATCTCATCCATATTAGTAACGATATTGCCGACTTTGTCTCTTAACGCACACATCTGATTCTTGCCTATTCCTAGTTTCTTCTTTACTGCTTTTAGGCTTCCTCCGTTCCTGAGAGCCTGTTCAATTCTATCCATATTATAGTTCCTTATGTCCGCTGTCTTACGCTTGTTGATTAACTTAGGAAGTTCTGCCAGTTCTATTCTAGCTGTAGGGTTAGAGGCTTTCATACATTGGCGTTTCTTGATCAGATCTTTCGTCTCCTGCGATAGCTTACTGGTTTCCTGTTTAACGGCGTTACCGCCGACTTCTATTGCGCACTCCTTAATGATGCCCATAAGATTGTCGTTCATTACTTCAACACTATGGTCCTCTTCCTGGGTTAAAGCCGAATACCTGTTCTGTAGCTTGATCCGGAATTCCTCTAGTTTCCCTCTTACCGCTAACTCATTGATTGGTTTCTTATGTACCAGTTTCTTCCGTTCCCTCCTCAAGTCAAGGATAATTCGAGTTCTTACCATCCTATGGTCACTGCAGCGCACCTTGCCGAGCACGTCTACATCTTGTATGATGCCAGGGTTCGCGCAGAGTATAAAGTCGATTTCATATCTAGTCTCACCATTCGGGCTCCTCCACGTCCACTTTCGGCTAACTCGCTTGCGGAAAAAGGTATTCATTATCCGCATATTATTCTGTTCTGCAAACTCTACTAATAACTCTCATCTGTTATTCCTAGAGCCTATGCTATATTCCCCCACTGACTTGTCTCCGGCCTGCTTCTTGCCTACCCTGGCATTGAAATCGCCCATAAGTATACTGTATATTGTTTTGACTTTACCCATCGCCGATTCCACGTCTTCATAGAAGCTTTCGACTTCCTGGTCATCATGACTAGATGTAGGGGCGTAGACCTGTACAACCTTCATTTTGTACCTCTTATTAAGTTTCACAACAAGACATGCCACCCTCTCGTTAATGCTATAGAATTCCTGTATGTTACCAGCTATGTTCTTATTAATCAGGAATCCGACTCCTAGTTCTCGTCTCTCTGCTAAGCCCCGGTAGCACAGGACGTGCCCGCTTTTTAGCACTGTATAGGCTTCTTTTGGCCTCCTAACTTCACTGAGCCCTATTATATCCCATTTACTGCCCTCTAATTCCTCCAATAGCACTGCTAGACTCGCCTCACTAGATAACGTTCTAGCGTTAAACGTTGCCAGGTTCATATTCCAATGGCGGCCTGTCTTCAATTGTGCTATAATTTGGAAGCGCATCTGCAGTGGTGGTAAGCTTCACTGCTTGGCCATTCTTTGTAGTAATGTTTCTCCACATTACAAATTCGTATCGCGGCGAAGCTTACTAAAGCAAATTTGCCATTATGGAACACATTATTCACCTTCAATGCAGAAGCACAATGCCAATTCATGCCCATGCTTCTGACTGGACTGCACATGCTGTTTAATAATTGATTCGTTGTTCATAAGTGCACCGGTAATTCACTCTAAACTGGAGGACTGAAGTTGATGTGCAAGCACAATTTTTATTACGAGACAAGAGGTTGCGAAGATGGTTGCAGCACAGATTCTTTTTTCTTCCATGCAATTGTTCTAATAGAAGCCTCCACTGCAGAGTTTTGAGCCTCTTTGAGCCAGTACATGGTGCATATAAAAAGTAGACACTGACTGAGCTTGGGAGTACCACCTATTCTCCCTGCAGTAAGCTGTGCACAAGAAAAGTTCATGCCTATCTACAGTAAAAAATATAGCACGACCAGATAAAAGAAAGCGGTGGGCTGCAGAAATACAAAGGGTTAAATGGTGCTTTATCATTTCTCTTGTGTTTTCTGCTGTTGTGTTTATTTTTATTATGCATGCTGCACAGTAACCGCATGAGTTCTGAACTTGAGCTTGTTGGTATTAGGTCTCATGGTTATTAATAACAGAACAGTGTGCAAACGAACAAGGACTTGGAGGCATCCAGCGACTTTGCTTGTATCATGGGGTTGCTCCATGGAAATACCATGAGCCTCCAGAGCAACTACGAAGGGAGGTTCATTACATCGCTTCTAAAATGTATTGCCACAAAACCAACACTACTCCCAATGACAACTTTTCGTCGACAGAAAGCTTGCACGCAGCAAAGGCTAAGAAGGAAACATTCGGGATGTGCGAAGGGGACCTTTTGAAGCTGGCCGCATCGCTGAAGGGGCTTTGCCTGTGGATGCACAAAGATAAAATTTCTTGTTTCACCATTAGGCATTTACTAGGTCCACTTTCTGTCGCAATGTTTCCTGAAAAAGATGTTCATTATTCTCAGCTTATTGCTTTATGCGAATTCCACCAACATCTCTCCTCGAGTGTTCCTAAAATCGACATCGTAGTTGCCAATTGCTTGTTCACCAGCCTGCTTTCCCCCCACTTTCGCATAGAAGTTACCCATTACTACTGCACACCGAGTTTGCACTTTTCTCATCGCTAATTCAACATTTTCATAAAACTGATCTACTTCCTCATCGTCGTGACTGTATGTTGGAGCGTAGGCTTGTACTACCTTTAATCTATACCTCTTATTAAGTTTCATTACGACTACTGCTACCCTCTCATTAATGCTGTAGAATTCGTCCATGTTGCCCGCTATGTCCTTATGGATTAGGAATCCCACCCCGTATTGCTTCTTATCCGGGTGACATCTACAGCAGAGTACATGGCCGTTATTCAGCAATGTATAAGCCTCACCAGTTCCTTCTAATCTCACTAAGGCAGATAATATCCCAAGCAATGTCTGATAGTTCCTCGAAGAGTCCTGCTAAGCTAGCCTCACTCGAGAGGGTTCGGGTGTTAAATGTACCAAGGGTCAGTTTCCGTTGGCGGCCTGTCTGGACCCAGAGGTTCTGTCGATCCCAGCATAGAAGGATGTAGAAGTGATAGATATGGTAAAGTGCAGTGATCATAGGTTAGTGAGGGCTAGGATTAGCCTCAATTTGAACAGAGAAAGAGTAAAATTAGTCAAGAAAAAACAGGTCAACCTAGAGGCAGTAAGGGTAAAAGCAGACAAATTTAGCCTGGTGCTTGCAAACAAATATTCAGCCTTAGAACAGCGAGATGACAATGATGACATAGAAGTAACGAATGAAACCGCAAGGAGGCTGGTTTCAGAAGCAGCAATCAAAGTGGGAGGCAAGGCATCAAGGTAACCAGTAGGCAAGCTCTCGAAAGTTACAAAGGACCTAATAAAGAAACGACAAAGAATGAAAGTCGCCAACTCAAGAGATTCAAGAAAGCGAAAATAAGTGATATTCGAAATTATAACGCCAGAAAGACTGAAGAAGCCGTAATAGATGGACGCAGCCTGAAATCAGTGAGAAGGAAAGTTGGCATAGGACAAACCAAGATGTATGCACTGAATGATACCCAGGGTAATATCACCACAAATCTGCAGACATTTATGGTATTTTAGACCATAAATAACGCAGAGATTTGCTCTACGATGCATTGGTTGTTTCCGAGTCGTAGCGGGCGTGTTTTGAATGTTTTCTCCAAAATGTTTTCGCAAAATGGTTTAAAAAATAATGATAGGATGACAACCCGTTCATGCAAGCCGGAATGAATACGCGTCGTTCAGCTGGCACCTGTGGCTGCAGGCTTTGTTTCTAGGAAATGCATTCATTGATTCAGCCACGATTGTAGTGTAGCCTAACGATTGTAGTGTAGATAGCAATTGTAGAGCCTTTCTCGCGATTGTAGAAAGGCGCTTCGTATTCGGTACATCTGCAAGTATCCGACACATTCAGTACTTCAGTGTACCTCAGGGCGACGGATATTGCCGTCATTCGTGATCTGATAACGCAGTACCTCCTTGTCTTTCGTGGACCCCAGAAATAGTCTGACCTTTTTGTATCGGTACGTGCTTGTTGGTTACCATAAAGGTGCGTTATATGCATCGTCTAGAGTGAGCAAATGGCATCTATCTGCCTTTAGCTGCTAAGGAAGTGGTATCTTGATTACAATTAAACGAGTATGCAAAGCACTCGGTGACATTGTAAGACGAAACCATGCGATTGTTGTTTGATTAAATCATTACTGACAGACGTGCGTTGCGTGTGCTTTCCAAAGAACGACACTTAATTGTAGGCTCTAGGGAAGCCGGGTAAACTTTTGTGTTATTATTGTCTTCGTTTGTGACATGCGAGATCAATGCACAGATGCTACATGTTTGGGGTCGGGTGCAATCAACACAAGGTATTGTATATTACTTAAACAACAGTAGCTAGACATGACGATGTTTGTTGTAAACCCAGAGTTAACATAAGTAACTGCGTCACAGTAATTTGGGTATCTCACTGACTTGCAGACGAATTACTCAAGGCGCAGGGCAGCGTGGGGCCACACCCAAACAGTGCCGTAAGAAATGGCTAAACCTGTTGAATAAATACAAGATATTTAACACTTCCAGCAGCAGTACTGATCAGTGTGAGATGAACTTCTGGCGCAGCCTTCTGGATCTGAGGGGGAAGAATGCAACTATCCGCGCAACTGTCGCACGACGGTTGTCAGTGCGCTCGAAACCGAAACTGGGAGGCTATTGCGCGCGCCAGTGCTAGCCTTATTAGTGGTGGGTAGCCAGCGCAATGTGGCTGCGTAGCCAAACTACTCTACCGTGTCCCACGTTGTCGCACCAGGCGCGGCTACGCGCGCGCGCGCGCCGTGCTCTCACAGTTTCGGTTTCGCGCGCCGCGACAGCCGAAATTCGTCGTGCCACAGCACCCGCGGGCAATCGGATTTTTTTTTCCGAGACCCAAAAGTTGAATGACTTGTAAGCAGAGCTCGCTGCATTATCCCGATTGCGATGAGCCCAGCGAAACTAAATGTTTAACAGGTAATTCCAGGATTTTCGATAACTAGCAGCTAATCCGTATCACCCGTTAACCCATGATCGCCTCCGCTGACGGTATATATCCGTCTCCTAAGGAACCGTTATTATGGCTATATTTTTCAATACTACCTAAAGTATTTCGTTTAAACATCCGATATAACTATTTCGTAGCTTGTTTTTCTCCTCGGGATTTAAGAAATCGACCAAGTGGAGCTGGCAGTAAGGAGGGCGAGCTCCTCGTTGATTCTATATTGTCAGCGAGGGCGATAATAACCCCACCCCGGCTAATTGCATCCCTATCGACATACCAGGGTGAAGAAAATGTAGGAGGCACTGTGAGTACCTTAGTGCTGTACTGTTGTAACTATGTAACTACGTCTTTTTTTTCGAAAGTTGTACTGCTTTTCCAAATATTTTTAATTATTAGGAGTGCGTCACTGCTCGTGACTTATAGCGGAGACATATACAACCATGTTTAAAGTAAGGAACTAATGCAGACGCACTGTCTCTAGCATTATGTAGTACACAATTTACACTTTACACAATTAGGACGAGAACAGACTAAGGTGTTGTAGATAAACTTTGATACATACCGTGACAAAGAAATTAGGCTATCTATAATCCATATCAGGTAGCAGCAGATTTGAGCGGCAAAGCAGCGTTTGCATGCATCTGCTGTTGCAGTCTAAAAGCGTGTTGTGACGCCATCCCTTATTGGCAGCTTACTCGTTCGTGTGCTTTTATGGTGTCCATCCCTTTATACTTGAAAGACTATCTGTCATCTCAAATTGTTTATCAGCTAGGTACCATGGTACACCAGAGGCTATTTTATTCATTCTGGTAAATATATGGCAAAATAATCGTTTCTCTCTTACAACAGGTAGCGTCTGTTTTGAACCCACTAGTTAGTTTTTTTTTTTTTTTTTCAGATGTAGAAGCATGGGAAGGTATGTTAATTTATATAGTGCTGTGTTATTGAAAATGTGCCTATAGACTGCTTTTCTGCAATAACGATGGTCCCTAATCACCAGTAATTGGTATGATGAACAGTGCAATTCGTGAAGGTTATGGATTGGGTTGCACAAACCGGTTTCACTTGCTCCGTGCAGGATGGTTAGCCATCGGCGAAAAGGCATGAACGTGACGACACAACCCAGAAGAAGGAAAACGTTATGGAGCGCATCCGTGTCAATGTGATGAAACAGACGGAATTGGTGGAGGTGCATTTTCAGATCCTTTTCATAAACAGACCTGGTCAGCCACTAACACTCATGCCGTATGCACTCTAGAGTTAGGCTAACAGAAGCGACTTTTAGCTTCTGCCATTTTTTTTTGCAATTGTTTTATTTTTTATTAAACTTATTTGGTATGAGAAAAAAGTTATCTTCTTGCTCACTGCACTTACGAGTGTTCGAAATGTCAGATATTCTCAAAAAAAAATTTCTAGAGAGGATGCAAGGCAGTCAATGTACCCTAATGTACTTCTCAACAAAATTCAGAACATAGCCTTTTGTTTCATTTCTCGCACACTGTATATTATAATTAACTTTGCATGACCATTTCACAACGATGTTCTACATCTACTAAATTCGTTGTAGTAATATTTAACTAGCTGTGTATGCACTTTTGTCATTTATGAAGGGGAAAACAGCTTGGATGTTTTGCAATACGCACACTGTAGGGATCTGGCGTCATTGCATAAGTGCTGCATACACTTAGCTTTTGCACATCCTAAACGTGTTTGCCATTAGTGTATTGTAGTGCAGGCCTGAAAACAATTTCGTGTAATACAGTCGAACGCACTTATAACAATATTCAAGTGCCACGAAAATTCCATTGTTATAACCGATAATTGTTATAACCGAGTTGCATGAAAAAATGTGGGATGGCATAGCTGTTCCAAGAAAACTACAATGGCGGGGAGGTTAGTTTTCCTCCCACCATCTTCCTCGATCCTGCCTCTGAATATGTTGACTCGTTTAACAGTTTAACTCGGCCTAATGCGCGCTGCTATCGCGTGTTGTTAACAAGCCGCGGCTGTCGGCGTTCAAGAATGGCACTGCTATAACAACTGCAAACAGGGGTCACGGGCGGCAAGCGACATGCGAGCTCCACCAAGGCATCGCTTTGGTGGCCCCAGAAGGCGCCTTTTAAAAGGTGCGGAAGGATTGCCGCGGCAGCATCTCAGCTTGAGAAATCCAGAAGGAACTCTGGGACAAGATCGCCACAAACATCTCGCCACGTACTTCTCACTGGCTTGCACGAGAAAACCGCATCTCCGTCGGCCTTGCTTGCTTTACGCGAAGCTTGCCGACATCCTCCTCCAAGTCACCCAGGTGGTCCACCTAGCGAAGCGGAAAGTTCCTCGCGAAAACAAGACCACGATGGACTGAATCATCTACAGGACCTCCCGCGGGGACAATGTTGAGGCAGCCTTCCCTACCGCGTCAGCGCTACCGCTGTGGTCGTCACTGTCGCTATCCGATGCAATAACGTTCGTGACGATTGCCTCATCGCTTAGAAGCAGTTCGTTTCCAAATCTATAGCAGTGCGCTTTCTTTTCACCGGCAACGTCGTGCATTGCGCGATGATCAGTGGACGGATCAGCCATGTTCCGTTTCGGCGGCGAGTCAAACGAGGCTGAAAAACTACGTGGCCAGGAACGATTTCGACGCAACGAACAAAAACGAACAAAAAAAAAAGCACGAGCGACTTCATCCGTTAGCATAATGGCGCAGAATGAGGGCCCAGCCATAGGCCCAGCGAGCAATCTGGGAGCAGTGCCGGCAGCGTTGTCAGCGCATTTGGGGCAGCCCGTTCGTGTTTCGGAGGGTGGCGCGGCGCAGAGCTATGAGCGCAACCCATTCCTGTTGGGAGGGGTGGAAGGGCGACGGCAGAGATTCGCGCGGCGGTAGCTGGGGTGACGGGCGATCGTGCAGAGGCTCGCATTTTCACTTTTTCTTTTTTTTTTTCAAGGATTTCGCATTCCATTACCTTTCGGCACGGATACCCAGCAGCCAGACTTCATCGTTATAACCGATAATGCGGCATAGGGAAATTCTAGTAAGCGGGTTATTTCTCCATAGAAAACATACGAAAGTTGATGGTGCAGCAGCTTTTTATTGTTATAATCGATATATTGTTAAACCGGTGTCGTTATACGTGGGTTCGACTATAGCGAGATTATTTCACTTTCATTATTGTTTAACTTCGATGTTTCGATAAAATAAAAGTAACTCATGACAGTGTCACACTAACACAACATGGTATACAACATATTAGTGTTCAGGAGGGAATCAAATAAAGCCTTGTCAATTGCAACGATACATTAATTTGTCTTTCTAAAGAAAAGCATGACGACTTTGTCCTTCAGCCAGTCAAACAGCGTGCCTTAGACGACCTTACGGTAGTCACGATTGCCAGATGGCACTGGACTCCTTTGTGCTGCTTCTGGATCCTAGGACGACGGTTCCGTGTCATACTCCAGGTCACCAGCACCCATGCTGTCCTTTACAATCTCTTCAGGGCCTGTGTCACCCATCGGTATGCACACAATATGCATGGCTGCACGTGCAGCAACATCCGGTGCATTGCACACAGGCACTTGTAATGCCTTTGTGAACACCGATCACCAGCCAACTTTCCTCAGACCAAAGTGCGCTCAACAACTGAACGTGCTCTTGCATGGTGCGTAGTTCCCGCAGTGTAGTTCAATGAGGCGGGTTACGTCTTTGTATGGTGTCGACAGCACGATGGCGTAGCACGTCCCCAGCAACACGCTTAATTAGCCATTTCATTTTATTTGGCGAAGGTATGACGAAACAAAACATAAGGGGGATGCTAGCCACTTGTCTCTCCTATCTTAAATGTAGGATTGCTAAGAGGCCAGTAGAGTCGCAAAGGTCAGGTATCCCGTGTGGCCTGGAATCTGCAAAGAAGGTATGGCCGCATGGAAACAGAAGCCTTTGGCAGCCGCATCTTCGGTGTGACCACGACGCTTCTTCCCTCTTTTCCTTTCTGAAGTAGCCTTGGGTTCTCCTTCAGCAGCGGCTTCAGCTGCGTCCAGAGTTTCGGACGGGTTCTCCGCATCGGCCATTGGTTCTCCCTCCACAGTTGTGAGTATCTCGGCTGTTGCCCGCTGGGAAAGAATAGATGTCATGTTTCAATAAAGAGTTTTAGCTTGCCCTTGTGCGATCGTTACACCAAAAGAGGTCACAGTATTTACTGTTACTACAGGATAATAGAAGGAGGCGGTCGGTAAATTAAATTAAATTCTGGAGTCTTAGGTGCGAAAACCACAATTTGATTAAGAGGGACGCCATAAGGGGAGACTACGGGTCGACTTTGACCCCATGCGGTTGCCTAACGTGCACTTAAATCTAAGTACATGCACATTTTTTGCATTTCAGTCCCATCGAAGTGCCATCACTGCGGCTGGGATTGAACCCGCAACCTTGAGTTCTGCTGCACAACTCAATAGCCACTGGGCTTCCGTGGCAGGTGCAGGTGGTTGTTACCTACACGTGGATCTAGCCTTGTAAAAGCATGCCGGCAAATGCAAAGATGGGGCTCTTACCAAAGCTATACATATCACCACTAACGTTTCACAAGCAGCAATGGAATCATTAGAGAGAAAATCACAGCGAATGGGTGACATCTTAAAAGGCTAAGTTCTACTAAAATACGTTTGCCTTGCTCATGAATAGCAAGTCTGTTCTCTATGCAAAAAAAAAAAGAGAGAAAGGATTCAAAGATACCCTAACAGATTATAAAAGCGCCATCTTTACGATAAGCGATTAGTACAACATAGGCGCAAATGTACTGGATGCTTTTAGTTCTTGATGATTTGGCTGAGCGCAGGGTCACACGTCGCGCGCAGCTGGTTCTGGGTATATCTGTAAGATAATCTCAAGAACTATGGCAATGTTAAACACAAGGGACTACACTGTCCTGCGGTATCACCACTCAGGTTGTAAGAGACAACTCCACCACTATCAGCACATTATGAAGCTGGGTGCAAAGTTTTCAAGGCTCTTGCTGAAACGTGCGACTGTGTTCTATTATTTGCTCTTCTTTTTATGTTCCAGCTGTGACGCAAGCTCAATAAATTTACTTTTGCCTATTTCACACCAAGAAAAGTCGAAACAATACTGCTTCCAGAGCATGTAAGTAGGACTTGACCATACGAATGGACCACACGCTGTGGACACGTGAAGGCCGTCATCGATGATACCGATGTTACAAGGATGAGTCCAAACACTGGATGGCACATATGAAGCATGCTGGATCTTTGATCAGATTTTTCCTTTGGTTATTTTATGCATCTAGCAAGACAGAGAAAAATGTATTACAGAAACATAGCGGAGACACCCTCATGGCTACCAGGACCGCATTTTTCAGCCCCATCTTAAAATTACGGCAAACTAAAATAGACACTGCCAAAGTTAATGATGTCACCATGAGAGTGAACTTGTCTGTTGTTCCAGGAGCATAACTTATTATTCCAACCTAACCTGTATCCCTTTCTGATTTTCCTTCGCGAAGCACTAGCAGTCACCGGAATGAAACACATGTAGACGCACCTCTCCCTTTTTCGCTGCCTGTCCACCCCCTGGTGTCCCAGGCGCGTCGCGTATGTCGGCCATGACCACTTGTTTTATCTCGTAGGGACGCTCGAGGCACTCCCACGTGACAACGTCCACGAAGCCGCGGGCACGCAACGCCTCGCACGTGCGCTGCACTTGTTCCACGCACGGCGAGAAGGAGCAGAGGCGCCCCCCTGCGGGAAAGACACGCGGAAAGTGGCACGATTACGACAGGTGGGTTGAGACACTTGTCACCAGAGTGCTAAGATTGCCTGCAAGGGCCGTCTACAGGAAGAAACACTCTACCATATTAATTTGATAAAGTAATTTTGTTTTTTCCTAACTCTATATTCATTAATCATCTGGTACTATGCTGGTTACCCGAAGAGAAAGTGAAGCGTGTGAGGGAGGACGACTGGACTAGTTCGTTTCTATTATTCTTGTTCCAAGGGCGTATATCGTGAAGCAGCTAAACAGAATGGAGAGTTAACTTTCAACTGAGGTTAGAATGCGCGTGGACTTTTTGGCGAAATTCAGCAACATTTAATACATACATTTTATTCATACATTTTATTCATTTACATTTCATATACATTTTATTCATTTATATTATTAGATACTGCCAATCTCTCACTGAGATTATTACAGAGCTGGGAATAAATACATCAATAAATCAATAAAGATACTCGCGATGCTAGCCATGCAATATGCGCACAATAAATAGAAAATCAAAAGAAACACAAGAGTGATGTCTACCTAACCAATTAGCAAAGGAAAACAAGATATATACAGCACAATACAATACTTCTATTCATCTGGATACATACATACATACATACATACATACATACATACATACATACATACATACATACATACATACATACATACATATATACATACATACATACATACATACATACATACATACATACATACATACATACATACATACATACATACATACATACATACATACATACAACGTGCTGATCCATGCACCTAAGCACAATGTGCTTGTTTGGCAGATCAGGCAGTTGGTGGAGTCGGCACACAGTTCACATTTACAGAGAGAAAGGATATTTTGTGCACTATATGTTGCGCAAGCATGCAGAAAAATGCATTTGAACAAAACGCAACTGAAAGCAAACAACTGACACAACACCAACTGAATGAACATTGTGAATGAACTTGTGACAGAGACGTGGATAACGACTTAAATGACGTCCCACTGTTGGACAAAACGATATATCTTAAACCTGTGACTGAAGTTGGAGTAATGACAATTTTCACAGAGCTCAAAAATAGTACCTCACGTGATATAGATGGACTACAAATACGGCCCATAAGATCCATTCTGGACATTATTTTGCACTACATCACTCACATCATTAATCTCTGTATTGCAAATGCTGTATTTCCTCGTGGAATGCAAGTTGCCCGCTGTTCTGTACTTTTCAAGAAGGGAGATAGGAACCAGTTAGGCAATTACCGCCCAATATCAATACTTCCAATATTTTCAAAGGTATTAGAAAAAGCTCTTCACAAACAGTTTGGAGAATTTGAATCCAAACATCATATACTCACCAAATCACAATATGGGTTTAGAAAGCACCTTTCAACAGAATTCGCACTCTCAGAGCAGAAGGAATATATACTAAAACAATTTGAACAGAACAGTATAGTCTTGTGTTTTTATTGATTTTACAAAGGCGTCTGACCTCATAAATCATGAATTAATTCTCCGGAAGCTTCAACGATACGGTTATCGCGGGCACGCAGCATCCATAGTCAAATCGTATCTAGAATATCGCCGACAAGTTGTAAGTGTAAATGGCTTCATCTCACAAACTCTCCCTGTCCGCTGCGGTGTTCCGCAAGGAAGTATACTCGGTTCATTTCTCTTCAATCTTTATATCAATGATATCGTCAACGTATTTCCCCTCGCAAAATTTATCATATACGCAGATGATACAAGCATATTCTTATCCGGCGAAAATGCCAATGATCTAATAGATTCAGCAAACTGCATGCTCAAACATCTAGACAAATGGGCACAAAAAAATGCATTGCAAATTAGTGTGAGCAAAACAAAAACAGTTGCTTTTCCGGCCAAGAATAAACAAGTTACTTTGGCAAAACAGATATACTTTAGATCATGTGCGCTAGAAATAGTACACAGTGTAAAACTCTGGGCGTTGTGTTTAACCAGCAGATGTCCTGGGACGATCATGTGGCCCACATTACTTCCAAATTATGACAAATAATTGGTCTGCTCTATCGCAACCGTGAAATCTTACCTTCTTGTGTTATGTTAGTTTATTACACTTTATTTATTTCTCGCCATAACTATTGTAGCCTTATCTGGGGAACTACAACACACGCAAACCTGAACAAATTACTTGTATTACAAAAAAAGCAATGCGGATTGTTAAGAAATTACCGAGGTTACATCATACAAGAGAAATATTTTTAGAACACAAAATAGTCCCAGTTACAAAAATCTATGACTATCGCCTCAGCCAAGCACTTAAACAAGAACATTTAAATAAAACATCTTTTATTCAAAATCTTTCAGGCCTGAGAAGGCGCGAACAAAACTACAACACAAGAAATAAGGATATGTGGGAAATTAAAACATTTCGAACAACATATGGTCTACAAACGTTAGAACACCGGCTTTTACGACTTCTTAATGACCTATTGAGACAGGATATAACACCCCAATATGTCACATTTCGGACACTCTTGGCTTACTTTCTTTCCTGAACTTTCTTTTATTATTTCTTTATGCAACTAAAGCCAAATCGCTTTAGAGAATTATGGTGTTACTCGATGTTATTCCTATGTTTTTCTGTTAAAGTGCTTTTGCCATGTCGTTGCATTGTGTAAACCATTAGAAGCCTTCAATTTCTTTACCATGTGTGTACGGCTTAATTCTTTTTAAAAAATAATTATGTACCAGATGCAGCCTTTATGTAACATGTTTATATATTGTTCTGTAGTGCTGTGTGACCGCCGTGAGCAGTGTTTCTTTTTGTGTATCTTCTTTTTATGTCACTTGGTATGCAACTGCCAAATAAGGGGGGCCGTTGCTCTTTCAAGCTGTTGAAAGACAGCTTTTACTTCGGTCCCCTTGCACCATCATGTATGACGTGATGGTTGAAATAAACTTACTTACTTTACTTACTTACTTACTTTACTTACCTACTTGCTTTACTTACTTGCTTACTTTACTTACTTGCTTACTTTACTTACTTTACGTACTTACTTACTTTGCTTACTTACTTTACTTACTTACTTTTACTTACTTACTTTACTTACTTCACTTACTTACTTACGTACTTACTTTTACTTACTTACTTTACTTACATTACTTACTTTTACTTACTTACTTTACTTACTTACTTTACTTACACCCGCCATGGTTGCTCAGTGCCTATGGTGTTGGGCTGCTCAGCACGAGGTCACGGGATCGAATCTCGGCCACGGCGGCCGCATTTCGATGGGGGCGAAATGCAAAAACACCCGTGTACTTAGATTTAGGTGCACGTTAAAGAACCCCAGGTGGTCGAAATTTCCGGAGTCCTCCACTACGGCGTGCCTCATAATCAGAAAGTGGTTTTTGGCACGTAAAACCCCATAATTTTTTTACTTACTTACTTACTTTATTTACTTACTTACTTTTACTTACTTTACTTACATTACTTACTTACTTTTACTTACCTACTTTACTTACTTATTTACTTTTACTTACTTACTTTTACTTACTTAATTACTTACTCACTCACTCACTTACTTACTTACTTAATAATAATAATAATAATAATAAACTCTTTTATTATTTCTATAAAACCAAATACATTCATCAGGCCTGCCAAAGCCACATTGGGCTTGACTGGCAGAGCGTGACAGGCAGCGTACAAACTGTTACAATATCAAGAAAGAACGAGAAGAAAAAAAAGAAATA
Source organism: Dermacentor andersoni (assembly GCF_023375885.2). NCBI lineage: Eukaryota > Metazoa > Arthropoda > Arachnida > Ixodida > Ixodidae > Dermacentor > Dermacentor andersoni. The sequence continues at coordinate 93,008,879 of NC_092820.1, forward strand.
CAGGGAAGCGATAAATGTATATACATACACTGATACTCACATTGTACGCATTTATAATAGGTGTACGTATATGCACATATACAGGTTTGAGAAGACATCTGGCGCGTACAAGTATCACCATGCCTCATGATTACTTTGCGCGGCACAAAATGAGTAGATGATTATAAATAACAAATTGAGTCAAAACCACAAATGCTTCAATGAAAGCTGTGCAGGAACAAACTTTCTGATCACATTTTTAATCAAAGCCACTCTGTAGACGTAATACAGAAGGAGGCAAGCGAGGTCTATTTCTTTACATGTTATAGCCGCTTAAATCCGCACGTTTTAGTGCTTTCTTGAGCTTGTATTTTCATGTTGACTTCAGCACGTTACGGGGTAAATAATTAAACAACGCAGGAACATAGTATTCGCGCATTCTCTTGCGGTATTTTGTTGCATTCTTCGCAGTAGCAACGATGGCTTCGCCAACAATCGTCTCACAAGCGGTGTCCACCAACAAACACTTCCGCACATGTACTATATTCCAGTGGAACGCTCGCGGCTTGCGCTCGAAGTTAGCAGACTTTAAGCATCTTACGCGAGTGTACCGATTCCCTTTTTTAGTCATTTCCGAGTCTCGCGTCGACGAGCACTTTAGGATAAAGGGGTATTATTTTCATCATTCACGGCGACAAAATGGAATTAGCCGACTGCTCGTTGGATTTCGCAACGACATACCTGCCTCTGCGATTGACGTAGCACCACATGACAAGAACGAATATATTTGCGCAACCACAGTGATTGCATCCAAAGTGTTTACCCTGATCGGCGTCTACTTGGAACCAGGATCACCTTTCCACGTGACAAGATTGGAAAACTTGTTGACAAACACTCAGTCTCCACATATTATTTGTGGCGATTTCAACGCACATAACGAGATCTGGGGCAGTTCACATACATGTGCTCGGGGTGCCAAGCTGGCGAAGCTTTTAGCAAAATACAATATAGAGCCCTTGAACGACGGCAGCATAACATACCTGAAAAATCCGACGACTGTTAGCTGCATTGACGTCACATTCGTATCAAGTCAAGTGGCCCCTATGTTCGCATGGTGTACAGATTTCGAGACTCGAGGTAGTGATCACTACCCGATCCTAATATCTGCCCTTCATTTTCGGACGTCGCCCAGAAAAGTGAAACTGAAGTCGGTAGACTGGGAAGCTTACACAGCAGCCGTAGACAAAGGAATCACAGCCTCGACTACGAATACAGAAATAATACCGACAATAGCTCATTGCCTCAAAGTACCCGCTCTGCCACTAAGCATTGTAATGTACCAACAAACGACGAGGAATTTGAAAGGTTATGTGCCATTCGAAGGCGTGCCGAAAGGAAGGCTCTACGTACTAAGAATATCGAAGACCTCAGAACTTGTCGACGGGCACAAAGACATATACGACGTTACCTCACCAAACTGGACCGAAAAAGGTGGAGGGACTTTTGTGGGACACTGGACATACGACAACCGCTGAACAAAATCTGGCGAGTCGTCAGAGGCATTCGCAAGGAACCGCAACAGCTTTATCCTTTTATCGCCCTCTCATTACATGAGCGCGCATCCCTGAAAGAGGTGGCAGAGCAGTACTGCAGGCTCCTTTCCAACGGGGCACAACCTTTGCGGCAAATTGCAAGTCGTCAGCCTAGTCCACCTCGAGCTACCCTTCCTGACTTAGAATTACCATTCACCATCGAAGAGCTCACGGCAGCAATCGGCGACGTAAACAAGCGATCATCACCTGGCCATGACGGCGTGAGTTATGAAGCGCTCGCAAATCTATGCCACACATCTCGCCTACGCCTTCTGGAGTACTACAACACCTCATGGATAACTGGGGAGGTTCCTACGGAATGGAAGCTTGCGAAAGTCATTCCTATATTGAAACCAGCGAAGCAGCCAACAAATTACGCGTCCTTCAGACCCATATCTCTGCTTAGCTGCGTAGGGAAGCTATTCGAAAAAATGATCTACAAACGACTAAATTGGTTCCTGGAAACTGCAAAAGTTTACCCGGAGGAAATGAATGGCTTCCGGCAAAATAGATCCGCAATTGATAATGTCATTGCCTTGGTCTCATCAATTGAAGAGGAATTGGTCTCTGGCAACATACCTACTGCATTATTCTTAGACATTAAGGCAGCATATGATTCGGTCTATCATAAAGCAATACTTGACGCTTTGGAAACCCTTGGTCTTGGAGGACGGCTCTACGCATGGATTGAAGACTATCTTCAAGGACGCCAACTTTTCATGTGTACCCCGGATGGCCCCACGGCGCTTTATGCCGTCGAGAAGGGAGTGCCACAAGGAGCTGTGTTAAGCCCGGTATTATTTAATTTAGTCCTCATCCATCTGAAAAGAAACCTGCCCCCTGGCGTCAAAATCACACTGCATGCGGACGACATCTGCATTTGGAGTGCAGCACGTTCCCGCAGTACCACCCAACAACGCCTCCAGAGAGCGCTAGCAAATATATCGGCCTACCTAAATCCAAGGGGTCTGAAATTGTCCCCCGACAAAAGCGTTGCCATGGCTTTCACGCGGAGGTGTATGGAAAAATACCCACTAGTGTTGGGTGGTCGTGCCCTTCCATACGTCAAGACGCAGAGGTTTCTTGGAGTGACGATCGATAGGAACCTCACATGGTCGCCCCAAGTGAAAAAACTGAGTGAGAAGAGTGAGAAGTGAGAAGTATTCCGATTTTTAGCCGGATCACAGTGGGGCAGCAACTGTATATCAATGGTGCTCCTCCATAAGGCCTACGTCGACGGAACACTACGATATTACCTCCCGATCCTGCACAAAATATCTCCCACAAGCAAGAGAAAACTAGAGGCAGCACGAAACAACTGTCTTCGCGTATGTCTTGGCCTTCCGAAGGGGTCGTCCCGCTCAGGGACTGTAGCAGAAGCTGGATGCCTGCCTCTGGAAGTGCTATGTTCGCAGGAGACACTTCGGATACACCTCTGCCACGTCATTCATATGAAGACTCACTTTTTAAAGGATATTTCGAGAACCCGTGCTACATCTAGCTTTGGGCAGGCCGTCGGAAGCATATCTATTTCGATTCCTGCTCAGGCGTCACAAATTATGCCGCGAAACATTTCACCATGGACACTGTCCCCACTGGAAATCGTGCCATATATACCTGGAATCAGTGCGAAAAAGAAAATGCCTCAAGCAGCAACTTATCAGATAGCTTTAGCATACATGCACAAAGAATACGCAGCCGCAACGCACATTTTCATAGATGGCTCTACAACTCCACATCGTTCATCATGCGGACTTTTTGTTCCCTCTACAGGACAACGATTCTCGTTTCGTCTTGAGCGAGCGACATCATCTACTTCAGCGGAGCTATATGGCATTAAGGAGGCCCTTGTGTATGTACTTCGACAGCAACCGCCAAAGACATGGGTGATTTTCACAGACTCAAAAGCAGCCCTACAAAGTATGTGGAATAGGCACAAGCGTTGCAATAATCAACCATCAGCATTTGACATTGCTTATCTTCACCACAGGGCTAAGATTGCTGGGCATTGCATAAAGTTTCAGTGGATACCTGGCCATGCCGGCATTTCGGGAAATGAAAGAGCGGACGAAGCTGCCAGAAATGGACTCCAATACCGCAAGTTCAAAAGAACATATTTTACAAAAGCCGACGCTTCAAACATGGCAAAAAAATATGCCTATCAAGAAAAAGACCGCATCTTGAATCTGCCGCTTCACCAAGATAACTTCCTACGTTACATTGACCCCGATATGAGACCAAAAATTCCACGACCACTTCCTCGACACTTAGAGACATTGTACCATCGTCTTCGACTGAACGTGGCATACACGAAATCTGTACCGCAGAGGGCTTGCTACTAAACCCATAATGTAATAACTGTCTCAACTTAGAGACAATTGAGCACATATTACTAGAATGCCTCGCGTACCGCGACGAGAGACAATTTTTTGAGCAACAAAAAGGACAAGATTTGCCACGAACCGTTAACGTTACCGAGCATCTTAGGTCCAATGCCCGGCCCTTCAAAACAGCGACGGGTTTTGGATTTATTGTTCAAATACCTGACAGAAATTGGTCAAATAGGAAAGCTTTAAAAATTTCATCCTTCCTATACAAAAGCCTAAATTTACCCGCCATGTCACCTGTAAGTATTAGTATCAGGTCCACTCGGACATTTCATTTTTACTTTTATCCTTTTTTTCTCCCACTCTTTTCTGGAATCTTTTCATCCCATTCCCCATCCCTATACAGAGTAGCATGCCAGCGGTTATATACGCGCCGGCAAAATTCTCTGTTTTTCTAATAAAGAGCCCCCTCTCTCTCTGTTGCACAACGAGGTATTTGATAACGCCATTTTGGTCTAAGGCTACGGGGGGTTACATATGGTACTTTATAACGATTGTCCCAGAAATGTCTCAGGGCCATTGTGTGCAGCAGAACCGAAGAAAAATCTGGCATGGATTATGCCTTAAAAATATCGGTGTTGCCTTCAAGACACAAGTCATAACCTATAACTTTTAAAAGGCAGCGCATTAGTGAGTTAATTCTTTTTTGATAACGAAGAGCACAATGTCCGTAGGCAGTAATTCCGTATCGGACAACACTGTAGCACAACGCATGTGCGGTGGTTTTCCTGACTGATATGGGCATGAGGTGACGGATTTTATAAAGTAAGCAAAGCACTGAGCGAATCCTCTGACAGACACCAGAAACATGCGAATTCCATGACAGATCGCTGTCAAAACGCAAACCGACATATATTACGGATGATGTGTAGTCGATAGGGGCGCAAGAACATGGATTGCAATGTGAATTATGTAATATTACTTTCCTAGTCAAGTGTACTCTCTTTAATGGACTTCGAAAGCAGACAAGTTGTGTTTTTAATACGTTAATGTCGATTAAATTTGTGGCGAACCAGTCCATTGCCTTCGTTGCTGCTTCTTGTAAATGAGAAGCTGCATCAGAATATTGATTTGCATGAGAAACTAACACTGTATCGTCTGCATACTGAAATATCTTAATGGGGACTGCCTTAGACAGATCATTAACGTAAATGTTAAATAGGAGAGGGCTTAATACTGAACCTTGTGGAACACCGGCTTTGATTGGAGAAAGGCTGCTGTGAAACTTTTGAACTGAGACGTACTGAAACCGGTCCCGGAGAAAATTATCGAGAAGTGACAGAAACAAACCACGGAATCCCATCATCGAAAGCTTTGTTAACAAGTCATGGCAGACACTGTCAAATGCCTTGCTTACGTTAAGAAACAATGCGCACGCTACCTGGTTAGTTTCGAAACAGAAGTTTAGGAAATCGGAAAAATCATCCAAAAGTGCCTGAGTGCCTTTGCCTTTTATAAAGCCGTATTTCTGCGGTGATAACATGTTGTGAGTATCAAGGAAGCTATTCATAGTGAGCAGCATGTGTTTCTCTAAAATTTGTGCTATGCAAGGTAAAACTGATATGGGGCGGTAGTTTTCAACTTTGCCTCGAGATCCTTTCTTATAGAGTGGTATAATGATTGCCGTTTTCAGTCTGATTGGAATAACGCCGCATGACAAGATATGATTAATTATTGCTATCAAAACGTCCTTGACGTAGCTGTAGTTTCTTCGAAGCTCGATGACAGAGATGCCATCGGCACCTACGGACTTGTTGAGTTTAAAACTAAAAAGAATTTTTTTCAGGTCGCAATCAGCCAGTAACGGTAGATAAGCCGATTGCAGATTACTTGTTTTTAGTGTACATGTATCCGGGTGTGGTCTAGAAAAACCCGATATTCTAGAAATGAGATCGTTAAAATCATTAGCTATATTCTGGCTATCAGATGAAAAGTGGGAAAGGAAGTAGTTATCATTGCGTAGTTTTTACATCGTCCACTTCCGGTTGTTTTGGAGCCCGCCCCCACCGCTCGAAACCTCTCCGCTAGCCGCTTGGCCGTCGACCCCAAGCGAGAGCTATCGAAGCAGCGTTCGTTGCGAGCATTCTGTCGCAGCGCCGACCGTGTCTGGTATTCCGGTACCCACATGCAAGCTGGGTGTTTCGGCAGATGGCTGCAGGCATAAACTCAAGCTGATGAAGGACCTTTAGCGTAGAGTACGTGAGCAGCCTGATCGGTCTGCACGGTCCAGCCACTTATTGGCGCAGAGCTTGACCAGCCAAACAAAGAGCTAATATTGCTCTAACCAAGTGGAAAACATTTTAAACATCTACAAAAACAACGTGTTGATGATTACACTCCTGCGAAAAATTTACGCCACCAGCAAAGAAGAATACGTTTTGTTACTGCTACTGTGTGTGGTTGAGTTCTTTGCCATCAGGTGGCTGCACCGTGCAGACCATTCACATTTGCGCTTCTGCTCACCCGTTAAACGGCACAGTCAAGCGGCCAGGCCCTGTCCCCTTGCGCTTGCGTTTGCCCTAACCGGACTCGCGAAACGCTATTGCGTTAGCAATCTTCCTGTGTAAAGTGACGGCCGCAATCGCGCAAATCCTGGCGCCGATCTGATAGCGGCAGTCCGATGCGCTGCAGCCTGTCCGCTCGTCTATAATGGCTTGCAGAGAGACACGATGTCGCAGCTGGAATTGCCAGTCGTTACGTTTACAGTCCACAACGCAACAAAGTCGAACCATAGCGCTCGCAAAAAGACAGACCGACACTGACGGCGGAGCTCACTTCATGAACGGAGCACGTTGTAACACAACCAGACGACACTTGCTGTCTGCCGGAAGTGCTTAAGTGTACTGAAAAATTGTTCTTGTGCATTCTTTTTATGTTACTTTCTTTTTATAAAAACAAGTTAACCAACATTCCAACTATTACGAACATCATTTGTTTATCATAAAGTTGGAAAAATTATCGATCACGCGCCCTGGTCAGCCAATCGGATAGCTCGCCCCACTGACGTCATATGGGTGATTTCCGTCATATGGGTAGGGGCGGCTTAAAATTCCGCCGAGCAGTCTGCTGCAATCGGGAGCGATGTGCACTTTTAAAACCTTATAATAAATTACACGCTTTATGTGGAGCATTTAAATGTGTGAATTAATGATCAGGAGGACATACTCTAACGACTCAGTACGTTTGTAGAAAATCGTCAAAATCGTTTCAGGGTCCCTTTAAGAATACATCCATACATGCAGCACGGTATTAGGGCAAACGCAAGCGCAAGGGGTCAGGGCCTGGCCGCTTGACTGTGCCGTTTAACGGGTGAGCAGAAGCGCAAATGTGAATGATCTGCACGGTGCCGCCACCTGGTGGTGTTGAATGAGCCTTGCTGCCTCATCCCAACCTTCGACGTCAATTTTTACTCTCCACTTTTCTCGTCGCACTAATTCGCTTACCGGCGCAAAACAACAAAACTTTTGCCTGGGAGGTAGCTGAAAAAAAAATATATATCGCGCTTAATACCCCTCGAATTGGCCCAGGCAATTCGAGGAGGTCAACGCTGAGTGACCACCGAGACAGAGCGCTCGACGCGGGTGCAATGGCGGCCAGTGGTCCGCGCGGCGCCGGAGGGAATGGTCGTGACAGATCGTGTCGCCCAGAAGGCGCGAGGTAAAAACGAAAAAAGAAAAATCAAGTCGAGCGTGATGAACGAGGCGGGCGTGTGTCCACTCGAGCGGCAAACGAGTTCCCATGCCTCTCGCGCACACCCGGCTGGACGATGTCTCAATCTGCCCCCAGCCGGGTGGGAGGGGGGCAGTGGGTTTGGCAATCAGCTGCCCGCACACGGTGACGCAGCAGCGGAGCAAGACGTCAAGCTGACTGATTAAGGTGTCCGGCATAAAGGCACACTAAAGGGAAACGCTAGATCAGTTACGACTGATGAAGTCTTTATTCGGAACTCTTGTGTTCGTCAACTTCGCTAGAAGACGATGATTTACTACAACACAAAACGAAAGCCGAACTTCCATTTCTTCTTCTTTCGCGCCGAGGACGCAGCGCCAGTACGTCAGTGTGACATCAGGGATCTCAATGTCTTTCCTCGCTTTCAGGTCGTCGTGACACAGTAAAAGCTCCTCGAAAGTTGACAAGTTCAGCCTGTGGCTCCTTTATAATGGAATGTAAGAGACTTTTAACGCAATGTAAGGCATTTCGACAGGGGGCCAAAAGTACAAAATCATGCTGTGCTTAGATTTCGGTGTGCGTTAAAGAAGCCCGGGAGATCAAGAATTAAGCGGCAGCCTTCTACTACGACGTCTTACATAGCCGCCCACGTTGTTTCGAGAAGCTGAGCTCCGCGCAGGAATCTCTTGCCTCCTTTTTTTTTTTTTTCCTAAGCTCTCACCTCTCTATAACATTGTATGCAACAGCCACCCCAGTAAAACTGCCACAAACTCCGACGAAACTGTGCGAGCCAGTTCGCGCGAGGTGGCGCAGACGTCGCCACCGCGTCGTGATTGTAGGGCGCGGCGAACGCTGCATGCTCTATCGACGAGAGACGACAGCGCAACGCCGACTGCGGGGCGCTATGGGCGTGATTATCTACGCTAGAGTCAATAGAAAAGCTAGTGACTCTAATCTACGCTGCTGCACCTGTACTGCTGCGGACCTTTTCCTCGTTTGTGACAGCTTCTAAATGATATGCGCTCCGCTAAATGCGTATGATACCACCCGAACCAAGCGACGCCATCTCGAGTTAACTAATATCGTATACGGTTTAGCAAACTCCCAAAGCCACTCGTGGGCTTTCAGAATCAATTAACAGATCCCGAAGAAATAGAAAACGCTGAAGGTGCGTGGCCGGGCCAGTTGGCAATCCGTAACAAGACAAAACGAAATTCGCAGATCCAACGCACGCGTTGGACGAAGCGAATCTCCTGCGACGCAAGAGCTTACTTAAATGTTTTAGAACTAAATTTGACGTGTACAAATTGTCCTTATTTTCAACCTACGCAACGCGTGATCTCGCGATACATGTTTACCCTTACGCACTACACCGTTCGCAGGCTCTATGCCGAAATGCAAACACCAAATTTGGCGGATCCGCAGAGTGAGAGGACGGCGCACGGACATTTTACGAGGACGGTGCCGATGCGTGGTGGTTGTCGAGGAAAGAATGGGCAGACAGAGGTGGGTGTGCGCTGAAAAACTACGACACATATATGTGTACACAGTTAAAGTCTCTCGTACACCCTCTGTGTCACAGTGACGCGTGTACCAACCGTTCTGGAGAGAATGGCCAGCTTACTTTTGGCCACCTACGGTTGTTTAGCACCTGCACCCAAAAGCACCGGGGAGGCCGGGAATCGAAGCCTCTGCCTCGTACTGAGCAGTACAACGGAACAGTCACCAAGTCCATGAATGTCATTCATTTACAGTGGAATAGAATATGGCACCGAATACGACGCCTGACACTCGCGGGAACGAGGAAAGGCAGCAGCCGGGTTCGACCGGATCCAAAATCGCAAACTAAACTTTTTTTTACAGACGAATCAGGTTTGCATACAACTCTTAACGTATACAACAAGAACAGGCTTTTATGACGCTTGTGTAGACCGCACCTATTGAGACATTCATGGCAGACAAAATTTATGTACTGTACACCGCTCTGAAACGTAACGAAGTGATTTGGGCTTGTTCGTATGATATCGTGAGGCTTATAGCACGTGAAAACACAAGGACGAAAGGAAGACGTGACACACACAGGCGCTACCGGTTGAAACGTACCATTAATTTGCGATTTGCAATTATTCAAAACCCTCGTAAATATTTAACATTTCTTGTAAGATGTAGACTTATGCAAGGTGTTCCATGTAACATGAACCAAGGATTTTAAAAACGTGGTTAGCCTCAGCTGAATGAAACCAACGGCATATGGCTCGCCGTCATGTGGCGCTCCTTACAATATTTTTTTTTTATATCCCGGTTAATTGGTTAATTAACTGAGATGAACAACGCATTTTTTTTAATATTCACTTTAGGGTCAAGTGCGTTTCCTTCCGCTTAGATGAGGTTCAGAAACTGCCGATCCAATTTTTTGTGGCAACATACATGCTGCGTGGCGATTTTTTTTTCTCCAATTAAAGAAAGCTCGCGAAATAAAAACAAAACCACATGACAGCGCTCGTGCGCTATCGTATTGCAGCGCTCTCAACCGTGCGTCGAGCCTATCGTTTGTCAGGGAGGAACGGCGCTTCCTTTCCGTGCGCCACCGCCAAAAGATGCTGACGCACTGTGACGCCGATGCCTAGAGCCGCGGGCGCTCACTTCGCCCCGGTCCGCGCCTACGGTTCCTTCGCACAAAGCACAGACCTACGGCCTAAGGCTATTGAATTTGGAGAGCCACTTTTTATTGAGCACATAATTTTTTTTACAGAAATAATTAAAATGCGCAGAACACAAGACAGCTAAAGCCATCGTTCTCATCACCCCTAATACATGTCAACTGCAGGGCGAAGGCCTCCTTCGGCGAACGCAACCCCCCCCCCCCCTCTCCCAACTACCCCTGTCCCGCGCAAGGCGGCTCCATCCTGAGCTCGCAAAACTTCCTAACCTCATCGCACAGCCCATGTTCTCTGCCGTCCTCGACTGCGCTTCCCTTCCTCTGACACCCATCCCTTGGCTACAACAAACCACCGGTTACACCTCCCTTGCGCACTACACATGCGCAGCAACTGTTGTAAAAAGAACAACCCTACAAAATGCGGATCAGGCAGAAACAGCTCCGCAGAGACCGCACGCTGCCTTCCCGCTGGTTATCTACTTCAATTACACCAGTCGAGTACACTTCCTTGGAGATGCCAGATTGTTGGCGGTGAATAAACGAGAAAGAGAGCGAGAGCGGACTGGAAGGCTGACCCCAGCTGCCAATCGGGGAGGTAGCACAGTAACGGACAGCACGGCCGATGAGCGGCTCGTTCATCCTGCCACGGCTGTTCGTTCCAGCGCCAGGGAGCAATTAATGCGAGATGGCAAAGCCAAGAGCAGCCGAGCCAGAACCGTGTACAAACCGAAACGGGCAACCCTTTTTTTCTTTCCTGCACGCCAGCTTTTTTTTTTTTTTCTCTCTCTCTTTTTTAATCACTGACGTTCCCAAGAGAAAAGCGCCAATGGCGCGCCGAAACCGCGAGTTCGTGACGAGTACTATATAGCTCCGCGCGCCGAGCGTTCTTTCGCCAGCAGAGGCGAGTCGAACGCCGTTGCGGCTGCTCAATCAGCGCCAGTGATGAACGGCAACGCGCAACGTTCTCATTTACAGACCGGCGTCCGGCGCTGATTAGTTGCACCGCCGGGGGACGGCCTTGAATGCGTTTCGAAGCCGTCTGTACGGTCCAGTACCATAGCGGAGTCCCGTTGAAGAATTCCGCCTGACCCTTGCAAGTTCATCGTTTTTCGGACAAGCGTGGCGTGGGAAGCGCGACCTAAGTTACGGCCCCGCAATTCGGGGCGACATTCTTCGCCCCTCGGTAATGCGTGCTCCTCCTCCTCCTCCTCCTCCTCGTGCGTGCCTGTGCGTGCGTACGTCTTCGTTCATCTGTGTGTGCGCTAATGTTAACGTGTGTTTATGTGCCGCATATTTGTATCATTTTTGTTGCAGTTCAGTTTATTTCTTATAGAGGAAGAGGAGCAAAGGCTAAAAACCGTGACGCCTTACACGGGCTCTTGCTCCTGTTCACGTTCGAAATACACTACCTTTACATTTTCTTGCGATAGCAATTATGTGGATACTGCAGGCGAATATATATATATATATATATATATATATATATATATATATATATATATATATATATATATATATATGTGTGTGTGTGTGTGTGTGTGTGTGTGTGTGTGTGTGTGTGTGCGTGCGTGCGTGCGTGCGTGTGCGTGCGTGTGTGTGTGTGTGTGTGTGTGTGTGTGTGTGTGTGTGTGTGTGTGTGTGTGTGTGTGTGTGTGTGTGTGTGTGTGTGTGTGTGTGTGTGAAAGCTCTTTATACGCTGCGATGTCAACGGTTTTCGCTTGTCGCTTTTGTAATCGATAGTCGCTGCTGTGATTGCCGACCGGCTAGCGGGCCGCCATGCAATTACAAGAACGTCAATAAAAAGTCTCTGCACGATGGCGCAAATACCGCTGTGGAGTTTTACCTTGTCCGTAAACATATTACCGTTTACGCAATACCGGATCACCGGACATGTGTAAAGCAGTAACAACGCTGGTAGCAACATTTCTTTTTCACGCATCATGTACACAAACAGAACATAAATCTGCAATGACATTTCATATCCCACTATCTGCTGGCGTAAAGCGTTCTTTACCGACATATTCATTAACGTGCAATACTTTTACAATTCTTCTTCTACGAAAAAGCTTATGCAGCCCAAAAACGTTTAATACATACTGTAGTGGCACCAAGCGTCTCAGGGTGCCGCCGCTATTCACACTACCGCCACTTATAGCTCCAATTAGCTGGTAATTAGTAAGAGTAAGAAATTTAAGGGCGAGCTAAAAAAAAGCAATATATATTTAAAATGGAAAGGCGATTCCGTATCACACAAACAGTGTGAATACGTCGAAAGACGATTCAGGCGACACCATTAATAGCTATTACATTTAAGCGTGACGTATTGTCAACTTACCTGTTCATCATCATCATCATCAACCTGGTTACGCCCACTGCAGGGCAAAGGCCTCTCCCATAATTCTCAAACTACCCCGGTTATGTACTAACTGTGGCCTTGTCGTCCCTGCAAACTTCTTAATCTTATGCGCCCACCTCACTTTCTGCCGCCCCCTGCTACGTAACCCTTCCTTTGGATTCCAGTTCGTAACCCTTAATGACCATCGGTTATCTTCCCTCCTCACTACATGTCCTGCCCATTTCATTTTCTTGATTTCAACTAAGATGTCATTAACTCGCGTTTGTTCCCTCACCCAATCTGCTCTTTTCTTGTCCCTTAACGTTATACCCATCATTCTTGTTTCCATAGCTCGATGCGTCGTCCTCAATTTAAGTAGAACCCTTTTCGTAAGCCTCCAGGTTTCTGCCCCGTACGTGAGTACTGGTAAGACACAGCTGTTATACACTTTTCTCTTGAGGGGTAATGGCAACCTGCTATTCATGATCTGAGAATGCCTGCCAAACGCACCCTAGCCCATTCTTATTCTTCAGATTGTTTCAGCCTCATGGTCCGGATCCGCGATCACTACCTGCCCTAGGTAGATGTATTCCCTTACCCTTTGCAGTGCTTCGCTACCTATCGTAAACTGCTGTTCTCTTCCGAGACTGTTTAACATTAGTGTTCTGCAGAATAATTTTTTTAACTGACTCTTCTGCTTTGCCTCTCCAGGTCAGTGAGCATGCATTGCAATTGGTCCCGTGAGTTACTAAGCAAGGCAATATCAGAGAATCGCAAGTTACTAAGGTATTCTCCATTAACTCTTATCCCCAATTCTTCCCAATCCAGGTCTCTGAATACCTCCTGTAAACACGCTGCGAATAGCATTAGAGAGATCGTATCTCCCTGCCTGACGCCTTTGTTTATTGGGATTTTGTTGCTTTCTTTATGGAGGAGTACAGTGGCTGTGGAGCCGCTATATATATCTTTCAGTATTTTTACATACGGCTCATCTACGCACTGATTCCGTAATGCCTCCATGACTGCTGAGGTTTCGACTGATTCACACGCTTTCTCGTAATCAATGAAAGCTATATATAAGGGTTGGTTATATTCCGCACATTTCTCTATCACCTGATTGATAGTGTGAATATGGTCTATTGTTGAGAAGCCTTTACGGAATCCTGCCTGGCCCTTTGGTTGACAGAAGTCCAAGGTGTTCCTGACTCTATTTGCGATTACCTTAGTAAATACTTTGTAGGCAACGGACCGTAAGATGATCGGTCTATAATTTTTCAAGTCTTTGGCGTCCCCTTTCTTATGGATTAGGATTATGTTAGCATTCTTCCAAGATTACGGTACGCTCGAGGTCATGAGGCATTGTGTGTACTAAGTGGCCAGTTTTTCTAGAACAATGTGCCCACCATCCTTCAACAAATCTGCAGTTACCTGATCCTCCCCAGCTGCCTTCCCCCTTTGCATAGTTCCCAAGGCTTTCTTTACTTCATCCGGCGTTACTTGTGGGATTTCAAGTTCCTCTAGACTATTCTCGCTTCCATTATCGTCGTGGGTGCCACTGGTACTGTATAAATCTCTATAGAACTCCTGAGCAACTTGAACTATCTCATCCACATTAGTAATGATATTGCCGACTTTGTCTCTTAACGCATACATCTGATTCTTGCCAACTCCTAGTTTCTTCTTCACTGCTTTTAGGCGTCCTCCGTTCCTGAGAGCATGTTCAATTCTATCCTTATTATACTTTCTTATGTCAGCTGTCTTACGCTTGTTGATTAACTTAGAAAGTTCTGCCAGTTCTATTCTAGCTGTAGGGCTAGAGGCTTTCATACACTGGCGTTTCTTGATCAGATCTTTCGTCTCCTGCGATAACTTACTGGTATCCTGTCTAACGGAGTTACCACCGACTTCTATTGCACACTCCTTAATGATGCCCATAAGATTGTCGCTCATTGCTTCAACACCAAGTTCCTCTTCCCGAGTTAAAGCTGAATACCTGTTCTGTAGCTTCATCTGGAATTTCTCTATTTTGCCTCTTACCGCTAACTCGTTGATTGGCTTCTAATGTACCAGTTTCTTCCCTTCCCTCCTCAAGTCTAGACTAATTCGAGTTCTTGCCATCCTATGGTCACTGCAGCGCACTTTGCCGAGCACGTCCACATCTTGTATGATGCCAGGGTTAGCGCAGAGTATAAGGTCTATTTAATTTCTAGTCTCGTCATTCGGGCTCCTGCTCCTCCACGTCCACTTTCGATTATCCGGCTTGCGGAAGAAGGTATTCATTATCCGTATATTATTCTGTTCTGCAAGGTCCACTAATAACTCTCCTCTGCTATTCCTAGTGCCTATGCCATATTCCCCCACTGACTTGTCTCCAGCCTGCTTCTTGCCTACCTTGGCATTGAAGTCGCCCATCAGTATAGTGTATTTTGTTTTGACTTTTATTTTATCAATTTTATCAACACGCGAATTTTTTTAATCCGGTGGAAAATTGCGCGGCACCTGGATTCGAAGCACAGTCCTCTTGCACGCGAGGCGGATGCTCTACGTCTACGCCACCGCTGCACCCGTTACTTATCTGTTAAGGTCACACAATAGACAACTCAGTGCCTGTGGAAATTTAGGTGGCTTAGTGGCAGCAGTATATCAGCTTCAGAAGCGGAGTTTAGCCAACGTTTATAGTTTCGCACAGTGATGTTGCGATAGCTCCCTCCTTTCCCCCCCCCCCCCCCCCCCGTATTTTGTATCTTATGATACATGATACATTTTTTCATGTATCAGAAATACAGATACTGATACACGTCTTGCCAAACGTATCATGACACAGATAGAAGATACCCAAAGAGTATCTAAGATAGTAGCTAAGATACGTGTACCTTCGATACTGTCCAGCGCTGCCGCTAACGAACATCGCAGAAAGCGAGTTTTAGCATAGCGTAGTTTACGTGCAGGACGATATTCCATTACACTTTGAAGTTCGCATACATGGTGCGCATAACTGATTCTGTCTGTGCGTCCTGGAAGTGCGAGAGGCAGTACAATGGAAGGCAGAAGCGCGCTGTACTTATACTTCCCATGTATGGTAGCGTTGGACGTTGGCCCTCTTCATCATTAGTTCAGGCTGTCAGGTAGTGTTCATAATGCAAAGAAGGGGTAAGGCGTGCAGACACGGACACAAGGGAAGAGAAGTGGGCAACACGAACGCCGACTATCAATTGAAGGAAGCACTGAGGCGAAAAAAAAAGACACAAAACTCATCTGCGCATGCTCTGGAATTATAGAACCACGTACGTGTCAATCGAGTACACGTGTCGGTCGACGTGAGAGGTAACTGTTAAGGCATTTGATCTCTTCCTTGTGTAAGGTGATCGAAGGCTGACTCACGCACGTACTTCCACCATTATTGATATACCATGCCTCGACCATAAGACGCGTATCTTCGTTCCTATGCCGTCACAATATCGTGCATTCATCTAACTCAGGCTTGCGGTTACAACCTTGGCAGTCTTGGCAATGTAAGGAAAGATTGAAAGTCGTTAACCGGTGGATCGCCTGCTAATCTTTCCTTTATGCCGAATTATGGGATGCGAACTATCGCGAAAAAAAGAAAAAGCGAGAAACTATTTGCCGTAGGTAAAGGTCCACAAATACCAGCCCACCCACACTAACTGACCTAAACAGGTTATCAAAGCTCAAAGATTCAAAAATCTAAGACTATATCAAAGTTGCGAAAATTCGATGAAAGTACTGTATGTAAAGGCTAGCACACAGTGAATAAGCTGCAACATATAGTCAAATTCTGTTGCTAAACATATTGCAAGCTTCGGCTTTTTCAAAAACAAAGTTACTTTCGCCCGAAGGGCGAAGCATCGATTGCGATAGCAAATCATTAGGTATACGAATTAATCAATTTACAGCACATAATGCAATTTACGAATTCACAGTATGCTACCAGTTTCGGGATGTTAATTGCCCAACTTTGCGAAGAAATACATCGGCCGTCCAGTTAGTTTTGTGCTTCAATGCATAAATCGGCGTTTTGTTAAAAATATAAGAGGAACGACAGTGCAATTGTACTGCAAGTTTGGATGGCATATATCTCGAAACCCATGCCATCCTCAAAATTCATTCTAAGTGGATGTGCCTTACAAGCTAACCGGATAAAATTCGTAAAATACAACTTGCCGTAAGATTATCACTTAGAAGTTAGTGAATTTTCGTCAAATAATTGATTATATTCACACTGCTGCCACTTATGGCTCCAATTAGCTCCGGCGCCGGTCCTGTCGTTTGTGTTCTTCTTCCTAAGTCCTGGTCTTCTGCGACTTGCCTTTACTAGTTCAAGCATGAACCAACTAGCCCAAGCAAGAGTTTTACTTAATTGATTATATGTTTCGATTTCTCGTGCATGTGCGCCTTTTTCAAGAATCATACTCAGGACTAGAATTATGTTATTTGACACAAGCGATTTTTAAAAATTCTGTAAAACTTAAAAATGCTCACCCCGTATGCTAGGCAGAAAACTAGCTTTGAGTTCGACATCACGACCATAGGTAGCTGCACTAAACAGTTCACTGCAATACCTTTAAAACTGAACTAACTTCACTAGTATAGGCTGCCGTTCAGGTATATGTATAATTTAGACAGTGCGTGAGCCCACTTATCAGGAAGACGTTGACGCGTCGGTTGCTCAGAATGCAACGGGCCTCTTCGATTTTCCACTGCTGGCTGCCCGCGGGCTGTCAGAGCCAGCCAAAGCGCCCTCGTTTTTCTCGGGTTACCCCGACCACCGCGCGACGCACCTCCGACGCGCGTTCGTTTTTAATCGGGCTGGACGGTTCTGGCTATCCCCGGACTACCAGAACCAGCCAGGACGATTGTGGACTGGCTGCTCTCTGGAAGTTATCTGGCTATCAGACGAGAAGAAAGTCGCAATTTCGCCCGGAAGGCGAAACATCGATTGCAATAGCAAATTGGTAGATACGATGTAAGGATAGTAGTTGTATCGGCCGTATAAACTTGTAAACATTCGCTTACTAACTAAATTAACAAGCACGGGGTCACGCGCGCACAGTAAACAAGAACACATCTCGCTCGATCACCGCGAAAACTAACTGTCAAAACGCTGGAGTGAGGAATCACGGCAGCCTCAGTGAGCGAATTGGCCTTCCTGCATCTCTCGCTTCAACGCGAACGAAGCGTCGAAAGCACAGCGCATACGAAGCTACCAGCACTACGCGCACTCTGCAAACATCTCAGATCGTCTTGAAGATGAGGCCCGCGTGGACGCGTACTTTGGTCACGTTGTTGATCGATTTCAAGATACGGCGGCCGCACCGTAACGGCCGATCCACACAACGGACGAAATTGCTCTTTCGACCGCGGTCCGCGCATCCCGTGATAGGACGTCACCAGTTCGTGCGGACCGCCGTTGGCCCGCGCAAGACCGCGGCCCTCGCGGTCCAACAAATCGCCGAGGCTTTTCCCGCTTCAGTTTTGGCGGCGGACCGCATGTAAACCGCAGCGATTTTGGCGTAGCCAACGAATGTTGTCCGGCACCAGAGTGTCTTCAGCCAAATCCAATCTAGTTTTCGGCTCAACAAAAGCCAGTCCTTTCACGTCCGCCGTTCCTCCTACACGTGCGTGCAGCAGATATTTTTTTTAAACACCATGTCCTCTTGGAGTGACGAGGTGTTTTTTTATTTTGTGTCCCTCGTAGAGCAGTTCCCGGCTTTGTGGGACTCGAGCCGGAATGTGTAGAGTGTAGCTGGTTGGTCTGCTCTGCCGTCTGCTATGGTGGTCCGCCGTGTGGATGTGCTTTGCGCCGGACCGGACCGCGGTGGGCCGTGACGTCGCATCACGTGACCGATCGGCCTTAAGCAGCATCCGCTGGAGAAGAACGCCCTCCCCTCCCCCCCCCCTTCCCTTGCTTCCCATCTTTGTGCACGAGGGCTTGCCGGATTGCAACACAGGTGCTTGGGGATTTTCACCTCGCTTAGCCAACTGGCTACGGTCACCTACGGTTTTCAGTGCTTCTAGCGTCATCTTCTAATGCGCTAACGCACCATCCCTCCTTGCAATGCGATGCGAGAGGCGGCGAAGAGTTTGAGTTTATTTTTCATGCACCGTGAAGGCTACTTTCGGTGAACAGCGCGCTGCGCTCACATGCGTACTGTTACGTTTCGCCTGCGACGCGCGGTATAGCCGGCGCGGATGCAACGGACGTCGGGGCTTCGTTCAAAGCGGCGGACATTTTGGCCCGTTCAGCGCCGCCGATACGCCTCCCCGCCAAGCGCGTCCAGGCGTGTTTCAGTGCCACGTGTCTTCGTGTGTGCGTGTGTGTGTGCCACGCTTGTCAAAGCGCAGCAGCCGGGGAGAGGAGCTCCCCAAGTGTGAAGCGAGGAGGTCTGATCGGCGCCGGCTCGGCGATGCGTCACTACACTCGTCTCAACATGTCTCTTAGCCTGTCCGGGCCTAGAGTCACGTGGTCTCATCCCGAGACGTTCCTTCTTGCCCTCAACTCCGAAAGTATAAGAGCAGCTGCTCCCGGACGCCGAGAGAGGCTCCTATTTCTTCTGTTGAGTTACGTGCTCTCCCGTCTCTCCACTTCGGTCGACCTGACCGCCCGCTCTTTTGCGATGTTAGAATAAACAAGTTGTTCTGTTACCAGTCGACTCATGCTTTGCCGGGACCTTCGGATGCTTCCAGTTGTGCCCCAGGCCGCCAGGCCAACGCTACCCTCGGGGCTTGCCACCCATTTGCAATAACGGGCATCAGCACTGAGAATCCAACAGCTGGTGGCAGCGGTGGGATCGCGACAACGGAGGCCAGCAGCGAAGATATGCGGTTGACTGTATGCTGAGCAGCACAACGACGATCCGGGAGCAGTGCAACGAGCCCTGTGTGATGACTGGTTGCCTGCAGCGGAACGACTGCGCTGAATTCTTGGCTGCGAGGTTTGGTGAGTGCGGGACTTTCTTCTACTGAGTTTTGCCAGGCTTTTGTTAGTGTCAGAAACAGAGCTGGTAATTGTGGTTGTCGTTGCTGCCGGGTTAGTTTGCGGCAAGACAATAGTAGGCAGTAGAGAAAGCAGCGTTCAGAGCAGCCATGGATTTGAAGTCGTTGCGCAAACCGAAATTGCTGGAGCTTGCAAGAGAGTTGGGTCTGGATGTCTCAGACAAACTCAGAAAACCAGAACTGCTAAGGGCTATTCTTGAGTTAGAAGCTGAGGATGACGAGCTGTCGGAATGCCTTGAGACCATTGAGGAGCGGGCAAAAAGACAGGAGCGCGAACTTAAAGAGCAAAAAGAGAGACAGGAGCGCGAACTTAAAGAACAGAAAGAGAAACAGGAGCGCGAACTTAAAGAACAGAAAGATGAGCGCGAACGAAAAGAGCAGAAAGAAAAAGAAGAGCGTGACCGTCAACACGCTTTGGAAATGAAGCGTCTCGAGGTAGAGATGGAACGCGCTCGTAATGGAAGTCAGGCACACGGTGCAGGAGAACGAGTATCGTTCAAAATGACTGATTTGATGCGGCCGTTTAAGCTTGGAGAGGACATTGGTTTGTTCCTGGTGAACTTTGAGCGAACGTGCGAGAAGCAGGGGTTCTCTCGGGAAACGTGGCCACAGCGCTTGCTCACTTTGCTACCCGGCGAGGCGGCCGACGTAATCGCTCGCTTGAAGAGAGAGGAGGCAGAGGATTTCGACAAAGTGAAATCGAGTCTGCTAAAAAAGTACAGGCTGTCAGCGGAGGCGTTCCGTCGGAAGTTTCGGGAAAATGAGAAAGGCAAAAGTGAGTCATATACAGAGTTTGCCTACAGGCTAATGTCAAACATGCAGGAGTGGCTCAAAGAAGAGAAAGCGTTTGGTGACCACGAGAAAGTTCTGCAGTGTTTCGGGCTAGAACAGTTTTATAGTCGGTTACCTGAGAACGTGCGGTACTGGGTCTTGGATAGGCCAGACGTTAGTACGGTGGCTAGAGCCGCCGAGCTAGCCGAGGAGTTTGTGACGCGTCGGGCTCGCGGAGCTAAGGACGGTCAAAAGGGTGAATTTGGCTCCAAGTTTGAGAGGCCGAAGTTCACACCCATGAGAGCAAGGGGGGACACACGTAGTGCGGATGCGAGTGAAAGCAGTCCGATCGAACGTAAGGAGACGGCGGCAACCGAAGCCGAACGCAGAAAGCGGTTCGAGACGAGGCAAGCGCGCGTGTTATACGTGCCAGAAGCCGGGTCACTTTTCGGCGCAGTGTCCGGAAACAAAAACAAAAGTCGTGTTTTTGTCATTATGCAGCACTGACGAGAACATGAAGCTTCTCGAGCCTTACATGCGAGACCTCCTCGTGAACGGGAAAGAGTGCCGAGTGCTTCGCGATTCCGCAGCTACGATGGATGTAGTTCACCCCTCTTACGTAGAACCCGATATGTTCACCGGCGAGTGCGCATGGATCAAGCAAGCCGTGGAAGCTCATAGCGTGTGTCTGCCCGTAGCAAAAGTGCTTATTGAGGGACCTTTCGGAGCGCTTGAGACGGAGGCCGCAGTGTCATCTATGCTGCCCCCCCAGTACCCGTACCTATTTTCGAACAGGTCCAATCACCTCCTGCGCGAGAAAGGGCTTTTGTTTGGTGAGGCTAGCGTTCAGGCCTTAACCAGATCGAAGGTTCGGGAGCTCGCTGCAAAGGCGGTAGTTGCGGGGCCGACGTTGTCGAACAATGAGAAAGGGTCAGAGGCGCAGCAAGCTGATATTCAGAGCACGCCCGAACTCAATAAAATTGAGCCTGTAGCGTTAAAGGCACCAGATACTGGAGAGGAAATTCCCGATGCGGGAAAGTTAGAAGAGCTTTCTGCAGATTTGCTCATCGCGCCTACGTCAGACGGACTTAATAGGTTGCTAAAAGTCAGCCGGGCGGCTTTGATAGCCGAGCAAAAGAAGGATGGCAGCCTAGAAAACATACGCTGCATTGTCAAGGAAGGTATCGCCAAGAAAAATGCTCGCTTTGTGGAAAGAGGTGGGGTCCTGTACCGGAAGTATCTAGACCGCAGGGGAGTGGAGTTCGATCAGCTGATCGTGCCTCAATGCTATCGTCAGGATCTGTTGCGCTTGTCGCATGGGGGTTCGTGGTCCGGACACCTAGGAGTTAAGAAAACTAAGGACCGTCTCTTGCAAGAGTACTATTGGCCAGGGTGTTTTCGGGACGCAGACCACTTTGTGAAGACATGTGACACCTGTCAGCGGGTGGGCAAACCAGGGGACAAATCGAGGGCGCCGTTGAAGTTGGTACCTATCATTACGGAGCCTTTTAGACGGCTCGTTATTAATACAGTGGGACCTCTGCCGGTAACAGCCACGGGGTACAGACACATTTTGACTGTGATCTGCCCAGCGACAAAGTTCCCTGAAGCAGTGCCGCTTAAAGAACTGAGCTCAGTTGAGATAGTCAATGCACTACTGTCCATTTTTGCGCGAGTTGGTTTTCCTGCGGAAATCCAGTCAGATCAGGACACAGTGTTTGCTAGCCCTTTGACGACAGCCTTTCTCGAAAGGTGTGGGGTAACGCTGTTACACAGCTCAGTGCACCACCCCCAGTCGAATTCCGTTGAGAAGCTCCACTCCGTCATGAAGCGCGTGTTGAGAGCATTGTGTTTTGAACATCAAACTGACTGGGAGCTGTGTCTGCCTGGGGTGATGTTTGCATTACGGACCGCGCCGCATGCGGCTACGGGGTTTTCGCCAGCTGAGCTGGTGTACGGTCGCTCGCTGCGATCTCCGCTTCGCATGCTTCGAGAATCGTGGGAAGGCAGGGGCGACGACCCAGTCGTGGTGGAGTACGTGCTTAGGCTCCTCGAACGCTTAAGAAGGGCACAGGAGTTGTCAGGTGAAGCAATGGCAAAGGCCCAGCAGAGGGCCAAGATTTATTATGATCGGACAGCCAGGGCCCGTCGTTTTGAGGTGGGCGATGAGGTCATGATATTGCGCACGTCGCTAAAGAACAAACTCGACGTGCAGTGGGAGGGCCCAGCACGGATTGTTCAAAAACTGTCGGACGTTAACTACGTGGTGAGTCTGCCAGGAAAGCGGAAAGCACAGCAAGTTTACCACTGTAATCTGCTCAAACCCTATAAACAACGGGAAGCAGTGGTGTGCATGATGGTAAACGTTCCCGAAGAGCTTCCGGTCGAGCTTCCGGGACTAGGCTCAGTGACGAACAGGAAAGACACCGATCAAGTCATTAGTGACTTAATCAGTAAAGCATCGCTGTCGCCTGAGCAGAAAACCGAACTACACCAGCTCTTACAAGAGTTTCAAGGTCTGTTCTCTGAGAGGCCTGGTAGGACTTCTGTCCTTACTCATGACATCCAGTACGATCCAAGGCGTACCGGGTGTCACCCCGCCAGAGCGATATTATGGAGGCTGAGGTAAAGAAAATGCTACAGCTCGGTGTTATTGAGGCGGGTGAGAGTGATTATACCTCCCCTTTGATTTTAGTTGAGGTACCGGGCAAGGAACCTCGTCCTTGCGTCGACTACCGCAGGCTTAATTCCATCACTAAGGATCAAATTTATCCGATCCCTAACATCGAGGAGCGCCTTGAGAGAGTGAGTAGCGCTCAGTTTATTTCCACCCTAGATCTTGTCAGGGGTTATTGGCAGGTTCTACTTACAGAAGAGGCTAGTAGGTATGCGGCGTTCATTTCACCAATGGGGACATTCCGTCCTAAAGTTTTGAGTTTTGGTTTGAAGAACGCGCCATACTGCTTTTCAAGCCTCATGGATAAAGTGTTGCGGGGACAGCAAGAATTCGCTTTACCGTATCTAGACGACGTAGCGATATTCTCCGCATCCTGGCCTGAGCATATGGCCCACTTGCGGGCAGTGCTAACCCGCCTGCGCGATGCGGGCTTGACAGTCAAGGCTCCCAAGTGCCAGTTAGCACAGGCCGAGGTTGTCTACCTCGGTCACGTGATTGGTCGGGGTCGTCGCCGCCCCTCTGAAATAAAGGTGGCCGCTGTGCGAGACTTCCCGCAACCGCGCACGAAGACCGATATTCGGTCGTTCTTAGGTGTCGCCGGCTACTATCAGAGGTACATCCCCAGGTACTCTGATATCGCGGCTCCCCTGACGGATGCTCTAAGAAAGACAGAGCCGCAAACAGTCGCCTGGGACGAGACAAAGGAAAGAGCTTTTAGCGCCCTAAAGAGCGCCCTAACAAGCCAGCCTGTGCTACGATCGCCCGACTACACAAAAGGGTTCGTTGTTCAGTGCGATGCTAGTGAGCGAGGCATGGGCGTTGTACTGTGCCAACGGGAAAATGGAGAAGTAGAACACCCCGTCCTGTATGCTAGTCGTAAGCTGACCAGTCGTGAGCAGGCGTACAGCGCCACCGAGAAAGAGTGTGCGTGTCTCGTGTGGGCCGTTCAGAAATTGTCATGCTACCTAGCCGGCTCGAGGTTTATCATTGAGACGGATCACTGCCCTCTCCAATGGCTGCAGACCATCTCTCCCAAAAATGGCCGCCTCCTGCACTGGAGCCTCGCTTTGCAACAATATTCCTTTGAGGTGCGTTACAAAAAGGGGAGTCTCAACGGTAACGCCGATGGCTTAAGTCGAAGCCCCTAACGTGGGAATCAGCCTCAAAATTGTTTGTTACTGATGTTTTTCTTCCTGAGGCAGGATTTTTAACATATTGCTTTTGTGTAGTGTTTCAAAGTGATGATGTGCTTTCTAGTGCAATTTTCCGATTTGTGGACGCGTTCTGAGTGCTGCTAAACTACTGTAAGGAACTAGGCAGTAGTATAAAAGGGGAAAGAGCCTGGCAGGGCTTAGTGAGGGTTGTGCCGTGCTTGCTGACTGAGCGGTTGAGTTTCGGCGTAGTTCTAACGCTTGCCGGGAACGAGAACAAAAATGTCAACTCTCCCGAAGTCATTTTGCAGTGTCCTGTGTGAACCTGAACGAGAGAACGAGGCCTTCTCTGTGCGCTGCGCTCAAGAAACGCCGAAGGACGACCGACTTCGGTTATGAGCATCATCAAGCGACATCCCTCCGGACAGCGGATGCAGTCCCCTGACCATCGGGATCTGCTTCCCCCGGCGGGGCGGTCTGTTACGTTTCGCCTACGACGCGCGGTATAGCCGGCGCGGATGCAACGGACGCCGGGGCTTCGTTCAAAGCGGCGGACATTTTGGCCCGTTCAGCGCCGCCGATACGCCTCCCCGCCAAGCGCGTCCAGGCGTGTTTCAGTGCCACGTGTCTTCGTGTGTGCGTGTGTGTGTGTGCCACGCTTGTCAAAGCGCAGCAGCCGGGGAGAGGAGCTCCCCAAGTGTGAAGCGAGGAGGTCTGATCGGCGCCGGCTTGGCGATGCGTCACTACACTCGTCTCAACATGTCTCTTAGCCTGTCCGGGCCCAGAGTCACGTGGTCTCATCCCGAGACGTTCCTTCTTGCCCTCAACTCCGAAAGTATAAGAGCAGCTGCTCCCGGACGCCGAGAGAGGCTCCTATTTCTTCTGTTGAGTTACGTGCTCTCCCGTCTCTCCACTTCGGTCGACCTGACCGCCCGCTCTTTTGCGATGTTAGAATAAACAAGTTGTTCTGTTACCAGTCGACTCATGCTTTGCCGGGACCTTCGGATGCTTCCAGTTGTGCCCCAGGCCGCCAGGCCAACGCTACCCTCGGGGCTTGCCACCCATTTGCAATAACGGGCGTCAGCACTGAGAATCCAACAGTACATGCTATCAGCGTCGTACGTATTCCGCGCACGTTGTAGACGCTCGTTCCCGCACGTTTCGGTGCCTTTTGGGTTCACTACACGGTGATATCTCCTTTTTCCTGCAATTAGCGAAGTCGATCGTGGCTAGGCAGCAATCCCTCCGTCTCTGCGTCGTACGTTTGGGTGGCGTCGAAACCGACGCCGCCGACGTGTTCTATATAACTAGGCCGTTCATGTTAATGGAACGCAGTAGTTGAATGTTGGCCATTTATCCTACTCAATTTAATCTTCCCCTTCACTGCATCGCATGTAGCTCCGGCTCTATAGTTAAAGCCTGTCGCATACGGATGCAGACAAAAGAATAAGAAAAAAAGAACGCGCGCCGAAGCATCATGAAGCATATAATACGAGCTCACGTACATATATATGTGAGTTCCTTTTACTGCATGCGCCATTTGGCGCTGGTCTTTTAAATATAAATCATAACTAATTTGCTCGACATTTCAAGTTAACAAACTCGTGCTCCAGCCGCCGAGCTTCCTGACCCCCACAAACGCGTGTACGCATCGTGGGTGGCCCACATTGCGGGTCCAAATGAACACCTCGAGCAGTCGAGCATTATCATTACTAGCGTCGACTCCTCGTTAACGTGAATAATGGGTGAATCTATACGACGGCTATATCCCAGACCGGCCTCTGAGCAGAAAAAAAACATCATGCACGACTCTTGGGAACAGAAATGCTCGAGCAACGATCGCACATTCCAAGCAAATGCCACGACGACTCGTTAGCGCTGCGAAATGGACTTGGATATGTCGCACCTAACTTTATACAGCTCCACAGCGAGGCGATTAAACCATCTAATATCGATTACGAGGCAGCGAGGCGCGTATAGACGCCATCCGGACCCGTCTGCGCAGTCATATCCGGAATGGCTTGAAACATGGACAAAAGCAAGCTTTCTTTTCCAATCAGTACCTCTTATGCAGCGCTATAAATTGTGCAGTCGTGACGCCGGCGTCTAGGAGGGAAAGGGAAGCGCCCAGGAGAGAAGGCGCCGTTTTAGTACCCCTACAGTGTCGTCAAACCATTCCGACAACATGCTCGCGCTTACAGGTTCAGCGAAGTACGAAACACCCCTAGCGAAGTTTTGTCTATTGATCAGTCGACGGGTGGGGCTGAGTGGGCAGATTCCCTTTTTAAGCCAGTCTCGCGACGCCAGAAATGCGCGCCCTTGATTTAGCGCCGCTATCAAGCCTGGTACATACGGTGTTAAGAATGGCGTGTTCAAGGTGTAAGAGAGAAACGATGGAAGTGCCGTACAGACTGCTTGCCTGCAATTAACGCGCTAGATTTACAGCGTTCGCTAATCATGCAAGTAGAAAAATAAGGTAAAGCAAGTACTCCAGATAACACGCGTACTTGAAGCCAAGCCTCGAAACACTGTTCACTGCTCTTGAGTCATGCGAAAAAAACCTGCAACAGTGCTTGCCTCTTTTTGAGCCTCTGCAACGGTGAGCAGGATGTGGCTGTGCGACGCAATGGCTCCGTGACACAAGCGATGACACGCGACAGGGCCTAGCTAACTCGTTAAGAACAACAGCTAGAACGCTTATAACGCAAATAAACGAATATCAAACACTGAAAACAGAAAAGAACCTACGGGTTCTTCGCAGCATTGCGCGACAGAACGCACTACATTAGATAATGCCCCCTTTGAGGCTTACCGATAGGTAATGTCCACAACATGGCGATCATGACGTGTTTCCGGCTCCTGCGATAGCTTCCTGCTCTTGCAGTACATAAATGCTTGGCCTCCGAGTTTCAGTTTTTCTTACTCCGAGAGAGCTATCTCTTTCGCCGTAGCCATGACTTGGACACTGCTTATACTGTCCCCAAGCAGCAATCGATCGCCAGCTCTCTTCATACGTTTCCTTTCTTTACCGATGCGCACCCGATACTTTCAGGTCACGAACCACGTGTGCGTACCAGCCTAAAGTACACTGTCAAAAATAAATATGAAAAGACAAAAACAGAACGTTTCCATTTTTGCTACGGGAAATTTCTTGAACAGGAACTACAGATTCCTAAATATTTTACATTTATTTTTGCTGATTGAGCTGAGTTCTTCTTTAAAAGAGTTGGTCCCTAAGCGGTAAAGTTGTAAACTTTTTATCCATACCACGAGCAAATTCAGCTTTGTTTGCTTTTTCACTGCCCTCAATGCACACTTGTCGCAGCTTCCTGACCATATCGTGAGTGTGGGCAGAGATATCTCACATGCTCGATATATGTTCGATATATATATATATATATATGCTCGATATATATAGTCAATAATCTCTCAAAAATATATGCTGACCGGATGGCGAAAAACGACCCGAAAATGATTCAATGGCCCGAGGTTACACAAAAGAAGCTGGGCGAGTTTAGCACTAGCTGCATCGAGTACAAAACCGCCCAAGCGGACGAAGGGACAAGCGCTGTGCCATCGCCTCAATCGCCTGCGTCCGGTCCGTTTGCGCCGCTGTACTTCGTAAATGCAACTCAGGGTGCTCTTAGAGAGACGCCATCGTGGGGGCAAGGAGGGGTGGAGTGCTCCCGATTAATTCGACCACCTTCTAGAATTCAAACCCAACCCCCCCCCCCCCCCCCCCCCCCCCCGACCTCGTGTTCGGCAGCAGCTGAGGATCAAAACGTATTGCTGGGCTGGTTGGTTCGTTACGGCAACGAACGGCGCCAGAAAACAGCACTATAGGACAAGCAAGGAGACGATCACAAGGCGAGTTGAGGGTGCAGTCTGTCGAAGCTTGGCGAGAGAGTATCCGTCCTTCGGTACGTTAAACGGATTAGAATCCTCGAACTCTGGCCCAGAGAGAGGTTACATTGCGAATTACTCTTCAGAACGATAGTCAACTGTGCGTGTTGGTGAAGTGACAAAAAAAAAAAAGAAAGCACGAACGAGACATAGTTTACAACGTTCATTCATAGCGCAACCATCGTGGATAGAGGCTTCGTAATCAGTCACCGCACGAAATTATCGGGGCATTCCACATCACAATAAAAGACGCAACAAGTGTTAGCCAGTCAGCAGTTTTTTTTTTTTTTTTTTTTTTTGTGATCAGCAGTTCTATGAAGACGTGGAATCGGCGATGGGTAGAGTGGAAACAAAATACACTATACTGATGGGCGACTTCAATGCCAAGGTAGGCAAGAAGCAGGCTGGAGACAAGGCAGTGGGGGAATATGGCATAGGCACTAGGAATAGCAGGGGCGAGTTATTAGTAGAGTTTGCGAAAGAGAATAATATGCGGATAATGAATACCTTCTTCCGCAAGCGGGATAGCCGAAAGTGGACGTGGAGGAGCCCGAACGGCGAGACTAGAAATGAAATAGACTTCATACTCTGCGCTAACCCTGACATCGTACAAGATGTGGACGTGCTCAGCAAGGTGCGCTGCAGTGACCATATGATGGTAAGAACTCGAATTAGCCTAGACCTGAGGAGGGAACGGAAGAAACTGGTACATAAGAAGCCGATCAATGAGTTAGCGGTAAGAGGGAGACTAGAGGAATTCCAGATCAAACTACAGAACAGGTATTCGGCTTTAACTCAGGGAGAGGACCTTAGTGTTGAAATGAACGACAATCTTGTGGGCATCATTAAGGAGTGTGCAATAGAAGTCGGCGGTAACTCTGTTAGACAGGATACCAGTAAGCTGTCGCAGGATACGAAAGATCTGATCAAGAAACGCCAATGTATGAAAGCCTCTAACCAGAATAGAACCAGCCTCTAACCAGCCTCTGCCAGAATAGAACTGGCAGAACCTTCGAAGTTAATCAACAAGCGTAAGACAGCTGACATAAGGAAGTATAATATGGATAGAATTGAACAAGCTCTCAGGAACGGAGGAAGCCTAAAAGCAGAGAAGAAGAAACTAGGAATTGGCAAGAATCAGATGTGTGCATCATCATCATCATCATCAGCCTGATTACGCCCACTGCAGGGCAAAGGCCTCTCCCATACTTCTCCAACTACCCCGGTCATGTACTAATTGTGGCCATGTTGACCCTCCAAACTTCCTAATCTCATCTGCCCACCTAACTTTCTGTCGCCCCCTGCTACGCTTCCCTTCCCTCGGAATCCAGTCCGTAACCCTTAATGACCATCGGTTATCTTCCCTCCTCATTACATGTCCTGCCCATGCCCATTTCTTTTTCTTGATTTCAACTAAGATGTCATTAACGCGCGTTTGTTCCCTCACCCAATCTGCTCTTTTCTTATCCCTTAACGTTACACCTATCATTTTTCTTTCCATAGCTCGTTGCGTCGTCCTCAATTTAAGTAGAACCCTTTTCGTAAGCCTCCAGGTTTCTGCCCCGTACGTGAGTACTGGTAAGACACAGCTGTTATACACTTTTCTCTTGAGGGATAATGGCAACCTGCTGTTCATGATCTGCGAATGCCTGCCAAACGCACCCCAGCCCATTCTTATTCTTCTGATTATTTCACTCTCATGATCTGGATCAGCAGTCACTACCTGTCCTAAGTAGATGTATTCTCTTACCACTTCCAGTGCCTCGCTACCTATCGTAAACTGCTGTTCCCTTCCGAGACTGTTAAACATTACTTTAGTTTTCTGCAGATTCATTTTTAGTCCCACCCTTCTGCTCTACCTCTCCAGATCAGTGAGCATGCATTGCAGTTGGTCCCCTGAGTTACTAAGCAAGGCAATATCATCAGCGAAGCGCAAGTTACTAAGGTATTCTCCATTTACTCTTATCCCCAATTCTTCCCAATCCAGGTCTCTGAATACCTCCTGTAAACACGCTGTGAATAGCATTGGAGAGATCGTATCTCCCTGCCTGACGCCTTTCTTTATTGGGATTTTGTTGCTTTCTTTATGGAGGAGTACAGTGGCTGTGGAGCCGCTATAGATATCTTTCAGTATTTTTACATACGGCTCGTCTACACCCTGATTCCGCAATGCCTCCATGACTGCTGAGGTTTCGACTGAATCAAACGCTTTCTCGTAATCAATGAAAGCTATATATAATGGTTGGTTATATTCCGCACATTTCTCTATCACCTGATTGATAGTGTGAATATGATCTATTGTTGAGTAGCCTTTACGGAATCCTGCCTGGTCCTTTGGTTGACGGAAGTCTAAGGTGTTCCGGATTCTATTTGCAATTACCTTAGTAAATACTTTGTAGGCAACGGACAGTAAGCTGATCGGTCTATAATTTTTCAAGTCTTTGGCGTCCCCTTTCTTATGGATTAGGATTATGTTAGCGTTCTTCCAAGATTCGGGTACGCTCGAGGTCTTGAGGCATTGCGTATAGAGGCTGGCCAGTTTTTCTAGAACAATCTGCCCACCATCCTTCAGCAAATCTGCTGTTACCTGATCCTCCCCAGCTGCCTTCCCCCTTTGCATAGCTCCCAAGGCTTTCTTTACTTCTTCCGGCGTTACTTCTGGGATATCGAATTCCTCTAGATTATTCTCTCTTCCATTATCATCGTGGGTGCCACTCGTACTGTATAAATCTCTATAGAACTCCTCAGCCACTTGAACTATCTCATCCATATTAGTAATGATATTGCCGACTTTGTCTCTTAGCGCATACATCTGATTCTTGCCAATTCCTAGTTTCTTCTTCACTGCTTTTAGGCTTCCTCCGTTCCTGAGAGCTTGTTCAATTCTATCCATGTTATACTTCCTTATGTCAGCTGTCTTACGCTTGTTGATTAACTTCGAAAGTTCTGCCAGTTCTATTCTAGCTGTAGGGTTAGAGGCTTTCATACATTGGCGTTTCTTGATCAGATCTTTCGTCTCCAGCGATAACTTACTGGTATCCTGTCTAACGGAGTTACCACCGACTTCTATTGCACACTCCTTAATGATGCCCACAAGATTGTCGTTCATTGCTTCAACACTAAGATCCTCTTCGTGACGTGTGTGCGTTAAGAGACAAAGCCGGCAATATCATTACTAATATGGATGAAATAGTTCAAGTGGCTGAGGAATTCTGTAGAGATTTATACAGTACCAGTGGCACCCACGACGATAATGGAAGAGAGAATAGTCTAGAGGAATACGAAATCCCACAGGTAACGCCGGAAGAAGTAAAGAAAGCCTAGGGAGATATGCAAAGGGGGAAGGCAGCTGGGGAGGATCAGGTAACAGCAGATTTGTTGAAGTATGGTGGGCAGATTGTTCTAGAGAAACTGGCCACCATGTATACGCAATGCCTCATGACCTCGAGCGTACCGGAATCTTGGAAGAACGCTAACATAATCCTAATCCATAAGAAAGGGGACGCCAAAGACTTGAAATATTATAGACCGATCAGCTTACTGTCAGTTGCCTACAAACTATTTACTAACGTAATTGCAAATAGAACCAGGAACACCTTAGACTTCTGTCAAGCAAAGGACCAGGCAGGATTCCGTAAAGGCTACTCAACAATATACCATATTCACACTATCAATCAGGTGATAGAAAAATGTGCGGAATATAACCAACCCTTATATATAGCTTTCATTGATTACGAGAAAGCGTTTGATTCTGTCGAAACCTCAGCAGTCATGGAGGCATTACGGAATCAGGGTGTAGACGAGCCGTATGTAAAATACTGAAAGATAACTATAGCGGCTCCACAGCCACCATAGTCCTCCATAAAGAAAGCAACAAAATCCCAATAAAGAAAGGCCTCAGACAGGGAGATACGATCTCGCCAATGCTATTCACAGCGTGTTTACAGGAGGTATTCAGAGACCTGGAGTGGGAAGAATTGAGGATAAAAGTTGATGGAGAATACATTAGCAACATGCCATTCACTGATGATATTGCCTTGCTTAGTAACTCAGGGGACCAATTGCAATGCATGGAGAGGCAAAGCAGAAGAGTGGGTCTAAAAATTAATCTGCAGAAAACTAAAGTAATGTTAAACAGTCTCGGAAGAGAACAGCAATTTACAATAGGTAGCGAGGCACTGGAAGTGGTAAGGGAATACATCTACTTAGGGCAGGTAGTGACGGCGGATCCGGATCATGAGACGGAAATAATCAGAAGAATAAGAATGGGCTGGGGTGCGTTTGGCAGACATTCTCAGATCATGAACAGCAGGTTGCCATTATCCCTCAAGAGAAAAGTGTATAATAGCTGTGTCTTACCAGTACTCACCTACGCGGCAGAAACCTGGAGGCTTACGAAAAGGGTTCTACTTAAATTGAGGACGACGCAACGAGCTATGGAAAGAAGAATGATGGGTGTAACGTTAAGGGATAAGAAAAGAGCAGATTGGATGAAGGACCAAACGCGAGGTAATGACATCTTAGTTGAAATCAAGAAAAAGAAATGGGCATGGGCAGGACATATAATGAGGAGGGAAGATAAACGATGGTCATTAAGGGTTACAGACTGGATTCCAAGGGAAGGGAAGCGTAGCAGGGGGCGGCAGAAAGTTAGGTGGGCGGATGAGATTAAGAAGTTTGCAGGGACGACATGGCCACAATTAGTACATGACCAGGGTTGTTGGAGAAGGATGGGAGAGGCCTTTGCTCTGCAGTGGGCGTAACCAAGCTGATGATGATGATGAAGCAGTTTGCGCTCTTTACAACCATGCACTTATTATGTTCCCTGAATGGCTTCTAATTATTGTTAAGCTACCATGTGGTACAACGCTTTTTTTTTCTTTAGTGTTATTGTAACAATATCGACACTCCAGGCGCATTTCTGCTGTCGCCGTGAGGCTCCGTACAAAGTCCAAGGGCAATAAATTCGTCACCTCGCCGTATCCCGTACGTGCAAGTGAAAGCGTGTGAATGTAGGCTGGCGAATGCGGCTGCATCGCGTGCACGACTGAGGAAGGCGGAGAAGGCGGGGCTAAAACCCCTTAAACTTCGTAAAGTAGCGACACTCTCCTCCGCCTTCACTCCTCGTTTCTCCACTCCTTCACGCTTCCTCCTCGACCGTGGCACCGCCTAGACTGCTCGAACGTAACAACGGCGCCAACATGCGCTCCTCGCCACTCCGTAGACGCTTCTCGAGCAAAAATGGCGCTGATGCACGGCGCGAGGGCCCACGTGATGCTATTAGGCCAATAGCGACGCGACGTCGGCCTCGGCCAGAGCGCGCGAGGAGGAGGCGGCGTTCTTCAAAGCGCGGCACTATTTTACGAAGTTTAAGGGGCTTTAAGGGAGGGGGGTTGCGCTTATCTTCAGCAACAGTGTTGCCACGACACATAAAAAAATAATAGTAGATTCTTTCGCGAAAAATTAGTAGAAATCAGTAGATTTTTTATTTCAATTTTTGCACTCAGTTTATGAGCCCACGAATTCAGCGCTTATATTAGTACTCCGTTGAAGTATTGTAGCTTTCAGGAAATAGTACAAAAATTGACCCCGAGATTCTTAGCGATACTTTTGAAAAACCCGGGGATCTAGAGAGCCATTGTCAAGCACGAATTTAAAAACAGTGAAGCCCTCCGACGACCTATTCAAAGGCGTCAGATGGTAGTTAGTACCTGAAAGCCTTAGAGTATAGTATCTTCCAGACAGGGGTAATTGGAGATCGCTGGGAGAGGCCTCCATAGAGGCCTCCGTGCTGCAGTGCACATAAAAATAGGTTGTCATGATGATGATGATAATGGTGGTTTCATAGTTGTGGGGTTCGATAGTGCACCCACTTCCACAAATTCACCGCCTCACCTTTTCCCATAGAGCATAGAAACTCTATGCCTTTTCCCCACTTTGCTCAAAGACAGAGGTAGCGCCACGTTTGAGAGTCTGGAAACGCAACAATGTATGTTAACCTCGGAGCCAGCCACGTTTTTCTTTCTCTCGCTAGGTGGCATCACATTAATATAACCTCTGTAACCTCTATAACCATCCATCCATCCATCCTCTGTACTGAAAAAGTTGCAGATTTCGCTTTCGTTTCTGTAGAAAAGCAAGAAAATCAGCAGATTCAAGCGCTTTATCACTGAATCAGCAGAAAATTTGTAAAACCAGTAGATCTACTGATAAATCAGCAGCCGTGGCATCACTGTTCAGCAAATGAGCGAATGCTGCTTATGGCGCGGCCGTGAGGGCGCCGTATGTGGAAAGCGATCTGCCACGTGGCCAAAGTGCGCGCCCGCTCGGGTCTCATCTTCAAAGCGATCTGCGATGTTTGCAGAGTGCGCGTAGTGCCGGTAGCTTCGTACGCGCTGAGCTTTCGACGTTTAGTTCGCGTTGAAGCGAGAGATACACGAAGGTAGATTCGCTCGCTGCTGCTGCGATTCCTCACTCCGGCGTTTTTACAGCGAGTTTTCGCGGCCGTCGAGTGAGATGTGTTCATGTATACCTATGCGCGCGTGACACCGCGTGCTTGCTAATTTAGTTGGTAAGCGAATGTTTACAAGTCCATGCGGCCGATAAACCTACTATCCTTATTTCATACAGCTGTCTACTAATTTGCTATGGCAATCGGTGCTTCGCCTTTCCGACGAAACTGCGACTTTTTTTTTTCTCTGCCTATCGCGATTGTGTACATTTAGGGTCCTTCGTTTTCGGGTAAAAGACGATAATTCCTTACTTTTGCCCCCTGTACAATCTTTATGCTCGAATTAAACCCGATTTCTCCCAGAAGTGTGCCCTGCCGTAAGGGGTGAGCTAATGCAGGCGTTACAACAATAGTGAGCGCCGCCTCTCTAGTGCAAGCAAGATGTCTATATATATCATATTCTTATTATTCTCATATCTAAATAGGATATATGCTTCCTTTTCGCCTTAAAGTTGTTTAACATGATGTCATCGAGCCGGAAGTGCGATTTCGGCCGCATGCGACGGAAATCGCAGTCGCAGGCGCCGGCATAAATCGCGGTTTCGTCCCAGTCACTTTTGTTAAAGATAACATCCGACTTTACCCCACCACTCAATTTCAAACAACATAAACCCCGATAACAAGAAAACCGCGCGCGCGTGTGTTCGTGTGTGTGTGTGCGTGTGTGCGTGCGTGCGTGCGTGAACAAGAAGAAAGAACTGAGGGGCCCAACTTTTATTAATCATACGTGTTCTCGATAAAACAGCTACCTGTGGGGGTAAGCGCTCTTCACCTACCCCCAGCCACTTTGGATATAAGCTCCTTGGCACCTCCCGGCACTGCACCGCCTTCAGGATTGGCCCAGTTTGTGGCACCTCCGAAATCGATCCAGGCCGCAACGAACAAGAAACGGTACCACGTCGCTGTCGTCGCTCACTCGTCCTCGATGCCTAGCCCTCATCGTCGTGCTGTATTCGTCACGACATGGTCGTCGTCATCGTGCCGTCGTCTTGCCGCCATCACACGCTCTCGCTCGCATCAGACACACACGAATAGGTTTGCGCCATTTCGTAACGATTTGCGCTACACGAAACGAGGCTAGATAGCCAGGTACCCGTAAAATGCTTCGCATTACATTGATTTCCACAGTGCATGGGAGCTGCACAATATTTACAATATAAAAATTTGTTTTCCTGGCAAATTTATGCGTAGATTTCTCAATTTCGGTTATTGACGTACATATTGATGCACAAGAATGACGTACGATACTATTGTGTACAACAAGAAGGTCCGCCATTCGCGCCCTGCTCGAAATTACCTGACATACTCCTGCCCTAAATGTGGCAGCTGCTATCCCTCTAGGTTTCTGCACTAATGTCCGCTGTTAAAAGCGTTGAGGAAAGGAAACAAGTAGAAGAGACTGCTAGCCTCGAAGCCAACGTCCTCTGACGCCTCCCCTCCGGCACCTACGTGCGCGTTGACTATAGGAAAGTTGGCCCTCCCATGTTTGCCAAACCTCTTAAGATATTGTTTGGTTCGCAGTTGCCATTAATGACGGCCTGTCTAAATCGACCCAAGGCACTTGCTCTCTCACCCGCACTCTCCTCGGCTACAAGTTACCGGTTGCGTATCACGTGGTGAGAGCCTATTTCCCATGAGCCTTAGCTTTATATCTTTTTATGACTAGGATTCAACATTGCCCCGTGGCGCTCCTCCACGGTTTCTTTTTTCCTTCTTCCATGGTTAAAAGCACCAAGTTGTTGTGACCATATACAACCAGATGAATAACCATAACCACTAGGTTCTGTTGATGGTTATTTAGTATCTTTAGTATGCAGGGCGTGTAAGCTTTTTGTTTATACGGCAGGGACGTAGCCAGGAGGTGGGGAGCAGACCAGACACGTTCCTCTCTCCCTCTTCCCCCTCCCCATCAACCAGAAGAAATTCCTGGCTAGGCCAATGATACATGGAAGTCATGGTGTGCGTGGGAAAGCCCGTAACCAGCACAGCTGAAAAACTATTTAAACTGTTCTACTCACCACAGCCTGGTTTCAGCGCTGCAGCAGCAGCATCCACAGCTTTCCAGGGATGAGGCAAGTCCAGAAAGACGGCATCAGCGAGTCCCTCAATGCCAAAACCATCTTGACAGACATCGCGATGTGCAGAAGTCACAACCGAGTCCAGGCCATGCTCTTGAAATTCCTTTTGGGCCACCTGGGCACGATGTTCATGGAAGTCGAACGTGTACACGTGACCATTCGGTGCCACAGTTCGGGCCAAGGCATGTGTCATTGAACCACTGCCAGTGCCTGCAGAAAAGAAAGGGTGCAAAAATGAAAGCTATCAGCGCTTGTTCTGCTAGAAAGTCACATTCCATGATTTCGTGTAGGTACCGGTGTCCCTTAAAGCAAAACATATACAAATTGGCAGGTCAGCATTCTAACATACCGTTAATACCATAAACAAGGAAATGGCATCAATGTGATTGGGCAGAGGCACATACGCCTTGAAAATCCAGAAAGAAAAACTGCCTAGGACATGCATAAACCGGGCGACAATTTCTCGGTCAACAGGTAAAGATCAAAAAGAGCACCAAATCCAACGCATGTAATCTAAAGGATGTTCTGAGTAAGTGACGTAGCAGCAGTAGTGGACAACACTGGCACAGCCTTGTCACCTGTGGCTGTCTGTATCAACCACAAAGATGAAGGTAATGTATGGTGCTTGTGGTAAAAAAAGATATGCAAATCCAATGTGCATGTTAGAATCTATGTGAAGCAATGCTACCGTGAAACGGGCTAATGGTATACAAGTAAACATGATACCCGCGATTGTCCTTATTCTCGTTTGATGCAATGTGTAGTCTAATTTACCGCTGATACACTGGAAAGGTCACAACTTTAATGTCACAGAATGTTTATACACTGCACTGTTCACAAACTATGCTGAAATGCAAACACCAGTTGAGGTGGATGTGTGTACACTGTGAATTGGAGATGTAGCACTGTCACAAGAACCAAGGCGATGTTTGATCATTGTGGGCCGAGAATGGTGAGGAATGCAAAGACGTCACATATGTAATGTGTCACAGTGTCACAATGTCACCCTTGTATCACAATGTCCCATACCCATACTGAGGGATTGGTCCTGGAAAGGGCACCTACGAAGCGGCTCGGGAATGGAGGCAAGCCAAATATGAGAAATGTCCAAGAGGGTGGTGAATACCATGCACTATTCCACTAATTAAAGTGGTCCTGAAACACTTTTCTAACAAATCACAGAATAGCCTCACTATTAAAGGACGTCACCTCACGAATCATCTGCCGCAATTTTTTTTTTTTTCCGAATCTTCCAAGTATAAGCGGAGTTGGAGGTAGTTATCGCAACGATGCACGTGGCTGCTCCTCCCATTCCGTCTCCACTAGCACGTTGGAAGTTATACAGGAGGGATGGCAAGGCAACAAACCCTTGCCCAAAGTTGGGCATTTTCGTTTTGTTTTTCCTTACGATGCCACTTCCGGTGTAGGCCTGTGCGGCACTCCCTACACTCGAAATGGCTGCTCAGGTTTCTTCGAAGATGCACCTGGAGCTACGTGACCCACAGAGACCAACCAGATAATGCGGTTGTCACGGTGTCCCGCCGTCGAGAGGGTTTGTGGCGACACCTTGCGGCGGCCGCAATGTCTATGCTACACAGCAAGCTGGTGTGATCGCAGAGGCCACGTGCAGCGAACGCAGCTACGTGCGACTCTCACGTATAGACGGAAAGTGCAAAAATGAAATACCTCTTTCTTGGTCTCTTCAAAATCACAGATGCCTGTTTTTTTTATCTAATTAACTTAATACTAGCAATAATTGTATTACTGAGAATGTTCTTACGATCACAACATCTGCCAATGCATGTTAGGCCTGTTTTCTACGTAGCTGCTGACATTACAAAAGAGAAAGCAAGCGATTCTTGACTTGATTTTTTTACGGGAGACTGTAAATTCCCTGTGTAGTGCAATAATATTCGGCTCCAATGTTCCCAGAAGTCAAGTACAGATCGGCAACATTTTCTTATGTTAAAGAAGTGTTTCGCGCCCCCTTTAGGAGGTGTGCATGCATTAGAAATACCTACGAGGCAGCATTACATGTATATGTGTTATATTGTGATTTATTACTTGATTATGCACAACAGTAGTGCACAAAGTGGCACTACTTTGGAGGTGAACATGCAGTGTTTATATGGGCCGGTTTGCTAGAGCTTCTACCTGGTAACCATAATGTTTATATATCCTACAAATATAAACCATGAGGTACTGACCAACGAATCGGTGTGAAACCATGTTGGGCTAAGCAGAGCAAGTATGGCTTGAATAAGTGGATGAAATTGCATTTGAATAAGGAACGAAGGGGGGCATGGACCCCTCTGCACAACATCAGATATGTGAAAGCCATAAAATCTGTGTGTTTAAGTTCTCATTACATGTGCTTTTCTTGATTTAGCTACAGTACATAAGATGACAAAAAGAGGGAAGTCTAATTCAACCAGACAGAAAGATTTAACTTAAATGCCTAGTGTCATTAGCTGCATCATGCCATTAACTACGCCAAAAGAGCACATGTATTTTGCTTCCATCAGTCCTAAACATGGACAGATATAAATAAATAAAAATGGTGAAGGCAAGACTGGTCTACAGCATAAAAATATTTATGGTGGAGATGTCTCAGGCATATTCCACGAATGTAATATTACAGCACAGCAACATTAATGAAGCAATACAAAAGAAACAGAAGCGTTCACACCTATGATGGCTGCCTTGACAGCCTTTACCAATAAATACTTTTGAACATTTCAAGTACTTGTGTCTATGGGTACCGGCCTTCATTATGCACTTGTCACGCACATTATCCTTGTGCCTACAAAATACACACAAGCCGCAGGATGTCAGTTGCCATTGATATTTCTCATGAATGTCTACGTCTCCTGCAATCGATATTCCTAATACAAAATAAATCCCAGAAGTAGCCCTAGCTTCACACAGGAAAAATCAGGCTATATTAAGTCCATTGCAAGAAAAAAGTCTCTATGAAATGACCAATCACTATCGTCCCTTCCACCTTGATCTGTTCTCCTTGTCTTAGCACGTATTCTAAGATATAGAAATACCAGTGGCTATCCATTGCAAATTAGCAACACACCTGTTATTTTGATGTGTTAGGATTCTTAGGGTACTTGATGCACTTTCCTGGAGCAAGTATCCATGTATGTGGGTTTCTATCTATGTACATTTGTATCAAACCTTTTTCCCGCCTACCTAGGTCACTGGGTAATTCATGGTCGAATGGGTAGCGCATCACTCTGCTGTGCTTAGGGAACAGGGTTTGAAACCAACTGTCGGAACAACCTAGGTTGCTGAGTATGTCGCAATGTGTATATATATGCCACTCTTCAATAAACATTTCTCGTGCCGACATGGGTCATAGTAGATGCAGGCCTCAGCAGGTACCGCTGTTCAAACACAACCTTTGACGCCAACTTGGAGCACTTTGTATGTGCCATTCAGTCTGTGCTGATCTTCAAGGAACCTCTTTGATGCCAACTTGGGCAACTGGGTATGTGCCTGCAGGAGGAGGAGGAGGAGAAACATTTATTTTAAAAAAAAGAAAGGACAAGCAGGTGTCTTTCTGCTTGGGCGGGAGACTCCCTTAGTCCAGGGCTCCTGCGGCTCTTGCTGTCTCCCGGGCCCGCCGCACCAGTTGCTGCTGGTTACGAGGGTCCGAACTAGTCAGCACGGCCTCCCACTGCTCGGGTGTGGGGCTGGGTATTTGTGGGGCTTCAACGTGTGCCTTCACGTTGGGGCACGCCCACATGGTGTGATATAGGGAGGCGTAATCATTACAAAGAGGACATTTGTATGAATATAGTGTAGGGTGTATTGCGTGTAGTCTGCTTAAATGGGGGTATGTATTGGTTTGTAGTTGTCGCCATGTTACGGCGTCTTCACGTGAGAGGGTCTTGTGTGGAGGTGGGTATTGTCGTCTGTTCAATCTGTGGTGTTGTAGTATGGCGTTGTATTGTAAAGGTACGGGCTCCATGGATGCAGCCGTATCCCTCTCTTGTGGCGCTTGGGAGGCATGAGCTCGGGCTACAGCGTGCGCATGCTGATTTCCACGGAGGGACTCGTGTCCTGGAGTCCACACTATTTCAATGTCCGGGAATAGGGAGGCTTGTTTGAGGAGTTGGTGGGCGATTGAAGATATTCTGCCTCTCGCGTAGCTACGGCAAGCTGCCTAGGAGACAGTAATAATTGTGACATACTCGTTGGTCAGACTAGAGGTGATGGCCAAGGCGATGGCTGTCTCCTCCGCTACGACGGCGCTAGCAGTACGGACCGTCATCGAGACCACCTCTTGTAGGTTATAGTCGACAATGCTGGCCGTCATGGCGGCTTTTTGGTGGTACTGCGTGGCATCTATGTATAGTGTGGTGGGGGAGACTGCCATATTTTGTCTGTAGAGTTTTTGCGCGAGCTTGGCGACGATCGGCATGATGTTCCGGGTGCATGCTGCAGATCTGTGCTGCTCTTCAATGAGCACCTTTGATGCCTGTTTTGGTAACTAGGCACGTGCCGCTCTACAATGAGGAAAAAGATCCCTTAAATTTCCCTGGTGCAGAGCAAAATCGAACCCATAACCCAAGGTTTCCTCAATGACAGCAACCCAACGCTTTAGCAGGCTGCACCACAAATGCACTAAGTATGCGCAGCTTTTCAATGAATGCCTTTCACACCAATGCTTCAGCAAGCTGCGTCACAAACGCACTGGGTGTGTGTACTGGGTATGTGCACTGGGTGTATATCAAGTGAGGGAACGATTCTCAGCGTTACCAAGCGCCGGAGTGTACTGCTTCTCATCTCAGAGGCCACAGGCAGACTTCTCGGCAGTGCCACTAGGTGGTGCAGGGTATCCAGAAAGAAGCACAAGAGAGGAGCCCAGTTGCTGTATGATGCATTTCTATGCATTCGCACAAACCAACGCACCACGCATTTCAGAGGCTTCATGATGGCAGTGCTAGATGGAGCCGAGCATTCTTAAAGAAGTGCGAAAGAGGAGGACATGCAATGTCAAAAACAACAATAAAAAAGCATTCTACTGCATTACGATTAGTGTTACAGTTGCTCCCATCACCAGAAATAATATTAATAATAAATCACAAGTATAGTAAAGAGTTAATGGTGATGTTTTTATGGGTTTTGTTGCGTTTAACCTAACCTTCTGGCTAGCTCGCTATTAGGGGGGCATAACTCTGTAAAGACTAATGTGCACAGATCTACAAGATTCTTAGTCTTCAGCTGGTTTCTAAATAAACTTTATTGTAACAACATGCCTAGTGTTGCCCTAGGTGGATGGTCTCCTTATTCTGGGAGACCACGACACTCTACAGCCTGGCTCTGTCCACCAGCCAAAGCTGGTCCTCAGGGTCCCGGCATGTCAGCCGAGCCTACCACTGGTCTTCTGATGGCTGCTGTACTTGTGGTGTTGTAGGATTGTTTGTGCACCCCCATACCATGGGGTAGAGGGTACTGTGCTGTATTTGTAGCCTCTCGAATATGTTACTGGGTGCACTGCATGTAAGAGAGTTCCGTGCATGCATGTTCGTGTCTGTAGTCTTCTTTATATTACTGCTTGTTCTCTTTTTATTCTTTTGCGTGATTCGGGTTAGTATTTCCATTCCTTCTTAAAGTGTTCTAGGATGTTTGTGTGCCAAAAAAAGGGATATGAACAAAGCTCTGCTTTGAGAAACGTTACCAAAAGCATCACAGCAGCACACCAATTACTTATTCACCAGTATGGACTAACTTTGCCAGATTACATGGTTTGCATAGTACTGCGATAGGGCTAACCAGCTTACAGGTTTTCCAAGATGTAGGCTCCACATGGGTGCAGTACTAACGTGTTAGTTGTGAGTGGTTACATGTGGGGTCATCCTCACTAAGCGTATGTGTCAGAGCTGTGGCCTCCACAGTGGGGACATTGCGTTTAGACAAACCCTGTACGTGGTGTATGTAGTAAAGGGCCACAAGCACGCGCTTTCGTGAGACGTATTTCACCGCCCTGTTAGGCGTTATAGTGTTTATGAGAGGAAATGCCGCACGCGTACAATCTTAGGTGCACGGCGAGCGGTGTCTTTGCCCCTCCAAGATTTGCTCGGTACGTTGAGCTTTTACTTTTTTATTATTATTATTATGGCGTTTTACTTGCAAAACCACTTTCCGATTATGAGGCACGCCGTAGTTGGAGACTCCAGAAATTTGGACCCCCTGGAGTTCTTAACGCACACCTAAATCCAAGTACAAGGGTGTTTCTACATTTCGCCCCCGTCGAAATGCGGTGCCGTGGCCGGGATTCGATCCCGCGACCTCGTGCTTAGCAGTCCAACACCATGGTCACTAAACACCCACGGCGGGAACGCAGAGCTTGTATTAGCAACATAACTCATACAACGGTTGCGCTGGCTTGTGGCCCGGCAACCACGGTGCGGCTTTAACAGAGAACGCGTAGGCGAGAACATTCGCCCCGCGCTTACCGCGGCGTATCTATTGCGTACCGGCAATGTAAACCATACTTTACCGTTCTCTGCTTCTGCAAAGAGAGCCGCACGCTAGCTTTGATGGCCGCTTTCTGGCATCATTGCTGATTCGCGTGCCCCAGCCAACCGCTTCGTATCACGACGACTTCGGCGGACTTACCGACTTCGCAGACGACCGACCCGGGTTTCAGGTCGAGTTGTAGCGTCACAAGGCTGATGTCGCGGGTGTAGACGATCTGCGTCCGGTGCGGTAACGTCAGTGTCCACAGCTCCGGCGTAGCGCGCAGCACATACACGTATCCACGCGAGCACTGCACCTTGGTGCCGTACGCACGCCCGATCACGTCGTCGTGCTTCAGCGCACCGTACTTTGTCTGAAACACTTCGCCGCACGCGAGCTTCAGGGAGTACATGTGCGCGAAAGTGCAGTACACCACACACGTATCGCCCGCCTGGGCGATGTTGCCATGCGAGAGAAAGTTCGCCATGACTCGGAGGAAATAACGCCGGTCACAGATGCGCAATCGAAAATGAGACGGACAGTTCCGAGGCACTCAACGTGTTCGCTTACTTTTGAGACCGATGAAACACGGCCGGCAAACACGCGGCCACAACGTGCCCGTCAAAACACCGCAACTCGTGACCGGAACTCGCTCGTTGATAAGCTGGTAATAAGCACTAGAGGGCAGGACAATACGCATCGTCTACAACAAGTTTCGGTTTCGTTTGTAACGGTGACTTGCGTTGCACGTTCTTTCTTTGGTCCACGTAACCCATATTCTTTTTTCAATTAATGCACATTTGCCCGTTTGTGTTGCGGTAACAATTCAACAATATATCTGATAGCGATTACACCAGAAAGAGGAACGTATCAGCTGAAACGACTAATCTATATAGGCCGCTTGCAAAATATGCCTTCTTAAGTACGGTGCAATTTCGCAAAGTAAAGGTGAAACCCGGCAGTACTTGCGAGCCTATCTCATGCGAACGATTTCGATCCTCAATGAAGTAAATCTGCATTAACCTTCGCAGAGTGCAATGCAAGTGCGAAGCATGCGCGTGTATCGCAGGGTCTAGATAAATCGTACGTGAGCGTAACGTGCAGCAACGATAACGCTGGACATGCGCACAGCTTCAC
Organism: Dermacentor andersoni; assembly: GCF_023375885.2. NCBI lineage: Eukaryota > Metazoa > Arthropoda > Arachnida > Ixodida > Ixodidae > Dermacentor > Dermacentor andersoni. Next base: position 93,053,219 of record NC_092820.1, read on the forward strand.
TTCGCCCCTACAATATTTCGCGGGAATTTGTATTGCGACATGGTGTCAACGAAGGTGTAAAGTAACATCAACTTCGCAGTGCCCGCAAATTCATTACACTCCTCTTCACTCCCGTAGGAAAGCAAGCCGCCGACGAATGTTCCTCACTGCCGATTGGGCCCGTATCGCTTCACATCTCATCCCTGCGGCCGGCTTAGCTTTGCTACTAAAGACCTTCTGCAAGTCCAGCATAGTCAATACACAAGATATGGGTGGTCTTTCAGTTTAAAATGCTGACTAGCTCCTGCACACATTGCAGTGCAGACATGCGACGTGCATCCGCTCTTGTAAATTTTGGTCACAACTTGCAATTAAAATGTGCACGTACTTCCAGCACCACTGCACACATTAGAAGTAACAAGTGCAGCGATTTAACAGTGGTATGTTCTATCCATCCTCCTTGTGCATCTTGCCTAACCTTCATGTTTATTGCTTTGAAAAGCGGAAGATATCGCTACTGCCTCGCCCCTAGGAACAGAGAATACATACAACAAAACTCGCTAGAAAAATGCTGTGAAAGATGGTCTGTTCCTCCTGAAAGCCAAAGCCATCACGAAACACAACGCCATTGTTGAAAATGATCTTTATTTCCTATGGTACATAGAAATACCAGCAGTAAGGTATAGTATCTACACAGCTTCAGATGCACACTTGTACATACACTCGATAAATAGGCCCACACCAATGCGAGAGACCACGCAAAGGGGACGAGTGGTGGTGAGGCGTTAACATTATCATACACAAAGTGGGTCCAGTGCGCGTGTAAACATGCTTCTGTACATTGCCAAAAAGAGAAAGGCTAATAAACAGCACGTGCTCTCCTCCTACTACAATGCACCCAACAACTGTCACCACCGTAAGCACACAGAGGACACAATGCAAGAAAAAGTGGTGCGAGAGGCACGTCTGCCACTCTTATGCACACTATCCCCAAATGCAAGCACGGCTGCGGTGTTCAGGAATTCAAAGAAAAATGCGTGCTCAAATGAGGGTGGAGCAGAATGAAACTGCAGCAACAGTGAATCTGGTTCTGGTACAGGCAAATGTAGAATGGAAAAGATATAGCCAAGAAATAACACAAAACTTTCAGTTCTCAGCACTCCTGTGAGAGAGGGAGAGTCACAATGCTCTACAGCCTGCTTTTGATGCCAAGAAAGCTCAGCACAGATGGGAAGTCATTGGAATTAAGTTTCTTATCCTGAAGCAGCACCTTAAATTACCAACTACTCCAAAACGATGTATGTGTGCCTTCTGTTTGATAGCTCTTGATGTGGTGCCTTGATTGCCTGTAATAAAGGTAATTTACGTACTGGCTTAACAAGACCCATGAGACTGCAAATTTCTGGGCTAGATGGTCACGCACATTTTAATGGAAGCAGCAAAGAAACTAGACAGGAGGAATGAGCAGACGACGCATAGTGGTGTGTGTGTGTGCTTTTTTCATGTCTCTTTCAGCACTGTCCACAATAAATTGGCTCACTCATTAGATCTGTGCGCACTTCGGCATGCATATTGGAATCATTCTGCTGGTGTAAAAGTTACACAGAAGCCAGGCTTGGGCGTCTTCAAAACAGTTGAGTCACAATGCACCTCTGGAACCAATAACAGTCGGCTGGAGAAAATACTATCACAACGTGCATGTAGCCACAGACGATTCTGCAGACAGTTCAAAGAAGCCAGTAAATGAACAAGCCGACGCAGCGCTGCGCATTACATTACACTTATAATTTTGATGCACTTTTTGCCGATATTATTCTTATGAGAATTGGACAGGGAGCGGTTTCATCCCAGTCTGCACTTGGGTGTCTCGCAACATCACTTTCCTGGAAACTCCGCCTCTCGGCAAAATATCTTCTAAAGCCCATAAATACAGAACGCCACAGCCACCTTCTGCTCTTGAACTCGGTGCATGCACTGTGGCAAACAGTTGTTTACAAGAAATGCAGGCATGAGGGTACAGTGTGACTGAACGTACAACAAGCTTCAGCGTTTATAACAAAAAAGAAATGTGCACACCAGAAAGTGTCTACTCCACCTCCCAACTAAGCACACGCACAAGCTCGTGGACCGAAGCATTTTCTGCACAAACATATGTACATAAAGAGCCCTCAGAGGGAGGAAACGGAAATTAACTCTGAGAGGCACACATGTTGCTTGCTGCGACTGGGGAATCGTAATAGTCGATAATTTTAAAAATTGCCTATGAGGTATATTTTCAAGCACTTGCTTTTACATTACTCACAGATTGTTTGAGACACCCATTAGCGTCACTGTTGTTGCTAGCCAGCAAGTGGCCTCAGGTTCCACTGTACAGGTCATAGGCTAACTGGTGCAAGACTAAAACTGAAGATATACGCACACAAGACTGAGGAACTTTGAAACAAACACTCAGCTGTACTTCTTGTAGCGAATACATAGCCTGGCACCTTCCACGTTAGAAAGCACCGTGAAAAATCATACTTGGGCCGAAAAGGATAGCGCGCTTTTGTACACGGCAAGGAGAAATGACGAAGTGAGAAAACCATTTTGGTAAGTACACATGCAGCAGGACCTTGCTGAAACAATCACATTGCATGCCACAGCAAGCCGAATTTTTCATTTGCTGCAAGATACAGTTCTTGTAGCGACCCGCCACAACGAACCTTTCAAGAGATGCAAACTCGGATTGCATAATAACTGGAAACAGTTCTCGAACTTAAAGTACAACTTTCAGCCACCTCCATTTTAATTCCAGGAAAAGTACATTCTGTAAAACAGACGTGTTTAAAATTTTTTATCCTGGGCCACGTTTAGAGGGGAACTCAAATCTTCAAATTACTGTCCCCTCGTAGCTAGAGCCATCCTAAACTCACAAACTCCATTAAAATTTTAACTGGCAGGCTGAAATGTTTTTCTGTCACTCATACTCCACAATGAAAGATCTTAAATCTTTAAGCAAAGGCTAAACCCAAAATTTTAATGAAATTTATATGCAATCCGTATCCTGCTATTTCCTGAATTTACATTTCCTAACCCAGAATGCAAGCACACTATGCTGAAAACAGTGTTTAATCTTAAGAATTTGTTGAAATAATATGTCATGCCAAGCATGTACTATGAAACAAAAATATTGGCGAGCCTCTAGTAAACATCAATAATTACATGAAGAGGGGCTTGCTGGAAGTGTCAGTATTCCATTTCACTATCTGCTGCAGTATGGAAAGTGCTTGTCACAAATTTGGCAACACAAAATGTTTGTGCAAATATATAAAGCGAACGAAGAAAAAAGAATGCAACACGAAAGCAACATGAATGGAATGATTTCCTTTCTGGTTGAGGACACGACAAAAATGCAAAATCAAAATTCCAAGGCAATTCACGACTAGGCAGAAAACAGCCCGAGAGAGAAGTCCTGCGTATATCGCGAGACACGCGAAAATTGGTCAACTTCAATGGCACTCCAGAAAAGGACAATTCACACACACAATAAAAAAGAAATGCACTGCAAATTAACAAAGCTCTAATTCTGACAACGACAATCGAATTTTTACAATTAATTTGTACAAGCTTACAACTGCATGAAAGTCCTTTCTGGACTACATTCATGAACATCTGAATACCAGAAAGTAGAGAAAGCGTGGACGACAGAAAGGGTGGAGAGAAAAATTGGATGTAGATTAAGAATGAATCACACCTCTCAATTTGACAATTCCATAAAAAGGTGCGCTACAATACTAGCAGCTTAAGCAGACACTTCTATTTCTACTAAAAAATTTCATTCATACAAACAAAAAGTGTGTAAACTACAGAGACTGCCTGTGCTAGATGCAAATTAAAAGAAAAAGATGCATATGCCTTAGGGCAAAATTGATACACACAAACTGCGCTGTCAGAAAACCACAAGCAACCATGATGTCCACACACTTAAGAAGAAAGGCAACTGACAGTTCAGAAGAACAAATCACAAACTCGAATCAATGCAGGCAAGCACAGAACACAGGCTCTAGAAGAACCACCACACAAGAAATAAACGAACATATGTTGTCGAAAAACATGAACCCAAAATGAAAAAAAAAAAATTAACAAAGAAGATCGTCTCATAGGTTACTAGAGAAAATGCATGAAACATTATCCTACAAACACGGCTGGAAGAAAAGAAAGAAACATGCTATAAATAACTTCTCTCCCTCCCATGACACGCTCGTAGCCTCATAGAGAGCATGTGATTGTCGCGAGAGTTTTGTGCTACCCCTTCAAACCTGGAAAAGAAGACCTGCGGGCAACGCACACTTTCCAAGTGAGACACATCTAACAATAAGCGAAGGGAGACAGCAGCCGTCGATGCTCGACACCCAGGATGCGAGATGGGACACCAGAAACCATTGTAAACAATGAAAAACAATAAATAAAAGACTCAAGCGTCTCACTCCTGCTGCGAAAATGCAACTCGCCGTGCATAATAAACCAACAAATGTATGGCATTGGATTTTACAAATTTTAAGGAAAAGGTGCAGCGTTCGTACTAGATATTACATACAGGCAGCAAACCTCCAAGCTGTAGTGTAAAGATAGTAAGCACAGCTTCAAACAGCGCTGAAACAAAAGAGGCAATGGTGAAAAGATGAATGCAAGAACGCCAACAGTTATGCCTACATCTTTTTGCACTGCATTGTAACCACACCCAGTTCTGTTTGCAGCTGCCCCCGTACAACTGTGCAATGCCATTTGGGCAATTAACATATAACTAGTCTTTTATTGCAGATCCTAGGCCTACTACACGGGAAACCACAATCACGTAAGTATCGTTTGCAGTTTGTGCTCCACTATGCGATACTTTCACGACTGCTCCCCTATCCAAGATTTCGAAAATAAATTTGACATTTCCAGCTACCACTTGATTAGCGTTCTGAGAATTTCATGCTTTACCACTGACTATTCGATTATGGCCAAACATACAGGCACTCAAGAGCTTTTAGAATGATTTGCAGAATTGGTAGCCCTCTCTCAACGACCATCCTCATGTGGGATGTGGTATGAATTAGGAGATGCAAGATGCATGACAGTAGCCTATTTGCAAGAAAGACAACTTAAGAATTGGCTCGGGGACCTTATTTGCCAACAACCTACAGTTGAACTTCAATATAATGAACACAAATACAACGAAATATCAGATATAACAAATTAAACTTAAAATTTTTCTCACCAACAACAGTACATAACAAATACCTGCTCATAACTAATATTTGAAATAACAAAGGTATTTTTAGTTGGCCACAGCTTCATTATAACGAGGTTTAACTATACTGGTCATTCCTTACCATCAGTTGCCAAGTCGTAAATATAAAACAGAGCCTTAACCTTGGTCGTTTGTCAATGAATCACTAACTATGGGTAGCAGCTATATGATATGGTTTGCCGTCAGGTTCCAGCACTGCCGAAGCAGGTGGTCGCCTCAAGAAGGTTCTGGACCTAGAACTGGGCACAACAAAGGAAGCAGGACATTCCTTCTTTGTTGCACAATGAGAACGCAAGTTTTCAAAACGCCCTGCAGGCGTACATTTGTACTCGTCTGTGCACATCTGTGCATGTCCTCGTGCTGGTTGCCAAAAGCGAAACCACGCACTATCAAGATATTAAGCACTCCTCTAAAGAACACGATCTACCTTTCATGGAATCAAAATTTAACACTCTCTGCACGTCGTGCACGCAATAACCTTGTGCCATTTTTGACCGTCACAGGCGCCTCTTTCCACAAAATCAAGTCGTGACAACCTTACCGACTGTAGCAGCAGGAAGAAACAGTCACTGTGAGGAAAGGTGCAGGGACGATACCAGGAAAGAGCTCAGCACCAAAAGACAGGACAAGGAATGGGCAACTGACCGGGGAACGTTGAATAACATTGAACGGACATAACTGATAAAACCAGAAGGAGAAGGTGATGTGTTGAGAAGCAATGCTCAAAATAAAGCAAACAAGGAAGTTGTGCGCATGATGTTCAACCAGCCTGAATCCGTATTCCCAATCGATCACTTTCAAAGGCGTCTCTTTTGGCACGCATTGATGGACTGAGGCCAAAGTGGGTGTGACAAAAAGCAGCTGTGACGAAAAGCAGGCGTGACAAAAGTCTGTGCAACAAAGCCTTTGTGACAGTACACCACACACCCAAGTGTTCTTTTCAAGTCACGAGTGCATAGAAAGGCTCCCGTTAATTTGGCGAGGTGTCACCCTACATGCCATGCCACTCAAAAGTGAAAGCATCTAAGCAATCAGTTGAGAATCCAGCCCGATTTACGGCAAGCCAGAAGCACTACACAAGTAGAATGGCTGAACCATGGAGAGCACGAGTCATGTCACATTAATTCAAAGTGCTTTCTGAATGTCACTAACAACTACAGCTACAACACTAGGATTCCAAGTTTTAATCAACAGATCGTGGCAAGTCCGTCTTTTCCCTGGTGAACGCCAATGGCATTGTCACAGTGAAATAGAACATGAAATGAAAGTGAAAAGAAAATGCAGTCCACATTGATGACGATGACGAGTGCATGACTTATTTTAAAACGCAGACACGATGCTGCAATGTGATATCCGGCGGCCTCTTTCAAAAATTAAGCCAACAAACACCCCGTGCCTTTTTGCACAGCAGTCACGCAACACATGAAGGAAGATCGGAATGTCTTGATGTAAATGTCTCACAAAATGGAAACACCAGAGGAGGAGAAAGAAAGGAGCAACAGGCACATTCTATAAACTGACCCCACTCAGGAAAACATGTCACTTAACAATTCAAACTAAGATAAAAAAAGAAGAAACAAAGGACATGAGCAATCTGAAGACTGCAGACTGCATCTCTCACAAAAGCTCATTTCGCAGAACTCTTGTAAGCCCAAAGAACTCTTGTAAGCCCAATGTTCAACCAAGCCTAGGATGATGAAATCAAGCTATAGAAATTGCCATCCCCTCATGAAGTGTCTTGTATCCAACAAAATGAAAGGGAAATCCTTTGGCTGAATGTGAACAAAGGTGTTGTTCAGCTAAAGCAATACCAATGTACCTCAAAATGGCTCAAACTCCATGACAGCAGAGTACACAGCACGGTCTCAGAGCAACTGAGACGAATTGTGCTGTTCGCCCAGAGCGTTCAACAATGCGAGAACACGTGCACAATGCTATTTCGTGCAATGGCATTGCAGTAAATACCAGTAGCCAGAAGGCAACAAGGAAACAAAGGGCAACAAAAAAGAACCACTCTTAACACCAAGAATTACAATGAAACAATTGTTTCAATTCTGAAGTAATCCTACACTTGGCACAACAAGAGATTCTGTGTTTCAAAAGCAGCCCAAAGTATGTGCTCAGTCAAATCCCTTTTCATGCAACTAAACTTCAAGCACACGCATTGCTAGGTGCACCGCAGCATTACATTTCGTTTGCAGTAGCGTATAGCGCTATCATACGTCTACTTGGTCCTGAAATACATCGCCCTCCCCGCCTCCTAGCAGAGGCTAGTCAAAACTGTAAAACAGGTTATTGAGGAGTGGTCCATAACAGTCGGCAGTTTCTTAAATGGCACAGAGTCATTACAATAAGCGAGACGTGCACACCGCACTTCTGTGCACCACGAAATTCATCACGACCTGGAATTCAAGTTTCACAAACACTTAAGCGATTCCACCATAGACAACTTCTAGCAGACTCCACATTAGAAACGCTTCCATCTGCCGCCCCTTTGACATAACAACCCTCTCAGTTTGCTGCTTAATTCCATGAAACATAAGCTATAGTTCATTGAAAAACAGGATTCTTGCAGACTTCGAGCAAACCGTCACAATTTTAACACACGGAGAGATGCGGTCATCGTGAATGCCTTCCTGCTAACGTATCCGGTGAACACACTTTCCAAATTGCTGCTCGGTACAATGCAACAAGAAACGATGATACGCAAGGCATTTACTTCCCGGCATATTGTCAAAAGCACCTACACCCTTCCCACACAAAACAAGCAACACCAAATGACAAGGTACAAGTTACCGGTCACAGTTGGCCTCAATTTCACCCACAATCCAGGTTCTAGGGGTGTGCGAATAGAGATTTTTAAGATCGAATCAAATAGCACCAGAAGGGAACCGAATAACGAATACTTTCTGAATAGTTTTCAAATAATGAACAGCAGTTAGAATTAACGCAAAACAATGTTCATATCCCAGCATTCTTAACATAAGCAAGTTCCTGCGATCACATGGTACATTATGAAATGTTTACGAAAAGCACTAATGGAGCATTAGGAGCAAACAAGTACTTTCTTCGCATCCACAGGGCTCTCCAGAAAGTGCAAGTGATTGCTGTACAGCCTGTAAAGTATGGTTACCTAAGTGACGTAGCCTGCTCCGCTAAGCATATTCTCACGTTTTATGTCTATACTATGCCCACAGGCGTGAAAATTTACTGTACTCCAATTTTATGTTTACTTGGGCACAGTTGACGTTTTCAAATATTCAAAAAGTATTCGAAATAAAATGACATATACAAATATAGTGACTATTTGATTCAAAGACAATCTAATAAAATACTATTCGATTTGTTATTCAAAAGTTTCGAATATTCGCACACCCCTACCACGTACCATGCACCACCGATTCGGTCAATATGGCATGACAAAGCAGGACAGTGACTCTTCCCTACATGTGCGATATTGCACTTGGTGCAAAGCAACAGCCCAGAGCCTGTGATTCAACACCTGTGGTGCACAATCCACAAGCTGGTGCATTTTGTCTTGTCAGGGCCACTAGAAGCCCAGACAAGACTATCCACCATGACGTTTATTTTTTTCAGTCAAGTAAAGTAGTTTTACGATGAAACTGCATCAGACATCCCATCGCAACTTCCTATAACATTAAATTTGGCAAGATCCTTCTACTAAGTTACGAAGCCTCCCATTAGGATTTTGCAACAAAATGTTTCGTCATCAGTTTTGTTTAACTATTCACAGGTCACTAAACCACGCACAGCTCCACCTATTGTGCACCCCAGGTGTCTACCAGTGCATGTACTGGGAGGACGTCGCACTTGCAGCCAGGTGCACGATCAGATCCAGTTGGCATGGCATGGAAGCAGATTTCATTACAACAAAGCTCCGTCACGCTCGTCGGCAACTTCCAGTGTCCCCACTTAAAGCGGAGAAAGACGGCGCACCATCCTCCCAGTTCTTGGAGACTGCAGCCACTGACAACGTTGTCCGCAGTCTCGATGACTTCAGCAGACCTCATCCAACGATGCGACGAACAACGACAGCGCAGCACGCTGCTGCTCGCGACATCCTGCCTCGAGAGACAGGTGGATTGTAGTATGGGGACACAGACCAAAGGCATCCCATCGACATTCAGCACTTCCCGCTCTCGTGGTGACCGCAGAAGGTTGAAGCTGAGAGAGGGTGATTGCGCCTTTGGCTTTTTTCTTCTTCTTTCGAACACTCGCGAATGCCGTCAGCTGCTGAGGCCCCACGAGAGCAAGAAGAATGGGAGGGGGTAAACAGCAACAATCAGTCGATGTGGTCCTGGAAGATGAGGCGCACATATCCCGGGTACCCTTCCAGCTGGGTGGCACAGAAGGGGCAGGCCGCCTGAAGGCCGTTGGTGCCGTGCGGGATGGACACCGAGGCCCAGTACCTGGACAAGAGGAAGGGGCGGGACCAGAGATTAAGACACAAAAGCTGTGCAGGGGTCTGACTGATTATAATATATTTTTTTTTTATTTAATTGATTGACTAATGGACAGATTGTGGAACATGGGAGCACATGGCAAAATGCTATGATAGCAGATATTGATCTTTTGGCAGCCACCTTTTAATTTAAACCTTGGAAATTTGTGCAAGGCTCGCATTCTGCCATACCGGTGGCGCATTTTTGAAACAGATGAGCTATGATTAAAGAATAACCATTGGCTGAATGCAGGAAAAAGATTTCATCAGAAAAAGTTTCTTGCAAGGTTTTGTCCTGCAGGGTTTGAGTATGGGCCAGTTGGTATTCGATTGCAAACTTGACTAATATTTTATTCCACTGTAAACTTGATAGCCGTCCAAGGGCGATAACAACCGTTGCTGCGCCCCCTATGCTGTACGTGCGAGTGAAAGCATGTGATTAGAGCCGACGATAGCAGCTCAATCTGGCACGTGTGAGGGAGGAACGCGAAGAGCAAACACGCAACCTTCAGTTACGCGAAAGGCCACGGGAAGATGGCATGGAGGGAGGGAGGGAGGGGCGGCAGCCTTGTGCTCCGGCAGCAACTGCATATGTAGCGACTTGGCGCAAAGGGAACGGACGATCGTGGCTCAATCTCGTGCGCAGAAGAGATGAGAGTGGGGAGGCAATGCGAGAGGAGGGGTGTTTCAACTCCGCCAGCAAGTACTTTGCATGGTCGCACGCGCCGCATCTTGAAAAGGATCTGCAGGCTGCTCATACCTTTGTGCGTGCTGTGTTCTCGCCGCCCTTGCTCACACCAGCATTTTTACAGAGAGTGTCCGCGCTCCTCAAGTGCGACGTGTTCATGTTTGTTTGTGCGTGCTGACACCATGCTCGTTAATTCGGTTAGTAATTGATATGAAGATACCAAGCTGAAAAGGAACAAGTAGGCATTTAATTTATACACACAGCACGCTCAAGCTGGCTTGTTGGCCACTGGCAATCCTCGCTGCTGGTTGCCCTATTGTACCGTTTGTTGCTGCCATGATCAGTGCCACCCCTGACTCGTGGTGTCTCTAGTGCTACAGTGTAACCGTAATGTAGTTAGTAAGCGAATGCTTCCAAGTTCATATGGCGTATAAGACTACTATCCTTACTTTGTATAGCTGTCTACTAATTTGCTATCACAATCGATGCTTTTAGGGTACTCTATCGCTTGACAACACTTTTACTAGGGTTTAAGGGCCTGGACCTTCATAAAAAGCAATAAAGTGAGACAGAGTTAAGTCACTACTAGTCCTTTAAGAAAACATTAAGAAAGACAGAAATCTGCCTTATCACAACACCACCTTCAGCAGCATACATCTAAATTAACCAAACAAAGTTCTCCATCTTGCGAAGAATGTTGGTTCATCAGAGTTCACCACAAAGGGGGCCCACTCCTACAGCCTCTACCACAAAAAATCAGCAAGGGACGGGAAAATTCGACAAGTGAGGAAGAGGGTGCTCACTTGACAGTCTTTTCAGAAGCCATGTGGCCACACGGATTGAAAGCGTGGTTCGGTGGGTCGTTGTCCACGTAGAAGGCTGGCTCGATGCCCACACATAGCTTGACCACGGGACCCTTCTGCAAAAGCGATGTAATGGGCAATGCATGGGGTCAGCTTCTGTTAAATAGCAATGCTCTTGCCTCTGGTAGCCTATTGCAATCTCTGCATCGGGCTGACATTGACCAAGTAGTGACCAAGTCTGCTACCGCGTCAGCAGGAGCAGCTGGTCTGTGACGCATTGATTTTGTGCCAAAAACGAGGTCAAATACTCGCTTAGGTGGCGTAAAACACGAGGAAGTACGCAACGCACCTAACATACAGCCCTGTGCAAGTCTCTATGCCGAATATATTGAACATTCAAAATATCTAATAGTGGTAGATATCCTATTTGCAAATTGAATTATTCGAATGTTCACTATTAGATTCGGTGATATTTCTACCTTGCTGTGATTGGAAAGCTATACTTAAACATTTAGAAAGATAAACCACAATAATCTCACAAGAACACTGAAGCCACAAGAAGAGATGCGAGGCAAATCCATGCTTTTGTGGGAAACCTTTCTCTAAGAAACCATGGCCTGAAGAGAGAACCAATGTTACTAGAACCAGCTCAATTTCACAGCTCCCTATCTCCTCCAACGGAGGGATGCTTTCCGAGTGGCGAACGCTAGAGTCAACAGCTTTTCGAGCGTCGTTGCGGGAAGCGTAAAACGGGGCCCGCACATTGGCTATGCGCGTTGCCTCACTCCTCACTAATGCACGGGAAAAGCGTGCTTCGTAAATGAGTGCATTGGGTTTCACTACATGCAGAGGCATTCATAACGTGGCTCCGGCACATAACCAATGACACACGCCCTTAATATGCACTGTGCTTCGAAAATGGAGTCGAAGCTGGAGAGTAAATGTTCATGCTTATTTCATGCCAATTTTACCTGAACAGAAGTTTGTACTTACTGCTCTGCATAAATACAATAGGCATAGCTGTATGACACGCTGTTAGAATTATTCATTGTAGGAAGCAGCATGAATATGCATGCAGAGAGAGAATCGCGAAGCAAGTTCAATAAAATTACGCCATTCAGCTAATTGGCGCACTTATTGATAGAAACAGCGTGAAAGGAACATGGACAAGAGAGAGAAGACCGACAACTTCACATTTCTATAAATGCAAATTTACTTGACCTAATTTGTACGTACATATTATTCAATGTTGTTTCCTTATTATGAAATTATCAAAATAAGCTTGTATGACTTGTTTCATATCAACGCTAATGACACACTGCTCGCATCCCTGCGATAAGCGCTCATCAATAAAACTTAGACTAATGAGACCCTGAATAATTAAAGTCCAACTTCCAGTGAAGCCGTTTCATGCAGATGTAATGGGCAATTCTAATTAAACCCCGCTTAAAGACCTTCCCAGATAAGACTCATGACATGAACCCACATCATGAAAACTTAAACGTGATGTCACATTTCATACTCTTATAAACACAGGAAAAGATGCACGCAACACCTGTGAAAGCTGTATGTATTTATACATGTCAAACTTTCCAAACACATTAGACATAATGCGTCTGCCGTTTCCACACAATATGAAGTCGGTGCTACTATTAGTTCTCAGAGCACACCGGGAAAACCTACTATGGGCCTCGTGTTACACATAAAAACAGAAAAAAAACTAGTATGCAGTAGTTATTTACGCAGCTAGTAATTAGGCCCGAAGCTATAATCTCTCATCAAACATTGCCCTTCTTATGCCCTTCAGCTACCGAATATAAACTGGGAGTGGCGTACAGAGTTTCAGAACTCCGAAACATTTCAGGTTATAGTCGTAGAACACTTTCGAGCACTATAAACTGACAACCTTGAAACTTTCTAGGAATTTAAAGATCCCCCCTTTTCCTCTGACACTCTTCAGAGAGTTCAGTTCATTCGATACATTGAGCAAGCTGCCCACACAGTTGTCAAGTACATTTTTAACACTCTGGAATGCTTGATTAACAAAATTCATGCTAAAATTAAAATTAGTACACATAGTTTAAACGTTCATCGTACGTTACCCACTACATGCCCCCAAGATGTTTATACCAAATATAAACAAAGTGCCTTAATTAGCCCTCCGAAGAGACCGGGCAAACCAACTACACTCGCACCTCACATCACACAAGAACATAGACAGAAAACAGCTACTATTAAAGAATTAGCTTCGAGGTTCGTAATTAACCTACGCACTTGTAACTTTTGGTGCACATTTCCCATAAAAGGGCACCCAATCATTCGAACTACAGCATTGCTAGCCCTTAGAGCAACAGAAAGCTGAGCTAGTTGGTAAGAGGTGAGGCGCGCAGACAGGATACAAGAGTAGAGAAGTGGACAACACGAACGTCGGCGTTGTGTTGTCCACCTCCCTACTCTTGTGTCCTGTCTACACGCCTCACCTCGTTTTTGCATAATGAATCCTTACCAACTAGCTCAGCTTTCTGTTGTTCTAAGCTTCATTTCTAGTACTCTGAGCCCTTTTCCATGTTCCCCTACTTATCTGCACAATCCTGCTTCGTTAGCTTCCTTAATTGCAACATGTATGTTCGGCGCTAGAACCATGTCGTGGTTTAGTCGTAATCGTGTCAAACGGCGTTCGTGTTGTCCCCTTCTCTACTCTTGTGTCCTGTCTGCACGCCTCACCTCTTTTTTGCATAATTGCTAGCCCTTTAGGTTCCCTCAAGACAGCTGGTAAAGTTTGTAAGCATTTCGAGTATAACATCTCAAAAGAGGCAGAAAATGAACTTCTAATCCACACCCACATCCCATTATTACTCCTGGCACAAGCCTTAACATGTCCTCCATTCTCGGCGAATAATAGTTATAGCAGCTCACTTCACAAAACACAGATATAACGTTTTTGAACAGTTATACAAAGTCGCACTAGCAGCTTGGCTGCAGAACGCAGCCCAGTGCAACATTATTAGATTGATCTGGTGGAATTTTAGCAGGGAATAGCGAGCCGATTTGAACTCGGCACAGTTATCATGCATTCACTCCAATTCCTTCGTCGCTTGAATGTGCCCAAGCGTACCCTGGCATCCTTGCTCGTTACCCAGAAGTGCCTGTAACAGCTGCCACTTTAAACGACATCCCCGTAACCAACCGAGTAACCAACTCTTAGTACAGTCTACACTCATTACAACAGACCCACATACAACAGACTTTCTGATATAACGGACCATATGTCAACCTTAGTTTGCTCTACATATATTATTGATGCAATGAAGTTCGCTTCGAATGGACCATGCTACAATGAACCATCGGCTGCAGCAGACGAAATTAGCAGCAATTTTTGTACAAATTGGGCGTATAAAATGGACTTTGGCTGTGTAGACACAGGCTGACAACTGACTTGCGAGGGTCAGCCAACGATCGTGGCTCAATATCGCGCGAGCGAAGGAGGAAGGTGGGGCGGAAACGCACCGTATACTTTCACGCGCGAGGCAGGCGCGTTTCAGGCGCGAGGGGGGGGGGGAGCGAAAGTGCAGGGAAGGGAGGGCGGGTTACACTCTGGCGGCTGAGCTAACGACATAGCCACCTTATCTTGAAAGTGATCTGCGATGCGAACTAAGTACGTGCCCACGCAGGCCTCCTCTTCAAAACGATCTGCGATGTGGACAAAGTGCGCACAGTGCCGGTAGCTTCGTATGCGGTGTGGACGCTCACAGCTGCTGTCGTGCTTATCTTGCTTAATTTGCTATCACAATCGATGCTTTGTCTTCCGAGCAAAACTGAGACTTCTTTCTTCTTTGTTTTTTACTTTGGATATTCGTCATTCACTCTTTGCAATAAAGTTGTTAGACATCGCGTCGAAAGCTTCGGAAGTGAGATGTTTTGGATATTACGGACATTGGATAAAACAGACGTTTTTGCATTATCAGGGTCCGTTGTAATGAGATTCGACTGTATGAAGTGCCACTACTGTTTATGGTTACCCACATTTGCTCACAAGTAATTCTTTACACAGTCTACGCTCATTACAACGGACCCACGTACAACAGACTTTTGGATATAACCGACCATACTTCAACCATAGTTTGCTCTGCCTATTTTATTAATGCAACGAACTTCACTTTGAATGGACCATGCTACAATGGACTATTGACTACAGCAGATGAAATTAGTGGCAATTTTTTTCGAAATTGGATGTAAAAACATACTAATGCCGTGTCGGTCAGGCCGACAACAGACTTGACCACGCCAGTATCTGGACACTTAAGCCATGGCAAGTTTAAATTGCAGCTGACAACATTGGCTGCCTCTGGCCAAGCCCAGCCTCTAGCCAAACCAGTCTGAGGGCACATTGATCACGTGTGGTATGTTAGCGCTTGTTGACGCCATTTTGTCATGTTCTCGAGCTAGTCAGTTGGGCTAGCCTGCAAGTGCCGACATAATGGCCTCCAAAAAAAACAAGGAAACAAATTTCACTGAGCGACAAGATTAAGATTGTGAATGCACTTGCACCCGGTGAAAAGCAGGCGGACATCGCAAGAACAATGGGACTACTGAAGCGAACCGGGAGTCCGCTTTCTCTCATCACAGTGCTTTTTGAGCTAAATGAATAAAAAGTTCTTGTTTGTTTTAACTTTGGACCTTCATCACTCACTCTTTGCAATAACTTTGCGAGACATAGCAACCAAAGTTTCGGACGTGAGGCGTTCCAGTGCTCCAACCCCATGTCCCGGTGTATCCCACTGGCAAATTGGAATAAGTTATTACTGTGAGAGAGGTGTTGGTATGAATCTGTCAGAGCTAATTGAGGTTCGCAGCGTAGGTGAGGGCAGCAGTGCACTGCACGCAACTCTTTCTGCCAAACGTGTGGAAAGTATGCATACGTCTCTGCATGAATGGTTACCTTTTTTTTTACCTGATGATGTTTCGCGGTGTTCCGGCGGTAGCCTAAACATGCAGCAACTGTTCGACGAGCTTTTGGCGCCTGTTGGATATTACAGACTTCAGATAAAACAGACACTTTCTGTCAGATTATCAGGGTCCAGTGTAATGAGAGTCAACTATATATGCATGCAAACATAGCTAACCTTCACCAGCACTGGCTCTTGAAAGCGGTGGCTATTTCTTTATTTTCATGGCTCGTACACAGTCAAACCTCGATATATCGAACACGGATATATTGAATTATTGCATATATCAAACACTTTCCTATATCACCTGGAAAATCGCATACATTTAAAATTTTTTTTTTTTTCGAACGGGGTCTGGCGTAATATGGATATATTTAACTCCACCACCCCAGACCACGTGCACTCTGTTGACAGGTGGCAAGCTATCCCGCAACACCCTCGAAGATAGCGATGGCGGTGCAGTGGGCGTTCCCGACTGCTGCACACTATAGCTGCACACATCTACCGCACCGAGGGCGCCATATGAACGTAGCACTGTACACACACATGGTGGCTTGGCTAGTTTGGCAATGCCAACGACGTACTGCATTTGCCGCACCGACTCCTCCTCCGTACCACGCTCTGTGCCTGCCGCACGTCGCAAGGAATGGCGGTTTGCTTCTACAAAGACGCGCGATAGCACGTGCTCACTGGGCTCATTCGTAGATGCCATGGCAGACGCCACTTCATACTTTGTTATTGAGAGTGTTCCAAAATACTTTGATTGATGGACGTGGAGATCGCAGCGGAAGTAGCAGTCAAACGACGATGCTGCCGAGGTTGATCCCGCAAGCGTTGATGTTGCCCCGGTCTCAACCTCAACTGAGGCATAGCTGCTTTGGCCCTTCTACGCTGCTACTGCGGCGTAATAGAAGGCACCGGCCTATCGCTTTTCGATTATTTAGACTATGTTGAAGATGCCATGGTTAAGCATGCAGCTACCAATAAGAAGCAGGCTACACTGCTGCAGTACTTTCATCCAAAGAAATGAATACTTTGTGTGAAGCTTCAAGTGAGTATTCACTGCACCACATGATTCATTGATTTGTATAAGTCTTTTATGTGATTTTATACGTCGAATTCTGGCTATATTAAACTATTTCACTATCACTGCGCTGTTCGGTATGCTGAGATTCGACTGTATCATGCCTGGGAGCACCTGCATATTGAACTCCGCAGTTTATAAGGATGTCAATATTTCGAGATAAAATGTATGAATGCATAAGTATAACTGTACTGTTGCTGCTCAAGGGAACGGCGTGGCAGTGAATCGGCATTGCTTGCCATCTGCATAGTCGAACTTTCTCCACCAAGGAAGTTACGACGGCAGTGCCACTAGTTCCAGCGCCCACCCTACGGTGCAGGTTTTTCCAGCGGAGGTGAGAAACTGAGCTGGTTCCACTAACGTTTGGAGAAAATACCAGTAGGCACACCAACAAACACTGATGTGTTGTAAGAGAGGCCATTGCTGCTCTATGCTTTGCTCTCACTTACCTCCAATATGAGGACCTTAAATGCCAGAATACAAAATTTCGAAAGGATAGCAAAGGTACACAAGGGCTCTCTTATGAAGCAAAACACAATGGTGTCAAGGACAATTCCTTGAACCCCAGGGGTAGGCACTGCAGAATTCATGCTGAAGAAATTCAAGGCGTTCTTGTTAAACAAGTTCAAGGCCATCGCAAAGCATATTGGGGAAAAAACAAAAAGCGCACAGGACACAACGCTAGCGTCGTGTCCTGTGTGCTTCTGTATGGTTTTGAAAATTGGTTCCTCAACATCCACGGGTGTTCAAAGACTGTCACAGACCCTTCACGGCGTAGTTAGCAGCACAATACAATAGCAAACAATTACGTAAAGAGTCGGTCCACGGAGTGAGCACGCACCTTGAGGCACATCGGGCAGGTGCGCACATTGGAGGCCCCCTCAGGGAGTCCCCAGTGGTGCAGGCCCTGGACGTGGCCACAGTGCAGGTACACGTACGGCTGCTTGTCCCCCTGGCTCAGGGTGGCACGGCTCGCAATCACCAGGGTGTTCAGACCCACGGGGCATTGGGGGCGGCCCGCGTTCAGCTCCTCCACGCGTGCCTCCAAGTGCTGCTTCGTCTGCCCAGCAGCGACGGAAAAAAACGTTGCAGTTTCATTTCGAGGGCAAAGCATTAATAGAGACAGCAATTTATTAGACAACTACACGAAGTAACGTTCATAGTTGCTATCAACCGTACAAATTGCAGTAAACATTCACTTACTAAGTAAACAAGTGTGCTGTAGCAAGCCCGAAAAACTAACACAAACATATTCAAATTGATGATCACGAGCACTCGCTGTCACAACACCTGGCGCAATGAGTGCCGGCTGAAGGGAGCGCAGGTGCTTATACAAATCCCGAAAGCAAAGATTTCAGGCTGCTGCTTGCTTCCTCATTTCAACTGTGCAGTCTCCGAAACTCGGATAACGTGACCTACAACACTAGACGTGTGGGAAAATGACACACGTCAATCCACCTTGGCTCACCTTGGCATGCTTGCCCTCACACTCGCAGTTCACGTAGCCACCAACACGGCACTCGGGCCACTCGTTTTTCTCGCACTTCACCTTTACACACAACAGCATAGCAGCCCTGGCAGCGAAAACACACCTCGAGTGTCCCTATAATTGTTATCATAGTAAGTCCAAGTTAAGACTTCGACAATATCGGCACGTATGCACCTGCTACTACCTGAATGCCTTGTTCCAGTTCACTGCTCAATTTCATGCACCCACATGCTCAGGACTACAAAGGCACAGAAAGTGATAAGCTTCTCCGTAGAACCTCCCGCTGCTTCTGCTGTTGCTTCACTGTCGCTTTGTTCACGTTCACCCGTGCCGCACATTTCAACTGCTTTGATTGGGTCTGCTCGACTAGTCATAATTTCCACCAGAAAGAGTCATGCACAATGAAAAATCTTCACGCAGACTAGCACAGATCACGGACCTCTCCCAAAACACATCTAATATTCAAGAAACTGAACACTGGTGCATATTCAACAGGAAATTCAAACTATTCGAGGAATTACTGGTTCGCATACTCGTTGCTAGATTCAATTAACTGCATTCATTTCTTTCACTGCACACTCCTATGGTCGCCAAATTTGACCAGCATTAATTCAAACCACTGCATATGCTACGCATTCTGCTTAATTTTGACCATCTTGGATCTCGATTTTCACCGCCTGGATTTTCGTAGGCCTCTGCATCTGAACGGCCGAATGCGACCAGCAAGCGACTTCATCATGCCCATTACAGGCATGAGTGCTTTGGTGTTAGAATCCAACAGACAGCTGCCACTAATGTTGCAATTTCCTTCTCTTCAAGGTTCTGATGACACAGCTACAATAAAATCCACTAGAATGCACCAAATTTTTTTTTCCTTTACTCCCACTATATGTCCATGAAGAAGAAATTTGGGTGAAGGTATCCTAAAAGTCCACTACCAGCTATCATTCCATTTTCACCCCAAAACCTACCTACTCGAAGAAAATCCGTTAAACTGACAACACCTCAAAAGCGAAAAAATGAAGAGCCATAAAGCTGGAGCGCACACACACACACTCACTCGCACACACACACACACTCACACACTCACTCACTCACTCACTCACACACACACACACACACACACACACACACACACACACACACACACACACACACACACACACTCACACACTCACACACTCACTCACACACACACACACACACACACACACACACGCACACACACGCACACACACGCACACACGCACGCACGCACGCACACACACACACAGACAAAAGAAGTGGCAACCTATCTACCCACCGGTGACTTCAGGAGTCCCTCGGCCGACCGAAAGAGGAGTGTAGCTCCGCAGAGGTCAATGAGCGAGCCGTCTCGCAGAACGTTCGTCTCGTCGTCAATCTGGACAGAAAGCACAAGAGAGTGCAACATGAGCCTGCTTCCGAGATCAGCTCAGAGGCATCCTCAAACACAAGAACCTCGCCACATACGAGGCTGCAGCAACGAGCTCGCCACAGAGTGCACCATGTCAAGCCTGGCTCGCTAGGACTGTGTGGCATCGTCGCGGGGCAGAAAACAACATGCAATCGTTTTCAACGATGTTGATGTAGTTACGCACACTTAACAGGCTTTGTTTAAAGGCCTCATAACTGTAGTGTAAAGCGCAGGGATAAATGGCTTCCCTGGCTATAGGCACAGGCTCGTCAGACCCAAACTTCGCACAGAAGTAACATTTCACATTGAATTTTGGTTAATATCCTTCCAAGGCTCAGTATTTGCTTGTTTTACCCAGAATAAATCTATTTTCATAGCACCTGCTACAGAGCAATACCAAAAAATTATTGTCCCAGTGAAGGTATGGCCACACTGTACATCACTGTCGGAAAGAAATAAGCCACGTGCCGTTTCCCTCCCTAACAACGAGAGAGGATACCATGGTTCCTATACAGTGAAATTTTTTTTTTTTATTTACTCGCAATGAAGAGAGCAAATACTGCACTCAAGCACAGTAACTACCAAATGAAGTATGCCCCGAAATGCTCCATGCAGGTGAAATCTGAGCATACATGAGCCTACTGTGCAGCTGCAAGAGGCCTTTACCCTAAACCTGTACAGTCAGCTCCCAATAATTCCAAGTCGTCTAATTGAAATTTTTGGTTAATTAGAAGTGAAGGACTGGGATCCACCAGTTTTGCATGCAATTCTGTATAAAAACTGCTCGATCATCCGAGGTTAGAAGCTCATAATATTGGTTAATTAGAAGTTATTCATCAACACAGAGTCTCGAGACGACCATAATTTTTGAATGAAATGCGCAATTTTTCAAGTGACAAAGCAACTCCGTGTATCAAACCAGTGTCATCAAAGCAGGTGACGTTTACAACTTGCGGCTCCTACCGCACGCTTGACCTGGTGATGAAAGTCGAAGTCTTGGAATAATTTGACAAGGGTGACGAGGGAGGCCCCGCCAAGCAAGAAATTGCACGGATGAATGGCATTAAGCCTAACACACCATCGAACTTCATAGGGAACAAGCACTCGATACTGGATGCTCTTGAGAATGACTCATTCAAGATGTCCAGGAAGCGAATGAACACTGGCGGCCGGCCCAGAGTTAGAGAAGGCACTCTTGCTTTCGATGAAAGAAGCACCAGCGCAACAAATTTCCTCTCAGCAGTGAGGCAGTTGCGGCAAAAGCTTTATTGCTTGCAGCAATGTCGTGGGTCAACAACTTTGTTTCTTCTGATGGATGGCTGACAAGCATCAAACAACATCATGATGCAATTTTCAAAAGCATGTGTACAGAGAAGGCATCAGTCAACCAGGAAACATGCACAACATTGAAAGCAGAAAAGCTTGGCGAGTACCTCAATGGCTACCAACATTCTAGAAGACATCTTCAACGCAGATGAAACTGCGCATTATTATAGGCTACTACCAGAGAAGACGCCGACATTCAAAGACGATGATTGTGCTGGGAGCACAACGGAGCAAAGAAAGGGCGTCAGCTACGATCGCGGCAGACGTAACTGGCACTGAATGATGTGGCCTGCTTCCGATTGGGAAGCCAGCTAAGCCTAGATGTTTTAAAGGCGTGAAGACGCTCCCTGTAAACTATGCACCGAACAGGAAGACGTGGATGACGTCCGACATTTCCAAGGAGTGAATCAGAAAACTGAATCGCAAGTTCGGGTCATCGAACTGCAAGGTGCCGTTCCTTGCGGACCAGTGCAGTGTCCACATGAACATGTCAGCCTTGAGTGCTGTTCGTCTAGCATACTTGCCTGCAAACATGACGTCAGTGTTGAATCCCATGAACCAGGGCATAATGAAAGATGTAAAGGTGTTGTACAGGCAGCATCTCGTCGAGTGCATGATTTTGTGTGTGGACAACTCCTCACAATACAAGCTACTCAGTTGCATCCACATGCTAGAACGAGCTTGATGCTGCGTGAAAGAAGAGACCATTGCCTACTGCTTCAGCGGATGCTCCTACCTGCCTGCTGGGGGAAGCACAAACAAGAGAGCAGCGACAGTAGTTTTGGCGACGCTCTTGGTGACATTAGTTTTGAAGAGTTCGTCACTATGGACGGCACAGTTGAAACATGCGATTCACTGGTGGACAGTGAAATTGTGCAGCTTGTTTGGCTCCGTGAATCTCTTCGTGAGAGCGACATTACCGACAATATTGAAAACGAGCCGCAGCCAAGGGCTGCTGATGTAACAGCGGGCCTCGCACTGGCACAGTGGTTTCTTGCTGGTGAAAATAACATGGAGCACTTGGACACGTCTACTGCTTGAAAAACTTGCATTCCACAGATAGATTTAACAAGCAAAAGAAGGCGAATAAGGGAGACTACTTTTTCTAAGAACTTGGATTCGAGACTAATCAAGGTGCTTCCTTTTTTTCTTTCTTTTTTTTTACTTTTTGCTTGATTGGAAGTATGTTTAATTCAAATTTTTTTTCAGTCCCTGTGAACTTCGTATTAACAGGAGTCGACTGTACTCCTTACTTCTGGCGCACCTGATTTTTTTAAATGGAAGATTACAAACATTTATGCAGCCACTTATAATGCATACACAAAGAAGGAAGACGCAAGTCCCAAAAATCCATACACACCCTGACACCCTTCTTGGGGGCCGATCGGGACTCGCGGATGGCGTACACGTTGCCACCGACGGACACCTCGCGCCAGATTCCGGGTGTCGCACCACCGCAGAAAGACCCTTGCGGGTGCATGATGAGGACGCCATTGGTCGTCAAGCCGTCTATCTCACCGTCCTGCTGCCATTTGGTCGCTTTCTCCTGCATGACAACAAAAGGTAAACAACAGGTGAGGAAGAGCTCACACATGATGCAGTGAGTGGCCTACCTATCTGGTCTGACAGATTTTTAACAAGCCACGGACTGCAGACGGATCATGGCTGTCATCGCTAGCCGAACCTATGTCCACTGCAGGACAAAGGCCTCTCTCGGTGACCTTCAATTACCTTTGCCTTGCACCAACCAATTTCGTTCTATGCATGCAAACTTCCCAGTTTCATCACAGCACCTAATGAACCTGCCTGCCTGTGAACATTAAAATTTGTAAAACTCCAATGGAACCAACACAAATGAAAAGGGGGGATAACCCACATTTTTAAAACTTCGCCTTGAGCAGAAGCATTCAGCAGAAGACACACTTTATTAAATAAGCTACGATTAACCTCTGGACGCAGCACACAAGTGGAAGAAAACTTCGAACAACAAAATCTAGCAAGCAACACCTTGTATTTAGATCTTTACAGCAACTTTCCTGTTATCTGCTTCAGAAACTTGTGTGTACCAACTTGCTCCAAGCAAGTTGTACTACTCTGGCATGCTTTCACCGTCAGAATATACTTGCACGACAGAAGGGTCACAGACAGGCGAGCGGAACTTTCTTTTGCAAACAGAATTTATATTTTGCAATACCTGGCGGTACATTTGTAAATCGTAGAATGAGCCCAAGTTTGTAAACATTACATAAAATCGAGGAGGGCTGGTAGGTATGCACCTAATGCTATGTCGTACTCACATGCATTTCCCCTTTCCCCTCCCTTCGCATCTGCACTGTTACTCTTCACAGACCAGCAGTCACCTGCTCGAATCATCTCAGCCTCTTTGTTTCAACTACTAGAATATCAGCTACACTTTTGTGACATACACCATACGTCGATGACAGGGCAGTTGCAGCCGCGCAGAAACCTTGGCTGTGCAGCAAATGTCCACCGCTAGAAGCCAGAACAGAAAAGCACAAAGCTACTCATAAATTCAATGCCATCAAAGAAACAACAGGTGGGTGCCTCAACAAGAGGAACGAAAAGAAGACCACAACAACAACCAAAACTTATCAGAAAATCAACACGACTCAAGTGTGATGAAGAAGCGAAAGCTTGCAGTCTAACAACGACTGTCGATGGACAGCTTAGGCACAGGTCAAAATTGTTAAGCTGAAGAAGAGCACAAGAAAGACATGGATGAGACAGATAGGAGGAAGTTCTTGACTAATGAAGACACGATTTCCATGGTTAAGGTATTGTTGCTGGCATAGAGAACCAAAGGGTGCTCAAAGACTGAAATGTAGCCTCACTTCGAGCAATTTGCTGACAAACGCAAATTAGAGATGCTATTATAATGCTTTAAGCAATGATCACATAGAAAGCACACACTGAGGCTAGTGTCCTATCTGCCCAATGTGTGCCTTGTTGCAGGAGAAAGGTAGCAACATTACAACTGTAACATTTATGTTATATACTGACAGTAGCTGAACCACATATTTTTAAATAACCTTTCTGTTATATCTTCAATTTGGTTCTTTGTAGTAAGTGTCGTTAACCTGCAGTCCGTAAGTTGCATGCTCACAAATGAGTTTTATAAATTTGCATTAGTGCTCAGACTGCTTTCTTACTTGTCTGTTCTGTGTGCTTCCTTACCATGGACTAAAAGAATAGTTAAAGTTCTAGAGTAAACTGTCCTTGCCAAGCTGGTGTTGCAAATAAAAGCAGGTGTACTATAAAAGCTGAACACTGCTAACATAATAAATTTTACTCCTGTAGTATCTTGACACCAGGGTCACGATAGTATAAAGCTATTCCACTCTGTTCTTATTCCAAATCTGCCATTGCGTCTTCTACCTGTTTGAGTCTCATCGAAAATCGCTGTGTTGTGTCTGCGCCCAAGTATTCGCCAAACAACCCAAACCAGCCTTCTGCTGAAGACTAAAGGATGGCTGCAAAAGACAGTGGTTCCCTCGTGCAATGCGACAACCCCCGCATGGCGTCCCACTCACCCCGAGGAAGATGTTTCGGGAGGAGTCGAATCCGGCGGCAAACACGCACGAGCGGTGCGAGCGGTTGCGCTCGCACAGGATGCGGCAGGCAAAGCGGGAGATGGTGCTCTGGGCGACCCTACAGGCACCCGCCTTGTTGTCCCCACCGGCCACCGTGTCCATCACCACAAAGTCGATGGGACTCTCCGAGGAGCGGCCAATCTGAAACAGAGGGCACACAACAACACTCGTCACCCAGGAAGGGCAAGGCACGCGCTCACAATAAAAATGCATACTCTAGAACTGTTCGAAAAGAGCCGACATACAAGCCAATTGCAATACAGTCGACTTCTGTTATTTTGACCCCAATGGGAGCAACCAAACCGATCAATTTATCCCATGGGTTGGACTAAATTAGAGGTGGAAAACACCGCTGCCTCCATAAAAGCACTACAATCAAACCTCGACATAAAGAACTTGGATTTAATGAAATTCACTTTGTGACGAACTATTTTCATTTTCCGATATTAGTTGAATTGAAAACCGTGTATTTTTCCCGATTTAACGAAGTAGTTTCGTGACACGGTTTCTATTTAACAAAGTTCTTGGTCATTTCGAGCATGCACTTGGAGCCTGTGTAGCTAGTGAATCTAGTAAAAAATAACTGAAAAGATATCCTCCGAGGTAAGAGTTATTTCAAGCTTCCTTCTTGGTGAAAAGTTCCAGTAGCAAAAAAACTCCGTCAAAGCACGCATGCCAGAACGCAGTTGGAAGGAAACGCAGCTGCTCCATTTGCCGCGTTGGTAAACAACTTGCCCCGGCAGGCAGCTCGCAGAAATACTAGAGCTGAGGATTCCTTCTGCGCAAAGGGTATGGGGAGAGTGTAAACATGCGGTAACGTGATCATCAAGCACTCATGACGGAGGAGGTGGGAGGGAAGCGGGCGGGGGGGGGGGGGGGGGGGCAGGAACGCGCGCTTATCTGCCTTCACCTCCTAGTGCACGCGTCAGTTCTGCGCAGGCCACACGCCGTATCTTGGAGGTAATCACTCCATGGCAAGCCAAAATGGATGGTGCCTTTGCACGCATTTTGCTGTGCTAGCGTATCTAACGTGTTGGCAGTCCATAATCTCAAGTTGCCAAAACACTGTGCAAAGCACTCACTCACGTTGCGACTGGGAGTTTGCGGTCATCGAATGAGATCTGTCATCGGTAAAGCTACGAACTGTACTTCACGCAGTTGTCCCTTTGCCATCGCTATAAATGCTCTGGCTTTTTGGCAAAACTCTGACTACATTTTCTCCTTTCCTTTTTTTTTTTTTTTTTTTTTTTTGACAGTGCGAATATTAGTATCTTTTCACAATTTCGGCTTTAATGTGTGGATGCCGGCTGCATGCGCTAAGCACGGTCAGCTATAGCTTCCAAGACTTGCGGTGCCGCACGATGCAGCAAACGCTAACCTTGGACACCGTGAGCCACGTCGATGCACTGCTCTCTGTGCGATCTGCACCGCACGCGTCGGCGCTCACAGCAGCACTATTATGGCCCAACCTTCTTGCAATTTGTCTATACAAACATGACAATATCCACTAGGAATGCCCTGCGAAATTGCGAAGTCGTCTTTAATGTGGGAAAGCTTTCCTAAATTGCGAATTTCGTTCATTTGAGGTTTTAAACAAATTGTTTTTGCTGCAAGTAGAAGTTTGTTATATTGAGGTTCGACAGTATTTACTATGGGTGTGCGAATACTCAAATATCACTGAATCGAATCGAACATCTACTATTCGAATATTTGGTACAGAGGCTCGCGCTGTGTCGCACGCGCCATGGACTTGCTCGTGCTCGATGCCGCGCTAACGAGCACCTCGTTTCATTGTTTTCTGTGCAAAAGGGGCGTGCCGCGGACGGGCCACGCGTTCCATGGCAACCTTTCATTGGATAGAAATCTCCGCTTTCCAGTTTTCCACTGGAATACAGAAGGGCTTTTCCCATCTTTGAGGCAGTTGGGTTATTGTAAGGTCAATCTGCACGACAGACGACCACGCGGACCGCGCATCACGTGACTCGACCGCCGCTCCGTGCATAGCCGTCGTTGGTACTGCGCGGGTTGACCGCAGCATCGTTTTGTCACCGAAAAAAAAAAAAAAGTTCTGAAATCAAAATGGTTACCACTAACTTTCACGAGGTAACCTTCCCTACATCTGCTGTCCGGACAAATGTGTGCAGCCGGGCAGTCGGTGCACTAGTCACGACACTTAAGCTCCTGCAGTTTAAATTCGAAGCTACAGACTTGTGGCAGGACACTCGAAGCTAGAGAAAGAGACCGATGTACCCCTACGAATGGCACCAGAAAAAAAAAGGAGGCCGCCTTTATAATGCGTCGCAAAAATGGCAGCCAATTGTGAGCAGCTTTGTTGCCATTCTGTGCACTCGTTTTCGTTTGCAAGGCTGTTTCAGCCTTCCGAACATCACACGGCTGCTGCGAATACAGTGGACTCCCTTTAAACAGAACCTGAAGGGACCAGGGAAATTGGTTCTGTTTATCAGGAGTTCCATTTACCGAGAGACAAAGCTGAATACAATTGCATGAATACAAAGCCAGCCAACCATGAGGATGGTGCTTCCTTTAAGTGATTTCCGTTTATAGAGATTCCACTATAGACTGGCATCAATTCGGCACGAAACTGTAAATTTAGTTGCTGATGCCCAACCAAGCAGCGCCAATTTTGGCCCAACAGCTAGGGAGTGCGGCCATGACAAAAATTTGCTGATGGCCGGTGCGGTAGTGGGCCACAAGTCATCGCGAACTGCTTGCTGTTAATATGTTCATACTCTGCTCATCAGCGATCGGTCCCAAGGTCAGGTGTAAGAGCTAGACAGCTGTTGAACAGCATTAATTTTGTCGCCTTGTCCGCAGAACACGCGACAATGCTTTTGCGTCCAAACAATGAAGTGAGACACTTGACGCTTACTTGCTTGCCCGGCATCGAGCAAGAGAGTCTGCGCGTATGACATGTGGCACTGAGCAGGTCTCTACGCCAATTACGCTGAATATTCGCAAGATCTAATAATAGATATTCAATTCATGAATCTGATTGTTCGAACCTGCACTACTCTATTCAATTTGGCAATATTCAAGCATCAAATCATACACCTCCTTGAAAATCCTTGAATATGAAAAAAAAAAAAGTTATTCAAGGGCCGTTAAAGCTCCTTGAATATGCATGTGCTCCTTTAATTTCTTGAAAACTGGGTTTGGGGGTGGCTTTTCAACATTAAAAGTAACAAACTTTGCATAGGAGCTATGTCATGCACAATCCCTATCAACAAACAGTCCAACATATTTTCTTTTGAGAGTGTCAATAAGCAATTACGATATGATGTGCCCACAGCCACCAACAACAGACTTGTTTAAATCTCCATTGCCATTGTGAAGGTAGATAAACCTCGATCAAGCGACCAAGCCGTGCCACTGTTTTGTTGCTTTGCTAGTTGGTTCCCCCCAGCCATCGTGGCTCCTTTTTGAGTCCTAGGCTCTAGAAATGCTGGTGGAAAGCAAGTTTGTGTCATTTGGCTTTCACATGCCAAATAATTTTGGTGGAAGTCGGACACAGCTAACCATCATGCCAGATGGCGACCAACGTTATTACAATGGGAAAGTCAACTTCGAAATGTGACCTGAAGAGCTTGAAGCGTGCGGTCAACTAAGCAGCTCCTTAGCCTTAAGAAATGCAGCTAAGAGAAGGTAAGTAGATGTTTTTGTTTGTTTCATTTTTCTTTTCCATTTTTTCATACTATTCTCGTCGTCATTGACTAAGCATCAGCTAACTAGAAATTTTCTCCTTATCAATGCATTCCACAAGCATTCTTGTTACAGAGGAAAAAAAAGTTGTTTTTCAACAATTGGCACTGGCACTTCCATTCACCTTTATTTCCACAAAGCTTTATATCCACGAAGCTTTTGCATTGCTAACTACCACAAAGCCAGAGCAAATGAATTTTTAGAAAGAAAGCATGCCCACCTGGAACAGGTCCGTTTCCTCGTCGAGCACATACTCCACGATGACCGCTTGCGTCCGCGATAGCGTGTACGAAATGGAGTGCTGCTTGCTGTCCAGCACAGCCTGCCACATCGCAGAAGGTCAACAGTCAACATCTTGACAAGTGGCAACAAGCTCACAAGGTCAAATTCAAAAAAAGCAAACGCCTCCTATGCACTATTACAACAGGCAGAATGGTGATTACAGTGACATTCTGGCACATAGTGACTGCGAAACATTCAGGGAAGGGGGATGTACGCAAAAAGTCAGCAATCCACAGTTCACAAGGTGCAAGTGAAACACACCTTAGCATCATAAGAATACACAGGTGTAGAGTTTTCTACAATATTACTTAAGAGAGAAATCTGGTGCCACCGGTTATGCAAGTTTCTTAACGGGTGCTGTGCTGCCTTGCGAATGCTGGGTTATGGGTGTGCGAGGCTTGTATTGAATGTAGCTCGACTTAAACAGTCATTTCTGCATATGTAATGCTTTCCTAGAATAAAATCATTATATGAAGCTGTTTGCTTGCCCGTAATACATCTTTCTTTATTAGGGAGTTTTAGAAATAGCATCCCCAAGCGGTGTCTTCAACATCCTTTGTACGCCTTTTGCATTTCTTTTGCCCTCTCCTTGGGTTCTTTTGTGCGCCTCCCCTATCTTTGAGTCTCCTATTTGTAAAACTCCCTAATGTTTGCTCAGATTCAATACAACAAGCAGAAAAAAAAAAACAGACGACAAACTAACCCACCACCATGAGTGCAGACCGTGTAGTCTTTCCTCCAACTTTAGTGGCCTGCCGGTACTGTTCACGTTTGATATAATTGCATAAACCAGCATAAGCTCTCATTGCTCAATAAAAAGTATAGATGCTAGAATAGCGAAATTTTCAAATCAAATGCAAGTATTAGAGAAAGAAGCCCTTCAAATACTGAATGGAATACCAAATATTCCCCATGTTTAAAGGGACCCTGAAACAATTTTGACTATATTGTACAAACATGCCGAGTTATTCGGGTACGTCCTGATGAAGTGACACATTTAAGTTCTCCGCATACAGCACATAATTTATTTTAAGGTTTTAAAAATGTTTATTGCTACCGATCACAGCAGCGCCGCTTCCCCGAGTTTTTAGCCACCCCCCTCACAACTGACATATGTAGCCCAGTTGACGTCAGTTCGGCAAGCTATCCGAGTGGCTATTGAGGTTGTGTAATCGATAATTTTTCCAGCTTTACGGTGCACAAATGTTATTCATAATAGTTGCAATGTAGGTAACGCATTTCTATTGAAAAAGAGTAACAGAAAGCGAACAGACTACAATTTATCACTGCACTACACAGCAAGTGCCGTCTGTTTGTGTTACAGCATTTTCAGAGTTGACGCGAGCTACACATTCAGTGTTGGTTGCGAGCTTTCTTTTCTCAAGCACCATGGATTGCCCTTCTTACATTGTGGGCTGCAAATCTAGCCACCAGCGACATGTCAAGCTGTGACATCATGTCCCTCTGCGACGCAACATGCGAGCAGAGGCTGCACCGCATCGAGCTGTCAGCATCTGATTGGTGCCAGCAACTACATGTTTGTGGCCATCACTTCAAGTGAGAGAATTGCTACTACTACAATAGAGAGTTTTAGCATGCCCGGTATTAGGGTAAGTGCAAGCAGATGTTTTGCTGGGTGAACAGAGGCACTAATGTGAACGACCTGCACGGTGCAGCCACCTGATGGCACAGACCTCGACCAGGCAAGCACAGAGCACATATAGCAGTAACCAAGTCTATTCTACTTTGCTGCCGGTGTAAATTTTCAGCATTAGCGTAATCACGAACACATTGTCTTTTAAAAACAATGCTTTTCTTTGCAAACATTGCTGGGTTTTGTCACCATAGGAGCTGCGTGGCTGTTCTGTCGCTGAATAGGCCAACCAATCACTGCGGAGGAGGCGAGCGTCACTGCCGCTGGGTTCTATGAAAGATCACCAGATGGCTCTGGTCTCTACGCATCTGTGGCAGTACCAGCCGTGTGGGGAAAAGAAAAAGAAACAAACAAACCAGAAAGCTGACTTTTCGTCACGGAGCAAGAAATATCCGTGCTTTTCGTGCACCCGTGGCTGCACGGTAACGAGGAAGAAAACGCTTCCTGCGGACAGAATGGATTCTAATTGCACCACGTACGTATGTGCACGCTGCCTCTGAAACCATGATGCGTACAAGGCGTACGTCGTACTCACTAGTAATCAGAAATTCTGCTTAACAAAAGGCTCGGCATAATTTGCACGCACTCGCACTTGTGTGCATGTGTTTATGTGCGTGCACATTTGCATGCACACGGGGACTTGTGTTTCGACTTTTTACGCACTTACACAAAGCTTCAGTATAGATTCCAACTCGCAAGATCTGCTGCATTTTTTTATATGTTAAAAACATTTTACACTTGGTTACAAGAATATTAGCTCTGTGTTTGTTTGGTTAAGCTCTGCACCACCAGGTGGCTGCACCATGCTGGCCACTCACGCTTACGCTAAGGCCCCTTCATCACAGCAGTAGTAGTATGGAGAGATCTTAGTTTATGCCTCTGCCCGTCCGTCAAAATGTCCAGCTCACCTGCAGTTACCAGAACACCCAACATACTTGGCGCTGCAACAGAATGCTCGTAACGCACGCTGCTTGAATCGCTCTCATTCGGAATCGATGGCGAGGTGGCTAGCAAAGAGGTCAGAGAGACTTCACACGCTGGCTCCAAGACAACCGGAAGTAGACGACTTAACGTCACATTCATGACACAGAGCCAGTCAAGGCGGAGCTTAGCCCCGATCACTCGGCGAACGACTTGAGAAAAAAAGCATGGCTAGGGAGGAGAGTAACTTGTAATCGTCCACGGCTCTCTTCGTTTTACTGTAGCTGTACCCTACGCGTCTACAAAACTTTTCCGAACCGTTTCAGGTAACCTTTAAATGAAGTGAAATAGAAAGATTTGGTCGACCCATTAAGAGCAAAAGTCTGATTTACACTACATTTACACAGGTCAATTGGAAGGCTTGTAAATAAGAAACAGAAGAAAAGTGATCATATCTTGTGCACCACGACAATAACAGTAATGAAAGAAAGGAAAAGTACATCATGAGATGCACATGGTACAGCAGTTCATGTTGGAGAAGCTAAGTGCAACGCTACACAACTGCACAGTGTTCTAAAGGAATCCAAGCATGGTGAGAATGGCAAAATAATGTAAAACCTTGTTAATCCAACCCTCATTATTTTGGAAAATTCCATACGGACCTGCCCTCCGGTCCAAACAATCCCATTCACTATTTATGAGTGTCAAACTCTCGTGAATTCAGGCAACTGGCCACACACCGGTTAAATTGGATGACCCTCGAAACATGCCAAGCCCGCAGCCCTGCAGACATGCGACTCGAAGGAGCAAAAGCGGCAGCACCATCCAACAGAAACTAAGCGGCAGAGTCAGCATAACCATAGCAATCCACAGGAACCATATGCAACCAACAGGAGCACTACAACACTTCGCACTACTGCTGAGCATGACTCGTATTGGCTGGGTCCTCACAGCACCTCCAAAACTATGGCCTCGCCGCCACCTATGACCGTGTCGATAGCAACCATGGGTTTGCGCGCAGCAGTTGTGGCAAGCACTGGTTCCGTTTTGACTCGGCATAAGGCGGGTACAATATCACAAACCCAGCGGAAGCCATCAAGGATGAGCACATTTCTACCACAGGTAGCATGCGGGCCACGAAGCCCACCGGCAACATCACCACGAACGGACAATTCGTTGCCTACTGGTTAAGTGGCTAAAAAAGTAATCGGGATGTGTCCGCAGTAGTGAAAAGTATGTCTATTCGGATGAACACTCGAGTCCCGCGCAGTGGGCACACTGAGGAAACCTGCGAGGTCCTCGCCACTGCAAACGCTAATGAGTCACAAGATGTTGAGAATAGCAGCACATAAAGCCACAGGCCATCTCGGCCTTTGTAGTCTTTGTGCCTGCCCCAGATTACCTCCAAGACAGGGCCTCCCTATCTCGAAGGTAATCTGCGCATGGCGCTCAGCTGCGCCATTCGCGGCAACGGCAAGACTACTGCGCTCACCTGCCTTACCTCCTGCCACTCAGTACATGCTCCTACCCACCCTCCTCTAGCCTCCTCCACCCCACCTTTCACATACAACACTGAGTGAGCGGGAAGACGGCGCCCATCAAGCCACCATCCTTCTTGGCTCACCCTCTCAGGCTTTCCCTTGCGCCTACAGCAAACACTACCACATGGTGCGTTAGGACCATTTCTCACTTGGGAGTGTTCATGGAAAAATCACGCTGATGATGAAAATTTGCCTGGAGCGTCTTTATAATTGCTACCACAATAATAAAGTCATTTGAAGTAGCAAGCATTTGTTTATTATTTTCTTGATACATTCAATATTTCAACATTCTGCTATTCAGACAGTGTTTCCAGTCCTGTGAGATTCTAATTAATGATGTTTTATTGCAATGTGCTTTTCCCAAATCAAGATAAATTCATAGGCTGCCTAAGGCCACACTTGCTTATTGAGCAACTAGAAGCTATTGTTCAGGAGTGATCTATCTTCCAGCAGAAGTGGCCTCACCTCCAGGGGTTTGTTCACAATCTGGTTTGACTGTGCAACAACAACAGCAGTTTCCCTAGAGCAGAATCAATTTGAAAGAACCTGCATTAGCATCATTCTTCCTCTCTGTAGAACGCAAACATATTCTTGTCCCTCACAGTATTCAAACAGAATTAATATTTGACAACTTCAAATAGCTGATTGTCGAATCAAGCATGAATAAAATATCAATGACTATTTGATTCAACATTTGAAATATTCCCACACCCATTATAAAGTCTTTTTATGTAGGAATAAAGGGGGGGAAATTGCTTTTTTTTACATGCTGTTTTAGTAAAGAATGACCCATTGCGAGAGACAGAATGTTGCTAGCAAGAGGCAACATCACAGCACCCTTGCTATCCAAGAAATATGTCAGTCCGAAGACACCACTTCCAAGCATTCCCATGCATGCAACAGCATGGCAGCACCAGTTTTCCCCGTTTTCTCTCCGGGGCGAGAAACTCTACAGATGCAGCTAAGGCAACCACCGGCTTGCACAGTGTTATGAAAGCCGGAGCACAGTGTCGCTGCTTTTGCCGGAAGCTGTGCAGAGCATGAGGAGAGACCTGCCTTTGAAGACTGCGGTGTCTTGACGATGTAATGCTTGGACTTCTTGATGCCATTGGGGAAGGGCCGCCTGTACAGGAAGAATTTGCTCCGCCGCCTACCTTTCTCGCCATGGGGTAAAGACCCATTGTACCTGCACACACACACACACACACACACACACACACACAAAGAAAAAGCAGAAATTTTAGACATCTCCCTGGCACTTCCTTTTAACACCAGCTCGCAGTTACATAATGAGTGGAACTCATTATGTAAAAGCGTTATATATTCAAAAGCGTTATATATTCTCAAAAGCGTTATATATTCATTACAGCCTGGTATTAACAATAATCATTCTATACATAGTTCATTATTTCAGAGAATTTACTATATCCACATTGCATCGAGGTTCAAATGTACATTGTAAAACGAGAAATGCCTCAACAGCTTTATTGAGAGAAATGTGCAGCAGCTCTTTTCATAAATATAGGTGGGTAGGGATGGTGGCGTGCTACTCGCAATGTGATATGTGGGCTCAAGAAAGGATTTGCAATGGCTGATTGAGCTAAGTAGGATAGCATCCGCGAAGATGCAAAGGATTGAAATACGGCCATAACCCTAGTATAGTCACTGCTGTGAAAAGCTCATTCTGAGGTGACACAATGAAACGAACGTGGAACATGCCATGACGGAGCTTAAAGACAAGATGACCTTTGACCTGATTTGCAGCAATTTCTACTACCATTAACCCTTTAAGAGCAGAAGACGAGCACAGTTTGTTAAGCGCAAACTTGCGATAATGACACATGGCAAGACCAGCTCATCCAGCACTTCTGTTTTGGTTTTTCGTGCAGGCTTGAACATGATTTGAGCTCCTGTATTGCTCCGCACTTCATCCAGATGGCGCGCCTTTATTTTGTGCTTGTTGTTAAACGTTAGATGTGCAAGGAGCTGTTGAAGGGTGAGGTTAGGAGCATAGACACTTATCTGCAGTGAAGCCAAATTTCATTACAGTGCAAACAATTTCTTTTCTTCAGTAAAATTCGCCTTTCTGACAAATTTTTTGCATGGTCTTGCTTTATGTGATACCAGAACCAATTGCATGTGAAAAAAAGCGTCCTTTATCCCATAAGTCCTAAAGGCTTAAGGAGGCTTGCAGAATGCAGCATGGCAATAAGAAAGGTCAAAGAGCTTCCTCCATCACCCTATCCCAACCTATTGCAAAATAAAGTTGGCAACCCTGGAGATGATGCAAAGTAATCCCACATGCCGGTTGACTGTGGCAATGCTTGGTCATGTGCTTTCACCCTCGTAAGCACAGGTGGCTGGGTGCTACTGTATATAGAGCTTAGTGTAACACACCACAGTATTGTTAGAATGCTAGTGCACAAGAGATTATCCATTACAGTGATGTACTGCAGCAAGAAATGGGAGAAGAAACACCAAACTTTTTTCCGAGCAAAAATTTTTTCCGACATTCAGATTTCAACCAGGCACATGAAACAAGCAATAAGTAGCTTTTCCGCTGAACATTTTGCCATGTGGAATGCTTATGCTCAGCATAGGTGTCGAGTTGTTTTGGCATTGTGAACAAAAAAAAAAAGAAAAACTTGGCAGGCTCACCTACAGTTGACGTCTACATAATTATGAATTCCTGATTAGTAGAGAATTATTATATAAATAATATAACTGTTGCATAGCATCAGTTATGGAGAGATTACATGCTGTAGTGTTTATATACATAATAAGTAAGACAGAATTTTTCTAAAGACATCAGATTGAAAGAAAACTAAAACCCAGCAGCACATACACAGTCACCCTGTAGTAGCGCATAATTTTAAGACTGCACTGTCATCCGGATGAGCTCATGAAAATGGCGAGATAGGCTACACTATCACTGGGATTGGCCCACCAAAACAGCGAGATAATCCGCTCCTCGTCCGCCTACTTGCATGCATCCAAAAAAGTGGCTGCACTCGGAGAAGAATGCTTCGCGTTAAAGACTAGGTGTTCCCTTTCGTGTTGCTCGAGATGGTATACCATTTTTTTGTAAACAAGGTGCACGTGGCTCTAGGAGCCGCGCACTCACCCTAGCAGCACGAGCTCGCCAAACTTGACCGGGTGTCCTCCCTGTGACTCATCGATGTGTGGTCCGAGCAGCAGGCGGTCGCTCAGCGGGTCGGGCTCCTCCTGGTGGGGCGACGAGGGCCCGGAGGAGCTGTCACTCGATGGGCCTCCCCCCCGGCTGCTGAGGCAGCTGGCACTGGCGCCGGTGGTAGTACTGCTGTCGGCCCTGTCACGAGAACAGCACCAATGCGGGAGTTTAAGCAGTGCTCACTTATGCGGCATGCTTGACAGCTTCTTGAAATCACAAAACACTGACACGGGGTTCGAGTTAAAGACATTGTGTCATCACGAGGGGATTGGAGGAACACTCCCAGCCCCCTCCGTAGAGTTAAAAGGCACACTTCAACGAAATCTCACTTGAGCCCACTTTGTTAAGAATGGAGAGTGGACTTCCATGACAGCTTTGCCCCAATTCAGCAAAGCTGTGCAGATAGCAACCACGCGTAGGACGGCTAGGGTGCCTGTCACCTGTCTCATAGACAACAGGGACCGCTAGCCTTTAACTGAGCACTGGATATGTTGGCATCTACAAGAAACAGGGTCCCTAGCCTTGTGCTACGACACGGTGTTTGGCATTGTGCCAATAACACTTTCACCAGTAGATGCCAATGCACCTGGCGCTAGTTGGACAAAATTTAGTTAAAATGTTCCTAAAAGCGATTGCTAGAAAACACCACCCCCCCACCTTTAATACACCTCCCCTCTGGCCCACTGAGTGGCACGACTTCGCTTCATAACAATTTTCATCCCGCAGAATACACAGATGACCGTGAGAAGAAAATGTGGGATTCATTCTTCAGAGGAGGTAATATATCCCAAATAAATAGGGGATGGAAAGATGGTAGCAGAACAACGACGCTGTCATGTACGGCTAATTCGAAAAATGGAACATAAAAGGGAAATTATGAAGTACAACACCTCTTATGGGTCGAGTCAACGACCGATTTTTCGGACATGCCCAATAATCCGCATGCCTTTGTGGTTATGTAGCCCACATAACCAATGTGTAAGGACATCCGAAATTTTGGACCTTGAAGCCCTCTACTGTCTGGTTTTTAGAACTCTCTATCCCCACGAGAAGCACGCACACCAGCCAAGCATTACGTTATGCAATGTAGCCAAATGGATTTAACCTGGAGAGAAAGCGATAAAACATCTTTATTGAAAAGTCCCTGCTGGGTTCCAAAGGGGCACGGAGAGGCTACAATGTGTAGTCATTCAAGTGAGCCATAAGAAACATTACTGATTTATGTTTTTGTGCGTTATTTCGAGTTCCACGGCAAAAAAGAAATATTCAATGCCGCGCACACGAGGATACGAGCAGCTGCTTTCACAGATGGCGTCACCACGCCGACAACGACACAGGCGCCCTGCGGTGGCGCACATGCGAATTAGTTGCTGTGATGGAGGAAGGAAAGCATAGGCAGGGTGGCTAGCGTAGGAGAGGCCCCACCCCACTGTACTGTACACCCCCCTGTAAGCAGGCGAACGGCATATATGCATCAGAATAAAGCGCCTCCGTCAAGCTTGCCCATAAAAGCGCCAGCAAAGCGAGCAAGAAAGTAAGCTGGATAGATGGATGTTATGAGCGTCCCCTTTGGAACGGGGCAGTGGGTTGCGCCACCAAGCTCTTGCTCGTATACTGCCTAATGTCCCACCTTGGTTAAAAAAGAAAGAAACAGTAAGACAAAATGCGCGATGCATTCCCACTACCAAATTTTCTGACCCCTTATTGAGAACATTTACATTAACAACTTACCCTTGCACGTGTCCTGCCATATACGTATGTTTGCCGATGACTGCGTTATTTAGCGCACAGTCAATACCATCACTGACCAAATAACTCTTCAATCCGACCTTAACCGGGTACAAGAATGGTATGATGTTTGCCTGATGACACTCAACTCTAATAAATGCAAACTTGTCTCGTTTACCCGTCGTCATCACGCTCTTCGCTCTTCTTATCGGATTGGTGACGTCACCGTGGAATCAGTGGAATTCTA
Organism: Dermacentor andersoni; assembly: GCF_023375885.2. Taxonomy (NCBI): domain Eukaryota; kingdom Metazoa; phylum Arthropoda; class Arachnida; order Ixodida; family Ixodidae; genus Dermacentor; species Dermacentor andersoni. The sequence continues at coordinate 93,091,600 of NC_092820.1, forward strand.
CAAATACCTAGGTATCACCTTGGCTAATGATCTAACCTGGAATGCGCATGTTACTAATGTTATTTCATGGGCTAAGAAGACATTGGGATTTTTAAAACGTCACCTTCGCCACGCTCCATTGCATGTAAAACTGTTAGCCTATAGATCATTGGTAAGAAGGAAACCCGAATACACATCTGCCACCTGGGATCCGGATCAAGCATACCTCACTAATGCCCTTCAAGGCAGTTCAAAATCTCACCACCAGGTATATTCATTCCACACACTCTTACGTCAGCATATCATCTTTAAAAAAAGAATCTTCCTTATCGCTTCTATTCCTTCGTCGCCGCATTGCCACCCTTTCCCTCTTCCACAGGCTCTACTATTGGATGCTTAATCGACCACCATACGTTGTTCCCCCAACACGCTGGTCACGACGCATTGGCCATCCCCAGCAGGCAGCACAACCACATTCACGCACAAATATATATTTTAGCCTTATTTTTCTACCGAGCATCTAAAGACTGGAATGGCCTTCCTCATCAAATCGCTGCCATCACCTGCTCTTCCCAATTTGTTCAAGATGTAACAACTTTTTATTTACAGAATTGAATGCATTATAACACTTGTTTTTATATGTTGTATTCCCACCCATTATGTAATACCCCTACTACGGTGTCTTTAAGGAAATAAAATGAAATTAAACATTGTCTTTGTACGTCTCCGCTTTTTGTCGTTTCCGAACTTCCACCAATATGACCGCATTTCCGGCTACGAAAACGTGACGTCAGGGCCTCTCCTATTTTTGTTTCTTTCCTCCATGGTGGAAGTCGATTGCAAAAGTTACCAGCAGCGTAGCCGCGGCCACACGCTGATTGGTTTTCGTTCATCGCGTCACTTCCGGCGGCGGCGGCGAGATCCGGCTTGTCCAGACGTCGACGCTTCTTCCTGTCAGCGTCGACGCCGAGTGACGGCAGTTGAGTAAACGCCAGTAAATATGCCGATTGTGAGACCGCCCCACATTCAGCCGTTCATAAAAGTCAGCTTCGCCGCAATACAGTCGCGTCATGCGGTCAAGCATACGCAATATATTGTAGTGAAGCATACGAAGAGTATAAAGGGGCCACTGTCACGGGACGTAGTACGCGTACCTGAAATATACATGCGCGCACTCACCGTCTCCTGTCACAGTACGAGGACGGAGACGCATAATCAGTGCAGGCCTTCACAGCTATTTTGGACACGGCTGTGGTAATTTAAGGGCAGTAAAAGGAATGTATTCATTTTCTTGGACTTCGATGTTTCGCACGCTATTGCGGCCCCTAGGGAGTCCCAAAAATTGAACACTGACTTAATAACACGAGAGTGCGATCTCGTACCACTGAGAATCCGACGCCAATGATGGTAGAGGCCTCACACTAAGTGCACAAGCCAAAATCATGACAACATGTGAAAGGGTGACAGTGAAAATAAGATGTTCGGTTTAGGCCTAACACGTTCGCACTCCCTCTGACCGTGGTAGTATGTCTTGATTAATGTAGGGGTGCTGAATAATTATACAAGCTTAATTTCTCGCCGGCCAAGGATCTAGCGAGAAAACTGAAAGGGGGAGAGGGAAGTCACTACAAAAGGCGCCTAACTTTTCTTGTTCTCATATGTTCACGAGAGTAATGAAACTGTATTTACCACAACCCAGTTATACATTCAGACGATTGTGCCAGAAGCTTCAGCAGGCCAAAAAGCCTTTAGAATAACAACTTCAGCTGTACATTTTGTCCATCAGTGACAAATCAGAGATAAGCTTAAATGCATGGAGCCGAGACGTTCTAGACGTCCTAGACGAAAATCCACAGGGCCATAATGATGCCTCCACTGTTATTGTCTAGTATCCCGATAGAACATGTCCAATTCAACATATTAGGATCATAAAGTAGCCCAATTGCCATGTCACACTGGCAGTGTCTGGTACTGTCCAATGTTTTATGCATTACCAACTTCCAAAAGCATCAATGAAGTGCGGTCTAAAAATATTGCGTGCTCTCTTCTGCTGGCAAAATTACTAAGCTGCATTGTTGCCAACTTGTTGATCTTCCGGGTAAGAATTAAGGCTGTGAAGGAGAAATAGGCAGTCAAAGTAAATGAACGAATGAGCTCTTGCTCCATAAAGATAAGACTAAAACACGTGGGGCCTTATCAACCACGCAGAAAACAATGTAACATGCATAATAAGTGAACTGGTAAATGATAAAGGTCACTGAGATAAAGGTACGGAATATAAGCAAAATGTCCGTTGGCCAACAACGTTACACGACAATTAAGGAAGAGTCATCAGAAACAAACATAAAAAAAGAACGTTCTGAGGTGACACGAACTATTTGCCAATGTTGATGACAAACAATTAAATCAGGCTGGTTCATGCGCCCATCTCTGTATTCATTTTGCTTTCATAGCACACGTAAACTGTCAGTATAGAAAATGAACGCAGGTTAAAAAAAATCGGAACAGAACTTCAGAGCTTTTTCCCCGTAATTGTAAGGACAGGGCAGATAGTTTCTAAAAGAACAAGCACAAACTGCTTGCGTACGACCTTCAGTGAATCTGCGGGTGCCACACATGCGCAGAACCTTAAGTCTTTAGCAGAAACAAAGCCAGACGTGGGTTATTTCACGCTGGACAGATAGCGCACGATAATTTGGCGTCTACCGTTATACGTGTACACGTCCTCAATTCCAGAACACTCGCTTTTAGCCAGCCAATTCATCACCCTTGCACCAGGGTCAGGTCAGTGAGTACTACTTATTGTTTCTACATGGACACAAGATCTACAAAAATTACGCCGAAATGAACTACAGTAACGCTTGGCTGCACAAGCAACGCTCGATCCGCGAAGAAATGTAAAGCCGCAGTCTTACATTATCAGGTGCTGTGCCTCCGTCTCTCATCACTCCAGGCGACAGCTAAACGGAAATGGTACTTCGGAGTTTCGCTTCGCGAGATGACCCTCCACAAGGTCTCTAGCCAAGAGGTCCCTGGCAGAGACCTTGTAGGTGTTTACCACGGCGGCACAGCATAACGGTGATCAAACACAAATAGAAAAACTGCGGAGTCCCTGCCAGATAAGGTCAAAGGAAGGAGAAGAAACAAGAGGCCACAAAAAGGGATAGAGAGAGGGGGGGCACGTAAAATGCACTTGCGTTCTCGGTCTCAGTCCTCCGCAATCGGGAGCCATTCATTCACATCTCGCGCGGCGCAGAAGCCGCGCTAATTGCGTCACCGTCTCCTGGAGTGACTAATGTCGCGGCACCGGCGACGTCAGCTTCTCGCAGAAGGCACGCAACCAGAACAATAACGGGGAACAATGATGAAGACGAGAGATGTATATCCGACGTCGGCACAACGCAGGCACGGGGACTACAGATCCGACGACGTGTGGCGCAGCTAGGGTCACGGCGCAGCAAACGCCGGCGCCGAAATGAATCGGGTTTCCGACGCCGTCGTCTGCAGGTCGTGTGTCTACGCAAGAGAGCCGGTCCAACGAGAGAACGATAAAGAAAGGGGAAAAGAAAAAGTCCCTAAACTTAGACGACCACCGCTAAGCCGGCTGTAACGCTCTTTATGCGCTTGTATATTTCTAGTCCGTCGCCACGGTGAAGCGGAGCCGTGTTGGAAGAAAAGAGGAGGGAAAAAAAAAATAAAAGTGAGCGTATCGGGTTTTCACAAAGACGGGCGTTGCGCCAGAGACTCCGGGAATAAGAGAACGAGGAGTTTTAAAGAAATAAACACGACACAAATACTGAATGAAATGCGGAAGAGACGGCGACAACGACGGCGCAAAGACGACGGACCAAGGTGCGACCGACCGCGAAACGCCAGCGTTACGTGGCGAGCAGACGACGCACGCATGGACTGCGCGAGCAGACGTTAACGGCCACGGGTGAGCAGACGACGGCCACGAAAGAACACAAAAACGGTTCGGCTTTCGCCACGTGCAAACACGCGTGTGCAATAATAATAATAAGAAGAAAAAATTAAAGTAACGCATAATAAGGAGGAGCCTATCGTCGCAAGCAAAAGCCGCGTCAGCGCATCCGTTTCGAAACCACCGCATATGTGACGTCAGACGAGCAATTTTTCTCTTCCCTTCCGCATTGCATCTCCGCGGATCGTTAACGATCGACTGTCAACACCGCGTCCTTCTCGCTTTCTCTCTGCTTCGCGAGCGCTGTAATTCTGATCCTCTCCAGTTTCTTCTCTCTGAACTTATATCCTACGCTTAGCTCCCGCTGCTCTTTTGTTCAGCTGTCGTGTGTCAGGGCACCGGCGATGGCACTCACTTTCTTATTCCGTTTATTTCTCAAGTCTACCCTTTCCTTTCGTTCGCGATTGCCTCCCTTCATTTCTTTCAGCTACTATAGTGGTTAAAGGGGCACTAAAGCAAAACACCGGAACAGTTTAGACGGATAAAGCGTTAGAACTTTAAAAATCATGCTGTCGTAGATTTCGAAATAATAGGTTGCTTATTAGAAGAGAAAACGAAGGTCGAAGTTTCATGTCTTGAGTTTCGCGCCGAATCCCCAACGTCGGTACGCCAGTGTGACACCACGGATTTCAAAATATCTTTTTTTTTTTTTTTTTTTTTCGTTTTTAGGCCGCGTGTGCTCAGTAAAAGTCCCCGAAACTTGCCACGTTCAATCTTGGACTGCATTGTGACCTAAAGGAGTCAATCATTACCGCTAAAGAATTAACTAGGCCCTAGAAGACGCTGTCGAAATTCGTGACGTCACACCGGGCTTGTGCGGGAACTTCAAGGAGGCGTCGCTACCCGTATTTTTGTTGTTGCGCTGTTTCTGGCTTACCAAGCGCCTTGTGGTGGTAAGAGCGGTGTTTTTGATATTGTAGACGGGTAATTTACTGACACAGGAGAAATAATTTTTCTCTTTAGTGTCCCTTTAAGTGGCTATGACGTTCGTCTACTGTGCACGATCGAGATAGCAGCCCAGTGAAAACACTTCGTCCCTAGTACATCCAAATCATGTCCCAATATGCGTGCGCCGTTTCAAATACAAATACCTTCAGGGCACGTTCAATTTTTTGATAATCCATCGAGAACGTCTCAAGGATACTGCATCTGAACATTAATTCGGCCCATACGTGAAATATACTGTCGGTACTTCTTCCGAGTAGCACGTAGCAATATAGCGGTCCTCCCAGAGGCTCTGCTTGCGGCATAATTATGAAGTATAATTTGTTCAAATTATAATCCGAATATATATGTATATCACGTCCCCTGTTCAATGTGCATATGGTATTTGCATATCGTATGTGCATATCGTAGCCACTGAGCAACCGCCGTGGTTGCTCAGTGGCTATGGTGTTGGGCTACTGAGCACGAGAACGCGGGATCGCATCCCGGCCGCGGCGGCCGCATTTCGATGGGGGCGAAATGCGAAGACACCCGCGTAGTTAGATTTAGGAGCGCGTTAAAGAACCCCAGTTGGTCTAAATTTCCGAAGTCATCCACTACGGCGTGCCTCATAATCAAAAAGTGGTTTTGGCACGTTAAACCGCTTAATTTAAAAAAATTGGAGGTTAACAAAGAATCTACGGACCACGCATGCAGCGATGGAAAGAAGAATGTTAGTCGCGACGTTAATGGAAAAGACAGGAAGACAGCTGCGTGCATCACAGAGCAAACGGTGATAGCCCATATTCTTGTTGACATTAAGAGGAAGAAATGGAGCCAGGCAGTCGAAGTAATGCGTAGTGCAGATAGATATCCGCTGGACCATTAGAGTTGCATAATGGGTGCCAAGGGAGGGCAAACGCAGTCGAGGACGGCAGAACATTAGGTGGGGTGACGGAATTAGTAAATTTGCAGGCATAAGATGGGACCGCTGGTGCAAGATTGTTCGAAGAGGCCTTCGTTCCTCCGCACATTTATAAGGATGACGAATTCACGAATACAGCATAACTTAATAATATTCCGTATCAGTGTATCTTTACAAATTCAGGCGTTTATACTCCAGCGCGGCGTCCCAGACGTTCTTATAATGATGGTCTTCCAACCTCGCCAATTACTTCACTTATCCCCCCCCCCCATCCATTTATTCTCAAATGCATCGCACCTCTTCCTTCCTTAATCTTTCATTCTGCGTCACTCGTTTCTCCGTTCCTTCCTTCCTCGTCTAAAAGTTACGCTTTAGATGCGGTACGCCGCAAAATGCGCCAGCATCCCACAACCGCGCCGGCGAGGAAAGCCGGCATTCTTTTTACCAACCGGCGCTGTGCTCGCGCGCGTACGCATTTCCTACTGCTTTAGCGGCGCCCAGACCAAAAAGAAGGGGTGGGGGGAGGGGGTGGAAGGACCTCACTTCGGGCGTCGTCGACGCGCCGCGCGCGCGGGGCCAACAACTGGCTCTTTAAACGTCGCCGACGCCACCACTGCGGAAAAAAAGGCGTCTCTCCTCTCGAGCACCGACTCAAGCCCTTGGCGAACGCACAACACACACACACACAGAGAGAGAGAGAGAGAGCGAGAGAGAGGCACCTTTTTATCGCCTTCGCTCTGCGCGCACCACAGTCGTTCGCTGCCTGCCGAGGCAGAACAGCCGACACAGCCACTCTTTCTGCTTATTTCTGTCGTATTTTTTTTTTTCTCCCCAACCTATTCCGGGGTATGCGAACGGCCAATCCGTCTCTGTAGCCACGCGCCGGGTCGCGAAAGCTCGTCGTGGTTAGGAAGAGTTGCTAGGCTGGTTTTCGTTATACGCGTATACTGCGAGAGTTGCAACGGGCCACGTTTGAGTTTGATTAGTTTCTCGAACGGTGGCAGCCTGGAACACGTACACCCGTGAGGAACAGTGGTTTTCGCAGGTTTTCCAGAAAAAGAAGGAAGAAAGGAGAACTAGAATTTTCTTTCTGTTGGTGATTGACTGTGTTTAAACGTCCCCGCGAGCAACACACGAGGCTAGGAGAGACGCCGCAGTGAAGAGCTTTGGATTGTTTTCGACCGCGTGGGCTTTCTGTAACGTGCACCTAAATCTAAGAACACAAAGCTGCTTATTTTTTTTTTTTCATTCCGCTCCCATCAAAATGCGGCCGCCGCAATCGGGAATCGTACCCCGAACATCATGGTCACCAGCAGACCGCCAAAATCCAATCGGCTATCGCGGCGGGTGAAATTTATTCATTCCTCTCACGCAGAGCTCAACGGATGCGTCTGTGCGGTGAAGTTCGGATTGTAGTAGTCGACTTCAGACTGATCGACTAAGCTGCGAAATTCCCAATTCTTTTTTAACGGGACCCTTGATTCCTGTACCTTTCTTCTCAAGGCCGTCTCCCTCCTTTCTTTCCTCCTTTTAAAGAGCTTACTGCTGGCAGGAACCGGATTTGTTAAACCTGCACTAAGTTTCACTGCAGCTCGGAAAGTGCCTTCGCGAGCAGTTTATTCAGAGTGTCGTACTACGCTGGCAATTTCAAGTACCCAGATTTCTTCCGAGTTTTTTTTTTTTTTTTTTCACTGCGTTTATGAAATTTTTCTGAGAGCCGATATAACACTAGAGGTTCAGCAAAAGCAAGGGGGGAAAAAAAGAGGCCGTTTACAGCTTGCCGAGTTATACAGTGCCAGACCATAATTTTCAACTGCTGCCGGTATAGGCTGTAAATCAGGTGGGATGCACTATCACATTTCACGGAATAATCTGTATCATGATATCCCAACCCTCCCGGCCAGGGGCTCACACTCGCACAACTAGCAGAAGACGCAGTTATATGTCGACTACGTTAGTCCAGTTGAAAACTTCACTTCCATCTGGCATACCGACTAGTTTCGCCGTAACCAACTCTGGGTACCGATTTCCACGCCCGATCCAAAGCAACGAGTGTGAAAATTTTGCTTGCTTCCCTGAATTTTCCATACCTCACAAAATCCCTCGAAATTATAGGTTTTTCCCTCATGGTAACCACCCTGTTGAAAAACATACTGCTCGGCGTGTGGTACGGCACCAATCATAGAACCACACAACGCGAATCGTCTGCACATACGTATACATATAGGAACCGCCAAGTACAATCTGCCTCGTGAATAAATGTCGTGTATTTCCGGGCCATTGGGCGAGTACGCCTTTGCATGTATAAACGAATCTTTCCTGCTCACTGCAAGTTGTGATGGGGTTTACGAGCAATTAAAGATAAGGCGCATGCGGGATATGCATGATTTATCAACGGGCTTCGTTTAAACATTTTTCATCTTGACACAGGGAGAAAAAAAAAAGAAGGCATGTCAAAATTCCCATCCACGCCGATACCATCTCCACCCCCATTCGCTCCATTAAGCGCCAAAAGATGAAAACGTTTATAACCATACAGCGTCCCCGGTCACGATGTTCGGACGCTTAATTTGCCTAGCAGCCTAGGTTATATCTACATCTATTGTGCCAAAACCAATTACGCCTGCGATGTACTTAAATACAACTCCTGGCCGCTTCCCAGCAGGCTACCACGACGACCGAATAAAGAGTGACTCAGCTTAAGAACCTAAGTTGCCGCCAACGCCAAGCAAATTTAGTGGTTCTCCAAAACCCGCGGCGAAGGCACAAACGCATAACTATGCAAGGTGGTATCCGAAAAACAAAGCGAACCCCCAGACGGATGGATTCAAAGCGTAGCGGGGAGACTGCAGAGAAACATTTTAGATTAACAAGGTATTCTTCCAAACTTTGTTACTGTTCATTTCGTACCGAAATCCAAGCCCCTCAGTGAGACGCCACTGCCTTTAAATAACTTTCTCGTACTTTGACCATTTGTGCCGCAGTAAAATCCCTCGAAACTTGGCAAATTCACTCTTTGCCTTTTCTTTTCCTTATTTTAAAGAAGTGAAATGTAGTGCCGCTGGTAGCTCTAAGAACTTGACAAGGCTTTGGCTCACGCCTTCAAAATCGATAACGTTACGGCCAGCTGCCGCGGTATTAGAGGCGCCATCGCCACTAATCCTTCGTTCTAGCGCTCTTTCCGGGATTAATTTTGCGCAACTTGAAACGCAACTGCAATATTCGAGCTCGTCGATTCAGACGTTCTTGTGGAGGAATTAACTACGATGTTTCCAAAAGCGAATCGTTGCATTAGTAAGGCAATGACCTTGAACAATCTATTCGCAAAGACTCACAAAAGCCGGTTAAACTGAACAGAAATAAAGTAGTCAAGAGTTCCACGAAAGTTCGTCTGGTCAGGTAACATGATGATGAAGAAATTGCGGCCACTGACCAAGTCAAGGTGAAAAAACACACAGAGAGACGTTTCGGGACCAGTACGGGTTCCTTGATCACACTAAAAGCGGGCAAGAGCCGCGAGTCGTTTAGGGAAATACATGCACTACTTACATTCACGAAATTCGCTTTCAACTTTCAAGGGAAAAAAAATATTCCGACCTAATTCAATCATCGTTCTCATTCTGGTTGAAGTACAACACTTTCAGTCTAATATTTTCTTTAAAAAAAAAGTCAAGTTATGGGGTTTTACGTGCCAAAATCACGCTCTGATTATGAGGCACGCCGTATAGTGGGGGACTCCGGAAATTTGGACCACCTGGGGTTCTTTAACGTGCACCGAAATCTAAGTACACGGGTGTTACCGCATTTCGCCCCCATCGAAGTGCGGCCGCCGGGGCCGGTAACAATTTTCTTGTGGGGGAAAACTACGGTGTCAGCCACCATATTTGTCAGGAACACGTTCTTCCGCTACCTTGGTGGCAACGCAGAATAAGCTAGTAGGCGCTCTTCGCGAGAAAGCCAATAAACTCGTAGATAAACTACTTGCAAAGCCAATTTATGTCGTCACAATTGCTTATCCGCAAGCCGGTGATGATAGTCGTGTAGCAGTAGTGATGGCGAAAGTCGCCGAGCCACAGGCGTAGGGCTTTTTCTTTATTTTTTTTTCCCTCCTTTATTTATAGTTAATTCTCACTTTCACACTGACACGTCGTCAGCGCGTATGTCCCTGCTACCCCCCGATCCAACGAATATCTGGCTTGAGTTTCGCAAGCGAAATGTGGGGGCTTGTACTCCGCACAGATCCCATTCCACGTGCTATTATTTTTTTTTCCTGATCATACGCGCCGCGAGCAGCTGATGCCTGCGGAGATAACGGCAGCGGTGCGACGTCTAAGCCGATTACGAAAGAAAGAGAGCACGACGGATCGTCGAAAACGTGGCAGAGAATCTTGCAAAATACGGGAGCTTGTTCCATATTCATTCGAACGTGTGTAATTCTGCGCTCTCAAACGCAATTGTGAACGAAGCCGAAAGTTCAGCTCCACGCGGGTAGCGACAAACGAACTTGCCGATGTCGGCCTAGGACAAAATAAAAGAAGAATGAGAAAGGACCCCGTCTGCTGTTTCCACGAAACTACAGGTTCGAGCACTCCACAGATGTCTTTGCCGCGCTCAGTGAATGGACCATTTCGGAATATCTCAGTTTCAATGCCTTGCAAAAGCTTATCGACTTCCTGCTTCGCATACGTTCAAATCTGGCAGGAAAAACGCAGTGCATGGACGGCTCCGGATTAGATCAGATCACCTGCGGTTCTGCACCGCCCGTATGAAACATCTGGGTCTGCTGTAGATATTGCCAGCACTACAAAACGTAAATGTATAGGCAAAGAAAAGCGCAACTACGTGACCCAATGCCAGAATCCGTAAGATTATAAAGCGGCTTCTTAAGAGGGTCTTACATTATTATTATTATTATTATTATCATTATTATTATTATTATTATTATTATTATTATTATTATTAGCAGCAGCAGCAGTAGTAGTAGTAGTAGTAGTAGTAGTAGTAGTAGTTGTAGTAGTAGTAGTCCACGGAGGTTACACATATAATATTTGCAAGAAAAGAATAAAGACGGGCGACGCAGCACAGCAATAACCGCAGAGCGCTGCGAGAGGCATTCTTAAAGAAAAGCTATAAATATGAACGCTTAGTTTAGACCCTCTAATTCTATGATAAATTTGTAACTTATTTTCGTTAATTTCGCGGTTGGGAAGTTCATTGCACAAGACAAAACGAAGGCGAGCTTCCATTCGTTAAATTTCACATCGAAACTCGAGCACGTCACGATGAAGCACGGTGAATTAAGCGCGCGTCTGTGCGCCGTGAGCAATTTTAATTGAAACTTCGCTCTTTTTTTTTTTTTTGTACTTGGGCCGCGTTGCGCGCAGCGAAACTTTTCGCAACATGCTAAGCTCGGTCTGTAGTCTCTTTAGAACGCGATGCATGGTCAATATTCACGGATCGCCACGTGCTTTTGAAAATTTTCTGTTTTAGCAGTTTCCGTCTGTTTTAGCAGTTGCCGTCAAAATCCATGACGTCAGAGCGAGCTGGTGAATCCAACTTCGAGGCATTGTCGCCACGCGTCTTTCGCTTGGACGCACTGTTCCGTCTCACCGAGCTTCTGTCTCACACAAAGAGTGGCTTAAATGGTATCCCATAGAAGGGTGACATACCGATACAACTCAACGATCCGACCGGAATCCTGTCGTCGCCACGGCCGCGGGAAGCGTTCCCGCGACCTCGTGCTAAGCAGCAGAGGTTGCCGCAGGCGCTGAAGTACATAAACCGCGTGTCGGCCCGCAGCACATACCGCGCATGCGTAAGCGACAGCCCCTGCGTACACCTCTCCCGCCCTTGGGCTTCACGTCGTCTGCTCGGCGGCGGAAGGACAAGACGGACGACGTCAGCCAGACGGCATCACGAGCTGTCGCCGTGCTTCTGCCGACTTCCTGCTGCCACCGTCGACGTCAAGGTCGCGCACCCTTTGCGTAACACTGAAAGCGGCCGCGTCCAAGTGTCGCGTATACGGGAAGAGAGACTTTCACCCCGCAAACTGCGCGACGGATGCATCGCCCCCCCCCTAAGCGCCCCCCCCCCTAAAGAATATGACAGAAAGGGAGGGGGATCCGCTTTGTTGTCCGCTTCACGAACATATTTCAATATGTCTCGCTGGGTGCCGACATCATGGGAAGTTGAAGGGAAACACTCTACCAGTTTAGACTGATCAAGTATTAGTTCAGAACTATTTTCGTTAATTTCGCTTTAAGATATACAGGTTGGCTATTAGAGCAGAAAATGAAGGTCACGGGGCCTTTAGAATACATGTAGTGTAGTCTAACTTCGCCGACAGAAAATTAATTTTCTGTCGAGAGCACGCCGTCGATATGAATGATGGCGTCATCAATTCTCTCTCATATTTTTAATTAGTTTTCTGGCTTATCAAGCCTCCTTTCACGGCCTCTTGCTGCTGCAGAATTGTAACTTACTAACAAATCTCAAATTAATTTTCTTTGGTGTCTCTGACAGTGTCATTATTGGCGTACGCAAAACGAGCGCGCATGAGCGACAAGCTCTAGCGGCCCTCATTTTTAGCATGTGGCCTCTCATTTTCTCCCATATTGTTTCTTTCTCTTCTGCAGAAACAACCAGAACAAGGTTTTGAAAGGATGCTTTATCAGTCTAACGAGATCTATCCTTTGTATTTAATCATCCTTTAAAATCGATCACAGAGACACTACAGATGATATTCAATCCCGGGATGCACGTCGACCGCCCTCTTCGTCTTTCTACGAAATAGTAAGAACAGTCCCACGAAAAAAAAAAAAATACAGCGCAGCTTCAGAGAAAAAAAAAAGGATATCGTGGAAATGGAGTAGTGAAGTAACTGATAGGCCACAGGAACGATGAAGGCGTCCGGCGGCGTGCTCCTTCGGATAGAAACTTATACTCCCCCACACGCCAACAACGTATCCGGCCCCGAAACAAAGAAAGAAAGAAAAGAATTAAAACTGGGACAACGCTTTCCGTAATGTCGTCTGCTAAGACAAAAGGAACAGACGACACACGGCGTCACGACGCAGTGACGTTGTGTGCTCTGTATACACGAAAGCAGACGGCCCGGACTGAGTTGCGTGACAGTCTATATTGAACGGCCCGCCGAGAAAGCCGGGCTTTCATTTCGCGTGGCCAAAAATAAAACCGCCAGGGGAGATGAAAGTGGGACAGGCTTCCCAGTGAATGCAGACTAGAAATGAAAAGCAACAAAGAAAGAAAGAAAGGAAGAAATGGACTTTCTGCAAGAACCGTCTCTGCAGGAGCGCACTTTGAAGCGGACTCAGAAGCCTGCGATTCACGCAGCTGTCACGGCATCGAATTTCCGCGACAAGATTACAAAGAGCGATCAGTTTCGGCGAGAAACAACACAAGAATAATTAATATAAAGGTTCTAGCTCTCGCAGTAGTGCGCAGTTTTTGTAGTAGTCGAAGTTAGTAGTAGTAGTTAGTGGTAGTAGTAGTGGTGGTGGCAGACGAGGGCAGCGCAAACGCTGAGCACGCAGTCTTCTCGCTGCGATGCCCAGAATGAAAGCGAAAATTACAGCACTGCACGGGCCCGCTTTATGAAGCCCGAGCCCAGCCCGGGCCCGTCCCGGGCCTTTACTACTAAGCTGAGCCGGGGCCCGCGTGTGCATGACCAGGCCCGGCCCGGGCCCGCTGGAGGAAATTTGACGAATATTATTATTGGCACCTTGCCCTTTGTAGCGGGCGACCAGACGAAAAATCCGGTGTGTACATGCATTGAAATTTTGCTTTACCCGGGGCGGTAGCTTAACGGTTAAGCTGTTTGCTAAGGTCTAGGATGCGGTTTCGATTCTCGGCCGCGGCGGCCGCATTTCGAAGGGGGCGAAAGGCAAGAACATCCCTGCACTTAGATTTAGGTGCACGTTAAGAACTCTAGGAGGTCGAATTAATCCGGTCTCCACTACGGCGTGCCTCGTAATCACATCGTGGATTTGGCGCGTAATACACTAGAATATAAATGAAATGTTTGCTTATGAGGTACATGAGAAGTCACTACAATAAAAGTATAGCTACAATAAAAGTATAGCTGAAATAAAACATGAAATAAAAAACATGAAAACAAACCTTAACATGAAAAAGCTGGTAGAAGGAAACCCAGGGTATTCTTTTTAAAGCTCCTATCTACACTTCACGTTGGAAACAATGATTACACAAATTCTTAAAAGGCGCTCTTGATTAACAATTTGTTGCAGCAAGTTAAAAAAGCTTAAGGCTATATATGGTGAACAGCGAGCAAAAACAGATGAAATGTAAGTAGCTCATATTCTAACTTCGACACGAAAAGGTAATCACTACACGTACAATATAGATTATATAATCAAGCTGTCACACACCATGCTTCAGGCTATCCCAGATTACAGGTTGCTCCCCCTTTTTTTATGAAAATAAACATGGAAAATTCGCCTAAAGTAACACGCAGTGATACAAAAAGGCTGCACCCGAAAACGGTGCCACCAGAATAGGACTGTGCGAAGGCCAGCAAAACGCAAAAATCTACATGCTATTATCGTGCAGAACCAGCAGGCTGTCCAGACTCTCCGGCTTCAAGCACGTCCTCCTCTCTTGGAGTACGTACCCAGCTACAGTAAAATTGCGTTCGCTACATACAGATTGTACTCATCGTATGTGTCAGCCTAACCTCCTCGAAGTCTACCCAGCTATAGTGTATATACGAAATAAAATACCGAAACCTTTGATTTTCTCATGGGAACCCCAGTGAACTGGCACATTGCCTGTGCTGTTAGCCTTCCGCTGGCGAGCATGCATTTAGCTTGATCGTACGATTCGGTCCTAGGAGGTCAGCGAGCGTGCGAAATCACGCGGACAGTCGAATTCCACTAGCTTAGAGCATAAAATAAACGCACAATTAGAAAGGGACACCTCTCGCATTAGCACTAAAATAATACAATACAGTATCGAGATTGATAATCATGCAATCGCAAAAGCGGTATTACAGTGCTGGAACAGGCACTCCACATTTCGGCGCAGGTCCTGGCGCAGGCAAAGAGTCGATTTGGCGCAGCTGCAAGCCCTTTTGGCGCAGAGTACTATGCATGCGTGCTTACCATATACCATGTATGAATACAATGAACAGAGTCCGCAAAGGCTTTGCGGCCCCAAAAAACAATGCGTCAGAGCTACTGCGCATGCGCGAGACGCAAATAAGGTTTAGCGTTGGCGTTGGAGACGCTATTTCACCGAAACAGCGCAGCGACTCGAACTCGACGCAATAGTTTTTCATCATCGAACATGGCTGAGCTCATCGCAGTGGCGGCTCTCGCCCTGTACCGCGCATTCGAACTATTTCGCTAATACCATTCTTAACTATGCACCACGTGCGATTCTGAGCACAGCGGCTATTTTGCAAAGCCCCGCTATCACCCATAAACATCGAAAAGGCTTACTTTTAATCTCAGAATGTGACATACTCCTTCGGGAAGCTCCGCGGTATTACGCGGGTTCGATGAACACCAAGGGCCAGCAAGACGGTACAGCGGTACTACATTGTACGTGCGTCAGAGAAAAACGCGCGAATGGCGCACCGGACGACTCCGACAGGCCCGTAGAGTTTCTCGCTATATGAGAAACATATATGTACGGGTCTGTGCAGGGAACTGCGATGATGATAACAGCGTGCTGTTGGTTTTGATTTCAGTTTTGCTAGCTGCGAAGCATCGACAGAAGGAGGGCTTCGCTCTTTGCATACCTTGGCGCAGGCTCGGCACAATTTTCCGCTAAAATGCTGTTTTGGCGCAGGATGGCGCAGAGGGCCGCTCGGCGCACTTTTGCGCAATTCGCGCCGCTGCTCCACCACTGCGGTAACCGGAAAATGGTTGAAGTGTTTTATTTTTTGTACAATTTATTTTGCCTTAATTACGCGGAAACAATGTTTGCTTTTGTGGAAAAAATTCAAACCTCATCTGTTTTTTCTTTCTTTGCTAAAGTACACTAACAGCCAGCTCTTTCATCTTGTCAGTTCAGCTTGCCATAAAATGCCTTGAACCACGCAATGCATAACGTTCGGGTGCGCTCGAAGGCCCGACTCGAAGGCCCTTTCATGAGCGGGCCCG
Organism: Dermacentor andersoni; assembly: GCF_023375885.2. NCBI lineage: Eukaryota > Metazoa > Arthropoda > Arachnida > Ixodida > Ixodidae > Dermacentor > Dermacentor andersoni. Next base: position 93,107,555 of record NC_092820.1, read on the forward strand.
AGTCCGGCCCGGTCCCGCGGCCTCATGCCCGAGCACCCTTCCAACCCGCCGAAAAAACGCTTCCGACGGCCCGGGCCCGGGCAGTGCTCTACGCGAAAATACTACCGTCTGTACACATGCAATGGCAAGTGGCACTGTCCAACTCGACAAAGAAACCGCACAAAAGCGACAGCCAATTAAGTTCGCTTGCGGTCATGACGTCACGGCGGAGGAAAACTTCTGTCAAGAGCGCAGCGTCCCTCGGGAACCATTTTTGAGAGCGCGGAAGCGGCAACGTGTACAGTGCGGTGTTTTGCGGGCGCAGGCTCGTATACTGCCTTCTCGGGTATCTCCACAGAGTGTTAGTGCATTCGTCGGCTGGAAAGGCGAAGACAGCGACGTGAAAGCCCATACGTCGAATGCCGCAAGACGTCGAAGTTATCCGATAACAGCGCATATCGGCCGGGCACCGTGTAGCCGCCGTCCACGACGTCACCCGCTTGTGCTTCCACGAAAATGGGGCGACATTTTCGAACGACAGGCGACGCGCGCCCGCGTCGCCATTCGTGGACGCAAGAAGGAAGACCCGAGTGCGCATCCCGTTGTGAACATTCAAATTGCACGCGCTCGCGCCTCGTCGCTGTCCGGCCATGCAAAGTACGTGCAGCTATATCCCTTCGTCCGAAGCAGAACGTTTTGCGCCTCGATCGACCGTCGAAAAGGCGGCGTCTCGAAACCCGCAGACGTGTCCCACTATAGGCTACCTCCCTTCGCCCGCTATGCGGCGTTGCTGACAGCTCGGGAAATTTTAGCGCTGGTTGTGTGCGTTACTGCATGCGGAAGCATATATATGCAAAGTATACGCAAAGACACACTCCACCGTGCGCCAAGCGAGAAGCTCCGAAGTTTAACAAGTTGGCGACAAAACCGGAACTGGCTGTCATGTTCATTGAAAAACAAGAACAGCGCGTCACGTCGTGGAGTACATTTTAGAAAAAGTTAGGGTAGGTGGAACTCTGGCGATGCGGTCGTTCACCTATACTATATGGGGACATGGGTGCACAGCATACGTGTATTGGCCTAATCTTCGTGCTTCTGGTCGGATATGCTATGTACCCTTATTTATTACGCCTTAACTTTGCCAATTTCGAAACTATCTTGCTTTTTCTAAACGCAGGATTACGATAAGTTACCGAGCACACGAATGCGTATAAGTATAGCCGTAGTAATTTGTTGTTTATTCATCAAATAAGTAAATAAATAAATATCAATAAATAAGGAAACGGGAAGGCAATTACTGTTGACCACGCATGTGTAATTAACTTTCTAGCGAGCAGCTTGCCGACACCTGAACGCCGGTTAGCAGGAGTGCGGGTATAAGGCAAATTATTGCAATCACATAACGTTATATGTCGTTGAAAAGTGATCAATTAGCAAAGTCACAAAAAGTCGTTCGAAGCCACGCAAGGACAAAGTTTAGGCGAATCCATGTTCACTCGAACGAGCGCCTCTTCAACGATCGAACGGCCCTACGAAATGACCTGTATAATGAGAGGATGTTCCCGTTTCTATTGCGAACTATGCAGTGTGCGACCTTTACAACGAAGTCACCTGTATACAGGGAATGATTTCAGAAACACCAAGCACATCGTTACAAAGGCGTTCGACTGTGGTAGATGTACCTATCACTCTGGCTGAATTGCCACAACTATAGCACATTTTGCAGGAAATTATATAACGCTACACGGCGACGGGTATACACACCGGGCAGACGACAGCGAGCAACGGTCCCCCGTCCCTTTGTTTACTGCCTCCAGCGTGCACGGTGTGGCAGAAGTGCAAACACCGGATGCTGAGCGGTTTCCGGACCATCTAATTGCGAATAACCACTCGTACGCGACGCATTTACATACTTCTTTGCGGACTACATTCGTGCAGTGATGTCCTTTAATAAGTACTGCACAGCACAACTTTGTCACAAAGTGTCGCGAGAACAACAAGCATTGACGAAGATAATTTGCATGTGAAGCTGAAGCGCAAAATAAATTTGCGCTATAAACGTTTATATGGATTTAGTGCTGCCTTGGAACGGTCCCACTAATTCTATTAGCGCGAGCACGATGGCTTGACAGAGGCTCTCAAAATCGCAGTTATTAAATGGACACTAAAGAGAAACATCAAGTCAAGCCAGAATGAAAGTCTTGGCTCCTGTAATAACCAACTCGTCATTCGTAGGGATGGATACAGATATTTTGTCGCCTAGAACACGACGAAAATGAAAAAGAAAAACGGAATGACGCGATCTATTTTGGACTGTACTGTATACCTCTAACGTGACGTGCACACTGGCTGATTCACAGAAATGTGAATTGGTCCGTTTTGGTGCGGCCGATTCGAATTGACGAGCACACAGTGGCGGGACCTTCGGTGTACAATTTTCTACGCAACAGTCACACGTTGGCACAGACAAAACGACAGTAGACTTCTATACGAATAATCTGTCGACCTACCTCGGCTTCGTATTTTTTTTTTCCTTTAGCGTCCGATTCAATTAAACAACAGAAAAGGCGGACGCACGCATCTGTTCCGCAGTAACGCGCGAAGGAGTCCGACCGCGCGTTATCTTCGCTCCGTCAACACGTTCCGCGATGCATGTGCCGTGATATAAGTGCACATACGCGCCGACGTAGGCGGCGAGTGGCGCCGAAATGCCGGCGATCTTCCTCCTCCGTTTCGCGAGGTAACATCGCATGCCTGACATATCGCGCGTGAAGCACGGGCCGAGTTACGCATCCCTGTCCATGCACACAATCAGAAATGCCCCGCCGATCGAGCAAGGCCTATAGGCGGTCGGCACACGAGAACTGCCCGCCCACTGTTGAGCGCCAGGTAGCGGGTTCAACTCCCGGTGGCAGCGACGGCGCCGTTCTCAGACGAGAAAGGACAGCGTCGCAATAAAACGCGCACCCATTCAAGTTTAGGCGCACGTTAGAGAGACCTACAGAGCAACACCGAGTTAAATTGTATAGCGTTTAACGTCTCGCACCGTTTGCAAACATTTATTTCAAGAAAATACAGATTCTCATTCTCTTGCCGGGAAAGTGGTTCGTCACTATAGAGGAGAAAAAGAAGGTCCCTAGAATTTCGAGCGGAAACGGGAGCCCGGGTTTCGTCACTGTGACCACGTACGTCGAGGATCGCAACGTAGTGCGTGCGTGCGTGTGGATATTGTGGCGACAGCGTTGGAAAAATCTCAAAACGTGACAGACCGAGTCTATCTTATTTTTTATAACGATACGTAATCTATCTCTAGCAGCAAACAGCAAACCAGACGCGTGCGGACGCTGCGAAATCCATGACGTCACAGAGTTGGCGCGCCAACGCGCCGTCGGCACCTTCCTTACGCGCCTTTCCTAGCTTATGTCTCCTCTGAAGACAAAAAAAAAAGAAAGAAAACGATTTTGTTGGTGTCGTAGACGGGCAATTTATCAACGCAGCACAACTTGACATTCCTCTGGTGCAAAGACGCCTTAAAAAGCCTCAGAGATCAATATCCACAGCCATCCACCCCAGCGCCTCTCGAAAGCCGTCACAGTCCACGGAACGGAATGAGAAAGCCGGATTCCGCGAGTTTAGTACAAACCAAGCCCGTACGATTCCCTGCGAAATCCATGCGCGATCAGGCTTTGGTTGGCCTGCGCCGGTGGGATATAGCCACGCAATACGTCTAATAGACAACGATACGACAATACGCCGAGGACAACGCGCTAATACACGATCGCTCAATACGCGACCGAAACAACGCGACGCCGCACGGAGCGTTGATAGATCGCGTTAGCTGGCGTTATTTACACATTATTAACTGTGACACCAGGACCTTCGTAGTACAGCTTCCGCGTGTTGTACGCGCGGTATGTTGGAAATTCTCCAAGTATCCACACACACCGCGCAGCACTTAAAAAAAAAAAAAAGAAACTGAAACTTTCCTCGATGCCACACGATTCCATATGAATGGGCCGTTTTGAGCGTTAACTAATACGTTTGCGGCGTAACATAAAACACAGGTGGGCAGGTATTATTATTACTATTACTATTAATATTACTATTAATATTATTATTAATATTACTATTACTATTATTATTATTATTACTATTATTATTATTATTATTATTATTATTATTATTATCACTATTATTATTATTATTCCTTTTTTCGCCCCGCTCTTCGCGGCAATGTGCACAAGGTTGTATTCGCATGTCGTACAGACGTGATTGCGCTGTTGCCTTCGTCGCCGCAAGGTCACCTTAACCGCAGAGCTCATAACTGCCAGTTAATTGCAGTCAAGTCACTACAGCCAAGGCAGACGATACGCTAGCCGAGCGCGGCTGGAGATTGGATGGAGTGTTTATTACGAAGGTAGCGGATAGCGTTCACGCAGGGGGGTCGATCGTGCAGCGTTCGCTGAAGACGTCATTTCTGCCGGCGTCGAGTAATTAAAATACTTCTCCCTCGGGTTTCTTTCGCAATGTCGACACCCCGTGGCAACAAGCTTCTTTTTTTTCAAAGTACACTAGACGTGAACAGAAGTTAAATCCTATGGCTGCACGAATATACCACATTTTTTAATGTCAGCCGAAAGCCATAGTGCTGAAAATGTCCGTATTCTTTTTTCCCGGGATAAACTGAATGAAAATTGTTAACCAAGCCAACAGGATACGTGGGCACCTCGCAAGGCCGCTCAAGACAATGTCCGCTCTGCTAATCAACCGGCAATACTCTACCAACGCAGCAACCGTAGCTTAGAATGACTATAGTCATTCTATTGGCATATTGATACGCGTATACGGGTATCAGGGAGGGCCGTTTGTGCACAGAGGACACTGTTCTTCAGCTAGCGTGTGGTTTTATTATTAACCTCACAAAATGGTTTATACTTATCTAACAGTATTTCCTTATTATGCTTGTAGAGATTTGTAACGTAGATTAGTGCAAAGAATTCCTCTCTCTCGCTGCCTCGGTGGATATCAACATTACTGCAGCTTTTCCCTACCGGTGAAATGGTCAAATATGCGGTGTAATATCCGGTGTCCGCTGCCCGGCGTATGCTCCATGCAGGCACTTACACGAACCTACACATATTACACCGCATACGCCCCATAGCCTGGACGAATGCCCGTGGTGCGGTTCCACATCAAGCCTGCACCACATTACGTGGGAGTGCACACTATACAACATAGAACACCCCGACACAGCACCACGAGGGAGCAATGGGAGGCACTGCTGTCCAGCTCCGCCCTCCACGACCAGCTCAACCTGATACAGAGGGCTGAGATGATGGCAAGACCCAGCGGAGCCCTGTACTAGGGGCCCCGACCCTTAGCGATTCTGTTTATTCTTTTACTAAGGTCCGTCCGTCCGTCCGTCCGTCCGTCCGTCCGTCCATATATCCATCCATCTATCTATCAATTCACGAAGATTTGCAGTTTTCTTTTTTTCGCACATCCGTATTTGATTGGTAAATCTGACTATTCGAACGTGCCCACGCTTAACAACGATTAAGCAATTATTTCGGAGCTTCCCCGAGCTGCCGCTACAAGTGTCGTCTTCCGAGCGCGGCGGAAAGAAATAAGGGAAGAAAGAACAGGAAAAAGAAAATCGCGGTATAGGCGCAGCGTCCGCTACAAAGTTGCCCTCCGGCGAGGAGAAACACACACACACACACGCGCGCACACACACACACACACACACACAGTACCACTCGCTGAACGCAACCTGTCAGCCACGGCAGCGGGCGAGTGTATATGTATACAAATTTCCGTCGTGCATGAGCGGAACCCTTTCCGTCGCCGCCAATTTCTGGTTCGAGGCGCCGGAAGAGCGCGACCGACGGCTTTTTACATTCATCGCTGCGCGCGCACAGGCCCACGCGCCGTACAACACGCCTCAGAGATCGGCTCCGCGCGACCACCCTACAGAAAGGCGACGATGCGAGCACTTTAACCAATTCGAGCAACTTTAAAGCGCGATTCATCCGAGACGCTTCGCGGGCGCCGCGCCACCTGGTGACACCTCGATCGCGGCACTGAGTTTACTATACAAAGGTTGCAGCAGGAATAACTCCGGCGCTGAGGGCCGTGGAATGATGGTCTGAACACGGGTTTGTCTAACGTTCGCGGGTGTGGGTCATATCCAGAACTGCTGCACAATTTCACATCCGAGCGACGGCTTCGTTTGAGCAACAGGAAACGATTTTGAAGGTTATGCCTTTGCTGGCTGCATGCGCCGGAAGTGATTGCAGGAGCTGGAAGCACGTCGTGGCCGCCGTGTTTCGAACATCAACGATTGCGTTTTATTGCGATAGTAATTCTGTGAACACACTCCAGGCGTCCTCTGCTCGTCGTTGCAGTGGGTCCAAGTACGACCAAGTCCTATCGCGCCCCGTGCGCCGTATGTTGCTGGTGAGAGGGGAAGCGTGCGAGGGTGAGCGGAGGAGGATGGTGGCTTGATGCGCGCCCAACGTTAGACGTCACGTGATACAGCGTGCGCAAAGCGTGGGGAGAGAGGGAGCGGCGCAGGTTTAGCGCAGGTGAGATCGCGTCTCTCTCTCTCTTGGAGGCAATCTTGGAGGCAATCTCCGGTAGGTGCAAAAGCATGGCGAGCCCAGATGGCTAGTGGCTGCGCGAGCGCCGTCTCCGCGTGTGCCTTGTGCCGGGGGTTGCGTAATCTCAGGTTTCGGAGACGCGTTCGACGGACAGGCAGCGGAAGCGTTCGCTTCCCGCTGTTTGCGCTCATCACGACGGCGTTGTTCATGACAGCGAGTTTTCGCGGTCGATTGAGAGCAGTACGTTTGCATGTGCGATCGTGAAACCAAGCTTGCCAATTTAATGAACATAAGCGAATGTTTACTGAAATGTATATGACCAATAAGAATACGAACGTTAGCTGGTGTAGTTGCCTAACGCTTTGCTATCGCTATCAATGTTTGGCCTTTCGGGCGAAACTGCAAATTTTTTTTACATCCCTAAATTTCTAAAAATCCTACTTTTCAAAACTCACGAACTAATAGCAAAAGGTATCTGCGCACATGCATAAACATTGCGAATGTGGCGAAGTCACAAGGCCGTTTGAAGCCAGAAGACCGAAGTTTTGGCAGATCCACGTGTTATGCTTCCCAACATTCCCACGCGGGCTGAAGTGCTTGCAGCTCCCGCAGACACTAACAGCGTCGCATTCTCATCTTGCGTAATTTTTGCGACGAAATTCCGCGCGCGCGCGCGCGCGCTACAACAGTTCAAAACTCAGCTCCGCGCGAGCGGAACGAATTAGAGAACTCGAGACCCGCCAACATCCGAGAACGCGTGCGCCCGACCTGCCGCCCGGCTTCAGCTCGACGACGGCAGCGGGTGGCAAAGCGCGCCCAGCCGGAAGCGTGTACGTAGAGACGATCTTCCCGTCCCTTTCGTGATGTTATTCAAATAACAGCGCGTCGTGTTTCACAACTCGCGCGTTTAAAAGTTTAACTAGGCGCGAAAGAAGGACGCAGAGGGACGTGAATACGAACGGCCACTTATCGACCGCAGCCCGAAATGACGAGACGCATCCCGCGTGACGAAGACTTGCTTCGCCCGCACCTCGAGGATGCCGCGTGTAGAGAGAAGGCGAACGAATTTGGCACAACTCTTCTTCCGCCTTTTCAAACGAAAAAGAAAGAGGAATGAATGAATGAATGAATGAATGAATGAATGAATGAATGAATGAATGAATGAATGAATGAATGAATGAATGAATGAGAAAAAGCTTCGCTGAGGTTTAGTTTTGTTACGTAAAGCCTTCAACTTGACCCGTGCTTTGTGGTCTTCCGAAGAAACTGCTTTCAGGTGCAATTATTTATTTATTTATTTATTTATTTAATTTCACAGGCTGTCTGTTTAGCGAAGGTGTGAAACCGTCCCTGTAGACGCGTCCTCGAGCAAATGCCGCCTCATGAATAGAAATCGCGCGTCAGACAGTCAGAAGAGCGTACGTTCAGTATAAGGTTGGTATATAAGCTTACTTTCATATTGCAGAAATAATCCGAAATGCAGATGAAACTTGCGTCGACTGCGGAGGTGTGCAGCAAAGAGACGTAAAACCACTGAAAGACGCGAATGCATCGCCCTCGAGAATGAAGATTACCGCAACAGCTATGCCGAGACATCACACGTAGCGACAAAATCTGGCAGGGGTTGGCTAATCGCAGATTAATAAAAGAAAAAAAAAAAAGAAGAGAGCGACACTGCATTCGAGTTTAACGAAACATTGGCCTGCTAAACTTGTCTATATTCTTCGTGAGGGTGCCCACTATGTAAGCACTATCGACTTCCAAGGTTTTTCCAGATTTTTAGAACATTTCCCCCGCAGTCTACAACAGTGCAGGCGCGAGAAAAGAAAAAGGTGCCTTATAGTTTGCCAAAATACTACACCAGCCCATAATTTTTAACAGCTGCTATTAGTAAGCTGTAAATCAGGTGGGGTGTACTGTCAGATTTGGTCGAATCACGCGTCTCCCGATACTCCAACCAGCCGCGGCCAGGCTCACATTCACAAAACTAGCAAAATACACCATTATTCGTGGATTAGGTAGGTTGTGTTAGAAACTTAGCTTCTCTCTGCCATACCACTACAGCGTCGCCCTAACCTTCGACGTAAGAATTTCTCTGAATCGAAGCTACCGGAGACAAAATTCCGTTTCTTCCCTTGGATTTTCCAAAACTGACGAAGTCTCAAAAATTCCACGTTTTCTCTGATGGCAGAGACCGTGAACAAGTCTATAAAGCAGGGGGAAATACAGCGGAATTTGCGAAGTTGTACTGACGTCCTCAGTGGTACGTTTTTTTTTCTTTCTTGCGCCAAATCTAACGGAAGGACGCCGTCATCTTTGACATCAATGAGCGCCACCATTTGCTGGCGTTTGACTAAGCCCGCATATGTAGAGTCAAGACATCCCAAATGGACAGCTGCCGCAGAAGCATAACGTTGCCGGGGGATGGCGGTAAGGAGGAAGGGGGATTGCATTACGGCGGTGGTTTCAGCGTCAACGCGCGAAGAACCGTAAGCCGTCGCGCATTATACAGACAGGTCCTGGAAGGTCATTACCGCGAGTCACGCCTGTAGAAATATTCAGAACACGCCCGCGAGAACCTGTGTCGCAACATCGGCGGTATAGGAAACGTGTGGCTACCTTGGGCGCGTTCCATTCCCGGAAAAAAAAAAAAAAAAAAAAAAAAAAACACCGCCGAAAGCGACACGCGAGCGAGGTGACGGAGCGTGCGCGACTTCCGCCTAAATGCAAACTGACGAGAAGGCAATACAAAAATATAACACCCCCAAGAAGCTCACATCTCCACTATACTGCATTATCACGTGTAGGACCAGCACTCCCAATGCTGGAGCTGAAGACAAGGGAAAACTTTGCCAATGCTCCGTGCATAGAATCGAAAAACGGCCACAGCTTGGAGCTTAGCTCAATGAATAGTGTAAGCGTATACAGTCGGAATCACACTTGATCAATCGGCCAAGTTGGCCGCCATCTTTCACGAAAAAAAAAAAGCACAGGCCGACGCCAAAACGAGACCACGCATGGTCATGCAGAGTGCTGGATCCACGGATTAGAGAAACTACACGCGGAAACTAGCAAGCTATATTTCGCTAGGTTTCCACGTGTACCGCGAGGTGGCAGCTGCGCAGGCTGGCACAGACCGCAGCCAGCCACTCTACAGTCGGGAACAACTTAAGAAGACAGAAGAGGGCCCCGCCCCGCCCAGATGACCGAAGAGCGGCGTCCGATTGCCTCCGCGACTGAACAAATAGTCCCGCTGCCGCAACTCGGCCCAGTTCGAAGCGCGGGCTGCGGTGTTCTCCGTCGGCAGGGTCACCGGCCGACCGGCTCATGACGTCAGAGTGCGCGCCCATTGGTGGAAGCTCATGTGCATCCGCCTTTGAGAGGCGAATGCCGCCGTCTTCTAAAGTTGCCCCCGACTATCGACAAGTGTGACTGCGTCTGTACTAGCGTAGACAGAGCGTGATAGCGGGGCCGAACGGCAACCGCCGAGTTAGTGTATGCAGGGAAACATGTACGAAGGTGTGCTGTCAAGTTCCTCGCTCTGACCAGAAAGAAGAGAGTCAGAGTTAAAAACCAACACATTTGCTCACCATATCCCCCCCACCCCCTCCTGAAACTGATACACATAATACCGCGCAGTAGCAGCTTCTCTAAACAGTTAAAAAAAGAAGAAAAGAAAAATCCTTCGGTTGGGCCTCAAACCAACTCTTAGCAGCATATTTGAGATAAGAAATGTTATCGAAAATGTTGCCCTTTCAGGTGTTTCTTTAAGTGCGAGAACAGATAATAGTACGAAATGGCAAGATAAGGTGTGCAGGGGTCATGTGGACCAATTGGAAATACAGGGTGTTATATTTGGAAGCTATAATATTGGACGTGTGCATAGGTGCATTGTCTTACGAAAAAAAAAACGATCCCTTTGGTCAACTTTCCACGGCGCTTCGTTCCAGTTGCCTCCTTCAGCTGATCTAGCAAGTTAACACACTGCACGGTAATGACAGAGCTGTGAGGGCGGTAGTCCGCCAACAGAATGTCGTCTTTATCCCAGAAAACGGACGCGGTGACTTTTTTTTTTTTTTTTTACCGTTTCTAGGTGCGGAATTTCTTCGGTCGCGGGGATCCACTACGTCGCCACTTCTTTTTACTGTTACTTGGTTTCGCGATCCCAGACATGGAGCCAGGTTTCATCCTCAGTCACCAACCTAGCCAAAAAGTCCTGCGCAACTTCAAAATGGGCCAAAATTGCTTCGGGTGCTGCATCTCGCTCCTTCTCCTGATAACTGCTCAAATGTTTCGGCACCCACTTCGCTGGAAGCTTACGCACGTCTACGATAGTGGAGATAAGTATCCGAACACACTACCGTGAGATGTCCAGCAACTATCTGGGCTATGGTTTTTTTTTTGTTTTTTTTTTAACGGATAATCACTTTCCCCAACAATCAGGTTGCCGGGTCAGTTGACGTTGGGGAACGCCCACTGTGAGGCTCATTCAACGGTGAAATGTCCAGCCTTAAGACGAGAGATACAGATTTTGACAGTGCTGTAGAAAGGACACGTCAGCGCTTGTGACATCTCGGTGTGAATGTCCTCTGCTGATTTTCCTTGGAGAAACAAACACTTCATGACGGCCCGCAACTACAACGACGTGAAACTTGCTTCTACCTCTAAACACACACACACACACACACACACACACACACACACACACACCTATGAATCGCAACCATCTAATATTTGCCTAGTTACATACTAAGATATTAGGCTGCCATATGATCCATGTTCATTTTCCTGCTTCACCTGGAAAGAGGCACAGCCAGTAGCTTATCAGGACCTCCTCGTATACTTGACATCTACCGTCGTCTGGCGCCTCGCTTAACCGAACAATAATACACAACCGATTGTTTTCCGATGATGCGCCAGCGTAAAGGTGCCGTCATGGTGCCGTCACCGAGATAATCGTCACTAAGACCACAAGAACGCTCTTAGCGCGCTACGGGTAGATGTCGCGTCGCCACCTCCGCCGCTCCCGTCTACAAGTCTTCCGGTACGCGTGATGTGACCACGCGTGCATGAAACGCGAACAGCAAGAAACGGCGCGGAGAACACCCTCTACGCTTCGTTACTAGAAGTTGTGGCAGTATGTGACCATGACTTCACCGCGCCACAAGCACCCTCGGTCCACGATAATAATGGCACACTCGATCGACTCGAGTAGTCGCTCGTTTCTGTGAGCGCTCCAGTAAAGCGCTACAAAGCTCCTGAAAGGCAACAGTTAAGCTCTACCCCCACGGAGAGAGAGAACGGAAAGAAAGGGTGGTTATACAAGAGGATATCTACGGTTGACTACCACGTACTGATGAAAGGAAAACGGGGTAGAAAGTTGGGAGCAAAAAAAAAAGAAGGAGAGGAAGGATTAGCAAGATAGGATGATTTGTTTAAGGCTACCGGGAACTTAAGCGGTCTCGAGTAGCAATAATAAAGTCTGATTATCCCTAGGAAAGAGCAATTTTTAGGCGCGAAAGAGGACTGAAGAAGTTGACATGTACCGGTGGTCCTTGCTGTTCTTTGCAACCAGAAAATTATAGCACACCACTAGGACCGCTAATGGTCGTAACTACAGCATCGAAGCAGCCGACTTTGGCATAGCGAGGTCAGCACGTTCGAAATGGCCAGTTCAGTATCGCCATAGGCGTCTGTCAATTAATTCACCGATGCCACTAACTACGGCGAAATGTGTAAAATACGCGCAGTGAAGTGAACGCTCTGGGTCGTGTTAGCAGGCCAGAAAATAGAATCTGCGCAGTTCGTCGACCGCGCGCCTCTGATCATCATCCGTGCGACGCAACGGAAGAAGCTTCGCAAGGAGGATTAGTGGCGCACAACGAGCGAGCGCCTGCTCCGTCTCCTGGGAGCCGCGGCGTGTCCTGGGAGACGAATCTCCTCACCGATTGGCTACACACACGAGCCCTTAAAGCCTTCCCTGCACGGCAAATGTCTCGACGACTCGAGCATTGCTTCGTTTTCTCCTGCTCGCGGGTTCCACGGCAACGTGACAATCACCCTCCGCTAGGCCAAAGAAATCTAACGAGCGATTGATACGTATACGCACATTTAGATGAGAGCGCTGGGCGCCTTCGCCCGAGCCTTGGCCGGTCGCAGGGAATACAATGTGGCACAACACGAAGGTGTAAAATCGGACACAACAAATCACTACGACACGCGAACTTTGTTTTTTTTCCAAAACGCACGCGGAGGAGACGTGCGTCTCCCAGAGCCGTCGCAAAAAAATAAGGCAATCAAAGGGAGGTCCCTCCGTCGTCCTCTTTTTTTCTTTTTGTGACGGCCGAACGTCACGCGCCAACGCAAGGCCGCATTCGTGTACACACGCACAACGCGCTCGCTATCTTATCTGCCACAAGACACGCTCCACGCGAGATGTATTTTTCTCGCTCTTTTTGTTTACTTTCTTCCTCGCTGTATTTCGCGTTCCCACGGTGGCATTTCGCCCGCATGGCTGGAGTTTCCGGAAAAGCGCGCGACGCACAGGAAGGACGTCGAGCGCGTGTCATAATTGCCAACAAACGTGCCGCCAGATGAAGATTTGGCGCCATTGTCCAAGCGAGGGTTACGTGATACGAGTTTCCTACACATGTTACTAGGGAAAACTCTGGCGCTAGTGTCGACAGGAGCTGAAAGCAGGGCGGTTCAGCCAGCATGGTATGATGGCTGGCACATGGATAAGCCTTATAATTTCTCCTTATGGCTTCAAACAGATTTGTGACTTCGTAAATAGTTCATTTTTAGCAAATTCATCATCATCATAATCAGACCATTTTTATCTCCACTGCATGGGGGGTATTCTGCAAGTGTCCCTTACGACTGCATACGGCGGTGAGCATTCCTTGGACGTTTACCACGACGCGGTCCTTTCATCAGCGCGTGCACGGAGGACGACGGCGCCCGACATAGACTGTGACGCTCAAACAAAGGAGCTCACTTCGAGGCCACAACAAACGCCGCCCGCCCTCCGTGGAGGCGGTAATTGCCGCGAAGACCCCTCTACCAACTTGAACGCTACAACCTGAACTAAATGATCGAATTGATGAAAGGAGCGAACGTCGAAGGCTACCGTGAGAATAGCGTCGACCTCCGTTTCCCAGATTACTACGCAGTCGCACTATGCGCGGAGGCGCAGGTTCAACATAGGAGGCGGATCCGGCGCAACGTCGTGGGAGGGATTCAGCGACCGATTCGACGATTGTGATTGGCCGAAATACAGTCATCAGATTCCACAGTCTAGTCTCCTAGGGAAGACGACGGTTTTAAAAGCGAACACCTTTGATCCAGTAGTGTGTGCTGACGTCTACAGACAACCTGCGTGTCCTGACTTGTGCTGATGTGTGCTCAGACATGTACGCTCCTAGATGGAGTGGGCTTCCACATCTGGAGCCAGTGTAGTGTAAGATAAACCCCTTTTCTTTCGCTCCTACTAACGAACGCACTCACCCCTGTGCCTGGAATACCCCTAACCTAAACACTACCTCGAGTACCAACACCGTCTAGTACACATGTCCATTTCGTCCGCTGATGAAGTGGTGATTGGCTGTAAGTGCCTGTTTCCTGACGCATACACCAGCCCAGGCAATCAGGACTACAGCAGCACACGAAATGGACACGTCCACTAGGTGGAAACTAGTAGAATACCCTTCCAGGCGGAAGGCCTCTCCCAGCGATCTCAATTACCCCTGTCTTGCGCTAGCCGATCCCAACTTGCGCCATCAAATTTCCCAATTTCATCACCCCACCTAGTTTCCTGCCTTCCTGGACTGCGCCTCCTTTCCCTTGGCGCCCATTCTGTAACTAGTGGTCCACCAATCGTATGTACTACACATTACACGGCTTGCCCAGCTCCATTTTTTTTCTCTTAATGTCAACAAGAATATCGGCTATCGCCGTTTGCTCTCTGGTCCACTCCACTCTCCTCCTGTCTCTTAACGTTACGCCTAACATTTTCCTTCCATCGCTCTTTGCGCGGTCTTCAATTTGTTCTCGAGTTTCTTTGTCGACATCCAAGTTTCTGCCCCACATACTAGTACCGGTAGAATGCAATGAATGTGCACTTTTATTTTCGACGACAGTGGTAAGCCTCCAGTGAGGATTCGGTACTGCTTGCCGTATGCAAACCCATTCTTATGCTTCTGCAAATTTCTTTCTCATGATCAGGGTCCCTGTGAGTAATCGATCCCGATGAACGTACTCATGCACAAATTCTACGGAGTGACTCCCGATCATGAATTGTTCTCTTGCCAGGCTATTGAAGAGCAAAATATTCAACAAATTAGTGCGTTAGAAATGTCATAATTGGCAAGGATTATGCACGAGCACAAAGTCTTACTGCCTTCTGCGTTCAGCAAAGTACAAATCATTTCAAATTTCAGGCGAATGAAGGTAGACAAAACGTAGTCAACAAAAAAATAACCGCCGAAGCACTCCGTACAGATGGTTAACCAGCGAAGGTGAAACGAGCGGTCCCGGTGTTTATCACTGGATAAATCCCAACGGTTCATTAAACGACGGCTTGGTAGGCTGCCGGATACTCGGTACGCAGTTGCTGCTTGCGCTCGGCTGCGCGAGCCTGTTGTGTCCCAGATGCAGCATCGGCACGGTGTAGACGAGCTCGAACCCGGTTCTGCTCGCGGCGTTGCTGATCGAAAGCTGCCTGCTCCTCAGGAGTACGTATGACGCGTGACAACCCATTTGGGAGCCGGAGAGAAAGTAGTGCGCGCGCGCTCTGCTGCGACGGAGTGCAACGACGTCACTACTGGCGCAGCCAATCGCGCGCCTCTTGTTTTTCTTTTTTCTTTTGCGCATGCGCATGGGGTTACGCCAGTTTTCGGCATGCAGGCGACGGACGGACGAATCGGCTCGTCATATACAACTTCGCTGTAAAAGCCGGCCACAAGAGCGTCTGAAGCCACATGCACGAAGATGGACAAATTCATGGTCTAAAAATAAACTATCATTACCAAGGCATTGAATGACCACAGCGTAAGCTAGAGTTCGCTGCAGTAACTTTTTGTAGTAAACTACGACTAAAACTGCACAAATATGGCAGAGAGAACGTGGCTTAGTCAAACTTCGTGGTTTTGGCTTCCGCCGTTCTCATGGATCCTTGTAAACAAAGCATAGCTGCCGTCAAACGATTGTTTGTTCCAACGGCATCACATGATAGTTTTGAGAGCTCTGCAGCGGACATGATCGCACACGCGATCACAAACACACACACACACACACACACACACACACACACACACACGCACACAGACAACAGTATCTACAGGGTGTCCCAGCTATCATGCACCAAGATTTTTAAAGATACGTATGTCACGTAACTGCACAGAACCAAGGTAATGTTTGCCGTCGCCTGGAGATACTCAGCTTACTTATTGCATTCCGTCTAATTACATAATTATTCTTAATTAATCAACTTCTCTATTATAATTACATAAGAAGTAGTTGAGAAAATTGTAGAGCAACATGAAAAACTCCCGATACAGCTCTCTGTTGCTCAATACGTGCTACATACAAGTGTTTTTCTGAGCGTGAAAGATGCCCGCGAATGCACGCAAAACTGCCGCGCGACTGGCCGCTCGGGGTACTTGGCGCGTATTCGCGGGCTTCTTTCGTTCGGAAAAAACACGTTCATGTAGCACGTATTGAGCAGCAGAGAGCTGTATCGGGAGTTTTTCATGTAAGCTTTTGCACTAAAATTTTCGCCTTAACTATTGTAGCCTTATCTGGGGAACTACAACACAGGCAAACTTGAACAAATTACTCGTTTTACAAAAAAAAAAAAACCTATGCGGATTGTTAAGAAATTATCGAGGTTACATCATACAAGAGAAATATTTTTAGAACACAATATAGTTCGAGTAACAAAAATCTATGACTGTCGCCTCAACCGAACACTCAAACAAGTACATTTAAATAAAGCATCTTTTATTCAAACTCTTTCAGGCCTGAGAAGGCGCGAACAGAACTACACCACAAGAAATAAGGATATGTGGGAAATTAAAACATTTCGAACAACATATGGTCTACAAAAGTTAGAACACCGGCTTCCACGACTTCTTAATGACCTATTGAGACCGGATATAACACCCCAATGTGTCACATTTCGGACACTCCTGGCTTACTTTCTCTCCTGAACTTTTTTTTTGTTATTTATTTATGCAACTAAAGCCAAATCGCTTTACAGAATTATCGTGTTACTCGATGTTATTCCTATGTTTTTCTGTTAAAGTGCCTTTGCCATCTCATTGCATTGTGTAAACCATTAGAAGCGTTTTTTTTTTTTTTTACCATGTGTGTACGGCTTAATTCTTTTAACAAAATACTTATGTACCAGATGCAGCCTTTATGTAACATGTTTATATATTGTTCTGTAGTGCTGTGTGACCGCCGTGAGCAGTGTTTCTTTTTGTGTATCTTCTTTTTATGTCACTTGGTATGCAACTGCCAAATAAGGGGGGCCGTTGCTCTGTCAAGCTGTTGAAAGACAGCTTTTACTTCGGTCCCCCTGCATCATCATGTATGACGTGATGGTCAAATAAACTTAATAATAATAATAATAAGTTTACTACTACTACTATTATTATTATTATTATTATTATTATTATTATTATAAATTTTCTCATTGTCACTTTTCATGGAATTATAATACTTGAGCAGTTGATTAATTCATTAAGGCTAATTACCTACCTAGACATAATGCAAAAAATAACCTGACTATCTCGAAGCTACTGCAAACAACATTGCCTTGGTTCTGCCCGGCTACGTGGTGTCCGAATATATTTAATTCTTGGTGCACGATAGCTGGGACAGCCTGCATACGGTTTTAATGTACTTAAAGCGACTTACGAATTCAAGCATGTGCGAGCATTAAGCAATATTAGTACGAGGTAAACAAGTTTGTGACGTCAACGGAAGGCATTAAAATAGCCGCACAGTACGGCTGCAAAGAACTCCACGGTTAATTCGAAGAAGAATCCAGACGGCTAAACATGATCCCTTTAAAAGACAGCGACGCCAGGCTTCGCACGCTGGCGGCCTCTGCCTGAAGCTCTACGCAGCAGACGATACAGGGTTTCCCGGCTAAATTTAGCCAGAGTTTAAAAAAATAGGCCGATGCACGGTAACACGACGCGACCAAATGCATGTTGCTGACTATTGTAAGGAGTAAGTCGCTATTTTCTGTATTCTGCTTAAATGCATAATTAGTCAAGATTAATCTTCGGAAGCAACAAAATTGTGCGGAAAATTCCATTAGAAAGTTAAAAACTGTCTTATCGGACGTGTTGCAAAACGCTCTACAACTTCCTAAGCGAAATTTTTTGCCTAATTTCGTTGCTTGCGAAGTTGGTTGACTAATCTTGACTAATTGTGTAATTAAGCAGAATACAAAAGAATAGTGTGGCTTACTCCATACAATAGTCAGCAACATGCATTCGGTCGCGTCGTCTTAGCGTGCATCAGCACATCTTGAAAGTTAGCTGAGACACCGCGTATAAAATAGAACGGCAGACTGGCCTGCGAGTCCCTGAATAAGAGGTCCAGACTGTACACAAAGGATTCCACTAGCACCGCAGCGCGGCTGTGACAATTTTAATATTCAATTGATTGTCGACAGTTGGATTCTGTCTCTGACTTGTTTCAACTAATTCATTACGACTTTGTCTCTCTTATTGCAAAATCGTGAAGATTGCGAACGAAACTGAAAGAGAACGTGGATCAACAGTTCTCGGCGCGTCTCCAATGCGTTCGATAGCGAAAGTTCCTCCGTTCCAATCAACAAAACTCGATTGAGAAAAGCGTCGTCGAGAGAGGTTCTGGCTTCGGATCACGTCAATACTCGGAGCAGAAGACTCGTTCGAGAAATAAATAAAAAGAAAAGAGAGAGAAATGCGACATGTTTATTGAGTACTGCTCATGCGTACCGACTGCGGATTTCCGGACGCCGACTTCGTTTACCTCAAGTGCTGCTGTTTTGGTGTTCGGAAGGCGTCTTTGTTTGCCAATATAATTCGGTTTGGACGCTCTCAAACGAAAGGACGTCGCGGCTGTCTCGGCAACCTCCACGACACTCGAGCCTAATTCGTCGAAGCGGCGCTAAGGAGAGAGAGAGGGAAGAGGGGAAGCTATATTACGCAATAAGCAGCGGCACAGCGCGTTGTTCGGATTCGCGGACTTAGACAAACGAGCGCTCTCAGGGTTGACGAGATTACCGTTCTGTTTACTCCCAAACGCGTTCAATAACGCGCTGCCATCGGCTTATACCGAGGCCGACTTTCACTACACGCACACATTTTTCTTTTCCTTTCGTGTTCAGAGACGCCAAACAAGTGGGTCACGCGCGACACTGAAATACGAAGCTCCTTTACGTGAGCATCGAGCGATTCAGGCTTCGCTCACGTTGCGGATAGCACACGAGTCGCGCGCGCATACTACAAAAGGAAATTATTATTCGCTTGTTCATTGCCGCCGCTTTATATTCTTCTAATATTAAAGTTCGGACGAAGTACTTATAGGACGGCACCATGCGTAGCGTCCATAGCAAAAGACGGCAGTGCAAGGAGCTTAAAATTCCAAACTTCGGAGACAATTAAGAAAACCGGAAAGAACATCCCAAACTGCATTTCAAACAACAATAAGAATCTTGTGGGACGGCATTCTGTAAGTGTCCATCTAGTGAACACGTCCATTTGGTCTGATACTGAAGTACTGGATTGCTGGGGGAGGCTAATTGCCGGCTAATTAATTTAAAGCAGCGGATAATTTCCCATTTAACTCTCATTTTCAGTAGTTTTCGAACACCGACTAGATAACATTGATGTTCCTGGTATTCCAGAACTGTCACTCACCAAACAAGTTTAATTTAGAATTCCTGGTTAGTCTCCCTTTAAAGTACCGCCTTAGCCATCCCCCTCTCCTTTCTTTTTTTTTTCTTCCTTGCCTCTTCCTCGTTTCGCCAGTCGAATGAAAATGCAGATAAAGAAACTGATCGTTCGAGCGCTCGACAACAAAATGGCTTGGGGCCACAGCAACCATCGAGAATTATTAATGCGAAACGACCATACGCCCCATTACGCTGAAATCCGTCGGCGTGATCGAAAGGCGGCACCAAAAATTACCGACGGTGCGAATGAGTAGCAACACGTCAGAAATGCTCGGATTGACGTCAAACTTGTCCGGGAGGTTCCTGTAAACAAAGTAAACTTAATGGCTTTGTAACAAGGTAAATTAATACATCCACTGGCCTACGTTGTCTCTCTGCTTGGGGCTACTAGGTACGTGCTCCTGCTCGCGATGTCGTCGGGTGGTTTAAACCAACGTTACTAGACTAGATTAAGCTATCCTAGTAACGTTGGTTTAAACCGCCATCGTTTTACTTCGGCAGCAACGCACGGTCGCCAGGGCTTCCATCTCGAAAGCGATCTGCGTTGGAGACGAGAGTGCACCGAGTACTGATAGCTTCGTGTGCGCTATTTTCGTTGCTCTTAATTCGCGTTGAAGCGAGAGGCAGCACGACGGTCGAGTCGCTCGCTGCTGCTGCCACGCTTTCTCACTCCAGCGTTTTGACAGCGAGTATCTGCGGTCATCGAGCGAGATGTGTTCATGTTTACTTGTGCGCGCGTCAGACCACGTTAAGTTAGTAAGCGAATGTTTGTGTGTGCGTGTGTACGTTTACAAGTATATACGGCCAACAGAACTAGTATTCTTACTTCGTGCAGCTGTCTACTAATTTGCTATCCCAATCGCTGCTTCGCCTTTCGGGCAAAACTGCAACTTTTTATTGATGTCACTCCGCCTTCGTCGTGCCATCGGCATCACTCTTTCTTAGCAATTGTAGTCACAGTGCCTTCACTCAATCATGAATATGCCGCCCTCGTCATGCCGTCATCGTCTGTCGCTATCATGCCTCCATTGTCGTCGTGATGATGTCGTGGTCGTGTTATGGTGACTCCGGTGTCGTCATCCGACTCACCATGCCGCCGTCGTCACACCATCGACATTAATAGAGGTTTTGTGATACAGTCGTCCCGGCATTGCCGCCACACACTCGCCCTCACCTGATCGCCCTCATGCCATGCTCATGCCATCACCGTCATACAGTCCTCGTCATGCATTCTTGACCGCGCCGGGATGCCATCGTGGTCGTTCCATCGTCAACACGGTAACTTCGACATACGGCTCTCGTCGTGTCGTCACGCTCTCGTTTCCCCATCGTCATGACTTCAGTACCGTCATCCCATTGTCATGTCGTCGTCGTTGTACCGTCATCGTCGATCCGTCGACGCTATTCATTGTTCTTCATTCAATAGTGATTACATATGCTGCGTTTGTCAAGCCATCGCCGTCAATGCGTCCCCATCCCACAAACGCTACCACATTGCATCCATTGCCATGCCGTCGTCGTCATCATGCCGTCCTGGTTGTGCCATTGTCGTCATTCCCGCCTTTTCACCGGTTGTCTCACCATCGCCGTCATCTCACTGCCCTGATGTCGTTGTCATCACGTTGTTGTCTAACGGCCGCCGTCATGCCTCCATGCTCGTGGGCGACCTTGGCCAGCGAGTGTCACAGCAAAGTGGTACGATATCGGAGTATATGACATATAGTCGAAGCAAAGAAAGTCTGAGAATTGCCACTACACGTGCTAAATAAACGCGACTTCAGGAATACGGTATGTCGCTGCACTGTTCGATTGCTATTCTAATTACTCTCGACAATCATTGTGAGATGAGTTCTGCCGTAATTGTTTTATTCTTTGTACCTTTTTCTTGTTTCTCTCGTAGTTTGCCGACTTTCCAGACCACTCTGACGTTCGAAATAGAAAGCTTTCTTTTTGTCTTACATTTATTACGGACGAGCGGTTAACTTAGATACACCTGCGCTAACCATTACCACGCACAAACTATACGAACCTCGAATTAATTGGAACACCTATAAGGAGGCCGGGCACCGTCAGGCCCGCTGCGTGTGCTTCCAGCCTGAGGCTCATTCGAGCGTTAGCAACTAATAGAAAATAAAACAAAACAACCTTAAGACTAACGTACAAATTGCCCTCCCCTAAGGCCACCCCTAATCCCTCTGCAGCCAAATTCGTCTGGAACGCTTTCTCGGATTTCATTCCACACTCGTATTTATTCTCCCATGTTCGAATTTACTTTCTCTTATTGTCTTATTTTTTAATCATCCAATTGAGGCCTAGTGCGGTACCGAGGGACCTCTGGTTCGTTAACGAACGTTCTAAAGAGCTCTTGAACGAACGTTCTGCAGAAAGAAAAAGAAACGGCTATACGGGCGGCGTACAGAACACGTCGTGACGAGTACAAAACGGAATCGGAAAGCCGAAGTGCGTCGTTTTCTTCTGCGAAAAATTAAGCAGGCCCCTCCAACAGCAGCTTAACTTCTTTTCTCGCGGTCGTCTATTGACGCGAGCCCTGATCAATGTTATCGACGTTCGCCCCGTGGTCGTCTGGTCTCAACTACCATAAATCTGCCCCCCCCCCCCCTTCCAAGGACCACTGTGCAAAACTCGAGAGAGGCGGCACGTTACTATTATCAATCGCACCGTTTAACTACGCCGCTTACCGCTGCGCTACAGACGCGCCGTCTTCATCTCGGTGAGCCGCGGTGCACGGCTTGTTCTACATGGCGGCCGTCGGGAGAACCCTTTTCGATTTCACGACAGCGGGTAAAAGGCCGGAAATTGGACGATACGTCAAACGCTTAATAAGGGTTTCGTGTCGCGTACGCGGTTTAGGTTGCTCGCGCACGTGATTGAACGGGTCATTATCTTCCATTTTACAAATCACCTCAGTTTTAGCCTTCTCTTAACCAATCAACGTCAAGTTCGCTCAGTCGCCTTCTCCAGCGCTTCTTGTCGTTTATGAAAGGAAGCCACTTGTCTCTTTTTTTTTTTTAGTTCTTCCGGTAGGGTCCCTGAAACACAAAAATGGAAGAGCGACTAACCTCGCTAACCGCCTCCCTGTCCGTATTGTTGGTGGGGTGGATGGATAGATGCTATGAGCGACCCCTTTGAAACGCACTGGTGGGTTCTGCCACCACGATTTTCTTCATATTTCGCCTAATGTCCTACCTAGCTTTTAAAAAAAGAAACGCACGCACGCACGCACGCACGCACACACACACACACACACACACACACACACACACACACAAAGAACTTCCAGCATCAAACTTTCAGAAAAACTATTGGGAACTTTGTTTCTGTTCGCCTCCGCTGTTTGACACCAAACCTCCAATCACCTCTTACTAATGCCTATCGCGGACGTGTTTACTTTTGCCCCGTGCTATCGCTGAACCCAAGGCTTTCGAAGAGGCCAGAGGAGCCTACGCGGACCACTGGGTAGATATCTTCACATTCCAAAAAAAAAAAAATAATGTTCCATCGCTTCCCTAGTCCTACCACAGGAGGTGGCAAAGCTAGGGAAACGCTCGCGCACTTTCGTTTAGGCGCACGTCAACCGAATGAATCCAGAGTCCGTCGCCGAACTGCGGCGTCCATCACAAACCAACTGCGCGGTTTCGGTACCTTAAACCCGCACAATTTCAATACAACAAATGCGACAGCGGCCATGGCGCGCACTCTTTTTTCGAGACGAGCTCAGCTAGACACGTGGCGCATGTACAAGCCTCTGCCCCGCCTCCCATCCGTTAAGAATGACACGTGTACCGGGCAAGTACGCGAGCGTGTCCGCGAAGACCTCCCGGGAGCGCACGCAAGCTGGGGGGGTTCGTCGTCGGTCACAGCACCTGCGTGCCATATGGGGATCGAGGGGGGGGGGGGGGGGGGGGGGGGGGGGGGTAGGCTCGTGCACGGAAGCGGAAGGAAGCGCCGAGCGCGCGCGCAGCCGCGTCACGTACACGTTCACCACGGCACACCACACACCACCACACACACACCCACACGCGCGCGTCCACCGCCGAGCCACCCGCGGCGCGACAACGCCCATGCGGTCCCCGACCGAGGCTGCTGCCACGCCCGGTAATAGACGCGCAAACGAGGCAGCGCGCTCCGGAAACCGCCACAATGATTGTCCCTGTCAGCAGAGAGAGAGCCGCCGATTGCGGTAATTAATCTTTTTTCACTTGCCGTGCAAGAGCAACGAAGGAAACGCTCCCACGCCCATGCTCCTGGTTCCCGAGCAGAATCGTGAACGTCGCGTTTGTCGTCTCGCGCGCTTTCGTGTCGCCTTTCCTCATTATTTAACATTTCAATTAAATGACGGTTCATTCTCCCGGCGCTTTCCTTAGCTTCACTGTCCTCCAGTGCTTCCGTGCAGTTGTGACAACCACGTGTAATTCGTTTCCCGAAGTATGTCTCATTGGCGTATTCGCGTCAAGAAGGCTGATTCTTGGACTAGTTGGTACGGTTTACTCATAATGACAGAGCCTTTAGCGCAATTAAAAAAAGACGGGGACGTGACAGAGACGTCCGGTAGCGCTGTCCTGTGCCTCTGTCACGCCCCTGTCTTTTTTGAAATGCGCTAAAGGCTTTGCCATTATGAGTGTTCGCGTCGTCTGGCGTCGACGCGTTCATCCCGCGTCGCGGAGTACAACCAGCTACAACATTAGCAGGAACACGCACCACGGAGCGTTCGCTTTAAAGCGATGACGTCCTACGATCAGTAACGCATCTATTGGATACGTGCCAAACTACGGGTACACGGGGTGACAACGTTATCTAACGACACGACTTGGAACGCACGTGCGTGCGACCATCAGCACCGTATCGGCGAAACGAAAGCCTTAATTTCCTGGAGCAATTCTCGCGGCAAAGCCCGCAGCCCGTAAAATCCCTTTCCTACAAAAAAGTGTAGCCAGATCGGAAATCGAACGGCACGGCATCGGCTGAAGTAAGACTGCTCTAGGAGGGCTCGGCATTCGTACTAAGCATATGAGCCGACGATGATGGTTCGAACGACACAACGTATGGCTCAGCACGGCACTTCGTCCAGGCTATACGTTCAACGCTAGCGTGCCCTACAACAGCCACGCACGTTGCTCCGCTAATCCCTATAGCTGGAGCGGTATACGTTCCGTGTATAAAGGAGAACGCGATGCCGATCCTGCAGCTGGGTAGTAAATTGGGTCATCTTCGCACAACGAAACGCCTGTTCCCGTTGCTATATACAGCCCACGCGCAACGAACACCAAATTTGACCCAAAAAATGACAGATCCACGACAAGGCTCACGTGAAACAACCCGAAGCCCACGCGTTAACGGTTTCTGCGGATTTCCGCCTCGACTAATCACTATCCTTGTACACACAATTCAGCTCGCATCGGCCGGCGGCTATCTGAACGATCATTGAACTTCGCGTTCGATGAGCGAAAATGTCACCGTACAACCAACGCGTCGCCGTCAGCTGCAGGCTTCACGTTACATAACTGAATACGCTAGAACTTGACCTTGTAAGCAATATGCGCGCCGTGGTTATAGAGTAACAGCGGTGTGTTCGCGTCTCTAATTGCTAGATAGTACAACTATACGTATACATAAATCTTCTAGCCACGCCTTCCTGCAGGGTTCTTTAACGAACAGCAAACACCGCAGTGACGACCGCATACAACCGCAGTCGTAACAAAATCCGCCAGGCAATCCAATAACGGCGAGTGCGCGGGCATTCGCGCACGCAAGACGCGGATATATATGGGCCCGTTGCCACGCGCGATGTTGTTGCCGCCCTCGGCCCACGCTGAGCAGGCACGGGGCGAAGCGCGCGCGTGTGCGTGTCGACGATTTGCGCACTTTTTTTTATTAGCAATGCATGGCCTGTACAGAAAAGTACACAAGGAAATGTGGACAGAAACAGTACGCCTCATCAATCTTCCCCGCGTCTGCATTCACTTCAAACACTCTCAAGTGCTTAATCCAGAAAATGAATCTAGTGGCCCAACAGCTAGTATTCAATAATTCGTTATGCAGCTACACCAGGGCGCAACGGCCACGGTACCGATCGAACGCTTTCGACGACTGCAACTGAGCACTGGTGAAGCGATATACATATCCCCCTCGCGGGACGGATGGACAATGGGGACACAGAAGCTCGCAATAAGAAAACACGGGGGCCACAATAGGCCAACAGTTGCCCCGACGGCAGGGACCTGGGAGGCGAGAGAGCGAGGAGGCGATCTAGCCGAGCGGAGTCGTAATGCATCTCTCCCCTCTACAAGCCTGCGTGCATCAGCAGCAGCATCGCGAGAATCAGGGTCACGCACGCTCAAATTATGCAAACGCTGCGCGCGCGAGCCGCGCTTGCGCAAATCGCGCGACGCGTCCAACGCAAGCGCAAAACGAAACCACCCCCGCTGGCTCGTGCCTTGTTTTCTTTCCGCCGCGTCATGACGCGCCTGCAGCCGCGTCGGCGGATCGCACGCGTCCCTGCTCGGAGCGCAACGGCACGACACGACACGCGCGCGTGGGCGGGTGGGTGAGCACGCGTCCGCGCGTGATCGCGCTAATAGGGAGGACAGACACCGCGACCATCGCCGTCTCGAATGTGCGACGCCGGCACGCCGGCCGACCGACCGCCTCGAGAACGAAGGTTGGCCCCTGGGGGGGTGGGGGGCAGAGCGAACTATAGTCGATAGAGAGAGAGAGGGTGCGCGTGTGTACGTAACAAGGTGGCCTAACATCGGCTCATCGATTGGAGTTGCCTCATGAGCCCGATGGACACGCGTGCCGTTACCCTAATACTGCGGACTTCACCCCGTAATGTCTGGCTATCTTTTGCTACTGCGTCGCGTCGTTCTCGAGGGCTAGAATAGGACTGCATGCACGTGCGATTGATAAAGGGGGAGGGGGGGAAGACGATCCTGCATTCCCCACCCCCTCTTCTTTTTTTTTTAATACGAAGTATTTTTTGCCTCATTCTTGGCATCTTGCAGTAAGTAACCTCCGTATTCAGAAATGCAACCTAAGTTGAAGCTCATGCTTGACTTGATCTAAGTGACGCCTATCGGAAACATGCCGAAGGAAACGCACTAAGCGTCTTTGGGCACGTTAATGCCAGGCGTCATTTAAATCAAGTCAAGCATGAGCTTGAAGTTAAATTACATTTATGAATACGGCGGTAAGTCACTGTCTCGCCTCGCTTTAAGGAATGCGTGACCGACGGCAGAATAGAACCTCTGCTGTTCTGGGTTTTTTTTTCTATTTATTGGCTACGCCACGACCGCACGCACACTTCTCGTTCTAATGGCGGACAGCCCTTTTCAAATTCTCGGTGCGTGCGCCACGTGCCACTGGCTCGTCTTTTTTTCCTGGCGTCCGCGACAGCTCCCGCTTTGAGGCGTCGCTGCACAACCTGCGCGACCGGTCGACTGTCCTCGTCGCAGTTTACGCTACGCGGACCCTGCGCGGCGTTGTACCAACTTCGCGATGTGCCCAAGTTGGCCACATTTTGGAACTCATTCGCCGCAGTACGAATGCCATAGTCGTTTCAACTTACCCCCTTTCTCACAGCCATAGGGACGTACGATTATCGTACAACACGTAGTTGCTGATTACATCACAATCCACGTTTCCCTCGCTTACGCTCGTCCGCTACCCGTCTGTAACTAGAACCCGGCATTCGTCACCTTCCACGTTCGCGTCGAATGGACGGCGTAGAAACAACGGCTCCGCTGCCGCGCGACCGTCTTCGCCGTGACCGTCGTCACGCCCGCACAGAAACCACTCAACTTACACAAACACGTCGGTTCACCTGATAACTGTTTGCGCAACCCCGACTAATGCTGGTCAGCCAGGCACCTGCAAAATGCTTCGCACGACATCGATTCCCACAGTACGTGGGATCCGCACAATCTTTTTCCGTTCTCTCTCTCTCTCTCTCTCTCGTGTGCGTGCGCGAAATGCAATCGTCAGAGGCAACATGGCAACGCTGTGCAGTCCAATCTGCGTTAGTACGAAATACTTGCGACGAGGGATGCGGACACACAGCGTCGGCTGTTTTCGCTTCACTGCGCAGAGGCATCACGGCCGCATCAACAACGGCACACGCATGCGCTGATGCACGCAACAAAAGCGCACTCGACGAACGCGGTCTCCATAATATCGGCTTACGCGTTCCATACTGAGCATTTGCGCAAGCCTGACCGAGGGCGGCGACCCCGCTACAAGCCCTCCAACAAATAGAGAGCTCCAGTATTACAGTTCACGCCGAAGAACAGACGATGTAGTAAGGTGCGATCGTCGCGGCATCCTGTGGTGGTGAACTACAACTCATCAGTGTGGATACACGAATGTCAAATATTTTTTTCGGATGCTTAGGCAGTGTTCAGGAGAAAAAAAAAGGGAGGGAGGGAAGGAAGGAGGGGCGGAGGCTCAAAACTTGCTTGGACTGATTGCCAGAACTGTTCAGTCGTCTGGAGCTGACGCTCTTTAAGCATGGTACACTGTTAGGATTCTTTTCCCTCAATTCTATTCCTTTCTTATAATCCATGGCGCTGACAATGCAAGGGAGTGCCGCTCGGACCACTGACCAAGCTCCAAAAGGGGGGGGGGGGGGGGGAACTGGAATAGGATCGTTGCATATCATCCCAGCCCAAATTGCATGACGCCACGAGGTAGTAGCTGCTAGTACAGGAACTAAATTACGTTCTCGTTTTTTTTTTTTCTCTCTCTCTCTCTCTAGTAATTCCGCTGACGGCAGAGTGTGACGTTTATGACATACCGCAAGCCTAATTCACCAACGATTTGCCAAAGCTCCTCAACGTGACCATTTATGTGTCCGTTCAAACAACGACACTACGGCAAGCCTGAGTTGGGGTACCCGCGGTCGCAGGGCCGGCGTGCGGGCGTGGGGGGGCTACTGCAGGCGCTGGGGTAATTTGCGGTCCGACTGGCAATCAAAGCGACGACGGTGGTGACTGCAACAACGACGAAGACGAAAGGCTTCCTTCACATCCCTCGCTTCGTCAATTCTTACCGCCGCGAGCGCTAACGGCACTGCGTGTGCACTCAAGCATCCCCACTAAGTACAATCCTTCCTCGAGCATTACGGTACACAGCCGAACTGAGAGAGCGAGCAAACGCTGCCCCCACTGGACCGACATCGATTGCCAGTTCGGAACGGCTTGCTCGCAAAGTTCGGTTGGCAGAGCACTCGAACGTTCAAGTGCGTTCCGATTAAAAAACCGACCGCGAAGCAAGCACACCGGGGCGAGCCCACCGAGCATCTATAAGGCCACGTGGTGGCCCGACTACCGGGGACAAAAAAAAAAAGCAAAAGGAGGGTGGCTTCACAGAGAGTTGGCTTGCGAAGACTAACGGCGTGACGTAGTGCTGTGTTTTACGTAGTTCATTTGCTTCCCCCGTCGTACCAGGACAGACCACCACGGTGCAAGGCGTTGTCTCCTTACATGCTGTTTAAAGGCCGTTAATAAGATTTAGACGCAGCATTGCCACGATTGCTTCAATAGTGCGTTATTATACTTACAAGCAATTTAGCCAAAGTGAAATTTCGTTGCATTCGCCCTTTCCCATATTCGCAAACGGGCGTCAGAAGCATCCTACTTGCAAGACATGGCATCATCGCAAATAAGAGTACTCGTACTGTTGGAACGTATACAACGGAAACCTCTCGGACACGGAGATCTACGCGCCCCAATCCCTCGGTCAAATAAAGTTGACTTTCTCTCTCTCGGAAACTTTGGTGCGTTGTTCGTACGACACTCAAGTCGATGACAAGAATACAGCGGCAGATTAGGCCGCCGTCAAGGTCGAACACAACTTGGAATACGTGCGCCACACCAATCACGCTCACTTCCGTGGCGGCACAGCAGAGGCGGCCTCCTTTCAATATCGCCATGTCTCTCGGGAATTCGTTTTGGAGCCCGAAGGCCAAGAAAGCGGGCGTCGCTACAGCGCAGTTTTCGGGGCGGAGCTTGTGCTGAACTCGCTATTAGTCACAAAGCGTATAGAGAGCGGGCACAGCTCCCCGGTCCACGACCACCACCGCTCCATCGAACTCTCACGCCGCGAAAAAGAAAAAAAAAGAAAGAACAACCCGGAAGCCGCCTAGCGACAATGGCGCGACGCGACCGGCATGGCCGATGCCGCAGTCGGTCGCCGCAACGAGCACGTGGTGCGGAAAACACGTCGCGCGCTAGCTGGCTGTACAGCGCATATCACGTAACGAAGGCCGCTTCGCCGTTAATGTGACGCCAATCGTTTTCTTCTTCTTTTTTCAACTCGGTGCGCTTAACGTCACAAACGCAATAGCGTTGGGAAAGGCCGCGGCGCGCCCTTGCCAAACGAGGAGAAGCCTGGACAAGGAACGGGGGTTTAGCGTCACCGTCGGGACGAGCCGGCGGAGTGGCAGCAGGGCGGTTGCAACAAGGCGCCGCAGCAACAGCAGCTGCGAGCGACGAACCGCGAAGAACGAACGCATGCGCGACAATGGGCGGCAACAGCAACGCGCCGAAAAAAAGTGGATGACAAGTGACGCGCACGCCCCATTTGCGCTACTTGGTTGCCGGAGCGGTATAGTTCACTGCGCGCCCGACCGCGGCTGCCTCCACCGGTGTGCCCGAAACACGAAAGCTATAAACGCTTTGAAGAATGCGTTTTGATTAAGTCCGGTGAAAGCATTCCCTGAAAAACTCCACTTCCATTTATTTAACAAATGAAGGCCGATCGTTACAGGCTATATGATAACGAAGGCCAACGTGTCCCTCTTTCGAATTCTGCGCCCATATGCCGAACCGCCAATGCGACGTTAAGGATTCCGAAGTAGTATTTTCCTAGCATTTGGCACGCTCTGGCGCGGAGAAAGCCTTTGAAGCTCGTCAGGGGCTTCGGTTCCTTCAGAGCGCAACGCAGTATATACCAAGAAACAAACCAGTAGACGTTGTCACTGACGTCACGGCGGTCTGGTGTAGAAACTTCAGGGCGACCTCGCAGCCTGCCTCTCACGTTCGCGTTTTTTTTTTTTCCCTAGAGAACCTCATCTCGAGGTAAGAAGTAAGCGAGAACGTCTCCGCGCTTGATGCAAATTATAAAGGGACACCAAAGAACAAAATCACTGGAGCCGTGTTAGCAAACTGCCTTTCTACACCGCGAGAACAGGCTTGCCAATAAGCCAGAGTACACGCAAAAAGAACGAAAGCACGCTGGCGATGCCAGCTTAATGTTCACGCACGAGTTCGCAGTGACGTCATACATTTGGACGGCCTCTGCTCGAGCCTAGTTAACTGATTATCGCTGCAAATTGACCACATTATTCCCTGAAGGTTGGACGCGGTACGTTTCAGGAACATTTGCTAAGCTAACGCGGCCAAAATACTACAAAAAAACGAAAAAGACAAACAATTCCGCAACGTCACAGTGACGTACTGGTGCTGCTGCTTCGGAAAAAAAGAATCAAGAAATCGTATTTCGGCCATTTTCTCTTCTAATAATCATCACGAAATTAATATTTCAAAGAATACACGCTATCGGCTTGGTATAACTGACGATCTAACGCTACCTGCGAGGCGACGAATGTCGGTGTCGAACTTTCGTCAGACGCGTATAGAGGAGGCACTATATACGAACTACAGAAGTGAGAAGCCCGCAGGTCGCGCATGCGCAGTGAGGCTTCGAAGGGCACGAACGTCAAAGACAAAGAGCGTGGGCAAGCCGTTACCAAATCCAGCAAAGCCCGACGGCAAAGCGGAACCCGGCGCGAATAGCTTTGAACGCGATAATCCAACGAACTCTAAGAAGAAAAATAAGACTATGCCACAGCACAACAACCGGCATCCACACACTACTCCGTAGTAGAAACGGACAGACAACCAGTCTCGTCAGTTACGGCAGTTGGGAGAGAGAGAGAAAGAGACAAAGGGGTAGGAAACAATACAACGAAGAGCAGACAGCCCAACGATCTACAATAACATTGGTAAACATGTGCGCTCACCGCGGCACATCATCCCTCGATGAAAAACGAATGAAAGGAATTTACCGGCGCGCATAATTCGGCAAGAGCATCACCTGGATGAGAGCGCTTACCTGCCCGAGCCCATTCGATTTTCAAGGGACGATCTTTCGCTCTCACATGACGCCCGCTAAAGCAGAAAGATTGGTAGCGTGTGCACATTTAACTCCGCCGCAGATCACCGGCACGTTTGACTAATCTAAACTCAGTCAGCTGACGAAACGCCCAAGTGAATCAATAAATGTCCGACAGACTGCGGCAAACAAAAGTATACGCATGACCATGCAGCATGTCTCCGCCCCCTTACCGGTTCCTTGTAGACGGGCGCCGGATCCTTGTACGTGGGCCGGAGAGAACCACGGCGAACGACGCGACTGCCGTCGCCGACGCCGCCTTCCACGCCGTCTTCCGGGTAGTCCCCCGAAGCAGACAGGTCGCCCAGGCCGCTGCCGACGTCCTCTCCCACGTCAGAAGACGGTGTCGCCGAGGGCTGCCTCGGCGTCGGCGAGGATCCCCCGCTCCCTCCTCCTCCTCCAGCGGTCTCCTCAGAGGACGCGAGCGGGCCACTTGCAATTCCACCAACCGACCGGACCTTCTCTGCAACGGAAGACGACGCCGCCTTCGAGCCGGAGTCCCCGGAGGCCTCGCCCTTAACTCCGGCGCCATGGGTCCTCTTCCGCTTGACCACGTGCCTCCAGAATATCTGCAGCACGGCTCCGAGGAAGAAGAAGACGCTGGTGACCAGGGCCACCAGCCCTTCCCACATGGGCAGCGCGGCGGCGCGCAGTTCCGCGGCCGCCGACGGCGGCGCGACGGCCGTCCCTTGGCGATCCAGGGCAGCGACCGGGGTCGGCGTCTTGCGGTCGCGGGACTGTCGGCGCGGCCTGCCGGTCGAGTTGGGCGACGTGCCCGGATTGCAGCACGCTCGCGAGCGGCGCCTCTCGGACCTCGGTGTAGTAGGGGCGGCCGGCTGGAAGTTGGGGTTCCAGTCCGCGGTCTTCCGGAGCGGCTGCGGCGACGACGACGACGTGGCGACAGCCGGGGCGCGTGGGGACCACAGCTTGGGTCGTCGGGGACGTACACTTCCAGCGCTGAGGACAGCAGCAGCTAGAAGCACTAACGCGCTGACTCGGGGAGGCCGCGGGACGGTTTACGTTACGCCTTCGCAGGAGGATGCGAGGGCGACTCCACAGATGATGCGGAGCTACGGAAACTACGGCACAAACATTCGGTCTCAGACTCGGCGTAACAGACCCGCTATACGTGTTTTGCGGGTATACAGTTCGTTATCAGGTTCGCAAATTGCGCCAGGCAGCGCACTGTTACAGATGCTGAAAACGTCGGCGTGACGATGGGGTGCAGTGAGGGCTTCAAGGAGTGTGCCGATCAAGCGACTGGTCCCTGGCACTTCTGATTAGGACAGTAACGAATAAGAAATCCAGAAAATTTACATGCAATGAGTAGGCGTATAGCTCGATAGACAGCAGTGGGCCCGTTGCTGGCAATCTCGTACTTCGGGAAGTCACGGCCTCTACGTCAAAGGCAGTCACAAAGAACGCGCACAGAAGAGAGTCGAGACGGTGTGAGAGTGCACCAGAGTTGCCCAGTGCGCTAGTACTTGTCAAAAATGAAGTTCCTCCTTCCCGCAAGGTGAAGTCGTCAGTCGCCCGAAGAGTCCGGTTGCGTCTACCGAGAGGCTCGAAGTGCGCCAGACTGGCCACGTACGGTACGCAGCTCAGCACGTTCGTGTCACTCTGCTACTTGCGTAACTGTCTTCTGCGTGCTCACGATTTTGACCTCTCAACAAAAGAAAGGATTGTGCAGGTCAAACTACCGGCGAAGTGTCGAGAGCCGACAGTCAGGAAGGGCCACAGCTTTGCTTGCTCCCAAAGGTCTTCCGTCACGCGAAATGAGAACGACGCAATGCGCGACACCTCAACAGAACGTCATTAAATGCAGCAGTTGGACGTCAGCAAACAAGTCCAGAAGTCCAACGTAGGCGCTGAACCGCCTAGTCGACACGGGCCCCTTATCAGACCGAAACGATATTCGTTGAGCGGCGGTTGCAAGTTTCCAGCGGCGTACCCTCAGTGTCTTCGACTTGCCGTACTTCCGTTTTCAAGCAGTGTCGCACGTTCGGAGGAGTCGATCAAGCAATATGTATTGCCGATTCGGTAGATCGGATCTGCTACTTCGCTTCAGACCAGCGAACACGCTTAAAGCCCGCTGGACCGAGATGCAATCGCAGCGGACTTTCTCCGGCACATCATCGCCAGCCTAGACGGAAAAACGGAATCGCATCCCAGCGCGCGCTAATCGGCGCGTTTTATATAAGCACGCTATCGTTTACGGGTAAGGAGAAACGAAGGAGAAGGAGGGCGTCCAAAAACACGCGGTCAGAACGTAGCGCCGAGAAAAGAAAAAGAAACTTCGCCCAGACGAAAACAGCAGCGGCGACTCCAGGCTCGCCTCAGACCGCCGCCGAGGGACCCCGTAACCAAAAACGAACCACGACTTGCCGCGTGCTCGGCGTTCACGCGGTACACCTTGCTCACGCTTCCAGGCGCGGATGTAAGCGATTCACGCCCGCGGCCGCCCGTCTAAGCTGCGCAACGAGCGTGCGCGTCTCTGCCCTCCATTCTCCACGCACGCGGCAGCCGAGAAATGGGCGCGGTCGGCAGGAAACGAGAAGACGCAGCGAGCGCGCGGTGGGTCTCTCTTCGCCCTCGTGACCAGAAACTACGGCTCACGGCCGCGCTTACCTTTATGCGAACGTCAAACGCGACCCCCCGTCACCTTGCGAGAGTTGCGCGAGCCGGCGACACAAACACCCCTCTTGTTTTTCACCTGTATGGCGAAAGCGAAGGGATGACCGTATCGAAAGTAGTATAGGACAGCATAATTTGTAGCTGCCCTAGCTTGTGGGCTCTAGACTGCTACTCAATCTGCACTGGAAAAATGGCAAAGGGGAACGAAAGAAGGCTGGCGGATGACAATGTGATAATGCTACAGTCGTCAACACAGCAGCATGTTTGTTAAGGTCTTGATGCTATAGTTCCCTGTGTCGTGTGAAGACTGCAGTCCAAAGTCAACCATTCGAACCACACAAGCGCGCGAATGAATGACCGGCAAACCACTGTCGCCAGTGAGAAAGGAAGAACCACTATGGCATCGGTTGCCAGTAAACCACGCACGAGCGAAACTATAGCGCAATCAGAGTAGACGCAGACGTAATGAGGTCCGATTAATTTGTTCCTACAGGTTGAGACGTCTCGTGAAGCCATCAATACGGCAATCACGAACCTGATGTCGATCGACTAAGCCTACCCGAACGGACGGATACATCGCCTCAAAGATTTACGGTATGGAGCAGTACGCCACGCCGAGATCGCTGACACTCTCACTGCCTCGGTCACGCTCGCCAGATATAGTGCTACTACATGTGCAATGCGTCGAGCATAATATCGCTGAAGCTGCGGCTCACCGTAGTCGCTATCTCGCTGACAGACTTTTTACGAATTGCTGGGCACAAACAAGTCAGAGCACGATGATAGAAGAGCGAGAACAAAAGCTCAGCATTCCAGCGGGAGTGCGTCCGCTTTGCGAAGCGGTCAAGAGCCCTTATTCAAGCAACTCGACGTCGCTGTCACTGTGGAACTCGTCTGCCAAAGCCTACGTGTTCGTCAAGCGGCTGTCACCTGGCGATGTTTGCGTGACACCGCAACAGCTGCAAGCAGCCCAAGCTGGTCGTCGCTATTGAGTTACTGTATATATGCTATCCAAGCAGTGGCGTAGCCAGAAATTTCGTTCGGCGGAGGGGCGGCTCAGGTTGCAGCTCGGCCTCCTCCTTATATAATTTTGTCGAGGGATCAAATACATGAATAATAACTGCATTGCCATTGTCAAAGATGCCGCAAACGAATTCTTGAACGCTACGCACTGTCAAGACAAGTAAAATATGTATTTTTTCATAAGAATATATTCTTATGTCCCAAAGATTGTGCCAGAAATAAATGATATCAATGCTTCCATATCTTTTGTCTATTTCATAAGTAAAGAAAATATCACAGGAACTTTAGAACTATGTTAGTTCGAAACCAGCAAAGCAGTGCATGCCGCTGATATGAAAAACGAAAAGGGCATGAAATGAACAAGGACAAATAACTTTAATGAAACTTTGTAATTCAAGAACCTTGTTTACATTTTTGTACATATGCAGCGGCCAGGGGAAAATCTCAATGACGCTGTCCTTCGTTCCAATGTATTGCCCAGGAGCAGCTGTCACCGGTCGTGAGTAATTGCACCGAAATTATAGTCGCAACAGAGGGCACGTATAAAAAGCAGGAGTTCTGCAAGATATGCATTAGAAATGCGAAGATACAATGGAATATACAAATGCTAAGATACAGCTTGATAAAGGGCACCATCGAATGGGTGAGCCACCATTTTCGGCTCACCAACTCGCCTACCCCCTTACCCCCCGTACGCTTTCACTCGCACATAGAGCATGCGGCACGCGGTGACGATGTTATGGCCCTTGGACTTTATACGGAACATGACGGCGACAGCAGGACTGCACCTGGAGTGTCCATATAATTGCTATCGCAACAATATAATAAGAGTATCCGGCAACTGAGGTCCCGTGGCCCATTACTTTCTGCAAAAGAAAGAAGTAACAAAATGGGACTTTCACCATGTGACAATTTGCTGCGCCGCAGCAATTTCCTTTCTTTTTTTGGGAGGCGGAGGGGGGGTGCCCCGAAATGATTAAAAAAAACGCAAAGGAAAGCATCTTGGCCACAATCGAATGCATACTTTGGGCACCTAATGTGGCGGCTACCGAAGGATTATTGAAGAAAACGTGAGACGCTTGGCCCATAGAGAACCATACGCATACTGCTCGGTATCCTACACCGGCGAGACAAAATACTCTCCGGAGGGGTTGCGATAACATCGATGTGAAGGTGGTGCCCTCGAGCGAACGCGTTGCAATCCGTCGAGACCCCACAGCGGTGGCGGTGAGCGACCACTGTTTCTTTTTCTCGTCGGCTAGCCAGAAAGCGACCAAAATTGTGCCAGAGAAAAACGAACGTGCGCCGCGCGGTGGTTGAGGCCACTCGAGAAAAGCGCATGCGCTCTGGCTGGCTCTGGCAGCCCGCGGGTAGCGAGAACAAGAAAATTGAAGAGGCTCAATGTGTATTGGCGAATAAAAGTCAAAGTAGAAAAAATAAATAAGAACGTAGTTGTCTTTGCTGGCTTTAGTGTCTTGACATGGATGCATTGGCACCGGTGAAAAAAAAAATTGATATTCTTTTCTGTCACATGACGGCACAAATGAACCACCACAACGCTTCGTCTCATAGAACCTAGCTGCGCGCTTTGTCAACTTGTCTGATAGCGTGTTGAATTAAGCTTGTCTCGTTGTACGGACCGATGTACTACTTTAGAAAAGTCAATGCACCCGCCTTTGGCGTCAAATGTTTATAAGAACATTAAACCCGCAAAGTTCCGGAATTGAAAATCTAAAGCGCGACTTAGGGAAATGTCAATGCATCTATCGCATCAAAAGTTTGAGAACATTATGCCCATAAAGCTTCGAAATTGAAATCCATGCGTTCCGCAGATTCCGCGGCATCCGCAAGATGCCGCGACGAGCCCGCTCTTCATCAAAACGCCCTTGAAATTTTGTGCTCGGATGGGGCTCCTTGCGTTATGCGACTCCAGGTGCATGGTGTTAGGAATGGCCTGCCGAGATGCGGACCTGCAAGTTTTCTCAGCCCGCTGCATCTGCGAGCGTTGCGAGCTTCCCTGAAGAGAACCCTGGAAGCCTACCACAATTGCTGCGGTGACTCATTTTGTAAGGACCTCGAGGTGCCGCTTCAACACCCCCTCGGCGCCGTTATGACTAAACGCGATCGACGGACCAACTATTGTTACTGAACCCGCCACGGCCGACCTGGTCTGCTGTGAGCAAGGGAGTTCCCGAAGGAATGTATCTGGCGGCAACGTCGCACGCGCCTTTCAAGACTCAAGATAATGGAGAACCGGCGGGTCGACTGCGTTGACGTTGGACGCTGCGAATCGGCGGTGAACTGCCGTTTTTCCCTCACCTAGGGATCTAGGGAGAATTGAGTGTCTATAAGCAGCTGTTTGTCGGCTGCTAGAGGGTGCTCGTCAATGTACTCGTCATTGTGCTCGTAAGCTGTGTGCTGTATGCTCGTCATGCGTGCTCCATTTGGGAGCCACGCTAGACTGTCGAATGTATCTCTTGTTTAAAATGTAGATACTGTAAATCAAACCTGCTCGCCTAGTCCTGTCTTCACAATTTCCTCCCTACGTCCTCAAACCCCGACAATGGGCGTTGCAACGAAATGCAGCCCGAGTTCGCAATGTTCGCGCCGAAATGTCTTTTCGAGCATGAAAAATACATTCTAGACAAAATCCAGAATGATTTCCGGCGCCGGGGGTTGTTGCGGTCAGCGGTGCAAGATAGCACGAAAAAAACTGCCCCCCCCTGCCCCCCCCCCCCATGCACATGCATTGCCGTTCCAGTTACTTGTGTGCTTCAGTGCATGAAACGACGTTTTGGTAACAAATTAACTGGAAAGCCAATACATTTCTCCGCAAAGTTCGGGGATTTATACCTCGGAACTGTTGTCATCTTGAAAATTCGTTCCAAGTGGATCCGCCTTGCGAACTCCACGGCTATAGTTTGTAAATTGCAATAAAGGCCATAACGAAATTAGTCAAAAACAGAATTAGTGCATTTTTATTAATTATTCGATTTTTCATCTCAATCTTTAGTGCAATTATTGTCCGTCGCTTCGAGTAGACCAGCTCACGAACTAGAATTGTGATATCTGCCACGGGCAACTTTTAAAGATTTCTGGAAGTGTTCAATGAAACACCCTGTATATACCAAAGCTAACAACCTGCCGGTGCAATGAAAACGGCTATCAAATTTTCACAGCAGTGGTGCTAATGCGCTATATGGTTCTGTTGTCTCGGCTACATAGCCACGAAAGGTTGTTGGTGGTGCTGGTGTGCGTTTTCTGTTGTCTTGATCGTGTTTTATCACATTCTTATCGGTGATTTTTGTTTTGTTTGGTTTTTCGTTTTTCATTTTTTAACATTTTGTGGAATGTTTATGTGACCAGGAGAGAGAGAGAGAGAAGGTGGCATGCATAGCGAAAGTCGACGCGTGGCTCACGTGTCCTTCCTCGACGGCGCGCACCGTTCAAATGGACGTGCTTCACGCCGGATAAGGTCACGCAGTGGAGAGAGAGAGAGAGAGAGAGAGAGAGAGAGAGGGGAGGGAGGGAGGGGTGAGAAGCCGGCCGTGTTTACGCGCCGTGCAACGAGAAATGACAAAAAAGATGGAAAACTCGCGTCGTCCCGACGATGAGGAAAGGAGACAGCCGTGGGGTCACCAAAGTATTATTTATAAAGCGAGAGTCCCGGAAATAGGTGACCCTCGGCGGTGACCCCAGGAAATGCGGCTTTCTGGGGTGCATGCGGGACGCGGATGGCGCGAGTTTTAGCGGGTTCCTTACTTTTTCTCCCTCCCCCTCGTCTCCGGCAACGAACGTTTCCACTCACACGGCGGGCGGGCGGGCGGACTTCCTTCAAAAGCGTTGAAGTCGCCTCAGATTGTAGCGTACATCAAGCGCATGACCACACAGGTACAGCGCGAGGAAGACCAGATGGAGAAGAACGCATAATGAACGCGTGCGCAGCGCTGTGCGGGTCTATCTATACTACCGTCCCTCTAATTATGCACGGCCTCGCACCCGTGGGTGCGATGCCACAGGCTCGACCTCCAGTTCAGCCACAGTCGCAATCAAAGGGTGTAGAAGGCAAAAACGTTTCTGCGTGTCACTGACGCGTGCCTCCCCCCCCCCCCCACCAACCCCCCCCACACACATGAGGAGGTCCCTGCTACTGTGCCGACGAAATTGACCGTTGAGCGAGACCCTCTGACCCCGTTCCCTATTCGTTCGTTATTTGTCTTGTTTCTCGCAGAGGTGCGCCGAATATTCGGAACTCGGAAAAACTATTCGAATATTATTGCCCTATGCCCGCGATTCGGCACACGAATCAAATAGCTATATACAATTAGAAAATACGAATATTTTTTTCGGATAACTTACGTCGTCGGCTGTGTAGGAGAGATGAAACATGAAATCGAAACAAAAAAAGAATGCGATAACTCATTCCATCCCCAGTGGACGTAACAATGGACAGCAACGCTGCGTCGCTCGGGCAGCCAGGCTTTTGCTGATAAACACAATCGCTCGCGATAAAAATGTTGTTCAGACACGACACTCGGCAGCAGGTACTGAGTGGCACTATTTAGAGATGCAGCGCCTGTGTCCTCTTATCGGATGAATACGCTTCGTTGCAACAGTGCCTTACACAACGAAATTATGCGGTTTTACGTGCCAAAACCACTTTCTGATTATGAGGCACGCCGTAGTGGAGGACTCCGGAAATTTCGACCACCTGGGGTTCTTTAACGCGCACCTAAATCTAAGTACACGGGTGTTTTCGCATTTCGCCCCCATCGAAATGCGGTCCCGCAGCCTCGTGCTCCGCAGTCCAACACCATAGCCACTGAGCAACCATGGCGGGTTGCGTTACACAAGTGGCACCTCCTGCCGCGACTATACTAACTAGAGAAAAAAGCGCTTTTTTTTTTTTTATGGCGAACCTTTTTATGGCTACTCTCCGAAAAAATCGTGACGGAGAACAGAAAACGCCTCGCGGCAAAGCCAACTTTCTCGCGAATACTCTGTAGCTCTCATCTCATCATCATCATCATCATCATCAGCCTAGTTACGCCCACTGCAGGGCAAAGGCCTCTCCCATACTTCTCCAACTACCCCGGTCACCTACTAATTGTGGCCATGTTGTCCCTGCACACTTAATGTCATCCGCCCACCTAACTTTCTGCCGCCCCCTACTACGCTTCCCTTCCCTTGGAATCCAGTCCGTAACCCTTAATGACCATCGGTTATCTTCCCTCCTCATTACATGTCCGGCCCATGCCCATTTCTTTTTCTTGATTTCAACTAAGATGTCATTTACCCGCGTTTGTTCCCTCACCCAATCTGCTCTTTTCTTATCCCTTAACGTTACACCCATTCTTCTTTCCATAGCTCGCTGCGTCGTCCTCAATTTCAGCAGAACCCTTTTCGTAAGCCTCCAGGTTTCTGCCCCATAGGTGAGTACTGGTAAGACACAGCTGTTATACACTTTCCTCTTGAGGGATAGTGGCAACCTGCTGTTCATGACTTGAGAATGCCTGCCAAACGCACCTCAGCCCATTCTTATTCTTCTGGTTATTTCAGTCTCATGATCCGGATCCGTGGTCACTACCTGCCCTAAGTAGTTGTATTCCCTTACCACTTCCAGTGTCTCGATACCTATCGTAAACTGCTGTTCTCTTCCGAGACTGTTAAACATTACTTTAGTTTTCTGTAGATTAATTTTCGGGCCCACCCTTCTGCTTTGCCTCTCCAGGTCAGTGAGCATGCATTGCAATTGGTCTCCTGAGTTTCTAAGCAAGGCAATATCATCAGCGAATCGCAAGTTGCTAAGGTATTCTCCATCAACTTTTATCCCCAATTCTTCCCACTCCAGGTCTCTGAATACCTCCTGTAAACATGCTGTGAATAGCATTGGAGATATCGTATCTCCCTGTCTGACGCCTTTCTTTATTGGGATTTTGCTGCTTTCTTTGTGGAGGATTACGGTGGCTGTGGAACCGCTATAGATATCTTCCAGTATCTTTACATATGGCTCATCGACACCCTGATTCCGTAGTGCCTTCATGACTGCTGAGGTTTCGACTGAATCAAATGCTTTTTCATAATCAATGAAGGCTATATATAAGGGTTGGTTATATTCCGCACATTTCTCTATCACCTGACTGATAGTGTGAATATGGTCTATTGTTGAGTAGCCTTTACGGAATCCTGCCTGGTCCTTTGGTTGACAGTCTAAGGTATTCCTGATTCTATTTGCGATTACCTTAGTAAATACATTGTAGGCAACGGACAGTAAGCTGATCGGTCTATAATTTTTCAAGTCTTTGACGTCCCCTTTCTTATGGATTAGTATTACGTTAGCGTTCTTCCAAGATTCCGGTACGCTCGAGGTCATGAGGCATTGTGTATACAGGGTGGCCAGTTTTTCTAGAACAATGTGCCCACCATCCTTCAACAAATCTGCTGTTACCTGATCCTCCCCAGCTGCCTTCCCCCTTTGCATAGCTCCCAAGGCGTTCTTTACTTCTTCCGGCGTTACTTGCGGGATTTCGAATTCCACTAGACTTTTCTCACTCACATTATCGTCGTGGGTGCTACTGGTACTGTATAAATCTCTATAGAACTCCTCAGCCACTTGAAGTATCTCATCCATATTAGTAATGATATTGCCGGCTTTGTCTCTTAACGCACACATCTGATTCTTGCTAATTCCTAGTTTCTTCTTCACTGCTTTTAGGCTTCCTCCGTTCCTGAGAGCATGTTCAATTCTATCCATATTATACTTCCTTATGTCAGCTGTCTTAAGCTTGTTGATTAACTTCGAAAGTTCTGCCAGTTCTATTCTAGCTGGAGGGTTAGAAGCTTTCATACATTGGCGTTTCTTGATCAGATCTTTCGTCTCCTGCGATAGCTTACTGGTATCCCGTCTAACGGAGTTACCACCGACTTCTATTGCACACTCCTTAATGATGCCCATAAGACTGCCGTTCATTGCTTCAACACTAAGGTCCTCTTCCTGAGTTGATGCGGAATACCTGTTCTGTAGCTTGATCCGGAATTACTCTAGTTTCCCTCTTACTGCTAACTCACTGATTGGCCTCTGATGTATCATTTTCTTCCGTTCCCTCCTCAAGTCTAGGCTAATTCGAGTTCTTACCATCCTAAGGTCACTGCAGCGCACCTTGCCGAGCACGTCCACATCTTGTATGATGCCAGGGTTAGCGCAGAGTATGAAGTCTATTTCATTTCTAGTCTCGCCATTTGGGCTCCTCCACGTCCACTTTCGGCTAACCCGCTTGCGGAAGAAGGTATTCATTATCCGCATATTATTCTGTTCTGCAAACTCTACTAATAGCTCTCATCTGCTATTCCTAGAGCCTATGCCATATTCCCCCACTGACTTGTCTCCGGCCTGCTTCTTGGCTTCCCTGGCATTGAAATCGCCCATCAGTATACTGTATTTTGTTTTGACTTTACCCATCGCCGATTCCACGTCTTCATAGAAGCTTTCGACTTCTTGGTCATCATGACTAGATGTAGGGGCGTAGACCTGTACAACCTTCATTTTGTACCTCTTATTAAGTTTCACAACAAGACATGCCACCCTCTCGGTAATGCTATAGAATTCCTGTATGTTACCAGCTATGTTCTTATTAATCAGGAATCCGACTCCTAGTTCTCGTCTCTCTGCTAAGCCCCGGTAGCACAGGACGTGCCCGCTTTTTAGCACTGTATATGCTTCTTCTGGCCTCCTAACTTCACTGAGCCCTATTATATCCCATTTACTGCCCTCTAATTCCTCCCATAGCACTGCTAGACTCGCCTCACTAGATAACGTTCTAGCGTTAAACGTTGCCAGGTTCATATTCCAATGGCGGCCTGTAATGTAGGTAAAAAAAAAAATCATACTGAAATTGGCCGCTAAGACGACTTTATCATTACGCCGAGTTTCAGTTACTTGTCATAATTAGTTTACAATGAAGTTGTAAACGTTACAGAATGCCCGTATGCTGTCAATACATGGCCGTCTACGGGAGGGAAACGGACAGCCCCTTGTCATGAACTAGGAAGTATGCTCAATCGCAAAGTACAAACAAACGTGTTTTGTTCCGTGCACTCCTGTGGACTGCGCCACGGTCAACGCATATGGTCGCTCGTGTCGAGGCTCGGCTTAACGGCGACCTGCGTCTAAACGGCGCTCCGTCGCAGCTGCGTCGACAACAGCTGCGTATTTAGAGCGGCACCGTAAAAGCCCTTCGGCGGTAGCTCTGTGTATATCTGACGTAGTGCGTGACGTAGTGCGTGACGTAGTGCGCGCCCGATATTTTTGTATTTCGCATAAATGACATATACATAATTATATATGTACAGTTACGTGTCGACAAAGCTCTGTAGCAACATAATTTATAGCACTATAGCAGCTTCGCTGGTGAACCACTTTCACAAGATGAAGTGCGTCTTTTTTTTTCTTTTTGCTATGCCATCGCCGCAGACGGTAGGCATTTCCAATTTGGTCGCAATGGTATAAATACACAGGTGCTAATCGGCCAACAAGGCTGGCTTTCTAAATTATGTGAAAGTGCACGACACCCGACGCTAAGAATTCTCGAGCTATAGCTGCTTAGTTCATTGTTCCTAAAAAAAAAAAAATTATGGGGTTTTACGTGCCAAAAGCACTTTCTGATTATGAGGCTCGCTGTTCCTAGTACTCCGCTCGGGGTATTTAATAAAGTGCCCTTTACAATGTGCAGTGTAATGACAAACATCTTAATGTTACGTATATCAAGACGCGACAATTGTTTGCTATTAATAGTGGCAAGGCGGTACATTATTCGCAAACTTTCTCGCGAATACTCTGTAGCTCTCAATCTAATGTAGGTAAAAAAAAAATCATACTGAAATTGGCCGCTAACACGATTTCATCATTACGCCGAGTTTGTTACTTCTCATAATTAGTTTACAGTGAAGTTGTAAACATTACAGAATTCCCGTATGGTGTCAATAGATGGCAGTCTGCGGGAGGGAAACGGACAGCCCCTTGTCATTAACTAGGAAGTATGCTCAATCGCATACTTAATCGCATCAATCGCAATCTCATAATTAGTTTACAGTGAAGTTGTAAACAGGCCGACTTGCAGGACCCCTGGAAATACCAGAGCTGGCTGATCACCCGGGACTGTGCGGTGGCCATCGC
The DNA here is from genome assembly GCF_023375885.2 of Dermacentor andersoni. NCBI lineage: Eukaryota > Metazoa > Arthropoda > Arachnida > Ixodida > Ixodidae > Dermacentor > Dermacentor andersoni. The sequence continues at coordinate 93,152,109 of NC_092820.1, forward strand.
CACTGGGAGTCCTCCACTGAGGAGCACACTCGGATGACCGAATCGCCTACTCTCTCACAGTACATACAGCGATCAACGGTGTGCGCGCGTAACAAGGAAGGTCGCTCGAACGAGCCCTTAGACAGGGGGACTCGTTCTTTGTCAGGCCCCGAGGAAGACAATTCCCCTTGTCGAAGCGTTGGCTCCAGCGACAGTCCTAGGTAGGCGACCATAGTTGACGTCACTTCAAGGCACCACTTTCCTGCGAACTTTCGTCTTACTTGAATTTATTTCATTAAAGTCCGTCGCCTCTCTCTACAGAAAGCGAAACGACCACACACACACACGGTAATATATACTTCCAGATTGAACCGACAGTCGTCAGTCATTTCACAGATTCTAGGAGCGACAAAGTTCGCGGGAAATCGCCCCCTGAGACAAAATGCGCGAGCATACACGCGACACGCAGCGCACCCAGGATGCCCGTGGCGTTATCGACGTCAGCCACACTCGGAAGACACTCGCGCCTTCCCGCCCCCTCGTAACGGCGCCTGCTCACACGCACGCCGTGAGAGCCATCGGTGCTCGCACCGCAGCGGACAGCTCATTGGACTCGCCGAACGTGGAGCAGAAACGCCCGAGCTCACGAGAAACGACCGCCATTTCCTACCACCTGGTGCGCTGCTCAGAAAATTCCAGCGTAGAGTGCGAGCGGCGCGCGCTTTTATTGAGGCCTCGCGCAGCGCTTAGAAAATGTTCTTCGACAGAAAGAGAGAGAGAGAGAGCAAGAGGGAGAACGAAAAGACGACCACCTCTTGTCTAGAATGCGGCCGCCTTCTCCAAACTCCCACTGTGTCGAGGACGGATGCACTTTCGTCCGCCACGGAACCCGGACGATTTGCGGCAGTGACCCACCGACGTTTCCCCCCCCCCCCCCCCCCATGCCCCCCCGCCAATGACCGTCGCCGCCGTGATCTCGCGCGATCTGGCGCCGCAAGGCAGCGAGTCGTCGGAGAAAACACCTATTCGCTGAGCTGGCTAGGCGGATCGAGAGAAGAAGAAAAAGAAAACGAGCGGCCGCGTTCGCTGCGTGGAAACGTTAAAAGGACACGATGCGGGCTCAAAAGGCCGGAAGAAGAACAAAACAGCCAGAAAGAGAAGCCAAGCGGCTCAGCAAAGTTGAGCCTAGGCGGCGCGGGTCACCCAAGTGGTCGGCGGCATTTTTTCCTGCTGCTTCGGCGTATAGGCGGACGTTCCTCGGGGAAGGACTAAACAGACGACGCGAAAGTGGGATATTAAAGCTGACACCTCTGGAAGTGTAAATTGTGCCAGCGTTTCCACGGAGCCCCGGGCTTCGTGTGTATGGCTGCGAGGACCAAAATTAAAGGTCGCGGTGGCGAAGCAGCAGCGACATTTCTGCACCAGCTGTCACGCGAAGTCGCCTGGCCGAAGCTGATGGTCTCTCTCTCTCTCTCTCTCTCTCTCTATATATATATATATATATATATATATATATGCATGTGCATATATATATGCACATCGCATTTGACATGAGAGAAAAGAAGCGACTTGAGAAAGAAGAAACCCACGAATATTATTTGTGGGCTTTCACAAGGACACCATGAAGTATGCGACGTCTCAACGGGACGCCCCCATTGATAGGGAGGTTTCCGGCGCGAAAATCCAGAAGGAAGGCTTCGGCTTCGTAGTGTCGCTCTCGCTTAGACTGCATGTTCTTTATCCCGAATAAATGTGACGAAACTCTTTAGACTAACCTCTCTGTATAGTCAGTATTGGACGGCCTAAAGGAACCCCTAATACAGCGCGGACCACTGTTAAGGGGAACACACGACGTAAAGGGAACTGCTCCGGCAAGTGCACCGTGGTGCGGCGTTGCAGCTGATTGTGGTTCGATAACGTTGGTTTTCTACAGAGCAGTCTAGCGCACTGACCAAGGCCTCCCGGTCTCGAAGGCCATCCATTGACATAGCTACACCCGGCCGAATCACCAGTAGAGAGAGCTGCAAACTGAAGTGTTGCCTTTAACAGTGAACGGCACAGTAAATCCTATCGCAAAAGAAAAAAAAAAGAATGTAAAGGTTGGCTACGCGTTGCCGACAACGGCAGACCGGCTTTATCCGTTTTGCGATGGGATGAGCATTTATTAGAACCACGAGCTACGCGTCCATGCGTGTGCAGTGGGGACCTGCTACGTTTGCAAATTACCGGAACCGCTCGCAATGGCGTAGCTGCACCCAGTAAAACCATCGGCACGGCGGTGACGCAGATAACTTATCGTCTACAAAGGATCGAGTGGCGCGTAGCGAAACTGTGGTCTGTGTCCACGGTTTCATAGCATACCTGCCAACCTGTGAACATTAACAGTCGTAAAATACTGCGGGTGTGACACTGAAAAGGTAGTAGCACGCGAGCAACCTAACGCTGCTCGCGCCTGAAACAGTAAAGCGTGCGCGAAAAGCGATAGCGCCGTATCTCCCGCAAACTGCGACCCACGCTCACGGACAAGTGTCCTTCAGATCCTCGAGGACAGACGGCTCGCTCACTTACAGGGGCCTCTCCGTAGACGCGAAAGGGTAAACACGCCTCTTGTAAACGCGCTGGTATAGAGTGCTTCCTTTCGGCGTGCGCATAACGGCGCTCACACAAAGCAGGGGCATACTGCTCACTTTTACATGGAATGACAGGAAGAACGAGGTGTCTGCTTATTTATTTATTTTATTTATTTGCAATTGTGTGCTTCCCAGGGCGATATCGTGGTCACGGCATGCCCGATACTTCCGGGTTAATAAGCAGTTACTGAATAATTAAATTGCGTGGTTTAAAGACCAAAAACTGCACTATGGATTATGGGGTATGCCTAAAAATGAAAAAAAAAAAGGGGGGGGGGGGGTATGACTACCCGGGGCTCTTGAACATTCACCTAAACCTAACACGAGCGCGTTTGAACTCCAGCCCTATTGGAATGCGACCCGCCGCGCACGGGACTCGAACCCCGGACCCGTTAGTTAATATGTCAAATGACATGCGAACAAGTATGTCGCCGGCCTCCCATAACCGCTGGTGCATGTCCTAACTTAAAACGATTAGCTGAGATGATAAGACTCGGTACGGCAATTATGCAGTCCGCCACAACATGCGGCTAGTTCTTGCTTACCAGCGATTATTTAACAGGTACCTCCGTACACCCGACAGCTTGGTTCATAAAGCGTACACATGTGTAACGCATATAGCGCGGGATGCAGTGACACTGGCGGTTAATCGAAACCGCGAACTCGCGTTCTCTTGAACAAAAGCCGTACAAACAACTGACGCGAGTTCTAACGAATATATTTGTTCAAAATAACGACCGCACAGAACACACTTCTGACCGCGAGTTCAGTTTGTACATGTGCCGGGTTACTTGCTTTGCTGCAAAGCGACTTGCCGAAAGATCTCCCGTGGAGCAGATATCGCAACTGTGTGTCGCATCAGCTGGATTACGAGAAGAGGACTTACTTGTAAAAGAAAGCGCAGAGATGTTACTAATACACCGTGTCACACGGGCAAATTTAGTGTCACTTTGAGCGAGTGCACTTGCCTTCAATGTCACTCGCAAGCTGTCATACAATAATATAGTTTAGTGACACCTGCCTTTGAGTGCACGTGCCAGCAAGTGCGTTCGATGAACTCACTTTGCTGCGCTGAACTGTGCGTCCTCGATATCACTTCTTCAAAAATAACGTTACATATACTCAATGCAGCGTCGGCACAATTTTTTTTTTTCGGGGGGGGGGGGGGGGAGGTGGGGCTTCTAATCGGACTCAACGTGACATCAGTGAAACCAAAACACGCTTGAAACGTTCATTTCCGGCACCCATCACGCCGTCAGATCGCCGACACGGAGTCCGCCATTTTGTCTCTTGGAATTTGGATTTCTTCCTTGCTTGCATTGACTTCAGACGAAATGACATGTTAACAAGATCACGGCGGGAATGGCCAAATGTGTTTTGTAGCAGATTTTGTAGCAGGAAGAATGATTCGTAGCAGCTCCTCTTAGTTTAGTAGCAGGTTGCCAAAGCAAGAAAAACAGGAAAAAAACTGTGCTCAATGCATTTGTTACAGGCACAACAAAACTTCAATTATGACTAGAATGAATAAATTGCTAGCTTGGCATTAGAGCTGTGCTAAAACGACAACGGGAGTGCACTAGGTACGTACTTCTTTACAAGCAGCGAATAGCCAGCCACCAAAGCAACAACACATAGAAGAGGACACGAAACCAACCGGTTCTCAAAACTCTGCCACGCTAACAGGATTTAAAAATGTGGCTTTCAGTCAACAACACAGAAAAGCTTTTACCGCGCAAAAGACAATATAGGCTTACAACAAACAGCACTTTATGGTCATAAAAAAAAGTTACATATTTCCTAACCACAACCTACGTAATGATGTTCAGCACACAAACAGTTGCCGTTTCACTTGAAAGGTGAAGCGACAGCAAAGTATTTACACTATAGCATCATCTTCGTTACCCCGAATATAGCATGGCTCGAGTCGCAAGCCCCGAGCATGGAATATACGGCACTTTCGATGTCGAGCGGGACGTATTCTGCGACGACCACTTCGGCGATGCTATCGCCTTCGCGTGACGTAGTACTCGACCAGTCCACCAGCTGATCAAGACTTTGCTCAACCAGCCAACCAGAGTGCGCCTGACGGCGATACTGTCGTCAAAAGCGATCGTCGCAGAATAGGTACCCTCGTCGCAGCAGCCGCCACTCTGCTTCGCCTTCCTTGATAAATGTAAACCCGCCGTGGTTGCTCAGTGGCTATGGTGTTAGGCTGCTGAGCACGAGGTCGCGGGATCGAATCCCGGCCACGGCGGCCGCATTTCGATTGGGGGCGAAATGCGAAAACACCCGTGTACTTAGATTTAGGTGCACGTTAAAGAACCCCAGGTGGTCGAAATTTCCGGAGTCCTCCACTACGGCGTGCCTCATAATCAGAAAGTGGTTTTGGCACGTAAAACCCCATAATTTTTTTTGATAAATGTAAGGTCGGCCGCAGTCGCGTCATTCCTTACAACTGCACGAAGTAAGGTTTGCAGTTTTATCGGACGTATAAATTGCAGTAAACATTCACTAACTTATTAAATTGACAAGCATGGTTCCACGCACGCACAGGCAAATGTGAACAAATCTCACCGGATGAGCGCGTACACTCGCTGTCACAACGCTGCCATGAAGGACTGCAGCGCGCAGAGGGGGGAGCAAACGCTCCTGCTGCCGCTCCCTTCAACGCGTCTCCAAAGCTCGTGATTACGCCACCTTAAGCTCTAGGTGCCCGGGAAGACTGCGAACATGCAGCCATCAGCCATCTCGGTTTGCCCAAGCTTTGCACTCGCCGGAGATTGCCTCCAAGGTTACCTCCAAGCGGGCGGTGTGTACACACCCTCAGACATGCGGACAACCACGCGCAAGCCATGGCCGAGCTAGCTAAGGAGACGCGCGTTTGTTGGTAACGCGCGCTCACAGCTCCCCCCCCCCCCAACCCCTCGCGGCAATAAAACAGTACTCACTCAGAAGAAATCCTACAGCTTAGCGCCAGTTTCGAGACATACATCTGCAAGATCTGTAGCAATAGAAGCACTGATGTTCCAATCAGCACTGAAAGAAAAAAAAAAAAAAAAAAAAAAACGGAGTGCTCATGCCCGAGACCGCGGCTGCCGTGGCTATACCGCAGGAGCCTTTCAGCGTGTTCCCATTAAGACGACCCGCGCTCCCCCGTCGAGTCATCGCGTGCGCGCGGAGATCCCGAGGCATACGGCCGAAACACGTTCCACGCGGCTGCCGTTCTTTTGTGCCCGCTCGCAGCTGCGTCGGAAACCACGCCCGTAACGGGACTCGGACAACGATGACCGACTGCAGAGCAAGCACAGCGACAATGCCGAAGGCGTCACGCTGTTAGCACAGTCACTATAACCACAGAGCCCGCGAACCACCCAAGCCGGCTTTGGGAACCGCCCGCGGGCGGCACGTGCAAACGACGAGCGAGCACGAGTCCAACGGCCGCCAGAGAGGGCCTTGGCTTGTACGGAAACGGATCAGGATTTGCGGAACACCACGGAGACGTATGGCAGCAACAAAACGGGCAGCGACATCCTGAGACGCAGAGTTTAGGCGCGCACGCACGCACGCACGCACGCACGCACGCACGCACACTACGAATACCGCAGTAACCTACCACGGCTTACTTAAAGGGGCACTAAAGTGAAAAATTATTTCTTCTGCATCAGTAAATTACCGTTCTACAACACCAAAAACACCACTCTTACAACGATAAGACGTTTGGTAATCCAGAAAAAGCACAAGAACGAAATACGGGTGGCGACGCCTACTTAGGTTCCCGCACCTGGGGGCTGTGACGTCTTGGATTTTGATGGCATCTTCTAGGGCCTACCAATTATATACAGCGGTACGGATTGACTACATTGTGTTCTAAAGCAACCGAATATTAAACATGGCAAGTTTCGGGTATTCAGCCAACGCGGCCCAAATGCAAGAACATACTTCGGAATCCCTGACGTCACGCTGACGTACCGGCGCTGGGGTTTCGGCGCGAAATTCGAATACTGTTACTTGGACCTTCATTTTCTCATCTAATAATCAAACTATTTAATTGAGTGCCTGCAGGGTTCTCAAACAATGCTAAATCAAATCAGTTTGATTAGTATAAACTGATTCATTGTCTCGCTTTAGTGCCCCTTTAAAGAACACTAGGCAGTCAAAATTAATCTGGGGTTCCATGCTTCACTCAGACAGTTTGGCACGGAAAACTGCAGAATTTGTATTCATATTGTCACGTGGTCGTGACGTCAAAGAACACAGTAGCAAAACTGTGTAAGGCAAAAACTAGCTTTTATTGGGCGAACCTGTGCCCACAAAACAGGCTACACTTAAAGCACAACGAGAGCGGCGAACACAGTCGGCGATCGTCGTAAATCTGATCAGCGGGTCAAGCGCGTCGGCTTTTATACGGCAGTCGTCGAATGTTCCAGACTAATCGTTCGGACCCGCGTGCCTTCCACAAAGTTCTACAGCATTCGCGTCACGTGATGAAATCAGATAACACAACGTTCGGCGACAAGAGACAGCCGGATAGAAGCATCGATAACTTTCCAGTAACTTCGGATACATGCAGGCGCGTCCTGCGCTGTGCGATTACATTTGTTAGGCGGCGAAACGTGGTCGCCCGATAAAGATAAGTACACGTGTCAATATTTGTCTCTCTCAGGAGGGTCACACCTCATAGCAGCGTAGCCCTTTCTCGATCTTCGCACCGGTACCCGGTGGAAGACCTGCACGGGCCGTCGGGAACTAAATTCAACCTAGTTTGGCAGACTATAAAACGGCAAATGTAGGCTGGATTTGCCGATAGAACGAGTTTTCGTAAACGAAGAGAAAACGGCGCGTAAGTCAGAGTCGTCGACCACCACGGAGAGGGTATTCCCTAAACGTTCACCTAGTGGACACGTACATCTCGGCTGCCGCTCAAGTGCCGATAGGCGGGGCTGGTAAAGCCAGTTTCCTTTTCGCATGGTTAGCCAATCGGCGGCGGCAGTAATGGGCAATTCACTAGATGGACACTTATAGAATAACCCGCCAGGCTCTCTATTCGATATCAAAAATGGAGATGTAGGGCTTTTTTTTTTTTTTTTTTTTTTTGTAGCGATAGCTAAATTACGCCAGGTTTTCGCCTCTTCGCCGTCGCGGCACTTTGAGCCGTGGCCGCACTGTGACGTCACGCCACGGCCCTCGATCCTCCAGCAACTCGGCTCGTTGATAACAAGTCGAACTACAAGCGAAGCCTAAGCGCATCCGGGGATCTGTAGCTATCGCCGCTACTCGACTAGGTTCAACCAGGGCTACACGAAAGCAATTTTTTTTTTCTTTTTTGTTGTTGACTGCAAGTGTACAAAACAAGCGCATAGAGGCCGCGAGACCTCCAACCTCACGTAACGACGCTGCCGCCGTCGCTCGCTGCCGCACACGGCCCTCGGGGAGGGAAAGCTCGACCTTAATAAAACTGCAGCTGTTCCCCGTGTTCAACTGAAAGGTTAGCCTAGCCATATTTAAACGGCATTTGCTCGACCGCCGCGTTTCCGGTGCTAGCGCGAACAATAACGTGGCTGATCGGAACCCAGCGACGCTGCGTTCAAACAAAGCGCGCAGAACGCTTACGCAGAGCGACCTACTGCTCCGTGTTTGTCGAGCAGCGTAAACACTATATATATATATATATACGGCTGGTGGCGCCGCGTGCAAAAGCCCCTCGACGGACGGCACGTAATCACAGTTTTACGAACTGCATGGCCGGTGATTTCGCGGGGGGTGTTCATTTGGAAACGAAATTACGAAGACGACACAAGTTTCGAGATATGCGTTCCCGAAGTTTGCGTCGAAAGGAAATATTGGTTCCCCCGTTATTTTGCTCCTGAATTGTATAAAATGTCATTTTGTTAACTTCAAGATTTCTCCTAAGCCAACGTGCCTCGAGAACTCTCTGGCTTCAACTTTCAGATAACAAGATCTGTCGCGAAGTAACTAGATTAAAAGGTAATTGCCGAAATTTTGTTAACCATTTCTGCACTTAGATTTCTCGTCCGTCCGTTCGAGCTATCAGATTCGAGGACTACATTTGTGTTATCTGCCACAAGATGATCTCTAATTCTGTTATATCGAAGAAAGAACAAGAAAAACGTACAGACAAGGCGGAAGTGCGACCTAGCCACGGTCAAAAGCTCGACGAAAACTCGTCCAGTCAGGTTTAATTCCCAATCTTCACGTCCCGCGCTGCTCACTCAAACTGACGACTACGTTGTGTCTAACAGCACCATGAACAAAAAGCCAGTACGTGGCTTCAGAAACGTCGAAATAAGTTTCGACTTGCACCTTTGCATCTGGTCGTAAATCTTCTACTTGGTCAGAATCTTTGCGTATTTATGTATTTACTTCCCTGCGACCCAGCCACTGCGTCGAGGGTCCCCTCCTCAGTTCAACTTCAGGGAATCGCCAAGTAACGGAAGCTCAATGCCACGCGGTGACGCGAGCTTCTTTAAAAAAAAATGTAACCGGAGCCGCAGTGTCTGTTCACAGGTTATCAACGCTTGCCGCACTGCGGGCCCTGGCGATACTCTGCTGCCTACGTCGCAAACGACGCGACACACGCTGCCGTCCTAGTCGCGGCAGCTGTGAAAGTTACCAGGCTGCCGGCGAGGCAGAAGAAGAACGCCGAAATAGGGTCGTCGTACGTTTTGTGCTAGACAGCAGCGACGGACGCCAGCCACTCTATTATGACGCGTCCGCCGAGCCGGTGAGTCGCAGGGGCACCAAGAGGTGCACTGCTGCATTCCGCTTCACTCGCATTGGAGACAACGTTGCGCAAGCAAGCGCCGTCATAGAAGTCATGAACTCCGCGAGCTTCCCGGAGCTGCACCGGATGAAGCTGCACCGGAGCTTGATGAAGCTCTGGTGCAGTCTTTTTTTTTTTTAATCTGTGGCGCTTTCAACGGGATAACTACATTCTACACGTACCACGATTCCTCAACGTAGAGTTACGCCCACTCCCGTGTCCTTTATGCACCTCCGTGCTTCCAGGGCTCCTGGCGATCACCGCCTGGTGCACCACCGTCTGCAAGCGCAGGGGGCGCAATACTTTGCGGGTCCCTGGTCGCAGAGACAAGCCACTCCGCTCATTCGATGGTAACTGTGTTCACATCTGCGCTCTCATGGCATGAATTATATATGCGTCATATTTTGCGACACGATGGACATTTATTGACAATGCTGCATCCAATTTACACGACGCATACCTATATATTATTGCTTCATATGTGACGCACTATATGCATACATATAAATGCCAAGAAAGAGGGGGTGGGGGGGAAGAGAAAAGCGAAAGGAGTCATAGAGAAAGAAATTCAGCAAGAGCGGACACTCGGCCATAACTGACAGCAAGAAATGAGTCACACTAGTATTAATGCCATCCGTTAGCTGGCGCGAGCATCGGGAAAAAAAAAGAATGTTCTGTGCCTAGTATATCAGTACTTCAACATATCGGACACAGAACGCAGGAAGAGATTAATAAAGTTGGCAACCAAGCACAATGTAATTGATAGTGTAGATAAAAAGCGAGCAGTTATCAGAAAAAAAAACAAAGAAAGAGACAGCGAATTGGATGCAAACAAAAAAAATTGAAAAGACAACAGAGATTTACGACAATGAGAAAAAAGAAATTAGACAGGAAAATTTGTACAATAACACGAAGGGAAGTGCATTGCTATTTAAGGCTCGAGCTGGCTGCCCAAGGACAAAAACATACCGGAGCAAATGTTCGCAATTGCACGAGGCACGTGTATGCTGCAGAACAAAAGAAAAAGAAATCCGTGGCACACACTATTATTGGCCAGTTTGAGCACGTGACCAAGATGGCGAGCCCCGATTGGCTCCAAGGACCACGAGTGCTTAAACGACGAAAACAGCCGCCATTCTGTCTTAGTCTCGCAACTGCGACGCTCGATATGCTGGAGGTGTGACGAAGTTTCGTGAAGGGATTCACCCAGCGAGACCAGTATACGTTACGCAGTTTCCCGACACGCTCGGATTTCATGTGGACGGAAGCATCAACCAGCCGCTGGTCGAAATAAGCAAGCGACGTTTAGAGTAGTGGTGCAAAAAAGAGCAGGGAAGAGATTGACACGACCGGACCGTGTAACGGCATAGGTTGGCGTTCCAGTAAATTCGTTAACAAAACGTCGTTTCATGCACTGAAGCACACAAGTAACTAGAACACCAATGCAGTTCTCCGCAACGTTCGGGTATTTATACCTCGGAACTGGTGTCGTCCTGAGAATTCGTTCAAAGAGGATCCGATCCGCCTTGCGAAGTCCACTGTTAGAATTTGTAAACTGCAATATGGGTCATAAGATAATTAGCTAAAAAGCTGATTGGTGAATTTTTGTTAATTAGTCGATTTTGCATTTCAATTTTTTGTGCAAGTAGTGTCCGCCGCTTCAAGTAGACCGGCTCATAAACTAGAATTGAGCTATCTGCCACAGGCAAGCTTTAACATATTTTGAAACTGTTCGCTGAAACACCCTGTATAGAGCAAAATCAACATTTCCTAATTTCACAAGGCGTCTTGCGTCTACGTTATAAAATTGCACGTCGCACAGATGCACAAAGGACAGATTCGATAGAGGCTTGTAAAGATGGCTCGCAGGCATATTTTACGAAATAAGAAAAAAAAAAGACGATTCCTCTATATGACCCGGCCCGGTTGAGCAGTAGAAGCGAAAACAAATGTCGCGTCGATCAGTGCAGAACGCGTTCCATCTCGCGTTCAAAACGCACGCGCCCAAACCGAAACCGGAAGCGTGCTTCAGGTTTTAATGTGAGCAGTTTGGTGCGCTGCAATCAAATCGGCCGCTGAGCTTGCTGAGCTCTGTAGGAGTGCCCGCTCTCGTTGAATTTCTTTCCCTGTGGACGGGTGCTGAGTGTCACTGCGGCATAGAAATGGGCTGCAGATTGTATTTCTCACAAAACAGTAATCCAGACCGAAAGTACGCCGCCGAAAACACGAGTCATTGAAGGTCTCTGTAGATACGAACGTTCCTGACGTTGAGAGAACGCGTTCGGTCCCAAATCGAATTTGTTTGAGTTCCGCTAACTCATTCAGTTGGAAGTGTCATTTTGAACGAATGGCACTCGTTGTAAATGACATCGGATTTGCCGTGTGACAGGGATAGAATTGCCTGTATTTATGAAAAATCAGTGTGAGAACATTAGTATATCTCAGGAACCAAGTATATCTCGCAAGTTTTGATAACATTTCGTGCGTCCTAAACGGCCCTAACGCGAGAAAATACTTCGCAGTCCGTGATGTCAGACTAACGTACGGAAGGACTCGTTTCGACGCGAAATTTCAGAAAAAGGTCTGCGCAACCTTTTTTTTTTTTTTTTCACTCAGGATGTTTACCAGTTGGCATTTTTCAAGTGCCCTGGCAGACTACCACAATAACGGTACGCGCACAATAAAGAAATGAGCAATTTATAGCTTTTCCAACGGCCGAACTAATACCAACTAAGCAAGTAAGTAAGCCCGTTGGAATGCACTATCGGATTGGACTGAATCGTGTGCTTCGCGATATTCAAACGACCCGGTCAAGGCTCACACTCGCAAAAACCGGCGAAAGACACCACTTGCAGATGGCGTAGGTTCAAAATTTCGTTTCTTTTTGGCACACCACAACGCTGGCTCATAAACCACTGTTGGCACGAATTTCTCTGACTGAAAGCGATAGTTAGGGTGAAAAATTCCAACCGACAAAAGCGCAGAAATTTCCAGGTCTCCTCCCTTATGGCAGACCTCCGAATAACGAAATTCTTAAAGAATAGACTAAGTGATTCAGTAGTGCTGCCCTTCAGCGCGAACTTTTAAGCTCCCAGAACGCCCAAATTACTTTGAACCGTGCTAGCAAATACGTCAACACGGCGGCCACACGGTATAAAAAACGAGATACTCGCACGACGAGAATTTCGCCATTTGCCCGACATTCCCTTACCCTCGTTTCGCTCACTCTTTTTCCTTGCCAGAGACACTCGAAAAATACGGGCACACACATGCAAGCGCACAAAGGTGCAGAAGATGGCCCGCAGCTGCGCCGCTCACAGGCAAGAACACAACACACGCGCAGCTGGCCGGCGCCGTTGGCAACGCGCTAGCGTCGCGTTGCGCCCGGCGTCACGAACCAGCGGAGAGGCGCTCCAGCACGTCCGCTTTCGAACCATCTCCAGATCCCGCGCCAGAGGACAACGCACAAACACGAAGCCCAAATTCCTGCACCGCGACTGCCCGCAACCGAAAGTGCACACAAGTCCTTTCCCCACCACCACCGCGCACGCAAGCGCTGTACATGGTCGAAAAAAAGTACAAGAGGACACGCCTCTTATATTTAACCGCAACGTGCGCGATAACCTCTCTTCGTTCATACATTTGCTACGCAACGGGAAGGCACATTACCCAACGCATTCATGCTGCGTTGCACGAAGACACATGCGGTCGATCGGGTGATCTCTTACGGTCTTACAGAAAGACACAAATCAAGGGACGACGTTACAAATCACACACTAGCTTGGGCAGCGACACGACCGTGCGGGCTTCGAGCGTGGCGCATAGTTGCAGGACGCACGCATACAAACGCACCTGGATGCCTCTTGGTGAGCACTGTTCCACAATCTGCGCGCAAACACCAAATGCCGCGCTCTCACTTGGCCACTTGCACACGAACTCCGCCTGGCTGAAGACATTTCTCTGCAACCGCTCTTGAAACGCGGACACCTCAGAGGGGATGCCACAAGGGAAGAGGGATCTACGCAGTTCCGGCCCTGCTTACGCACCGAGTGGATCGACCGTTTTGCGCTCACGTGACAGTACTGCTTACCCATGCATCATCATGTGACTGTATGGAAGCTACTTGCGATGATTCCATTGCTACTAAGTACCCACCAGCTACAAGTACACACCATAGCTGTGATAGCCTCTGTTTTGCATACATATCCCATTGTTCAGTCGAAAAGACATGCTTAGACACAAGAAGCAAGGTCCCGATACAAAGTGCTGGCTGTCTCGATTGCCCTGTGCAACTTCACACGACTGCGCTGAACAATGAAGTCCCCATTGAGGCCAACACTCTGCACCGAACATATGTTCCAACTGTTCTGCCCGAGACTTAGCATGTACAGCTGTAAGCACGTGCAAACTGTGATGCATAGAGCATTGTGAGGTTTTGAAGCACTGTGCAAAACTGGACAGAACGTCTGGCGCACTGATAATTTTCAACCCACGTTTAAGGGCAGGCAATATCACATGCAGACACGTGCACGTTCATCCTGTCATCCGCGCAACGTAAGGTACGCTGGGCCACGAAGGTGTGAAACGCGCAAATGGTGGATGTGCTAGTGTGTTGAAGGTATCAACGAGCACGTACACTGACGCTCTAATCCCTCTCGAACGCTTTCTGCCACGCAGTCACCTGTGTGCTGATGTTTTGCGTATTGAGGACAAAGAATTATGCGGAGTAGCTGAAGGATGGGTGTTGTGCTACCGGGACCAAAAGGATCTAAGAGCGACATTCTTCGGCAAACTCAGCCGAGTAAAACCCTCACCTGCATTTGGTGGAATCACTTTCTGACAAATGTATAATTTCCTCCAGTGAAAGGACCCTTTTCTGTCTCGGGCAATTTGCAGTAAAGATATAAGAATGAAGGGAACATTCGCTTGAATGTAGCAAATTCATTTGTTGAATATTTAGCTTTGTTTATACAGCTATGAAATTGCCCTACACGTCATGATTAATTAACACAACAAGACTAAAAACAATACACAGAGCACAATGGAAGGATATGTGTAAAATAATTCCATGCTATTTCAATATGTGCCCAGATGACCGCACCTTTCATGCAAAGAATGCACATGCAATATCCCTTTGATCCAGTTATTGTCTGCTTATTTTGTCTTATTGTTGCTGCTAAAATAATTTTTTTGTGCAAGTTCTGTGTGAAGAACTGGAGCACCAGAGAGAATAAAGACCTAAGATGTGCTAGGCATTTGACTCTGAAAGCTTAGGAATGCAGCAGGGCTATTCGATGTAGATTTACCGTTCATAAACCCTCGAAATCACCACAAATTTAGCAAGTGCGAAGTGCTATCTAGGTAATATTAACATACACGTGCAAAGTGTTTGTGAAGAAGGACATTATGCATGCCGTAACAGACCTCATGTGCCAAGCAACATGCCTATTCCCCAGAAATCTTGCAATACATGCTAACATGGAAATGTTGAGGAGAAAAAAAACAGTGCAGGTCACTTGCAAAGCTTAGAAACTAGACTGGCAATCTTTCTTGCACACCAAAAAACCTCGCAACACCAGTTCACTAGCCCTGCTACCAGAAGGGCTGCAAGACATGGTAGTTGCTATGAGTGCGAGATACTATTACTACAATGACAAGAGCTGGTGCAATGGCCAACAGCTATGTAGATGAAAAAGTTTCAAATGCGTAAGGCTTGGCATTTCTTACATAAACACGATTGCGATGCCTGACAAGTCGCAGCATAGGCTGGCATCAGTCAATACACTGGCTCCAAAAAAAATTCACCTTTACGAGGAAGCTTTAGCTTTTGCTCCTATCTAAAAACATGTAAACGGAGAATTCATTTTTCTCCGCAACCACTGCACCAAATTTGATGAGGTTTGTTGCACTTAAAAGAAAAACTTAAAATCTAGCGACTGTGGCTTCAAATTTTCGAGTTAGGTCATCAATTTTTTATTAAAACTTGGCAAACATCGAAAAAAATTTCAGGAAACAAAACTATCAAGTTTACAACTATAACTCAACAACGAAAAATGGTAATACAATTCTGTGAATTGCATCTATTAGTACATCTAAAGCAGACAAAATTGATATGTTAAATATGAATATCAAAAAATTTAGTAATATGGAAATACAGCTTTTGCAGAACCCTTGTCAACAACGTAACAAATTCACGCCAGATGTAAAATGATATATCGAATTTGTCCTCTTTGAATGATCTAATGGATGCCGTTTACAGAACCGTGATATCTGTTCTTGACACAGAGCTATGAAATTGTAAACTCTGTGCTCCTATTTTTTCAAACTGTCGAATATTTCAGAATCTCTAACAAAATTCAAGCCCTAAATCGAAATTCCGCTTCCAACAGTCATTAGAATTTAGCTTTCTCTCTCAAATGCAACAAATTTCATTAAAATCGGTTCAAGGGTTATCTCAGAAAAACGTTTTTGCGTTTTACATGTATATGAATAGGCCGCATTGGAGTTGGGCCCAAGCTAATGCTTCCTCTTAAGGCTAAGCAGTCTATCATTCCCTAAGTTGTCCTTTCCACTACAACTGCAGAGAAACTTTTCAATACTGCATATTGTTGGGTTGTACTGCAAAGATCAGACTTGCCAAGCTCAGAATTAGAAAACTGAAGCTTCAATACAGCAAGCATTGACATTTTGTGGAAAATACTGAAGAGTTTCGTATTATTTAGAATTTATTAATTATTTGCAGGCTTTGTTCTCTAGGGATGTGGTAAACATACCCACTGCTCCACAGTGAAGCTAGAATGATCTGCACCTCATACAAACGGAAATATTCATGTAACGATGGCCGAAATTTCAGTTGCCATTGCACAATGGTTCTACAAGGCAGTAGTGAATAGGCAGTACTGTGAATAGGTCGAATAATCGAGCAGGTCAGAAAAATGTATCTGAAAACTGGCTGTCGACTGCATTTGCAATTTTTAAATCTGTTTTAGCCAAACTTGTCGCTAACAAAAAATTGCAATATTAATGGCATCGATACAGCAATCATAAACAAGCCGTAAAAACCAGAAATCTTAAAATCAAGTTGTAAATGTTGGCAGGTATGAAAAATGTTCATGTAGAACGAGCAGAGCACACTCGCACATGTTGCATGCTCACGATATTGACACCGACAGCATGCTTTTTTGAAACTGTTCAAATTTTCAGCCTCTCTTTACGACTCAACTAAAGCAACTTCAAAATGCAACGCTGCTCAGTATGAGTTACTATATTCGTGCATTTTCAATAACAAGGCAATGCAGAGGGTGAAGGCCATCTGCTTACACAAAGCCAACAGCTGCCTCTGAAGGATGCCACAACGCGCCTGCTGCAGGAGAGCGTCATAGGGACATGCAAGATTTGCGCAGATTTTAGTTCACGCAATTCCATCATTCAAGACAAACGCTATGCATTATTCAAGTGAAGTAACCACGGCTTTCCTGCAGATAGAAAAGAGAAAGCTAGCATACACTTGTACAGCATTCTGTAAGCAAGTGTGAAAGCATTCTGAAAGCAGCTTAGGGAATGCTACAAAGATATGTGATACAAGTTACTGTTTACAGAAACTAAAGAACAAGCTTTTCATTAGTGCAATTACCAACAAGTACCGTGGGTGCTCAAAGTCAAGCCTGACGGGATGAAAACTAATACTTGCTGCCTAATTGATGACAATTTTGCAACGGCATTGAGTACCCGCATCATACATGGCTGCATGCTTTTATTCTATGCTTTCATAATTCCTTACTTTTCATGCCTTGTGGCAAACCTGCTGAAATCGAAGAAAACAAACGTTCACTTGTAAGAACTGCACAAAATAGACAAGAATGGTAGGCAGTCCTCCCACGTTTCTAGTCCATTTCGTGCAATTCTTAAACATCAATATTTAATAAGGTTGAGCAACTCACTAGCCACACTCCAAAATATGCCTAGCAATATCAACAGCTGCCACCAAAGAAGCACGCAGCATGCCTATGGCATAAAAATCTCAGTTGTACTGTTGACAATATAATGTCTCTACACATACCTCTACACCAGCCGTCATTTTACTCGAATAGCATTGCTCGGTCGACAGTGCTTCTTAAGCATAAAACCTTTCCAACACTCATCACAGACACCTCCAGCAAATTGCATGATCATGCAATGCTACTCTATGCCACCAGCAAATTCCAATGGAAGCACGCAGAACTTAACAAACTTAATGTGATGCTCAGGAAGCTTGTTAAAGTAGCCCTAGGGATGTCGAGTAACGCTGCAACCGACAAACTCGCGAGTATAGGGGTGCACAAAACAATCGAAGAAATCGCGGAGGCCCAACAGCTATCGCAACACAAAAGATTAACAAAAACACGAGCTGGCAGGTACATATTACAGACAATAGGTGTAGAACTGACTAGATCAAGGTACCCAATAGAGGCTGAAGTAGAATTAAGGACTGAAGTTGGGAATAAGATGAGAACCAATCCTCTCCCCAGAAACATGCATGCAGAATATAACATCAAAAGCAGAAAGGCAAGAGCTAAAGCACTCTTGCAAGAAATAGAGCAGCAGAACCAACTGCAGATATAGTTGATGCTGCCTGGGTGAAAGGTAAAGAAGCATACACGGCCACTGTATCAAATTCTCAAGGAAACATGCAAGACACTATCACTATTTTTACCAAAGACCCCATGGGGGCGGAACAAGCGGCAATTGCTCTAGCCATCAGGAGTAATAAATGGGCCTGCATTTAGAGTGATTCAATATCTGTTATAAAGTGTTTTGCTAAAGGCTACGTAGCTGGAGTTGTAGCTAAACTTTTTGAAAACATTGGGATTAGGAGAACTGAAATCCGATGGTTTCCTGCGCATATTGGAAAAGTAGATGAGACTCGGGTAAATCTCAATGAGGCTGCTCATGACTTGGCATGAAGACTTGCTAACCGTGACAGTCACAATCAAGCCATTCACGATCAGGCCAGGGAATAGAGAGATCATATAATAACTTACAATGACATTACCAAACATTACCATTTAGGACACAGGCTATTCCCATTGCCACATTCAAAACTGAACAGGGCTCAGGCAGTCTCACTACGCTTATTGCAAACAGGTACATATCCCACGCCACACCACATTAATAAAATATATCCAGAGGGAGATTAAGGTGGACTGCAACGATTGTAATGGCATCATTGGAATCGGACATATGCTGGCAGGGTGTCCCATGACTCTCCCCAACCTCCTTGAAGAATGGACACAGTGGGAAAAAAGAATTCAAAGCCCATTGTTTCAAGCCCAACTGAGGGCTGGGCTGTCCAGAAGGCCCATAATGTGGCTGAAGGGCTTGGCCTGACAGTGCCAAATTGGGAGCGGCCCGCCTTTGGTTAAACACACACACACACACACACACACACACACACACACACACACACACACACACACACACCAGCAGCAGCAGCAGCTATTAAGACATGTTCACAATAGTAAAGCAATCTATCGCACTGAAGCAGTAGCTGCTATAAACCAATGACTACCTCCCAAAGTATTATCATAAGCCTGTAGACAAAAAAGTTTAGGCGCATGGGCAGCATCTACTTGCAATTCTATTTCCAAAGCACATTCAGATCCCCCTAAACCAAATCCATGCGAGCCATGGCAGCATCAAGATTGTGCTGGTCCCTTTCTGGACAAATGAGATTTGCAGAGAATTTAGCAGCGATATCTGAGTACAGCCACTCACAGTGAACTCGATTACAATGCGGGAGCCAAAGGCAAAGAGCAGTCTACATGAAGACAACAGTTGTCTTCAGAGAGAACCAGTACATGCTCGCAGCAAAACGTCCTGGGGCACGCAGGCAACGCATTTTATTGCCAGAAAGCTTACAATATGCACTAATGTTAGTCATCATCAGCGCTATATAAAGCAGCATGAATCGATCAGTTAGCCTTCCCACACAATGAAGACTGCCATTCAACCAAGCATTCAATACTGTAGAGCTCTGCATACAAGTCACAATAGTGTTGCAAGTTACTATTACCTTACCAACAGCTGCAATACATGGAGTCAAAATCCAACAGCTGCTCTAATTAAAATTACCGGCTACGTCTGGAGAGATATATGCATTTGAAGCCAAAGGCCCTTGGATCCAAGACACTGTTTCGTTACTCAAACCCATGGCATGCACAATTTAGGGGGTAACTCAGATGCATAAAGATTTGCCAGTTTTAGTTTTCTGTGTATAGACATGTCTAAATGCAAAGATAAATAGGGATCCGTATCCACGGAATTTCTTTCTGCAAAATACTTATTTAACCAGAAAACGCCTTTCTTCGTTCACATGACAAACAACCTAAAGCTTCACCTCGAGCGTTTTTTTTTTTTTTTTTTCGAAGCATGAAACCGTATGTGAGCCGGTTTGCAGGCGTGTCCCGACGAGAACGAATCATTTCAAGTAGCTCGGTTTCAGAAAACATGCCGGTCTCAAAAAGGCTTTCAAAGCGCATTCCGAGAAAAGGTATGCATACATCCTCCCACCGTGTTTGCGTTGGCATTCAGTGCTCTGAAAGAAATGTTCCGAAGACCAGGCTGTTTTGCTTAACGAGGCGAGTGGTTTCTCAAAGTTCGCGCACACTTCTAGCTGACACTCCTCCACACATGGGCTGCTAAACATAAAAAAACAGCACTTAGCAGGGTCACTGATGGCGTGCTTCTTTGAAAGTGCAGCAAACAAGTCAACAAACTACCGAACAAAACTCCCATGAGACACTTTCCGGTCGCCAAAAGCCGAAGAAATTCACTTGCGTTCGACGACAGCAAAGGCGGTAACGACCGCCGGGAACTTAGTCATGAGAACTACAGCGAAAAGCATGACGCCCTCGGAAATGAGGCACAAAACAAGAAGAAGCGCCAGAAGAAACAAGTTCTACAAGCAGCAACACGTCGGTTCGCGTCCCACGTGAAAAAAAAAAAAAAAAAAAACCATCGGAGCACCCGGGCAAACAAAGGACGCGTCTTTCGTCGTCGTGATGCACCGCCCCTGCTAGGTCGTTACTTTTTCCCGTCACGGACAGGCAAGGCCGACGTTTCGGCTAGCAGCCAAGTTCGATGACCAAAACACACGCCCCGAAACCCCGTGTTCGGCGCGCGCGCAGGACACTGCGAAGCGGCTCATCGAAACGATTCGACGCCGTTCGATTCCAAAACACCAACTGCTGGGACGGGGAACTTTGGCACGCCGTTCGTGGGAACCACAAGCGCGGGCCAAAACACCAGAAACGCGATTCCGCTACTAGCAGTCAGCACTTAGGAATGACATATGCATTTTTTTCTTTTTTTTTTTTTTAAGCTCGCCCTGCTGCCGTGCGCTTAAACACGCCTCTGCAGCGTTTCCCACACGGCACGAGAGGCGGTCAGAGAACAGCCTTGACTGATTTTTTTTGTTTTTTCGCAGCGGCCGCCGCCGCAGCACAAGCCAAAACCTGTCGCCCACTGTGCGTGCTCGCAGTACGAGCCGCCAGACTATTACAACAAACCTGTTCAACGCGCAGCGTGTCGAACAGCACAAACTGTCGCGGTGATACCGCACCAAGCGTATTTCCTGTACTCGAATTCAAAACTCCGACGGGCTAAATCTGCAGCGAGAACGCGGTTTAAACGAAAGAGAAAACCTGCCGGATACTGATAAAATAAAAGCCGTGAGCTTCGAAATATCATACGCGAGAGATAGCAACGCGCCGAAACGACCGTGGCAAGCGATGTGCTACGGGCGAGAGAATGTTTTTGTTTGTTGCCGCCGCACGACGGGAACCTCAGGTTCACGGCGCTCGAGCTCCCGTCACTTCGGCGAGGAGCCAGTAGACACCCGCCGCGAGGTAACTCGGCGTTACGGACACGCATCGGGCGAAACCACCAGAATGCCGAGAAGAGAAATTGTAAATATCGCGACCCGACGACGAGCAGTTTATTATCGAAACGGCCGTGCTCTCCCGGAGCGGAGTCGGCTGGTCCGTTGTTCGCGTGCAAAAGCCGTTGCTACGGCGCCGGTGGCGCGCGATGCAGCGATGTCGCGCGTTCTGCCGGCTGCTCGGGCGTTTCCGCGAGACTTTGGCGGCGAATTTCGGGCGTTTTGAAATGGATGAAAAACGCACGAGGCGATTACTTACAGTTTCTGGTGGTCAGGCATCATCCATTATCCAACACAAATGTCTGCGTCCGTCGTGACAAGTGCCGCCACCTATCTTTTGTAACAGCTGCCAGCGACTGCGCATCGTCGACGCGCGGCGGCGCCTCGAGGTCGGCACGCTGAAAACGGAACTAAATGGAAAAATGTGCACGATAAACAAAACCTACCAATAAAATGTTTAATCCCGCGATCAAACAAAAGTGCGCTGTTTCACTGAATAACAAAAATGAAGAAGAGGTACTATCATCAGTTTTGTTGCTATGGTGGACCCTATAAAAGCGGGAAATTCGAATGTCTCGGCATATTTGACGCGTCCAAACACTAAAATAGACGTTCGCTGTGTGGCTGCCGGTCACAGCTTCCACGTTTAGACACCAGTTTATTTTTTTTTACTGTGTTGCGTTTATCTCGCTCGCTTCATTCATTAATATAAACATAACTGCATAACTGGTATCTGCTTATTTGTGCGCGTAAAATTGGTAGGAATAACATGTTTTGTTTCTCCATCATTACTTTAGTTAAACAAGTCAGTATCTGAGGTTACTTTTTGAAATTCACTGTCAACATCCACCATGCCTATATTAGGAAATATGAAAAAAAAAACGTTATTTCCTTACACAATTCTAGCGAAAAGCAAGCATTTGGTAAATCACATGCCTATATCATTAACGTCTCGCTCATTCAAGTCACTAGAACACATAACCTAAAATATATCAAGAATTTCCTTGAATCTGACAATATTCTCTTACGCTGAGCATAGTTTACGGCACGCATTCAGACCCATTACTCTGCCAAGTGTATTCACTCCCTTCATGTATTTATAGCTCTCGACTTAGGTCTTCAGGTTGAGGACCTTTCATGGACTTTTCAAAATCTTTAGACACTGTGAGTCACTCTGAACTTGTTCATAAAGTTGACCCTATATTAAACAACCCTTCACTTGTTGAATAGATTAGAAGTTCCATTTCCAATCATTGTCAATATGTCTTAGCTGGAAGCTTTATCTTCTGGCGAACTCCGATTTCTGTATTAAGATGCATGTAAAATGCAACGACACTCTTGTTGCAGCTGGGTAGCAAGCCCCAAGGGTAGCGTTGGCGTGGCGGCCTGGGGCACAACTGGAAGCATCCGAAGGTCCTGGCAAAGCATAAGTCGACTGCTAACAGAACAACTTGTTTTCTCGCATCGCAAAAGAGCGGGCGGTCAGGTCGACCGAAGTGGAGAGACGGGAGAGCACGTTACTCGACAGAAGAAATCGGAACCTCTCGGCGTCCGGGGGCAGCTGCTTTTATACTCTCGCAGTCGCGGGCAAGAAGGAACGTCTCTGGATGAGGCCACGTGACGGCGGCGCTCGGGCACGTCGAGACTAGAAGTTGACGCATCCGCCGGGCAGTGTTGCCAGGTTTGGCTATATATAGCCAAATTGGGCTACAGAAAAAAATCTTTGGCGTCGACTTGGGCGGGTTGGCTACGTGGCTATATTTGGGCTACTGAAAATCTGCGACTTGGCTTTGTGTGGGCTACAAGCGGCGCATTAATCCACTCTCTAGCGGTGAGTCTCACTGAGTAGAATAAATCTCCAAGGCTACGTTTTAACAGGCTGAGCCGGCAGCGTGACTGTGCGCGTACGCGCGAAATGCCGCCCCCCCCCCCCCCCTCAGTGCATCGTTCTCTGAGCCGATGACTTTTAATCTTGACGCGCTAAAATTGACACCGCGCTTCACCATGTTAAGATTTACGCCAGCAACGTCGTCTCATCTTCGTCTTATCCCGACACCCGATCACCGGGCGTCGGGATGAGCCTGGGAGTGGACGGTGTTTCATAGTACACTGTACTAACATGGCTATGCTCAGAACGGAGAGAAATGGAGTCGCGCGATCGTGGCGCCTGCATGACAGAAGGGCAACACGGGTAGATGACGTGCGCCAGTGTGTCCATGGCGAAGGCGTCTGGTTGAAGTATCATGCTGGGCATAGCTTTGGACCTACTCCGCGTTTCTCACTGTAAGCTTTATTGCAACTCTCCTTTGCGTGCGAGATGAACATTAACGCAATCTCGTTAAGGGCCCCGTGTCACAGAAAATGCGGCGTCGACGCCGTTGTATGCGCGAGAAATGTGATCCCGAATCATGTAGGCCCTTCGCCTGGCGCATATGCGTGACTGAAATAATTGAATTTCTCAAAGTAAAACGCGTCAGAGAATTCGTAAAGTACGACTTACACTCAACCTGCAGACATGGTAGCGTTGAATTGTAATTTGAATATACGAGAAAACATATGTTTGTTACACGGAACCTCGAACACAAACCCTTTTTGCAGCTGCCGTTCGACGTCTTATTAGGACGGTCATGGTTTGGGCTTCGTGGTGCATTGCTAAGCGGAAGAGGGGACACAGGAAAAAACGAGGACAAGTGGTCAATGCTAAGTAGGAGCGGCGCGCCCCGCTGGGTCCCCCGCCTCCGCGGCAGTGGCGGCGCCTGCCATGAGGGTGGGATGAAAAAAAAAGAACCAGAAAGTTCGCCTTCGTGCATATCGGTCGCCTCCTTGTAGCGTCTGCAGGTAAACATTATGGTTACATAAGCTGCAGTTGCCGGGAAGCGTGGGAAGCAGTCAGTGATCTTTGAATGTTATCGCGTTCCACTCTTAAAGGTAGAAAATTAAAGGGACTGAGAACCAATTTTCAGGGTATCTATCTTTTAATGCAATGAAAAGCTTACCGGTCAGCGTGTCTAATCAAGAAGTGGTAACGCTGAAAACGCCATGGAAAATTTTTTATAAGAATTTTTTATCTGGAGTGAGGATGTAGTCGTTCACTGAAAGCTTGCTGAAAGCGGTGATCGGGCAGCGCGGTAGCGATTAAACGCCGGCATTAGTGGGAGGCAGACGAAAAGTGCGGCCGTAACTGTGACAAAGTATTTTGTCTAGCAATTCAACGTTCCTGCGATTCATGCTTTCCGACGTGTTAAGTATTTCTGGGGTAATATCTTCGTGTTTTCATTGTTTCCTGTTCAACTGCTTTGGTATTTAGCTCTTTCCCTACCTTGGGGAAAATAGGTATATTTTGTAGGTTACGCCAGGTTTTTTTTCTGAAGGCAATGCTGCATTAAATATTTTACGTAGTGCATAAACAAAGAGCAGAAGGAGTGCACTTTTCACGCATAAAAGTTTTATTAACGAGATGTATGTCATAAAAAAGACATTGCCAGAATCAAGATTGTGGGATAAAATTGAAGGAAGTTTGTAACGACACGCTTGTATCTACTAAGAAAAATATGAAAAGAAATTATGAGATATACATAATGTATTACAGTCTAATGAGCACTATCTCCGAAAAAAAAATTAAAAAACTTCATTGAACAGGTATCCCACTACAAATGTAACAGCAAGCACTACAGCAGGACGTGCCGGCCTGCGGCCGCGCATGTTCCGGGCTAGTTTGCATCGTCGTCGCTATCAGAGTCAAAGTCCGATGAATCGGCAGCATCCTGAGACTCGCTGCTGCTCGATCCATCGAGAAAATCAGCCGCAGACCCCCGGGAATCGCGACATCTGCAATCTTTCGAAGCGCACGCACTGCTTCCTGAGGCGGCCATCGTTGTTTTCTACTTTGACGATCGCGGAACTTCGAAGCGCATTCAAAAATTACCACCTGGCGTCAAAAAATCTAACTGCTCAGAAAACAAAATGTGGGTCTCCTCCTTCACGTCCATAGGCGCAGTGTGTGCGTGAGCGGTGCGTAAGGTCTCTAAAGCGGCGTTTTAAACAATACACAGGAGGCGGCCATTTTTCCTTTCTATATACTTTGACGATAGCGAAACATCAAAGCGCGTTCAAAAATAACCTCCTGGTTGGAAAAAAGCGAACTGCTTACAAAACAACAATATAGGTTGCCTCGTTCGCGTACAATAGCGCAGTGTGTCCGTAAGCGGCGCGGAAGGTCTCGAAAGCGGCATTTCAAACAATCGTTATCGAGATAACCATGTGCAATGGGCGCGGTAGGGAAAGAGTCAAAACAGTAAAAGGGAAACCAATCGGATTGATAACAAAACGACGGTTTTACACGTGACATGCAGTTCAGCGTGTCGCCGTAGCCATGCGTGCGCTTTTGATTTACGAAGCATAGAATAAATCGCAAGTGTATAATACTATGGCAACTGCAATTTTAAGCAATAATTATGTTGTAGTTAATAACAGCCGACTTACAGTAATCTCATGGACTACACCCGAAGTACCAATATTTCATTACCAGGCCTCGCCACTTTCTTTGCCAATTCAAAATTATAATCCCAACTTCAATTGCGAACAGTGTGCCTGGTTCTATCACTATAAATTATGATAATTTCAATTCCATCAACGTCTTCTGGTCAGTTGTCTGGCCAGTTGTCAGTCGCTTTAACCCTTTCGCTGTCGGCCATTTCTGGCCGTGACGCACCCCCAGTGTCGGCTTGGTTTCAGGGAGCGAGCATAACAGGGAATGAACATAGCAATTTATTTTTGATTATGATTGGTATACAAATAACATAGTCAATGCAATATGCACATTTTAATGTTCTGCAGCTGTTATTAGTAAACATCATCATCATCATCAGCCTGACTATAACATCCATTCAACATCCGAATCTGACGATGCGGAACTCATCTCTTCGTCGCGTTAGACGCTGTTCGAGTCCAAATCCGAGCTCGGCTCGTATTCTGAATCGTAAGAGCCACCGCTCCGATGAACAGACGAACGTCTCGAGCTGCTCAGCTATCCGAAAGTAACCGCGCGCAGGGAGGATGCGCTTTCAGTCGCCCGCGCAACGGAGATAAATGGGACGTTGTGTGATCAAGAAGAGGGAGATGGAAAAAAGTTAAAACAAAGTTCGAAGGGCTTTACGTTTACTGCTGCAAGTCGGAAACGAGGGTGCGGCGAGAGAGCGAAACAGCAATCGAGTCACCCTTTTCGGAGAGGCAACGGCGGCGCGTGCGCCTGAACTTGACGCGCCGTAGCAGACACACCAACAGAAGAAAATAAAAACCTTCAAACCGGCGGAGATGGCAGAACAACCCTTGAACCCATAACCACGCGCGCGACGCATGATCCAGCGAACGCGGAGCCACCGCGCCACTCGGCAAAAAGAGAGGGGGGCGTGGCAGTCGCACCGTACTCTTCAATCCGTGTACTAACACAGGCCGGGGCGAAAATACGAACTTGTAGGAAGAGTCAACAGATGGCGTGGCCAAGTCCGGGAGCGCCAGCTTTGCGCTCAGGCGCGAAATTTTGAACGCGCGACAGAGAACGTACCGGTACGTCAGTGACACTGTGCGGGGGAAGCGCGATGACGTACCGGTACGTCAGTGACAGCGAAAGGGTTAAGCGTCCTCCAAGTTTTTTGTTCGTACTTACATTTGATATTCATTTCGGCAGGTTCTCCCTCTGCAGCGATTCGTTCGAACTTGAGTTTCCGGGGCCAACAAAAAAGTGTCTGTGTGTAAGCATGATGTCGATGTGGTGGTTGTCGAGGGTCAACCATCACAGCGTCACGGACTTTTTCTTACGACGGGTTGTGCAAAAAGTGATCAACGCAGTCGAATGTGAAAATGTACGTATATACAAATTAAAATGGCTATATTGGCTACAAATTTGTTTCCCTCTTTCTTGTGCTTGGCTACATTTGGGCTACTGTTTCTCTAGCTTTGGGCTACGCCGCTTTTTCCGACCTGGCAACACTGCCGCCGGGCCGGCGGAGGTCAGACCACCTCGCTTCACACTTGGGGAGCTCCTCTCTCCGGCTGCCGCGCCTTGACAAGCGTGGGCACCAACATGCACACACACACACACACGCACACACGAATACACGTGGCATTGAAACATGCCTGGACGCGCTTGGCGGGGAGGCGTTGCGGCAGCGCTGAACGGGCCAAAATGTCCACCGCTTTAAACGAAGCCCCGGCGTCCGTTGCATCCGCGCCGGCTATATACCGCGCGTCGTAGGCGAAACGTAACAGACCGGCCCGTCGGGGGAAAGAGGTCCCGATGGTCAGGCGACTGCATACGGTGTCCGGAGGGATGTCGCTCGATGATGCTCATAACCGAAGTCGGTGGTCCCTCGGCGTTTCTTGAGCGCAGCGCACAGAGAAGGCTTTGTTCTCACGTTCAGGTTCACCCAGGACACTTCAAAGTGACTTCGGGAGAGTTGCCATTTTTCTCTCGTTCCCAGCAAGCGTTAGAACTACGCCGAAACTCATCCGCTCAGTCAGCAAGCACGACACAACCCTCACTAAGCCATGTCAGGCTCTTTCCCCTTTTATACTACTGCCTAGTTCCTTACAGTAGTCTAGCAGCACCCAGAACACATCCACAAATTGGAAAATTGCACTAGAAAGCACGTCATCACTTTGAAACACTAAACAAAAGCAATATGTTAAAAATCCTGCCTCAGGAAGAAAACCATCAGTAACAAATACCTTTGAGGCTGATTCCTACGTTAGGGGCTTCGACTTAAGCCATCGGCGTTACCGTTACCTTTCTGTAACGCACCTCAAAGGAATATTGCTGCAAAGCGAGGCTCCAGCGCACGAGGAGGCCATTTGTGGAAGAGATGGTCTGCAGCCATTGGAGAGGGCAGTGATCCGTCTCGAAGCATGCGAAGCGGAGACCGCAGCGAGCGACCGCACACCAGCTCAGCTGGTGAAAACCCCGCAGCCGCATGCGGTCCTCAATGCAAACATCACCCCAGGCAGAAACAGCTCCCAGTCAGTTTCCTGTTCAAAAGACAATGCTCTCAACACGCGCTTCATGACGGAGTGGAGCTTCTCAACGGAATTCGACTGTGGGTGGTACACTGAGCTGTGTAACAGCTTTACCCCACACCTTTCGAGAAAAGTTGTCGTCAAAGCGCTAGTAAACACTGTGCCCTGATCTGATTGGATTTCCGCAGGAAAACCAACTCGCGCAAATATCGACAGTAGTGCATTGACTATCTCAACTGAGCTGAGTTCTTTAAGCGGCACTGCTTCAGGGAACTTTGTCGCTGAGCAGATCACAGTCAAAATGTGTCTGTACCCCGTGGTTGTTACCGGCAGAGCTCCCACTGTATCAATAACGAGGCGTCTAAAAGGCTCCGTAATGATAGGTACCAACTACAACGGCGCCCTCGATTTGTCCCCTGGTTTGCCCACCCGCTGACAGGTGTCACATGTCCTCACAAAGTGGTCTGCGTCCCGAAAACACCCTGGCCAATAGTACTCTTGCAAGATACGGTCCTTAGTTTTCTTAACTCCTAGGTGTCCGGACCACGAACCCCCATGCGGCAAGCGCAACAGATCCTGACGGTAGCACTGAGGCACGATCAGCTGATCGAACTCCACTCCCCTGCGGTCTAGATACTTCCGGTACAGGACCCCACCTCTTTCCACAAAGCGAGCATTTTTCTTGGCGATACCTTCCTTGACAATGCAGCGGATGTTTTCTAGGCTGCCATCCTTCTTTTGCTCGGCTATCAAAGCCGACCGGCTGACTTTTAGCAACCTATTAAGTCCGTCTGACGTAGGCGCGATGAGCAAATCTGCAGATAGCTCTTCTAACTTACCCGTGTCGGGCATTTCCTCTCCAGTATCTGGTGCCTTCAACGCTACAGGCTCAATTTTATTCAGTTCGGGCGTGCTCTGAATATCAGCTTGCTGCGCCTCTGACCCTTTCTCATTGTTCGACAGCGTCGGCCCCGCAACTACCGCCTTTGCAGCGAGCTCCCGAACCTTCGATCTGGTTAAGGCCTGAACGCTAGCCTCACCAAACAAAAGCCCCTTTTCGCGCAGGAGGTGATCGGACCTGTTCGAAAATAGGTACGGGTACTGGGGGGGCAGCATAGATGACACTGCGGCCTCCGTCTCAAGCGCTCCGAAAGGTCCTTCAATTAGCACTTTTGCTGCGGGCAGGCGCACGCTATGAGCTTCCACGGCTTGCTTGATCCATGCGCACTCGCCCGTGAACATATCGGGTTCTACGTAAGAGGGGTGAACTACATCCATCGTAGCTGCGGAATCGCGAAGCACTCGGCACTCTTTCCCGTTCACGAGGAGGTCTCGCATGTAAGGCTCGAAAAGCTTCATGTTCTCGTCAGCGCTGCATAATGACAAAAACACGACTTTTGTTTTTATTTCCGGACACTGCGCCGAAAAGTGACCCGGATTCTGGCACGTATAACACACGCGCGCTTGCCTCGTCTCGAACCGCTTTCTGCGTTCGGCTTCGGCTGCCGCCGTCTCCTTAGGTTCGGTCGGACTACTTTCACTCGCATCCACACTACGTGTGTTCCCCTTTGCTCTCATGGGTGTTAACTTCGGCCTCTAAAACTTGGAGCCAAATTCACCCTTTTGACCGTCTAGAGCTTCGCAAGCCCGACGCGTCACAAACTCCTCGGCTAGCTCAGCGGCTCTAGCCACCGTACTAACGTCTGGCCTATCCAAGACCCAGTACCGCACGTTCTCAGGTAACCGACTATAAAACTGTTCCAGCCCGAAACACTGCAGAACTTTCTCGTGGTCACCAAACGCTTTCTCTTCTTTGAGCCACTCCTGCATGTTTGACATTAGCCTGTAGGGAAACTCTGTATATGATTAACTTCTGCCTTTCTCATTTTCCCGAAACTTCCAACGGAACGCCTCCGCTGACAGCCTGTACTTTTTTAGCAGGCTCGATTTCACTTTGTCGAAATCCTCTGCCTCCTCTCTCTTCAAGCGAGCGACTCGCCGGGTAAGCCGCCTCGCCGGGTAACAAAGTGAGCAAGCGCTGTGGCCACGTTTCCCGAGAGAACCCCTGCTTCTCGCACGTTCGCTCAAAGTTAACCAGGAACAAACCAACGTCCTCTCCAAGCTTAAACGGCCGCATCAGGTCAGTCATTTTGAACGATACTCGTTCTCCTGCACCGTGTGCCTGACTTCCATTACGAGCACGTTCCATCTCTATCTCGAGACGCTTAATTTCCAAAGCGTGTTGACGGTCGCGCTCTTCTTTACGTTCGCGCTCATCTTTCTCTTTTTGCTCTTTAAGTTCGCGCTCCTGTTTCTCTTTTTGCTCTTTAAGTTCGCGTTCCTGTCTTTTTGCCGTCTCCCTCTCCTCAATGGTCTCAAGGCATTCCGACAGCTCGTCATCCTCAGCTTCTAACTCAAGAATAGCCCTTAGCAGTTCTGGTTTTCTGAGTTTGTCTGAGACATCGAGACCCAACTCTCTTGCAAGCTCCAGCAATTTCGGTTTGCGCAACGACTTCCAATCCATGGCTACTCTGAATGCTGCTTTCTCTACTGCCTACTATTGTCTTGCCGCAAACTAAACCGGCAGCAACGACAACCACAATTACCAGCTCTGTTTCTGACACTAACAAAAGCCTGGCAAAACTCAGAAAAAGAAAGTCCCGCACTCACCAAACCTCGCAGCCGAGAATTCAGCGCAGTCGTTCCGCTGCAGGCAACCAGTCATCACACAGGGCTCGTTGCACTGCTCCCGGATGGTCGTTGTGCTGCTCAGCATTGTTGGAACCGCACCGCTGGCACGAGTTGTTGTAATCTCAGTGCTGACGTCCGTTGTTGCAAATGGGTCGCAAGCCCCAAGGGTAGCGTTGGCCTGGCGGCCCGGGGCACTGGAAGCATCCGAAGGTCCCGGCAAAGCATGAGTCAACTGGTAACAGAACAACTTGTTTATTCTAACATCGCAAAAGAGCGGCCGGTCAGGTCGACCGAAGTGGAGAGACGGGAGTGCACGTTACTCAACAGAAGAAATCGGAGCCTCTCTCTCGGCGTCCGGGGGCAGCTGCTCTTATACTCTCGGAGTTGAGGGCAAGAAGGAACGTCTCGGGTTGAGACCACGTGACTCTGGGCCCGGACAGGCTGAGAGACATGTTGAGACGAGTGTAGTGACGCATCGCCGAGCCGGCGCCGATCAGACCTCCTCGCTTCACACTTGGGGAGCTCCTCTCCCCGGCTGCTGCGCTTTGACAAGCGTGGCACACACACACACACGCACACACGAAGACACGTGGCACTGAAACACGCCTGGACGCGATTGGTGGGGAGGCGTATCGGCGGCGCTGAACGGGCCAAAATGTCCGCCGCTTTGAACGAAGCCCCGGCGTCCGTTGCATCCGCGCCGGCTATACCGCGCGTCGTAGGCGAAACGTAACAGACCGCCCCGCCGGGGGAAGTAATACCGATGGTCAGGGGACTGCATCCGCTGTCCGGAGGGATGTCGCTTGATGATGCTCATAACCGAAGTCGGTCGTCCTTCGGCGTTTCTTGAGCGCAGCGCACAGAGAAGGCCTCGTTCTCTCGTTCAGGTTCACACAGGACACTGCAAAGCGACTTCGGGAGAGTTGCCATTTTTGTTCTCGTTCCCAGCAAGCGTTAGAAATGCGCCGAAACTCATCCGCTCAGTCAGCAAGCACGACACAACCCTCACTAAGCCATGTCAGGCTCTTTCCCCTTTTATACTACTGCCTAGTTCCTTACAGTAGTCTAGCAGCACCCAGAACACATCCACAAATTGGAAAATTGCACTAGAAAGCACGTCATCACTTTGAAACACTAAACAAAAGCAATATGTTAAAAATCCTGCCTCAGGAAGAAAACCATCAGTAACAAATACCTTTGAGGCTGATTCCTACGTTAGGGGCTTCGACTTAAGCCATCGGCGTTACCGTTACCTTTCTGTAACGCACCTCAAAGGAATATTGCTGCAAAGCGAGGCTCCAGCGCACGAGGAGGCCATTTGTGGAAGAGATGGTCTGCAGCCATTGGA
The DNA here is from genome assembly GCF_023375885.2 of Dermacentor andersoni. Taxonomy (NCBI): domain Eukaryota; kingdom Metazoa; phylum Arthropoda; class Arachnida; order Ixodida; family Ixodidae; genus Dermacentor; species Dermacentor andersoni. The sequence goes on from NC_092820.1 coordinate 93,184,466, forward strand.
GAGGGCAGTGATCCGTCTCGAAGCATGCGAAGCGGAGACCGCAGCGAGCGACCGCACACCAGCTCAGCTGGTGAAAACCCCGCAGCCGCATGCGGTCCTCAATGCAAACATCACCCCAGGCAGAAACAGCTCCCAGTCAGTTTCCTGTTCAAAAGACAATGCTCTCAACACGCGCTTCATGACGGAGTGGAGCTTCTCAACGGAATTCGACTGGGGGTGGTGCACTGAGCTGTGTAACAGCTTTACCCCGCACCTTTCGAGAAAGGCTGTCGTCAAAGCGCTAGTAAACACTGTGCCCTGATCTGATTGGATTTCCGCAGGAAAACCAATTCGCGCAAATATGGACAGTAGTGCATTGACTATCTCAACTGAGCTGAGTTCTTTAAGCGGCACTGCTTCAGGGAACTTTGTCGCTGGGCAGATCACAGTCAAAATGTGTCTGTACCCCGTGGCTGTTACCGGCAGAGGTCCCACTGTATCAATAACGAGCCGTCTAAAAGGCTCCATAATGATAGGTACCAACTTCAACGGCGCCCTCGATTTGTCCCCTGGTTTGCCCACCCGCTGACAGGTGTCACATGTCTTTACAAAGTGGTCTGCGTCCCGAAAACACCCTGGCCAATAGTACTCTTGCAAGAGACGGTCCTTAGTTTTCTTAACTCCTAGGTGTCCGGACCACGAACCCCCATGCGACAAGCGCAACAGATCCTGACGATAACATTGAGGCACGGTCAGCTGATCGAACTCCACTCCCCTGCGGTCTAGATACTTCCGGTACAGGACCCCACCTCTTTCCACAAAGCGAGCATTTTTCTTGGCGATACCTTCCTTGACAATGCAGCGGATGTTTTCTAGGCTGCCATCCTTCTTTTGCTCGGCTATCAAAGCCGACCGGCTGACTTTTAGCAACCTATTAAGTCCGTCTAACGTAGGCGCCATGAGCAAATCTGCAGATAGCTCTTCTAACTTACCCGTGTCGGGCATTTCCTCTCCAGTATCTGGTGCCTTCAACGCTACAGGCTCAATTTTATTCAGTTCGGGCGTGCTCTGAATATCAGCTTGCTGCGCCTCCGACCCTTTCTCATTGTTCGACAACGTCGGCCCCGCAACTACCGCCTTTGCAGCGAGCTCCCGAACCTTCGATCTGGTTAAGGCCTGAACGCTAGCCTCACCAAACAAAAGCCCCTTCTCGCGCAGGAGGTGATCGGATCTGTTCGAAAATAGGTACGGGTACTGGGGGGGCAGCATAGATGACACTGCGGCCTCCGTCTCAAGTGCTCCGAAAGGTCCTTCAATAAGCACTTTTGCTACGGGCAGACACACGCTATGAGCTTCCACTGCTTGCTTGATCCACGCGCACTCGCCCGTGAACATATCGGGTTCTACGTAAGAGGGGTGAACTACATCCATCGTAGCTGCGGAATCGCGAAGCACTCGGCACTCTTTCCCGTTCACTAGGAGGTCTCGCATGTAAGGCTCGAGAAGCTTCATGTTCTCGTCAGTGCTGCATAATGACAAAAACACGACTTTTGTTTTTGTTTCTGGACACTGCGCCGAAAAGTGACCCGGCTTCTGGCACGTATAACAAACGCGCGCTTGCCTCGTCTCGAACCGTTTTCTGCGTTCGGCTTCGGCTGCCGCCGTCTCCTTACGTTCGGTCGGACACTGCGCCGAAACGTGACCCGGCTTCTGGCACGTATAACACACGCGCGCTTGCCTCGTCTCGAACCGCTTTCTCATGGGCGTGAACTTCGGCCTCTCAAACTTGGAGCCAAATTCACCTTTTTGACCGTCCTTAGCTCCGCGAGCCCGACGCGTCACAAACTCCTCGGCTAGCTCAGCGGCTTTAGCAACCGTACTAACGTCTGGTCTATCCAAGACCCAGTACCGCACGTTCTCAGGTAACCGACTATAAAACTGTTCCAGCCCGAAACACTGCAGAACTTTCTCGTGATCACCCAACGCTTTCTCTTCTTTGAGCCACTCCTGCATGTTTGACATAAGCCTGTAGGCAAACTCTGTATATGACTCACTTTTACCTTTCTCATTTTCCCGAAACTTCCGACGGAACGCCTCCGCTGACAGCCTGTACTTTTTTAGCAGACTCGATTTCACTTTGTCGAAATCCTCTGCCTCCTCTCTCTCCAAGCGAGCGACTACGTCGGCCGCCTCGCCGGGTAACAAAGTGAGAAGCGCTGTGGCCACGTTTCGCGAGAGAACCCCTGCTTCTCGCACGTTCGCTCAAAGTTAACCAGGAACAAACCAATGTCCTCTCCAAGCTTAAACGGCCGCATCAGGTCAGTCATTTTGAACAATACTCGTTCTCCTGCACCGTGTGCCTGACTTCCATTACGAGCGCGTTCCATCTCTATCTCGAGACGCTTCATTTCCAAAGCGTGGTCGCGCTCTTCTTTTTCTTTCTGCTCTTTTCGTTCGCGCTCCTGTTTCTGTTCTTTAAGTTCGCGCTCCTGTCTTTTTGCCGTCTCCCTCTCCTCAATGGTCTCAAGGCATTCCGACAGCTCGTCATCCTCAGCTTCTAACTCAAGAATAGCCCTCAGCAGTTCTGGTTTTCTGAGTTTGTCTGAGACATCCAGACCCAACTCTCTTGCAAGCTCCAGCAATTTCGGTTTGCGCAATGACTTCAAATCCATGGCTGCTCTGAATGCTGCTTTCTCTACTGCCTACTATTGTCTTGCCGCAAACTAAACCGGCAGCAACGACAACCACAATTACCAGCTCTGTTTCTGACACTAACAAAAGCCTGGCAAAACTCAGTAGAAGAAAGTCCCGCACTCACCAAACCTCGCAGCCAAGAATTCAGCGTAGTCGTTCCGCTGCAGGCAACAAGTCATCACACAGGGCTAGTTGCACTGCTCCCGGATGGTCGTTGTGCTGCTCAGCATAGAGTCAACTGCATATCTTCGCTGCTGGCCTCCGTTGTCGCGATCTCACCGGTGGCAACCGGCTCGTTGCACTGCTCCCGGATGGTCGTTGTGCTGCTCAGCATTGTTGGAACCGCACCGCTGGCACGAGTTGTTGTAATCTCAGTGCTGACGCCCGTTGTTGCAAATGGGTCGCAAGCCCCAAGGGTAGCGTTGGCCTGGCGGCCTGGGGCACTGCAAGCATCCGAAGGTCCCGGCTAAGCATGAGTCAACTGGTAACAGAACGACTTGTTTATTCTAACATCGCAAAAGAGCGGCCGGTCAGGTCGACCGAAGTGGAGAGACGGGAGTGCACGTTACTCAACAGAAGAAATCGGAGCCTCTCTCTCGGCGTCCGGGGGCAGCTGCTCTTATACTCTCGGAGTTGAGGGCAAGAAGGAACGTCTCGGGTTGAGACCACGTGACTCTGGGCCCGGACAGGCTGAGAGACATGTTGAGACGAGTGTAGTGACGCATCGCCGAGCCGGCGCCGATCAGACCTCCTCGCTTCACATTTGGGGAGCTCCTCTCCCCGGCTGCTGCGCTTTGACAAGCGTGGCACACACACACACACGCACACACGAAGACACGTGGCACTGAAACACGCCTGGACGCGCTTGGTGGGGAGGCGTATCGGCGGCGCTGAACGGGCCAAAATGTCCGCCGCTTTGAACGAAGCCCCGGCGTCCGTTGCATCCGCGCCGGCTATACCGCGCGTCGTAGGCGAAACGTAACAGCATACAGTCAACCGCATATCTTCGCTGCTGGCCTCCGTTGTCGCGATCTCACCGCTGGCACAAGTTATTGCATATGGGTCGCAAGCCCCAAGGGTAGCGTTGGCCTGGCGGCCTGGGGCACAGCTGGAAGCATCCGAAGGTCCTGGCAAAGCATGAGTCGACTGCTAACAGAACAACTTGGTTATTCTAGCATCGCAAAAGAGCGGGCGGTCAGGTCGACCGAAGTGGACAGACGGGAAAGCACGTTACTCCACAGAAGAAATCGGAGCCTCTCTCTTGGCGTCCGGGGGCAGCTGATTTTATACTCTCGCAGTCGCGGGCAAGAAGGAACGTCTCTGGATGAGGCCACGTGACGGCGGCGCTCGGGCACGTCGAGACTAGAAGGTGACGCATCCGCCGGGCCGGCGCCGGTCAGACCTCCTCGCTTCACACTTGGGGAGCTCCTCTCCCCGGCTGCCGCGCCTTGACAAGCGTGGGCACCAACATGCACACACACACACACACGCACACACGAATACACGTGGCATTGAAACATGCCTGGACGCGCTTGGCGGGGAGGCGTTGCGGCAGCGCTGAACGGGCCAAAATGTCCGCCGCTTTGAACGAAGCCCCGGCGTCCGTTGCATCCGCGCCGGCTATACCGCGCGTCGTAGGTGAAACGTAACACTCTGATGAGACAACGGTTCGACTGATATGAATGACATTTCTTGCATTTGAGAAAGAAAGTTAAATATTAGCAATGGCATGCAGGATGCAGAATCCCAATTTATGATCTACTTTTTACTAAAATTGCCAAAAAATATTGTGAGCTTCGAAAGAATGGAAGCACGAAGCTTACAAATCTATGTCTGTAAATTGCATATACTTGAATATCTAAAGCAGACAGATTTGGTAGAAGAGTCTATGCGGCTTACGTGGCATAGTTACAATGCTTTGGAATGTTTTACAAAAGTTCAGCTAAGAAATTAGTTGTGCATCTGAGCACGACACAATAGATCAATTTCCTCCGAGCTTTACATGTCTCAATGGGCGCCGCTTTTTTTTTTCTTTTCTTTTCTTAGTTACAGAGTTGCAAACTTGTAATTGAGGTTTGTTTTTAATTTTCGGATTTTCAGAATCTAAAAAAAAAACATATACATGACATTAAACGAAAAAAAAATCTTGTAGGCTTTATCGGACACGCAGCCGCTGTGAGGTTCGTGAAACGTCACGTGCGTGCTACTGAGGATGTATGGGTACCAAGGTACAGATATGGATGTGGCCAAAGACACAAGTGAAATTTATTCGTGCATTATAAAGTTTCCATGCTTAAGTCATGATCATAGGCGCCTCTACTAGGGGGAGGGGCCGCAAGCCTCAAAAGGGGCGAGGAGAAAATTAGAGCATTAGCGTCCCCCCCCCCCCCCCTACACACACACAAATATGAAAGCGAGCTCTGTCGGGTCCCCACTGGCAAATTCAGCAAAACAACAGCTGAGCCAAGTTTTCTTCTTTAATTACATATCCCCTGCTTGGACATCTAGGACTGTCTCTCGGGCCTCGTCGCCACGCGCTGTAGCAGGGACGTGCCTTGCGCGCCTGCATTGCAGAGGAAGTTGTCGCCGGGCGGTCCTAAACAAGTTTCAACGTCCGTCACTTGAATGATCTCGGGTTTGTTGGGGTCCTCTAAGCCAAAAATCTTTGAGAACGCACGATCAAGTTTGCTTTTTATGATCTAACGGTCTGTAATCAGTGTTGCCATTTTAGCGAATTTGTCGCTAAATTTAGTGACTCTCTTTGTCTGTTTAGCTTAAAGCTTTCTATTTAGCGACAGGTGACTTCTTTAGCGGCTTCATAGTTAGGAAAGTTGCTTCGAACATGGCCTTCTAGATACACGGTTTGTCATTCAAAAGCTAAATGTAAGGGTGACTGATTGAGCAACTTGGTGAACCATAATCGTGATTCTACAGCGCGGAGCACTAAATACAGTCGATCGTTTGTGGACGTTCGCAAGCGTAGCAGTAAACTAACTAAATAAAGTACTTTATGTTCAGATCTATAACACAGAAGATGAATAAGACAGACCAACTGATCAGGAAGGCGTAGATATCGAAGCAACTGACCTCATTCTCCCCCCTGCTACAATGCCCTCATGGGTGATGCAGGTATGTAATAAATAAATAAATAAATAAATCGGAACTAATGGCTTCTGTTTCTCCCGGCATTCGCATCTATCAGTATATACAAGGAGCTTTAGGTATATCAAGGTAGGAAGCGTAGTGTTGGACCTGTATAAAGATCGAATAATTGTGATCGCCGTGTTAACAACGTGCAGCCAAGGGCGTCCCGCAGATTTTCACTACCCTATTACAAACGTCGAGTACCTGAAAAATTTAGGGACAATGTAGACTAAGTGTCGTTTCCTGCTAGGAAAACTAGATTGTTTGTGTTCTTTTGAATTGTGGTGTATTTGTAACCATACAATTTGAAGGTAAACGCTAAATTTAAGGTTTCATTATTCGTTATGTAACTATATTAGTAAAGTAAGATACCTTTAAAGCCTGCTGGTCAATTCACTGTTTACACGTCACGTGCGTGGACATTAGAAAAACATGAAAGATCTAGCTAACTGATTTATTTCACGTTAGCTTTTATACTATAGTGCTCAAAAGCGCCTACCTTATTTAAGGTCCACTTGAAAGTTTTAGCGAGAATTTTAGCAACTTTAATGCGAAAGCATTATATGCCCCATGAGGCAGAAAATTTAGCGTGATAAAGCGATGGGCCCAAAAATGGCCGACGGCGCAAAGAGTAAAGAACGCCAAAAAACGCTCCGATTGATGTCACATTTCTGAGGGAGGTTACCGTAAACAAAGTAAATCATCATCATCATCATAATCATCATCATATTTTATGTCCACTGCCGGGCGAAGGCCTCTCCCTGCGATCTCCAATTACCCCTGTCCTGTGCCAACCGATTCCAGCTAGCGTCTGCGAATTTCTTACTTTCATCCCCCCACCTAGTCTTCTGCCGCCCTCGACTGCGCTTACCTTCTCTTGACACCCATTCTGTAACCCTAATGGTCCACCGGTTATTAAACCTACGCATTATATGACCAGCCCAGCTCCATTTTTTTCTCCTAATGTCAATTAGAATATCGGTTATTCCTGTTTGCTCTCTGATCCACACCGCTCTTTTCCTGTCTCTTAACGTTATGCCTAACACTCTTCGTTCCATCGATCTTCATGTAGTCCTTAACTTTTTTTTGTTGTCAGTCTGCAAGTTTCTGCCCCATATGTCACCACCGGTAGAATACGTTGATTGTACATCTTTCTTTTTAATGATAATGGTAAGCTTCCAGTCAGGATCTGACAATGTCTGCCGAATGCGCTCCAACCCATTTTTATTCTTTTGTAAGTTTCCTTCTCACGATCAGAGTCCCCTGTGAGTAATTCACCTAGGTAAACATACTCCTTCACAGACTTTATAGAGGCCGACTGGCGATCCTGAACTCCTTGTTCCTTTGCCCAGCTATTTATCATTATCTTTGTCTTCTGCGTATGAATCTTCAACCCCACTCTTACACTCTCTCTGTTAAGGTCCTCGATAATTTGTTGTAACTCGTCTGCATTGTTGCTGAATAGAACAAAGTCATCGGCAAACCGAAGGTTGCTCAGATATTCGCCGTCGATTTTTACTCCTAAGCCTTAGCAGTTTAATAGCTTGAATACTTCTTCCAAGCACGCAGTGAATAGCATTGGAGAGATTGTGTCTCCCTGTCTGACTCCGTTCTTTGTAGGTATCTTCCTGCTTTCTTGTGTAGAATAAAGGTAGCTTTAGAACCTCTGTAGATATTTTCCAAGGTATTTACGTATACGTACTCCTTGATTACGTAATGGCGCTATGACTGTTAGTATCTCTACTGAATCAAACGCCTTTTTCGTAATCTATGAAAGCCATATAGAGAGTCTTATTTTACTCTGCGGATTTATCGATAACCTGATTAATGACATGGATGTGATCCATTGTAGAGTACCCCTTCCTGAAGCCAGCCTGTTCCCTTGGTTGACTAAAGTCCAGTGTTGCCCTTATTCTATTGGAGATAATTTTGGTAAATATTTTATATAATACAATGTCTAAGCTAACGGGCCTATAATTTTTCAATTCTTTAACGTCTCCCTTTTTGTAGATTATTATTTAGTATAATGTTCGCATTCTTCCAGTTTTCTCGGACCCTTGCAGTCGATAGACACTTCGTATAAAGAGCCGCCAGTTTTCCAAGCATTACCTCTCCTTCATCTTTGATTAAATCGACTGTTATTCCATCTTCTCCTGCCGCTCTTCCTCGTTTCATGTCTTGCAAGGGCCTTCTGACCTCATCCCTAGTTATAGGAGGAGTTTATGTATCCTCTTCATTACTGTTTCTAATTAAGGTATCCTGACTCCTCTGGGTACTGTACAGGTCAGTATAGAATTCTTCCGCTGCTTTTACTATATCGTTGACATTGCTAATGATATTACCCTGCTTATCTTTCAGTGCATACTTCTTGGTTTGTCCTATGCCAAGTTTCGTTGTCACTGATTTCAGGCTGCTTCCATTTTTTACGGCTTCTTCCGTCTTTCGCAAGTTATAGTTTGGAATATCACTTATTTTCGCCTTGTTCATCAGTTTTGACAGTTCCACGAATTCTAGCTGATCTCTTCAGTTGGTCACTTTCATTCTTTGTCGTTTCTTTATTAGGTCCTTCGTTACTTGGGAGAGCGTGCCTACTGGTTGCCTTGGTGCCTTGCCTCCCACTTCAATTGCTGCCTCTGAAGCCAACAAGTTGCGGTTTCATTAATTGCCTGTATGCCATCATCGTCATCTCGCTTTTCTAAGGCTGCATATTTGTTTGCATGTGCCAGCCTGAATTGGTCTGCTTTTTACCCTTACTGCGTCTACGTTGGCATGTATCCTCTTGACCAATTTTACTATTTCTCTCTTCAAATTGAGGTGAATCCTAGCCTACAGTAACATATATGATCACTGCACTTTACCCTACTTAACACTTCTACATCCTGCACTATGCTGGGATCGGCAGAAAGTATGAAATAAATTTGATTTCTTGTTTCGCCATTAGGGCTTTTCTAGGTCCACTTTTTCTTCCAATGCTTCCTGAAGAAGGTGTTCATTATTCGAAGCTTATTCCTTTCCGCGAATTCTACTGACATCTCTCCTCGAGTGTTCCTAGAATCGACGCTGTAGTTTCCAATTGCTTGTTCACCAGTGTGCTTTTTCTCCACTGTTGCATTGAAGTCGCCCATGACTACAGTATACTGAGTCTGCACTTTTGTCATCGCTAACTCAACGTCTTCATAAAACTTATCTGCTTCCTCATCGTCGTGACTGGATGTTGGAGCGTAGGCTTGAACTATCTTTAATCTATACGTCTTATTAAGTTTGATTACGACTACTACTACCCTCTCATTAATTCTGTAGAATTCGTCAATGTTGCCCGCTATGTCCTCATGGATTATGAATCCTACTCCGACCTGCTTCTTATCTGGTAGTCCTCTATAGAAAAGGACGTGGCCATTTGTCAGCACTGTATAAGCCTCACCCGTTCTCCTCACTAAGGCCAATGATATCCCAAACAATGCCTGATAGTTCCTCGAAGAGTCATGCTAGGCTAGCTTCGCTCTAGAGGGTTCGGGTGTTAAACGTTGCAAGGGTCAATTTCCATTGGCGGCCTGTCCGGCTCCAGAGATTCTTAGCATCCTCTGCTATGTTACAGGTCTGACCGCCGCCTTGGTCAGGTGCTCCGCAGCTGCTGGGGACTGATGGCCATTGGGTAATTGAATGAGTCATTTGGGGAGGGAGTGACCGAATACAGCACCAGGGAGGCCAGTTTCTGTTCTGAGGAGGGAGTGTCTTGTTGAAGCTTAGTGGGCCTTCCTAATTTGGTTGTACCTGGATTAGTATAGCCCCACTTGTTCTCGGCGTTTTTGCCGATGTCAGGCGCCACTCCAAGCCTGGAGATGTAGTGTACGTACTGGGGGAGCTGAGTTCGAGTTTCCCACCTTCGGGAAGAAAAGAAAAAGCGAGGATTCAAACTTCTGACTGTGGCACCCAAGCATCCAAGCTAGCTCAGTTAGATAACCCTGCGGGCTGTCAGGCCACCTTGTGTCGGAGAATTGCAGCCCATGCAATCCTACGTGCCTGAAAACATGCTTGAATCATCCACGGCGTATGGGTTCTGCTGATCGCGGCAGGTGGCACGACGTGGTATCTCTCAATGGTTCTAACATCGTGCTTTCGGAGTCTCCCGTACGCATGCGGCCATGAACGCGGCTGGATACATGATGTATTTTCAGCGAATTCGAACAGCACTTAAATATAGTGTGAAAAAAAGGGAAGTTAGAATCAATGCCTTTCAAAAGATTATTAGGTAAATTTCGGTCTGGGTGGGAATGGAACACGGGTCTCCGAGCACCCTTTGCCGACGCCACGGCGGCTCCACGGCTACGGTTGCCTAACTAGTACTTGCGCCATTGCACTCTCACGTCGCAGCCGTCTGGCTCAGTAAACGCGAGGCCTAGTGCGTGGGTCGTTGGGCACGTGACGGAGCAGCTAATGGGGACGAGGTGACGTCATCAGCATCTTGTCTGCCTTCAGTATAGTACTGCAGAAGATAGTAAATGGTATAACAACGTTAATTAGTAGTAATCATGATAATTAATGTGAATTAAAGTGAACTAAAGTTGGCACAAATCTCAGTTCGTATACAAAGATATAAATGTAGGTTGCTGTAATTTAATTTTTTTTTATAATCGTTTGTATCAGCTAAAGCCATGACGTCGAGCAGAACTGCAATGGGCCGTGGAAGTCGCCAAATGTTTGAAAAGCGTGACCTGCTTCGTGACCATTCGTGCCCCTGGCAACCCATTTCCGCTGTCAAGTGCACCCTGGACACTGTAAAAGCGATAAGAAGCGAAATTCAGCAGTGCAATAAAGACTAGGAAGCCTTGGCTATAGCCCAGGAAGAAAAACCCAGACGACGTTCCGATAGCAGCCGCACGCCAGAAACCATCCTTCAGTTGCGGGAAGAGGTGAAAGTCCCACAGAAGGCAACTCGGGCTTGCATGAGCAAAACTGGCGTGGCACCATTCACCATGAATCTGGCTGCAAATGAGTACCTCCGGTGTCAGTCCTAGAAGGGCGCAAACGACAACTGCTGACAACGAATACTCCAGGCAACCGCCTGATCAAGGCAAAAACAAAAAATACGAAGCTCCTCAACAAAGTGAAACGTCCAGCTGAGCCAGGGCCAATATGTTCTTTTGTTTGATTACAAAAAACTTTTGTCGGGACCAGGCGCGCAATCCCCAGTAAACTTGATGGTTTGCTTCCAATCCTGATGTTCCGCGTGTCAAGAAGGTCAAATTGCCCCAGAAGATTTACCCAAAGTGCGATGGTCTTTGCATGTGTCTCTACAGTGAAAATGATGTGATGCCTCTGCACTTCTTTCCACAGGCACTCGAGCTCTATTCGAGTGGGTATGCGGAGCTGTTGAACATTGCTGTGAAGCCTTGGATGGAGAGGCTGGCTGCCGGACGAACCTGCGCGTGGCAGCGAGACTCGGCTCCCTGTCGTAAATCCGAGAAATCTCAGAAACGGCTCTCCGCGAGTTATCACAATTTCACCGCTCCCAACATCTGGCCTTATATGCTTATATGCGAGACTGGAACATCCTACGTAGAATTAAAGAAAAAGTATTTTTCTTCAGCATGCACGTTCTAACTGGCCTCCGCACGGAAAAACCCACCACTGCGGCAACTATACTCCAACAGACCTGAAGCCGACAACTTGTTGACAACCGACCTGTTGCCCTGAAGAAAGGAAATGAAGAGCTAAAGAAGGAACTGGCTGATACTAGAGCAGACCTGATCGAGCTCAAAGAGTATAGCACACAGGGCAACACTGAAATTAAAGGGCTATCACGTGATCCCTCAGAACGTCCCGAGACGATTGTACAAGTTCTTGGTGAGAAACTGGAGTCCAAGATGGAAAACTCTGAAACTGATGTCGTACACAGGGGGCCTACAAAGGAACAAGGAAAGATAAATGTTATCGTTGGGTTAGTCAGTCGTTCTTCTCGAAGCAGGGTGCTTCAGGCACCAAAGAAGAGAGGCAAAACTACTACTGATTTTGGCTTCGAGGGCACAAACGCCTTCTACATAAACGAACACCTTTGTCTGGAAAACAAGATACTGCTTGTAATGGCCACTCAATTTCGAAAAAAAAAGAAAAGAACTGCGGAAATTTTGGTTGGCCTCGCAGGGAAAGACTGAAACGCCTTTTGCGATTCATATTTCACGATAAAGCGGTCTAGCGAAAATTGTATGATCTTTAACCCGGAAATGAACCTTCGAATGTTCTCAATACAAGAAATAAATAACTTTCATACACCGACCCATAACTTCAAGCTCTTACATTGTGACATTAGTAGTATTAATAGAAATGTAAATAGTCTGTTTTCGTTATTGACTGAATTAAATTTCAATACGATGTGTAATCGCTTTAACAGAAACGTGGCTAATACCAAATGAACACATTAACGTAACCGGATATAACGTGGTCACGAATTCCCGCCCTGGCAAACACAGAGGAGGGGGTGTGCTGTTATGCATAAAAAAGAACGAATTTAAAATTCTTTCCCCAGGGAGCAATCAGCTACGGCAGGAACAAGACATGATATTTATTGAACTAGCCAATAGAATAAATATAGGAGTAATGTACCTGCCTCCCTGTTCTAACGTAACTACATTTCTTGATTGCTTGGAAACCGTTGTTGAACAGTTATAGCTAAAAAAAAAAAAAGAATTCTATTGCGTGCGGTGACATTAATTTAGATTTGCTTGGAAGCACTAATGATACTTATAATGCATTAGTTGGTTCTTACGGCTTTTACGGCTTTTACGGTGTTGAAGTTTTTGCAGGACACCAAGCTAGACGAGCGGCTCTAGCAAAACAAATGTCTCATGTACATAAGCACTCACCACTTCTCTTATCAACATCATCCATCCCAATACTTTCACTCCCCTTCCCTCTTCCCCAGTGCAGAGTAGCAGACTAGAGCGCACTAGCTCAGGTCGACCTCTCTGTCTTTCCTTTCAATAAATTCTTTTCAATTATTGTAATGTCATTACACACCCTACTCGCGTTACTGACTATTCTGCCACACTAACTGACCATATTTTACGCAATTTTAACTCGGACGATACGATTTACGAAGTAATAGATACCGATATAACCGATCACTTTCCTACTTTTTTTGTTGGCCTCCTTATCTAGAGTACCGAAATCTGTATATCACTCAGTTATCTCTTTGGACAATAACATGCTGCGCGACAACTCCACTGCAGTAGGAGATTTGATTCTATGTGACAGTGACGCAAACTACATGTATGCACGCTTTGAGAATGTTCTCTCTCAATCTGTAATAACCACGTCCTTCCGTAATAAACACTTTCAGCATCCGAGTCAGCTATGGGTAACACGAAACACTTTAGAAGTTTCAAGTAAAAACGATCACTGGTACAAAAAGTATGCAATTTAGTACAAAACAAAGCAAATTTTTTTTATAGAAACCAATACAAGTTTTTCAGAAACAAGCTAGTAGCAGTGTTACGTAGCGGCGAGAAAGCACACTACAATCGACTGATCTTGAATAACCAACAAAACTCGAGAAAGCTATGGCAGACAATTAACTCAGTCATCAAGGGAAGAATGCACCCACCGAAGCTATTCCCTCTATGAAAGTTCAAAACAGAGGCTGGAAAATGATATTAGTGAATATTTTGTTCATATTGGCCGTAATCTTGCCCAGCAAATCTCCCAGGTTAGCCATTTTAGATTACCTCTTGATACTGTGCGTTCATTTGTATTCTTTCATATAACAGCCCACATAATTGGGTCTTTGGTACTCTAATCATAGGTCGACGCACTCACTCATCAGTGCACTCACGCTCACTCATACTCACGCTCACTCACACTCATTTCAAAAGCGTGAGTGCGAGTGTGAGTGAGTGCCAGTGAGTGTGGGCGGAGGTGAGTGCGAGTGAGTGCCAGTGAGAGTGAGTGGAGGTGGATGAGAGCGCGAGTGGGCGCTTGTGAGTGTGAGTGGAGGTGAGCGTGAACGTGAGTGAGTGCGGGGCCTGGAATTATTATGGTGACTGAGTGTGAGTGAGTATTCTCTCACACTGCCGACCTATGGCTCTCTTGTCCACTGGTAAAGCAGTCGGCTGCGACGCTGTTACAGTAAAGCTTCTAAAATCGAGTAAATACACGCTTTGTCCATTTTTAGAGAAGGTATTCAACACTGCTTATCACTTCGGTACGTACTCCGATATTCTTAAAGAGGCAGAGGTGTCTCCCCTGTTTAAAGGGGGAAATTTTGATCTCTTAGAAAATTACAGGCCTATATCGGTTCTATCTTTAACTAACACATTATTTGAGAAACTGATAACAAAACAAATGCTAAGCTTTTTATTAAAATACAGCATCTTAGTACCTAATCAGCATGGATACCGGACGAGCAGATCAACAAATACAGCAGTAACATGTATTGTAAGTACGATATATAATGCTTTGCATAACAAAGAAACAGATATTGGTATATTTTTGGACCTAAAGAAAGCGTTTGATACGGTTGACCAATAACTGTTATTATTGAAAGCCAGCTTGCTATGGATTTCGTGACGAAGCGTTAAGCTTTCTTCGAAGCCATTTCACAGACCGACAGCAGAGAGCGCACATAGAAACAGACACTTCCGATTTCATGCCAATCTCGCACGGAGTACCACAAGGATCGGCATTAGGGCCAATTTTATTTTCCTTGTACATAAATGACTTCCCCAACTGCTTGCATGATAGTGATGCCATTTACATACGCTGATGACACAACTGTATGTACTTATTTCCGGTAAAGATAATGATGAAATAGAATAATCTGCTAATAAAAACTGAATAATTTAGCTAAATTGTTGACTGCAGATAAACTGACATTAAACTGCACCAAAACTAATTACATAATATTTACATGCTCAGGCAACAAAAATAAAGTTTCAACAAAGTTAAGAACCGGTAACAAAGAAATCCTCCAGATGGAAGCATGCCGATACCTTGGCATTACCCTAGATTCATCATTGCATTTTAAGGAACATATGTTGAAGGAACGCATGTTTTGTGCTCAGTCAGGCACGTCAGCACTTTCCTGTAAGTACACTGAGAATGATATACTTCGCCTTTACCTACTCTTCGCATCTCACCACTCATCACTTTTCAAAAACGTGCCCTGCGCATTTTAACTTTTTCAAACTGCAGAGAACACCTGCACCACTATTTCGCGAACTGCAGATTATGCTAGTTATAGTTGCACGTGATTATGAAACGGCACGTGCTATGCATACAATTCTGTCGAATAATAACCTGCTTTCCTCCACCTTCTTTAGCCCCGCCAAAAGGCACACTAGTCAAGAAAACCATAATTTCAACATACCGGTCGTTCAGAACTTACGCAGTAGGCCACTGTTCGCATATACGGGCACCAAATTGTGAAATAGTCTCCCAGTAGAAATAAAAAGAAGCCCCAATTCTTCTCGTTCACTAAGGGACATCGTTGGCAAAACAAAGTATAAATTTCTTGTCGAATTATAGCGCTGTGATAATAGTATTGATACGATCTCGAGCTGTTGAGGTGGGTCTTGACCGCAGGAATCGGGAAACGACGACGAAGCCGGGTATCGTGATGATGAAAAGAGAGTAGACAGTTCACTTCATTGGTGCATGGTTGTGACTCTCATCCGAGTCTCGAGCGGTTCTGATTAACACGGGGGGGGCCAGGACGGCTTTAAATAACCCCTTGTGGTCTTGTGTTCGTCGACGTCTTTTTCGGGAGCCTGTGGAAGTATTTAGTGCTTTCGTCAGGTTCTGCCGTCGACGACCTCCTGCCCTTCGGGTTTTCTTTCCTTCGTCCTTCCCTTTGTGTCAGCTCGAGGAATAAAAATGTGTTATGCTGTGTCGGAGAAGAAGGCTATTATGTCGACATGGGGGCGCCCGCTTAAACGCTTTTCACTCTTGACAGGTCACATCATAACAGTACGTATGCTGTTCTTGAACTACAATGTGCTGACAGTTTTACTACTATGGCACTGTACGTACTTTTCCGAATGTTTAAAGAAAACTGACATCCTTTGATTTTTTATTTGTTACTCAATCATATTATTATGATAATTTCATATGATTGTTAGTTTTATGTTTTTATCTTTTATTAATGTAAGAGTTTTCACATCTTATTCATGTTTGTTACTGGCGCCTGGGTACTTATCGCATGGGTCCGAACTAGCAAATTGCCAAGGGCCCAGATGCTTTCATCACCCATTTTTGTATGCACTAGTCTTAAAGCAACTAAACTGAAAAGTTCAATCGAACCCTTTGCCTACGCGTTGGCGTTCCGCCACCATCGTGAAGACTATAGACGTGCGGCGCAATACATGTGGCACCGTATTATGGCACCGAGTCTCCACGTACGTTTTGCCCTCTCGATACTTGCTTCCACATCCCTTAATTACCTTTTTCCTCGGAGCAGAACGCGCCCAGGGGCGTGTGCCGAAGGTTGCGGTCACGTTCGCCGACAGGTTGAAATGACGACGCCCTTCGTCGGCCTGCCGCTGTCCGTGACCAAATAACGGTGCTCGGTGTCGCGCCACGACTCGGTCGATTGTCTTCACCTCCAAAGTCACTGAAGGAGGCTGGCTGACCGTGCACAGCCACCTCCGTAGCCTACTTTCCGAAAGTTTACATGAAGGAGGCTATGCCATCTCGTATGTCAAGATCGAGGGTACACCTGGAGTCATCACTTAGAAAGCGACCTTCTACCGAGCGCTGCAAGCGAAGCTTAGCCCACAGACTGAAGGCTACAAGAGTCCAATTTACCCCGAACACAGGAAATGAACATCCTATTAGTTTTCTGCACCAAAAAAGCGTTGTCCACATCCATGGTACGCCATGGAGGGGGGGAACCATGACACCATGAATTTGAATTCAAAGAGTCGTTGAGAATGTACTTGATAGAGCAATAAAATATACGCCATGCTTATTTAGCAGTCGATGTGTACGCGTTGCAATTGTGCGTATTGACTCGCTTTATTGGAGTATTTCATTATTTTTTCTTCCACATATCGTATTGTTGAAATTGTATATTGTGGTGTGTCATTCCGTTACCTCGATGTAAGGTATTGCAACAGTTCCAAACGCAGGCCAACAGGAGGCAATTTAAAGCCCAACAACATCTTCCTCTTGGTCCCGATTTTGTAATAAGTAAGGATCGCCACTGAACCTTGCACATATACCCACGACTTGCTTGCGTATACCCACGACTTGCTTGCGTATACCCGTTGCTTGCGTGGCCGGAGAAGCTAGGGTCTGGAAGACATCAGCGAACGTGTTCTGCGATGCTGACCTCTGTCCGGCTTGAAGAACCAAGCCTACACCCACAACTAGCTGGGCAATGCGGGTGGTTGACGGGTGGGAAATGAATCAACACGCTAATCGGAAAGGAGTAAACTGTTGCATACAGATGTGCCTTAAGGGGCACCAAAGATATGAGCTATACTTGTACTATGTACCCGCAATATACACGTAAACAAAGCCACTCTTACCGCTAGAAGTGTCAGGGTAAGCCACAAAAGACGCAAGACGGGTGGCGACGCCATGACGTCACGATTTTGACGACGTCTGCTCGAACCACAGTCATTCTTTTATCGTGAATACGAGCTAAAATGTATTCTAAGAGCGCCAGATACTGAACTTGGCTAGCTTCAAGGACACTTTCTATGGCTTCAACGGTCCAAATTCGAAAGATACCTTGAAATACGTGACGTCACGCTGAAGTATACGGTAGTGAAGCTTGGTCGCGATATGAAAAAAAAAAAAAAAACTAAACTTTCAAAATTAAAATCAATCTCGTACGCGAAATTAATGAAAGGATGCTTCATCAGCTTCCTTTCATTAAAGATACTAAAGAGAAACACTGATTCAGTGTTTCTCTTTAGTATCGCTTTAAATGGTGCCGATAAGAATGCAAATGGCTAAAGCCCCGTTTTCGTACTCCAATGATTGCAATGTAATTACTGCGCAGCAAACATGTAGTTGTGTACAGTGGTGGAAGTACCGCATGCCCGTTGATCGTGTTGAAATTACGGTGCGCGTTGCCACATTGGCATGTTCGGTCGTGGGTGGTAGAGGCACCATAAAAAGTTTACGTATCAACCTTGCTACACCATACAGACACACGCACAGTCACATTAAATTCAGCGCAAGCGCCTTTGCGCTGGAGCACTGCAGTTTGTCAATTCATTGGGCCGCAGGGAAACACCAGTGCAATGTCCAGACAGAGTGGGCAGTGAGAGCATAAAGCGTCCGCAAATAATTCAACTCTCGAAAACTGAGAACAGCAAGCTCGCCACGAGCGCACACAGCTATCAGTCGATCACGTGAAACCTTGATATATCCCCGCCATATATATCTAATGTATGATGTAGCCCCGCCCCGTCAATATGGCGGCGATCGATCTTAAGCGCAGCTCCCTTCGCTGTAAAAAAAAAAAGCGTGGAATCTACCTGTGATTAAGCAAAATTCGCGATAGCATTTGGCTGTTGCCTTCAGCAGACGAGTGTTGGCACTGACCCGACCGCTAGCGTGACTCCGCAAGTACCGTCACAGAACAGCTGTACCGTTTTTTCATAGGCGCCACCATATTGCTACGCAGTGGCGCCATCTATGGGCAGTCGGCATGCTGGCTTGGGCGAGCGCTCCTTTTTGCATTGCAGGTATACGCTCGGCGGTAGTTTCTGACGTTTGTTTCCGCGCTCGTGCGGTCTATTTGGTATGTATGACATGGCGTCTTCTACGTGGATAACAGTTCTCTGAGACGTGCTAAAGTGGTTTAAGTCGGCACGGCCGGACTTTCTGCTGGCGTTGAGGCAGACGGAGCACGCAGCATGATGTGCGCGCGCATGTTTGAGCCTACAATCAGCGTCGAGGAACCCTGAAGGTTCCACTCACTAATGTGACCTTATTGCAGTACGATCCTCCAGTTCTAAGCTGTGGTTTAGGAGCAATGAAACATACGCGACAATCGTGACAGCGTAGGTACCGTTCTGCTACGATAGGAGCTGTGCTGTTTATGCTTCGAAAAGTGTTCAAGCTGTTAACAGCAGATTACATTGCGTGCCTACTTGGTTCTGTGGATCAGGTTTCCACCCATGAATAAAATAGTTTTGGTTCGTAATAACAGTATACCTTACAACGTGAACTACACTTGTCCAGCAAAGCGACTGTTTACGAACTGTGCGAGCATCCTAAGCATTGGTAGGTGCTGGATTACATATATTTGTTCTATATAGCGCATGGTCCAAGCATGCGGCATCAACATTTTTAGATCTATAAACGTTGCGTGACGTGACTATGCGAGGTCGTACTGTGGCGTTAGCCCGTTTCTCTTTCTTTTTCGAGAAAGAGAATGATAACCGATTTTTTTTTCTGCTGTGTTCTTTCTCACTACGACGCACTTACACGTATTACGGAAATTTTGCCCCCAAAATAGCCATCACATTTTTTTTTATGCGATCCAACTCAGATATTACGGCTTTACAGGGCAAAAAGGCAATGTCGAAGCCCATAGCTTATACATGTATCATGCTGGTTCACCAACGTTGAGCCAGCATGATCACAGCGATCACTGCGGTACCGCAGTGATCGCTGTGTTGAGCAGCGCCGTCGGCCTCGCCACGGCAGGCTAGCGCAGACATATAGCGATTTCAAGCCTACTAGCCTTGAAATGCGGCAGAGGGATGCCGGTGTATCACATATATTTGATAGCGCCTGCCGCTTAGATGTTTCGTGGCTGCCTTAGGTTGACCGTGCACGAGCATGCGCTCTTATGTTTTAGTCCCTACGCCAAGCGATCAGATAGTGAGCAGATTTACCATTTCATGCTGGTAATGCAGAGACACCGGTTCTGTTCGTTGAATTAAAACCGATATACGCAAAACAGGTCGCAACACATACACACACCGCGGCTGATAACGCGCGTCACATGTTTGCGCCCCCAAGACATATTTCCGCGCACTGTAGTTACCGATGCACCGAAAGGTTTCCCTGAAGACCTTGTATGAATGGACATTGCGTAAATTTCACAAAGTGCATTCTAAAACATCTCGAACTCGTTCCGCAGTACGCGATAGCAATACTTTCAAGCAGCGCCCCGCCGGATCGCACAAGCCAGAGAGGAGGAAAGGCTCGCCGCGTACCCTTTCCTCCTCGCCCGATGAAAACGTCTATATTGAAGAAACGCCATTGCATGTTGTTAAGGCTGGTTTGTCTAAATATATAATTCGACGTGTCTTCGAGAGTACATACGCAAATATTTTTTCGATACATAATGCGAAAAAGCGAGGGAGAGAGAAAAGTAGAAAAAACGTTCAACAAAAGGCCGAGGATACACAAGTCTATAAAGCGCTAAAATAACGAATGCACGAGTTTCGCGCACCGCGGTGCCCAAAGTATCGTCCTTCGCGCGGAAGGCACGTTCCTGTCCAACGCATATGCAAACACGCCCCGCAGCAGAATGGGTGGCAAACAGAAAAACGGGGCTAAAGAAAAAAAAAATAACGCGGTCGACGCGCCACGCGAGCGTCGTCGAGTGCGGCCTTGCTCCGGGGGCGTTAAGGCTCAACCAGACGTACGCGTTCCAATGCGTCCGCACACGCCGCGCTGACTCGACGTCGCGTGGCGCCCGACGGAGGAAGAGGGCGCGCACCCAAACGATGCACGAGTGGCCGCGCGTAGCCGCGCGTCTCGTCGCGGCGGCGCAGTGCTGCTAGCTTGCCATGTTCAAGGCAGTCTAGCCTTCGCTTAACGGCCACGTTAAGCAATGTGTTACATATTAGACAGCTTTAGTTTAGCGTCAGCAACTATAGCGTACGCTATACGCTATAATATAGCGTACGCTAAGCAGCGCACGTTCTCTACAATTTTAGTTGACCGGCGATATCTTCGAATCTCGGAGGCCATATGCCGTTGTTGCGGCTATTTCGCGCCATTAGTGACAGGTGGCGCTGACATCTCGAATGTTTGTTTCGTTAGGCTTCGACTCGTTCGAAACGAGAAGCGATGTCGAAAACACCACGAGGTTATCCATAATACTCTGTCGTCGAAGCGGCCTGAGACTAAGCGAAAGCCGTTTACACAGTCATTTGCTACGAACGAAGTGCATTTTACAAAAGCAACGCCAAATTCAATTCGAAGCGGGCAGCCGGGACCGCCGCCATGTTTCCCGCAAGCTCCGCAAACCCCGCAACAACGCTAGGGTGACCCGGGCTTGCCTGAACGTCGCGCGAAGAGTCGTTTCGGAAGTGACGTTGGCTTGCCGTGGTCATGTGAGGCGTGTCATGCTACTGACGCGAACGGTAGCTTCCGGCGCGGGCGCAAAAATTCTAGCGGTTGTAGGTCTCCACGCCGCCGCGCGCCGACACGCGAAACAGCCTCCGCGCCTGACGCCGTACGCGCCCAGGCGTGGTGCGGCGCGTGCGGGCGCATTAGAACGCGTACGTCTGGTTGAGCCTTTAGGCCTCGCACTCTCCCTGGACGAAGTCCTGGCGGCCGGTGCAGCCGAACGTGTCGGCGAAGTCGCGCATGTTGTGCAGGGGCACCATGCAGCGCTCGCGCGCCGACAGCGGGCCGCCCGCGCTGTCCGAGCTGCACCACAGCAGGCACGAGCGCGAGAAGAAGGTGCGCCGGGCATTGTGCATGTAGAGCACGGCGTCCACCTGCGCATGCGCGAGGGCGACACCGAAGGGGGCGCTGTCAGCGACGACGTCGCCATTGTGTGTGCCTTCGATAAACAGTGCAGCTGCATCCGTCGACAACAAAAACGGCAGCAGGCATATAGCACAAACAGATCACAGTCGCGCATCGATATGTAACACTTACGTGCGTAACGAATTATCTGATATAACGAAGGACATCAAAAATTCCAATTCCTACAGCGCAAACAACGAAGACGAAGAGAGACACGAAATGACAGGACCATTATGGATCCTTACCAACTAAGTCAATTCACCGTTTTCCTATATCCAAACTGTTTCAACGGTATTAACCGGCAACGAATGTTGTAACAAATATGGCATATATCGTGCATATTTTTGTGGCGGATGCGACTTCGTTATAACGAGTTTCGATTGTGTCACAAACTACGCACACGCGTATCCCTCTCGACGACCGTGGCCACCGTTAGGGCTGCACGCAAGGCGCCGCTCAAGTCTCCGCCCGACCTGCTCGTCACGCGAGTCGCTGGCGTTTAGCGAGGGATAGAGTGGAGAGGTCAGTGCGGGAGTTTGCTTGGAAGCTTGGTGGCATGGACGTGTATCGGGAGACAGCTGAAGCTGTGGTCGGCAGGCTAAGTTCCCCAGGCCGGTGTGCACTCGGCAAGTAGACTGACACGTGGTGCGAGTCCGTTATCGTCTTCAAGAGCGACGAACCAGTAGCACGAAGCTTCTTAGCATCGAAACCTAGACGGGCACTCCACAGTGTTCTAACCTGCTATCAGAACTTTCCGTCGGACTACCTTTTCTTTATCACGTTTAATCTTCCGTATAAGTAATCATCGCGTGTTTTTTTTTTTTTAAATATAATTTCAGCGTAGTGTTTGCCGCTTTTATTGACGAGTACAGTTGTAATTTGTCTCGCCTATTTCTTCTTAGTTCTTATCTATCGTAGATCCCCACGTTCTGGGCTTGCTGCACGCGTCACGGCAGAGTCATATGGTGTTTACCTCTCGCCTTCTGCAAAGCTTTGCATGTTTCTGTGTATTTTGTTTACATTGTTGTTTCGTGTTGTGTCACGTACATTCTTCCAATTAGACTCCTGCGTGTTTTCTTACGACGCCTACAATTTTGTGCCTTTGTTTAGCGGTTGATCGGGCGTGGGCCTTGTCGCCGTTCAGTGGCAGAAGATTTCTTAAACGCACGCGGGTTGGATTTTTTTTTGTGGCACCATTACTTCTCTTCCAGAGAGAGCAAAAACCTAACCCCTATGTTGTTGTTTTTTTAACTGTAATACGAAAAATGTCACTTTGCTTTCACCGATTGTGATAGCAGATTAGTAGACTACTATAGACGTAATGATAGTTGTTTTATCGGCCGCATAAACTTGTAAACATTCGTCAACTAAATAAAAAAAGCATGGTGTCACGCTCGTGCAAGCAAACATGAATATATTTTACTGGATGACCGCGCACACACGCTGTCAGAATGAGCGACAAAACGCGGCAGCAGCAGCGAGCAAATTGACCTTCGTGCTGCCTCTCGCTTCGACGCGAACTAAGCGGCGAGAACAGAGCGCACACGAAGCTATCAGCCCTCCTTGCACCTATACTTGCGGACAACCTTATGTGGCTATGAAGAGAAAGCTACGGGTGCGTGGCTGCGGCACATGTGTCACGGCGCCAAGTAGTCCGGCAGCATTTTACTGTGCTTCTGGTTGCTCGGAGCAGACGCCGAATCGACGCAGCTTCCACGTGCGACAATTTCGCGTTTCCCCAGACGCGGAAGGGAAAAGGCCTCAAAATAAGTAAACCGTTACGCTCAGCGATGTGTTCTGTCTTATTTAGCTGTTGATAATAAGGTGTTTAGGTTTTGTCTTCCCCAACCTGAACTAAATTAAAACGCTGAACTCTTTTCAGAAGCGCTCTCACATGTGCGCGCTTTGCCTCTGTAGTTCATAGCCACAGGAAGTTGTCCGCTAGTATAAACTCTGTTTTCATCTCAGATCGTCAAGTGCTACAAGGTATTGGAATGGGAAAAGGCATCAATACAAAATAGCACCCCAGGGAATGTACGAGCCACTGCGTTGACAGCAGCGGCGTCGTGGAAGGGGTCCTACCGCGAACGCACTAAGGGAATGTGTGAGAGAAAGAAGAGAGTCTGTCTTAGCGTGTCCGATAGGAATGCAATGTGCATGAAAGAGGCCGTTTGGCAGAGGCGGAGGACTTATCGGTCGGGCAAGATAATCACGGTGGCTTGGCCCGGAGAAGTCGGGAGCCCTAAGGCGAGCCAAATTGACCGTTAGTAAAACCGACGGTGCCGCGATAGCGCAACCAGGTATCCATATGATTTAAACATATCCGAGAAGTCTAGTTTAGAGAGAGACCGCTAGAGGGGGTAGGAGCCGACTTCAACAGCACCACTTACGGAAAGTTGGCGTCTGCAATACGGCAGAGAAGAGCCTTTCAAATTTAAATTTCAGTAATTTCTCAGGGGGTGCATTTGAGAAGTGCAGATGAATACAAATTCACAGTTCTTTCTTGACAAACTACGTAAGTAACAACGCCCAGTATTACTTCGAGCGATCCGTGCGATATAATGCGATCCTTCAGCAAAATTTGAGCAAGAACGGAACTGTGGTAAGGGCAAAATTTTGTTTCTCCTCAACACAGAAACTGCTCCAACTAGGGTGTCTGCAGCAGCTGGGAGGAGTTAGCGGAAGCTCACAGAGTCAGCCAAATCGAGCGACGCAAACTAACGGAACCTGGTAGAGGCACCCTGCGCCGACTCGAATGCAAAGAAGGGCTCGAGCAATGCAATGAACACAAACGCATACCTTTCCAACTCGGAGAGTGTATTACAGTTGCTAATATACCTCGCAACATGCACCCGGTGTACTCCAAGGGCAGACGAGAGGCAAGAATCGGAGTACTCAAGAAGGCGTACGTGAAAGATGTCGCAACAAGATACGTCGACGCCGCTCACAGACAGAGCAGGAAAATACCTTAGTGCAGCAACGTTCATTAATCTGAGCGACACCGACTCGGCTGAAGAGGCAGCGATTGTGCTCGCCACAACAACCTGTTAGGGACAAATTACAATTTTTACAGACTCACAAGCAGCATGCAGAAATTTTCAGGAAGGCCGTATCTTCACAGTGTCACTCAATGTATTACTCAAGCCGCACAACCCACGAAACATTCATATCATGTGGACGCCTGTACACGATTCCTTTGCGGGGAACATAGCGGCTGCTGCAGCAGCCCGAAGTCATACCAACCGGGCATCTATCTCCGAGGGGCGATCATACTACGACACCCACCCTAAAAACTATGCGTAGACATTCTAGAACATTACAGATTACACAGAAGGAAATACCCAGAACCTCATCCCATTCTTAGTAGGATGAAACCGGGCACCTACGAAGACTCCAAAAAAATTCCTTCCCACACGCCAGATTATTGCACAAGGTATACATCCCAGACTATACGAATACAACTGTCAGTTCTGCGGAAAATCCAATGCGCTCTGTCGCATGGTTAGGGATTGCAATGACGTCACGGAGGTACCAGCAAACAGCGCCATCTGAAGGACAGTGGGAGGACTTGCTGACCAGCGCTGACCCGGAAGCGCAGAGACGACTGGTGGACCGAGCAAGGAAGACAGCCCAGGGCATATGGCATCGAAGGCCACCCACTTGAGGGCGTTTATTTCATCATCATCTATTATTTTAAGCAAAAAACGCACGTCCCTGTTAGAGACCCTTGTCGATAGTACTCCCAGTAACAGATAACGTAAGAAAGCGCTCACATGCACGGTTTTTCGAGCTTTAAAGCGCGGTGAGCAAATATTTGTACTTATGAGAGAAATTCAGGAAGCTTGCATGTACAGCACTTGCTGGCCTTAAACAGCAAGAAAAACGCTTGACGTTGTTTGCCCCCGTTACAACGTCCATGCAAATACATGACGATAAGAGACAATAGCGGAGGCGGTGCAGCTTTTATCCGGGTTCCTTAGCGGGCTACCGCTAGGGGCGCACGTGACTTTCTGAGAATAAAGCCTGAGAAGGTTCATTTGGCTCCACGCCCAGTCCTTCCTTGTCCAGCCACTATCAGTCACTCCCATATGAGACGTGCGATGGTCAGGGCATAACCAGCGGTTCTAAACAAAGTCTCAGTTTCGCCCGAAAGGCGAAGCATTGATTGCGACAGCAAATTAGTAGATAGGTATACGAAGTAAATACGGTAGTTTTATCGGCCGTATAAACATGCAAACATTCGCTTACTAACTAAATTAACAAGCACGGTGTCACGCGCGCACAGGTAGATATGAACACACCACGGTCTATGAATGCGGAAATTCGCTGTCCAAACGCTGGAATGAGGAATCGCGACATCAACGAGCGATTTGGCCATCTCGCTTCAACGCGAACGAAACGTCGAAAGCACAGCGCATGCGAAGCTACGCCCACTCTACAAACATCGCAGATCGCTTTGAAATGCACGGGCGTGCACCGTAAAAGCAGCAGCCGCCGGAGAAGAACGCCTCCCCCTCTCCCTCGCCTCACTCCCGTGCCTTGCGCGTGACAGAAGAGGGCGCGCTTCCGCTCCGCTTTCCTCACTCGCGCACGCGATATCGAGCCGCGTTCAGTAAAACCCCTTAAACTTCCTAAAGTAGTGCCACGCTTTGAAGAATGCCGCCTCCTCCTCGCGCGCTCTGGCCGAGGCCGACGCCGCATCGCTATTGGCCTAATAGCATCACGTGGGCCCTCGCGCCATGCATCAGCGCCATTTTTGCTCGAGAAACGTCTACGGAGTGGCGAGGAACGCATGTTGGCGCCGTTGCTACGCTCGAGCAGTGTAGGTGGCGCCACGGTCTAGGAGGGAGCGTGAAAGAGAGGAGAAACGAGGAAGAGTGAAGGCGGAGGAAGAGAGTGTCACTACTTTGCGAAGTTTAAGGGGTTTTAGCGTTCAGCGGCTCACCCTCGCACGCTTTCCCTCTCACATACAGCATACGGCGCGCGGCGACGATTTTATCGCCCTTGGACTTTATACGGAACCGCACGGCGACGGCGACTGCAGAAATGCGCCTGGACTGTCCATACAATTGCTGTCGCCATAAAAAAGAAAAAAAAAGAGGGACGCTCGTGACCGAGGGCGCAGTCGACAAACCTCGCGTTCGGCGAGCTCGCTGAACCGCTTCATGACGGCGTGGTAGGCGAGGTGCACGCCCTGCACCCAGACGAACAGCTTGTCCTGCTCGCTGCCGCGCCCCTCGGTGGCCGATTCGAAGCCCATGCGCTGGCGCAGAGACTCCAGGCATTGCACCGACCGGTTGTACCGCTCGCGGGACTCCTCCGTCCACGAGGGCGACGGCTTGGACGGAAGGCCGCCAGACGCGGCGGATGGAGCCAGGCCCCTGTTCATAGCCTGGCAAGCGGGTCAAGCAAAACGAGATGTTGCGCTATAGTGGAGTACTCAAAAGCATTTCTAAGGATTGACCAAGACTGGGTCTATAGGAAAGCTTTGTACGTGTATACGCGGCCGTTCCAAAGAAGAAGCGCGGACATAAGAAAAGCGACGAAGCGGACAAGGGGCGCGCATAATAAACACAACATGGCTGACCTCATTGACTAGCCCTAAACCTTATTGCGCATGGTTCCTTTAAGAACGAAACATATAAATACTCCAAAAATATGTTTATTTTCCGCATAAATATGCAAAATACACGGAGAATAGGTATATTCAAAGAAAACAAAATTATCTTGCGGTAACGTTTTCCAGCAGCAGATCGGTGGTCGACATCAGGCAGAACACTGAAAGTGAGCGTCACCCCAAGCCACCCGGGGCTTCGTTTGGAACTTGCACAGGCAGCTCTCATCAAATAGAAACCATAGGTGTAAATCGCACTTACGTTTAGATCATGTGTGTGTTAACACCTATGCTGCCGTAGACCTTGCACCGATCTGTCTCCTCTGACCGTGCTCTAAAGAGAAAGCGAGTCTAGCGACAAATGTATAAATTCATTTCTTATAAAACTCGGTTGACCCTTTGCGCTACACTTCTCGTACGTTCCTTTTTTTCCTACTAACTTCGCATGTCACCGTGCCTGCCACAGCGCACCAGAACGATGGAGCTGCACCAACCATAGGCCCTATTCAAGCTCCGCTTACCTTCATCACGAGTGGCAAACTCCTTATTCCGCGTACTAGTGTGCCTCGTCTAAACCAACAAATGACTCTCGCTGCCTGTCAACCAGCATTTGCCGAAGGGATTTAGACAAACTGTACTCAATACTGAAACTCAACAACAAAACAAAATTGTTTTCTGGTGCGCTGCCTGTAAACGGAACTCGACCGTAAAGGGTTATTTGTTTTGTTAAGCACCGTACCAAGAGTTCCAGCGCAAAGATAATTATTGCCACCGCTTTCAGCGCTTCACCAACGTCCAGCGAAACTCCAGAGCCCCACCTCCCTCCCTCCCTCTCTCCCCTCTCTCTCTCTCTCTCTCTCTCTCTTTTTTTTTTTTTTCTTACACTTCTGGAATATTACCCTGGGTAAAAGATAGCCCCTCTTATCTCGGGTAACTCACTTTCGTCGTCCGTGGGGACTCTACGGTAGAAATAAACTGCTCTTAGTTTTTTTACGATCGCTGATGGCAAGAATATGTTTAAACCACTTCCGTACTGTTCTATATAGCATGCATCTGAACTATGTCCTGAATGAATGTTTCACGTAATCGCTTCCGAGAATTTTGAAAAGGATTGAAGGGCAATATGAATTTTAAGTTATAACCCACGGGGGTTCCACGAGTGGACTCCGCGGATCTTTTTCCCGAGACCAGCGAAGCGTCGAGCAAGTATATGAGAACTCGAATGTGCAGGTGCTCTCTGCACGAACAACGTAGGCGGTCAACAAGTATACACTCACGTGCGCCATAGCCGTGCCCAGCTGGGTACCCAAGGTGCCGTAGTTGTAGTACATGGGTACCCCGCGCGGGTACAGGTACGGATCCTTCAGGTACAGCGAGGGGACGAGGACGGAGTCGAGGTCGCCTTCGAACGAGACCGGCCCGAAGGGCTCCAGGAGCTGGGACACCGCGTCCCTGTGTGTGGGCGGAGGTTGCTGCAGGTCCTGCTCGATGAGCTTGAGCAGGCCAAACAGGAAGTCCTGCGCAGTTTCCATGGGCGGAACCTCGAACTGGCTCATGTCGACGCTGTACTCGCTGCGTGAGAAAAAAAAATAATGTTGATAATAAAAATGACAACCAAAATGAAGTAGCGGCAACGCGATTCCAGGCTGCGTCACGCCACCGCGCAGAAATAATTAAACCTACGCGGTGGTCGGCTAGAGGCAAAATATGGCCTTTCTGCAGTCCCAGACCTTCGCAGTGAGCTCGTTTAAGCGCGGAGTCATCTGGAACTTCTTTAGAGCGAACAGTTATTTCTTTCAGCCTTTCTCCTGGTTGGTGGTCGGTGATCGCACTACGCAAGAAAAACGTTCGTTCGTTCGCTATCTCTCTCGCTCACTTCCTCGCTCGCTCTCCCTTTCGTTCGCACACTCGTTCGTTTCATGCGTTAGTTCGGGCTATTCGCTTACTCGGTAATCATCGTCAACGATTCCCGCACAATGTTTTTTTATTGCGACAGCCATTATATGAAGACTCGAGGCGCATTTCTGCCGTCGCCGTGATGTTCCGTATAAAGTCCAAGAGCGATAACATCGTCGCCGCGCGCCGTATGCTGTAATGCGAGTGATAGCGTGCGAGGGTGAGCCAACGATGGCGGCTCAATCTCTCGCGCGCAACGGAGGAAAGTGGGGAGGAAGTGGGACGGGAAGAGGGGACATTTTATTCCGGCGGCTGCTGCATATATAGCGGCGCCGCATAAGGGCTCTATCTTGAAAGCCATCTGCGATGGGATCAGTCAAGCGCTGATAGCTTCGTGTGCGCTTTGTTTTCGTTGCTTAGTTCGTGTTGAAGCGTGACGTAGCACGAAGTTCACTTCGCTCGCTGCTGCTGCCGCACTTCTTCCCTCCAGCGTTTTGATAGCGAGTTTCCGCGGTAATCGAGAAAGATGTGTTCATTTTGCGTGTGCGCGCGCGACACCATGCTTGTTAATTTAGTTGGCGAAGGTGTACAGGTTTATACGGCCGATAAAACTATTATCCTTACTATAGCTGTTTGCTAATTTGCTATCGCAATCGATGCTTCACCTTTCGGGCGAAACTGCGACTTGTATCACGGGCTTATTTTACACGCGGCGAAAGATCGTGCCTTGCAAACAGTTGAAATTGATGTTTTCGAAGGATGTTGACGCATCTTCCGCAAATATAGTATAAACTTCGAAACATTCTCATGTTCCTAGATAAATGCTTCAAATTAATACGGATACCGCAAACCCTTGCAATATTGGTGAAGGGGATGTGGAAAACAAAAACGAGCGCACACATAAGCTAGTTATTTAAACACTTGAACTAGTTGATTTGAAAGAAAAGAAAAGCGAAACGCTTCTAGTTGCTGCTAACAACATACCATTCGTTTCGTCCATGTAGAAAGCTTGCCGTGCATCACTCCTACAGGCCACCGCTCTACCAACTCAGCTATCGACGGAAGCATGTAGAAAGCTTTATACACGCACATAAACACACATGTTTATGGGCATTTATAGTACAGGTATTTACAGGCATTTATAGCATGTGGACGCATCTACGACAAACGATTCTTTTATGCCCAAAGTTTCGGCCTTAGTTTGATTTCCTGGCGTTTTTGCACGTGCGTTCACGTGCTAGAAATGCGCATATATATATATACATATATATAAGGGTCTACACTGTGTGTAGACCCTTTTCATGCTTACAGAGTTCCCAGAAGACCTCCGGTTAAGCCCTCCGGAACAACACTAGTTACAATAGCCAATAGATTTATAGGACTCTTCAGCTGGCACCAGTTGTAGTATTTGACAAGTGAATTGTATTGTTAAGTGCAACAAAAAAGTCCATAGATGAGCTCGACGCACGGCGCACGTTCTCTATATCTGACAACGTCGAGAATATGTGCCTACAACGTACTATATGCTACAAAATGCTTTTTTCTTGGCTAACTCGACTGTCGAAAACGGCTGACCGGTAGTTCTGTAGGGGTCATGAACCCCATGGCTGCAACATCGCCGATGCAAAGGGTCTATACTTCACCTTTTCAACTAAGACCCTACGCGAAGGACACATTAATGCAGCCACTCGATCTTCCAACTCCCTTCCTCCCCCTTTTCCCCACCCCCTGCCACCAAAGCCTAAAGTGCATTCCAAGGCAACTTCCATGCCAGCCGATTGTCGCGGTGCCTCCACCGCGCAACCAACTAGCGCAAAGCATCGCGCACGTCACCATGGAGACAAGCACCTGTAGCGCTCGGTGCTGATGACTTCGATGTGCGTGTTGAAGGCGAGCTGGTGCGCTTGCGCTTGCGCCTCCTTGGAGAGCCAGGTGAGCGTGTTCTCATCCTTGACGGTGTGCGTCAGGGTGGCGTACATTTCGGTTACCACTTGGGCGCCGCTCTCCAGGCCCCGGTCCTCTAGCAGTTCGCCCACCAGCGCCTTCCAGGCCACCGAGTGAATGCGCCGGCACTGCTCCAGGCAGAAGTGCGCTCTCTTGGCGTCGCCCGCAGCCCTGCAGCAACGCAAGGCGTCTTGTGCGCGGAGGCGGGAAAGAACTAGGAAGAAGCATCACGCGGCAAAATCAAAGCCAAGAAGAGTCAGCACTAGACGTGATCATGTCGCGCTAAGTTTTTCTTCCACCGCCACGCTCAGCCAGCACCTCAGCCGCACGGCTGGCGAGAGGCGCGGAGTCAGCCGAGCGGAAGCCGTCTGTTGTTGGCGTAGCTGACGTCACGTCACGCGACGCGCCGTCGTGAAATTTGTCTAAAAGGCGCTGGCTCAGCGCACGCTCTTCCGAAATGACAAACCGCGCGGCAGCATTGCGGCTGGTGCATTCGCATGTTGAAACCAGGACGAGAAATGTCTACGTTGCGGCCACTTGTGTTTGCATGCACTTTCATTTCCGTTATCATCCCTTTAAGTCAATTTATAAGTACATGTAATTTCCCATATGCTGTCCTAAGTGTCTTCGTTGGCTCCTTATGATATGACTAATAAATATCGTACCCTCGATTTCTTTTCTTCTCGTTGCAACGAATGGCAAAAAGTGCACAAGCATTCCGAGGAGAAAATGTCCACATGGAGGTTGGTAAAGAAACCAAATGCCCCCGGACTAAGCGCCCATTGATTAAACCTTACCGGGAACTAAGCCACCATACCGGGAAGGAACGAAGACCACTGGGCCCGAGTCCGCTGAGCTAACGCCAGCTAGAATGAGTGGATACGGGTGCAGAGTCACGTGTCAGGCAGTCTTGTTGAGAGAGAAAAGGCGAAGCAGACGGCCTCACGGAGAGTTGGCTTGCGAAGGCTGGCTGCGTCCGACGGAACGCTCCCTCCGTATTTATTTCCTTCTTTTATGGTATTATTACGGGATAGTGCGACGATGAAAGCGATAAATTCGCAGACGAAATTCCTGGCATGTTATAACACCTTGAGATAATGCATCTAGACAGGCTCGCACAGAAATAATGTAGATGTTTTTCCTACGAGGTCTACAGATAGCCTCCACACAGACTTTCGGACTGTGGATCGGATGGCACTTTTACAGTCTAGCTGCCACAATGAGGAGAAAAAACATTGAACCTCCTCGAACAGAAGTTGCTTTCGGTTTTGCCTACTGCACGCTTAATAGTGTGTCCCCAGCTAACGGCTGCTGCTGGTCAAATAATAAAAAGGTTTTAAAAAATAACACGGTGCAAGATGCGATTTACGGTGTTCGGTCGTCAGGTGTCTGACAATCGAACACCGTAGGTCTGAAAAGCGCACGTTGCACCACGTTTTTAACATATTTTAATCCTTTGAGCAGCTTGGCTAGCATTCGCTGGGACACACGGTGTTATCATCATCATCATCATCATATCATCATCATCATCATCATCCTGGTTACGTCCACTGCAAGGCAAAGGCCTCTCCCATACTTTTCCAACTACCCCGGTCATGTACTAATTGTGGCCATGTTGTCCCTGCAAACTTCTTAATCTCATCCGCCCACCTAACTTTCTGCCGCCCCCTGCTACGCTTCCCTTCCCTTGGAATCCAGTCCGTAAGCCTTAATGACCATCGGTTATCTTCCCTCCTCATTACATGTCCTGCCCATGCCCATTTCTTTTTCTTGATTTCAACTAAGATATCATTAACTCGCGTTTGTTCCCTCACCCAATCTGCTCTTTTCTTATCCCTTAACGTTACACCTATCATTCTTCTTTCCATAGCTCGTTGCGTCGTCCTCAATTTAAGTAGAACTCTTTTCGTAAGCCTCCATTTTTCTGCCCCGTACGTGAGTACTGGTAAGACACAGCTGTTATACACTTTTCTCTTGAGGGATAATGGTAGCCTGCTGTTCATGATCTGAGAATGCCCGCCAAACGCACCCCAGCCCATTCTTATGCTTCTGATCATTTCAGTCTCATGATCCGGATCTGCAGTCACCACTTGTCCTAAGTAGATGTATTCCCTTACCACTTCCAGTGCCTCGCTACCTGTTGTGAACTGCTGTTCTCTTCCGAGACTGGTAAACATTACTTTAGTTTTCTGCAGATTAATTTTTATATCCACCCTTCGGCTTTGCTTCTCCAGGTCAGTGAGCATGCATTGCAGTTGGTCCCGTGAGTTAGTAAGCAAGGCAATATCATCAGCGAATCGCAAGTTACTAAGGTATTCTCCATTAACTTTTATCCCCAATTCTTACCAATCCAGGTCTCTGAATACCTCCTGTAAACACGCTGTGAATAGCATTGCAGAGCAGTGCAGCTATACACAAGGTCTATAGCTGCACAATGTAGGGGCTATAGTTGTGTTGGCGCGCAAAACGTTCAAGCTAGCAACGGAAGGTGTGTCCACGACCAGGGCTAGCTGGCTGTCACTGCCAGGATTCTCCAGTCTGCACGTGCAACAAAGCTGGACAACTTCTTTTAGCCCTTCCGTGTCGCGATCTACACCAAGGTGCAGTATAGTTGACTAACGTGGCCACCAATACAGATAGAGGTACTGCGAACGGTTAGGACCTACAGCAGAACTAGTACCACGACAGAAGCAAAACATCCTGTGTGTTTATGAAAATGCAACAGAACACGAAAAGGAATGTGCAAACCCTGTCAAAAGCTGTCGCTGAGCCTCATATTTAAAAAAATAAACGACAAAAAGCGGGACATTTGGTCGTTCCGACTCGGTCACTGTCGGGACATGTCGGGAAACGGGACATCTATAGGCGAGTCGGGACTGACCCGGCCGCTAAATTCGGAACGGTTGGCAACCCTGATGACGGCGCGTCGACGTGGCTTCGCGGTTATGCTACCGACAGCGCAGCAAAACTCGCTCACTTGAGCCTTTCCCTGGACGTCTCGAGGTAGGCGATCTCGGCGTCCAGGCTCGCCCCCAGGTAGAAGGCCGTGCTCGCCACGCCGCCGGACGAGAGCGCCCCGAACGCGGCGCGGAACGAGGCCCACGCCGCGGTCGTCACGTTGGCCGCGACGGGGTCGAGCCGGTACTTCTCGGGCAGCGCGGCGTTCAGGGCGTCCACCCACGCCTTGGCGCCCAAGCCGGGCGCCAGGTTGTCGACGAACGCGGACAACGGGCCGGTCGCGCTGCGATGGCGCGCCGAGATGGGCGCCGCCGCGCCGCTGCTCCTCGGCTCCAGGGCGGCCTCGACGCCGCGGTCACTCGCGATGATCGCGTCCACACTCTCCCTGCAAGAGAGAGATGGTTGAAGGGCGCACAGTTGCAGCTCCGCAGGGGTATACCGACATATTGTCGACTCTCTCTCTCTCTTTCTCTCATTAGATAGATAGATAGATAGATAGATAGATAGATAGATAGATAGATAGATAGATAGATAGATAGATAGATAGATAGATAGATAGATAGATAGATAGATAGATAGATAGATAGATACGTGTGTGTGTGTGTGTGTGTGTGTGTGTGTGTGTGTGTGTGTGTGTGTGTGTGTGTGTGTGTGTGTGTGTGTGTGTGTGTGTGTGTGTGTGTGTGTGTGTGAGAGAGAGAGACATAGGAGTGAAGATCAACGACGAATATCTCAACGACGTTCGCTTTGCAGATTACATTGTCCTGTTCAGCAACACTGGGGACGAATTACAACAGATGATTGAGGATCTCACTGTAGGAAGTGTAACAATGCAGTTAATTGAAGATTAATACGCAGAAGACAAATATAATGCCTAATAGCCTGGGAAGTGTTGTGCAACACAGCGTGCGTGCCCTTCCCCGTTATTCTGAAGTGGTTGCCGTTGTGCTCGCCTTCAAACATCCACTGACAACCTCCAAAGCAGTTCCACGAAACTGCTGACCCCCTTCCCCACTACCTCCGGCGGTACGCTGCACCAAAACGCTTACCGCGACGAAATAGGAATGCGACGCGTGTGACGTCAGCATCCCGCCCGCCTCGTTCCTGCCGACGATGGAGCGCCAAAGGAATTTAACGCAAAAACGGCCCATTGTTGGGGGAGAGAGTCGCCACCAGCCACCCCGTCGGTCTGGTGCGCTCTAAACGCTACATGTATACGCTATCCTCTGCTACATCTTGTATGAAGCTCTTCGTTCTCTCTTCGTCTGCTCCAAGAGTCCGTCTCTCGTCTTCCACTCCGAAGTCGCAACGCAAGGGAGCAAGAATTCCGCATCGTCAGTCAGCTTTTAGAGTCTGTAAAGGAGTACGGTTATCTAGGTCAATTACTCATTGGGGACTTTGACCTTAAGAATGAAATTTGCGAAAGAATAAAAGTGGGTTGCAGTGCATACGGCAGACATTACGAGAGCCTGACTGTGAGCACTTACCACTGTCACTGAAAGGAAAAGTGTACAATCATTGCACTCTACCGGTGCTAACATATGGGACAGAAACTGAGGTTAACAAAGAAGCTCGAGAACGAGTTAAGGACCACAGATAGCCGATGTTCTAGAGAAAAAAAAAGATGGAGCTCATATGCATATCGCCCCACAAAAAAGGCTGGAAGCATAGCCAATACGGAAAAGTGGTGGTAACTAGGTATAGCAAACGCATTGCCTTCAAATAAAGTGTCTACGCACTTGTTGTACACGTTGGGGAGCCACGTGAACGTGGTGTCGAGGACGCGTTGCAGCTCTTCGTAGTCGGCCACGTCGAGTTTGCGCAGGATAGACCTCCCGGGCCCCATGCGCAGCACCGCTTCCTCGCCCTCCTCGCTGCTCTGCAAGCTTAGCCAGAGCACCGTGTGCAGGCCTACGTGAAGCGACGTGCGTGCCATCAGCTGCACCACTTCGTCGAAAGTGCCGGCGCTGCATGCCAGGAGGAGGAGAATTGCAGAGCCTTACACGCTTCAAGGAAACACGCGAAGCGACGTGGACAAATTATGACATAAAACACGACATAAAATAAAGAGTGCCCAAAGAGTAACATACCCCCCCCCCCCTCCACCCGCTCCATAGAATTTGTCATAGTGTTATGAGCACCTATCCTGCGGTCGAAGAACACGTTGTTGCATAGGAGACGAGAAAGAGGTCAAGCTATACCACGGCTCCGTCATCCTTGTTGTTGGTGTGCTGCTCGCTGTTACTGTCTAAATATTGTACATAAACAATTTTTCACATCACCCCGTATCATCTTTGGTGGAAGCATGGGGTATATCCGAAGGACACCACCGAACTTCGCAGCGGATATATTGTGGGCCACACGACCATGTTGACTGTGAGGCCTGCTGGCTCAGCCCCGGCTACCGCAGCATCGGTTGTCCTGGCCGAACTCCGAGGCACAGGTACCTTCTCCTTCACTGACGCCATGGATGTAGAAATCTGGTTAACCGAATACGAGCGAACCAGCAAGGACAACCGGTGGGACCCAACTATCAGGCCGGCTAAGGTTATCTGCTATCTCAAGGGAATGGCCCGCGTTTGGTTCCCAAACACACGAGGAGCAACTGACCAGTTAGGACACTTGCAAGCAAAAAGTACAGGAGTTCTTCGGGAAGCCAGTCGGGCGCCAGTGAGCCGTCAAGAAGAAACTTTCGTGCCGGACCGAAACATCAACTGAGCCATATTCCGTGTACATTCAGGACGCGTTAGCTCTATGTCGGCGGGTTCATAACAAAATGCCTGAGGCTGACAAAGTGAGACACATACCTAAAGGCATCGCCGATGACGCCTCTAATTTGCTGATA
Organism: Dermacentor andersoni; assembly: GCF_023375885.2. Classification (NCBI taxonomy): domain Eukaryota; kingdom Metazoa; phylum Arthropoda; class Arachnida; order Ixodida; family Ixodidae; genus Dermacentor; species Dermacentor andersoni. The sequence goes on from NC_092820.1 coordinate 93,221,263, forward strand.
TATAGGGACTTCTCGGCAGTCGACGACTTTATGAAAGGGTGGCAACGCTTTGAAGAAGCGAAGAGCCGTCGTGTCACGCAACATTTCGCGCAGCTCCCCATAACCCACCATAGTTGTTTCGTGGTTATGCTGTTAGGCTGGTAAGCACGAGGTTGCGGGATCGAATTCCGGCCAAGGCAGCCGCATGTTGATGGGGGTGAAATGCAAAAACACCCGTGACCTTAGCTTTCGGTGCGCGTTAAGAACCCCATGTGGTCTAAATTATTCTGTAGTCCCTCACTATGGCGTGCCTCATAATTAGATCGTGACTTTGGCACGTAAACCCCATAATTTATTCTTTTTAATTAACCCCGCCGTTACCTCAACGTGTGAGGACGTCCAGCCGCATGGTAGCGAAAGCTTGCTGCATCTTGTTCGGCGTGAGATTGAGGCCGCGCTTTAATCTGTTCCTCAGGCTCGTTCTTACGAGTCCCGCCCGACAGTATCGTCAATCCAAGCCCTCAACGCGAAACGTTAGTGAACGCAGGCATTCATACCATCAGTGATGCAAGTCGCCCTGCAGTTAGCAATTTCTTTCGCCCTATCCCGCATACCGCGATCCAAACCAGTGGCTCAAGTGTTGCGACAGGCCAATATGTTTGAATTGCAATTGTACACGCCATATTTCCCGCCATTGTCGCTATCACCGGCCGCGTACACCCGCGTACACTTGCCACCCGGAAGACAGTCGGCACTCTTGGTTTCATGCCCGAAATGACCTGCTGCACCCTGATGTTCCTGCGTCGACTCCATGCTGTCCGGGTTGCGCTGCCCACCCCTAGGAACATGTTCAATCACCAACTCGTCCAGCTTGCCGTGTTAATCCATGCTACGACTTCTCGCCATCCTCGCAGAACCGGCGTTCTCGCTCTCTGCTGCCCCGTCGCTCGCCGTCGGTATGCCCTTGTCGTCCATCTTCGGAAAACTGACCAGGCGATGCTGCATTGGCCAACCGTCTACACCAGTGTCCACATGACGTCATCCTCGGCCTTGACTTCCTCGGCACCCATTCTGCCCTCACTGACTGCTCATGTGGCCTTCTACAGTTGGAACTCCCTTCTGTACCCGACCTCAATATCGAGTCGCCACCGCATTTATGTGTTGTCGAGTTTGTTTGTGTGCAACCAGTTACCGCAACGCATGTTACGTCGACCTCAGAGCCCGCTGTTTGTGATGGTGACTATCTGATGATCTCCCCTTTCCTAGACGCTTTCTTGACGCGATGTGTTGAGCTCCTTCACTCTGTTGTGACTGTTTCGGTGAACCAGGCGTGTATACCTAATCTTAACTTTGGATGCATCCCACAATTTCGTCCCAAAGGCATCACATTGGGCAACATATCGCCTTTCGACGAACGCGACCCTGTGTCCCTGACTATCGGTGCTCCACAGTCGTCACCTGGAAGCTCGGACACAAGTACTACGCTTGACGACTCTCTTGACGGTATGATTGCCCCTGACCTCTCCCCTTCTCCATCCGAAGATCTTCGCCGCTTCTTAGCATCTCAGCGCGATGTCTTTTGATTTTTAATCACCACATCTTGACAAGACATCCCTCACATCTCATCGCATCGATACTGGGGATGCTAGAACCATCCATAGGCATCCATACTAAGTGTTTGCATCCGAACACCGTGTCATTCAAACAGAAGTCGAGAAAATGCTGACTAAGGACATCATTGAACAGACTGGGAGTGATTGGGCGTCCTCTGTGGTGCTTGCCAGGAAGAAAGACAACAGCTGGCAGTTCTGTATGTACGACAGTTCTGTGTGGCGGTAATGTTATGAGCCACCTATGCTGCCGGTGAAGAGGACGTTCTTGCATAGTAGACGAGAAAGAGGAGGAGCTGTGCTACTCGCTGTCACTGTGTAAATATTGTATATAGACCCTTTTTGACATCTCCCCGGAACAATATAAATTCTATGCGGCTACGTTTACACGAGCCCGACGCAGAAGAGTCGAGTCAAATCAGACTGACATGACCACGTTTATATGAACTCCCTCCTGACGAGTCTGGAGAACGATGGCACGCACATCGAGCCTAGACTTCAACGCGTTCAAGCGGAACTTCTGGTTCCAGTCGCCATCTGCAACAGCCCTATTTCATTGTTTTTGTCATTACAATAAGGTTTTGCACTGTATAATGCTTGTTTTTGGATGGCACTACTATACTATTCTCGCTGCCGGCGCATAAAACACTGACGTCTCAGCAGTCCCGCACGCCTCAGTGCTGGCTGGCCCGTCCCGACGGCGTTTACTTGTGCGCCGCAAACGGATCGAGTTGGGTCAACCTACCCCATTAAGTCGGGTTTACCCAGCCCGACCCGACGCTCGTTCAGGACGACCGGTTAGAGTTAACATTAACTCGACAGACTGATTCCAGCTCGGCAAGCCAACTCGACCGGCTTGTGTCGGATTCATGCAAACGCCCTGCATGACTAGATGGAGTCATCGCGTCCCACAATGCACGGCGGCGCGCATGAGTGCTGTTTTGCACTAATTGTAAGCGCGTGAGTTTGCGAATGAGTACCACGAGTTCTGTGGTCTCTGTAAGATACAAAATGCCATCGACCAATTGTGACTGGAGTGGGTGCCAGCACTGCAATATAGAACTAGTGGTCGTTGCTATTCAACGTTTTTAGATATTTTGCTACAACTGGCGCATATTGTACGTACTACTTAGCTTGGCTTGGCTAAAAAAACGCCTGGCGTATGCAGCCAGCAAAGGCATAGCATTCGAGATTAGTTTCTGTCACCTGGAGGGAGCCAGCGCTGAGGCGTTGATTTGGACACCACTTAATATTGTAGAAATAATTTAAAACTTCAGAAAACATGAACGGCACGAACATCGGCTTGATAAGCAAAATAATACTTTCACACAGGTAGGCCCACACTTGTCTGCTTCATCAATGTCGATGTATAATCGCTATCGTGCTAACCTATCACTGTTTCCATGGAAACAGTGATAGGTGAGCACGATAGCGATTGCATGTTGCAACATGTTTGTTGAGCACGACTACAGCTTCAATGCACGCCGGAAAATTCAGATTCCACGGCGTTTTCCGTGTTACCGCTTCAGGATTAGACACTCTGACCGATAAGCTTTCCATAGCATTAAAAGAAGTATGTAGTATATGATAGGTACTGTATGAGTACGCTCAGACCGGTAAGCTTTCCGTTGCCCTAAATAAAACAGCCATCATCACGCATCACGCATAATATGCCCCTTATCCCCTCTGAATGTCAACTTTGTGGCCCATTGAGTTCATTCATGAATTTGGGCAAACTTTCTGCGATGTTCGTAAAGTACGCTTGGGAGGCTTTCGGTACACCTCACCTATAACATGGCCCCCAACAAATGTAGAAGGGCTACCACCTTTTAGTTCTTTAGGGTCAGCGGAAAGCTTAGTGAGAGCTTTAATAACGCCTTTACACAGGCAAAAAAAAAAAAACGAAGGATTAGTAATTGTCATTTAGCCGTTAATTACCCGTTTCGCTTTCTAGAACTTGACTTGGCTCTGCTAACAAAAGAAAACCCTTGACTGGTTGATTACCAAATCAGTTGGACAGGAAGCCACGAAAACATGTAGCTGCAATTGTAGAAATAATTTAACCCTTCGGAAGACATGAATCGCGGGAACATCGCATTGATAAGCAAAACAATACTTTCTTACAGCGCTGCGGCCGCACTTATCGTCTGCCTGCTACCAACGCCGGCGTATAATCGCTATCGATCTCACCTATCACTGTCAATTGCAGCATGCTTCCAGTGAACGACTTCATTTTCACTGCAGATCGAGAAATTATAACAAAAGCATTTTCTACGGCGTTTCCGGCGTTACCGATAAGCTTCACATTGCACTAAAAAGAATGCGTACCACGCAAATTGGTTGTGAGTCCCTTCAAGCTAATGCTTGAAGGCGTTATACCGTTATTACCAGCTATGTTTCCCCCTGTCCTGAGAGAACTCAACGTACCACCAAGGAGTTTATATTTGGGGAAAACAGGGGGCATGTTTAAGTGTAATGCGTGGTGAAACGTTAACATTTTTGGGATCGATATGAGCTTTGGCAATAACTACTGAACACTAGTTTTCTCCATACTTCCACGTGTTATACGAGGTTTGTAGTCGGTTTCCCTGTTGTCTTCGGCGAATTAATCGATCGTATAGCGGGTTTCTAACTTGTGAAACTAAGGAAAACGTTTATGGGTAATATGCAGGCGAAGCACAACGTATGTGGCTTAATTACAGCCTTTTGCAGTAAATTACATATCCAAGTGCTCCGGAGCGTTACGGGTGCGTTTTACGAACGGCGCAGTTTAGCCCACTATACAGAGTGAACAGTAATTGCCACCTAGATCGAATTTGGTGAAATTGGGTTATGGCCAGTGAGATGCGAAGAGAAACGTGTGTTGGTTAATTATATAGGTTGTAAATATTGCTTGTAAATGACATCAAGTTCACATTCAGTGGAAATGGAGAGCGTGATTAGGCGTGATGTGTGAAAATGTTTAACGCTTCCGGTCTAATTACTATCATTGCAAATAATGACCGAATACTCGATCGCTTTTCGCCTACTTTCATGGGTTCCGTGAGGCACGATATGTTTGCCTGATGACCTCGCCAGACAAAATGAGGGACTTGTTTTGCATTTGGAGAGTAAGGGGGGAAACGTTCAGGGAGCGTGGGTGGGCCAAATGTGGGCCACACACACACACACCATATATATATATATATATATATATATATATATATGGTGTGTGTGGAGAGAGGGAGTGAAAAGCTTGTCGGGCCCCAGCGCCTCCCCCCCCCCCCCCCCCCGCCTTCAAGCAGTAAAATTAATGCTACAACGGCGTCCCTCATAACAAGTATATTGCTTTGAAACGATAAACCTCAGAATCTGAAAGAAATATGCCACCGTATTTAATAACGCATCTGAAATTTCACACTTGAGTAAATAATACTATAACTGTATGGGTCATTAAGCTAATCCTTACGTCCACCGCTGATATGGAGCTTCGCCGACAAAAATCATCGTCGCATATCGAATCCGTATTTTCAGTTATGTAAGAGACTAATCAAATAACCTCGCAGTATAGTGCCTCCGTATAGAAACAAAAAGGATATTAACGCATCCACAAATCTACGCTCCGTAAACCTCGCATTAGTTCTTCGCAGACAGTCTGCAAAGGGTAGCCGACACAAAGCATAAGAAGTGCACCGGCATAAAACTCCCTCGAAACCCTCTCCATCCTCGGTCCCGCTTTTCGGCGAGCGGCACGTACCCGCGCATCTGGCCAGACATGACCTTGTCCTCGGTGAAGGACAGCGCGTCGATCTTTTCGCGCGAGGCCAGGTACGTCTGGCAGCCGCGGTACACGCTCGCCGCCACGTGACCGCCCTGAGGGTCGGCCTGCTTGGCGTAGTCGGTGAGCTTCTGGCCGAGGGCGATGAGCAGCGCGTCCTGCTGGTCTCGCGCGAAGCTCGAGCCTTTCTCCTGCCACCGGTTGCACACGTAGCGGTAGAAGTCCTTGCACCGGTCCTGCCGCGAGTCCAGCAGCTGGTCCATGAACTTGCGCGCCGCGCTGCACTCGGGAGTCAAGCAGGCGACCTGCGCGACGACGTCTACGACGTTAACGGCGACGAAGTGCGACGAAATCTTGGACGGCGTAACAAAAAAAAAAGAAAATGTTTAGCCTCGGATAGCGCAGATGTGGAACGCAGCCTCCGTGCAATGTTTCACGTCTGAAATAAAGTCGAATCGGGTTTTAACGAACAGGCTTTATAGCGCGAAATATAGTTCGATATATCGGAAAACTCGGTATACAAGAACCTCGCCTATAACGAACTTTAACGAACCTTTGTTAGTCGTTCATCGTGCAGTCGACTCCCGCCGATTCGACCCTTACGGGACGACAATATTTGGTCGGCTTATCAGAAATGTAGAAAAAACAAACTGCTGCAAAATGAACAAAATCTCATTTTTTCTTGAAGTTTTCTGTAATGTCTTTTTTTTTTCGTGTTTTCGAAGGGCGGCTCAACCAGCATGAGGCAAAGAGTGCCGACATGTCTGAACACTGGCTCAGCGTGACATGACACAAAACAAACGGCAACGGATTGCTTCACGGGCGGAAGCAGCGTCGGCCGTTTTTATATAAAAATAAATTTATATAAAACAGTTTCACGGCTAGGGAAACAGTAGCATCGTTTGCTGAATTTCTTGTGTTTTCAAGCTTATATTAACCGCTGAAGCGCCTGATGGACCGGGTACCAATGCAGGTTGAATTAAACAGGTACCAGAGGAGATCGAATTAAGCGAAGCGACATGCTTTCAAGTTCGAACTAAAGGAGTTTTCCTTCCATATCAGAGCATTATTTGCTCGCCTGAACTTTACAGTGTGTCTGAATGAAGCAGAAGGTCGAATTAACCGAGGTCGAATTAACGGGAGTTGTCTGTATATACAGATTTAATATTTCAAGTGGAGCGAAGAAGAAGAAGAAGAAGGAGGATTAACGGGCAAAGGCAACAGTGAGCGTGGTTGTCGTAGGCCAGGGATGTCATGGGGGAAGGGGGGTCAGGAACAATATGCGTTCGTTTCGCACATGTAGCTCAGGTGCGTGTCAGTTGATGTGATAAGCGCCAGCAGCTCATGGTATAGCCGTTCACAAGACGTATAGGCGAGAAGTAGAAATTGCGCTATAGGACTCACAGAAGAAAGCCCAGAAGGGGGGGAAAATGTGAAAGGATATGGACCACTCAGTCTCGCAACATCGGACAGCTCGGTTGTTTTACGATCCTGAACAGATCAAGGAATTAGGAATGAATCCGCTCGCTAAAATTTTAATTGCCTGCTGTGATATGAAAGCACGACAGATCGCTTGACGAGGCGATTTGCGAAGAATCGGCTGTGCCGGTAGAAAACCGGCCCAGTGGCATCCCTACTCTGAACTGGTTTACTACGACAGCAGCAGCATCATACAGCGGACCACAAAATTTCCCTGCGTAAAGCATTAGAGAAAGTCGCTACTGGAGCCGCAAGCAAGGTGGTTCAGCCAGCAAGAGAATGATGGACAAGACGTGGACTTGGCCAAACTTCGTCCTTCTTGCTTGAAACGGATGTGAATTCCTTTGCTATTTCATCACATTCAAAGAAATATTGCCTTATAGGGAACCCAAGCTCAAGTTTGGGCGCGCGACGACAGCGCGCACTGCTGCTCTAGCGAGCGAGCCGTGCAAAACTGGGGATAGATGGCGCCCGCGCAGCCAGGCGCAACCAGTTTGCAGGCGGCCACTGCACGTGCGCGCCCGCGCTATTCAGTCGAGCCGGGGCATTGGGGCGTCGCGTCGCCAGCTGGGAACGTTGTCAATAGGCTTGTTGCGCGAAGTTGAGTTTCCGCTATGGCAAAAGCGGCCCCGCCGAAGCGAAAAACGCGGTCCGAAGTATTGCGGTGTCGTGGGCTGCTGTGTCGTAACGAGCCCCTAATTCTCGTACCTTCAGTACTGGTGCAGTTACTTCACTGAAGCAGTACATTCTACAACATGAATGTTTTTCTAACTCATTTGGGAAGAGGTCCGAGACATCTTTTCTAAGCGTCTCTTTGGCTTTCCGCTTGGCTTGCCCCATTTCTAGGGCTGGTCGGTGCATGAATTTACTTCTTTATTGTTGACGTAAATGCACACCGCATCTTTGTGCTTGCACTGAGCCGTAATGCCAGCTTTGTAGGTGCATCTGCCTTCTCGAACGCAAGAATTTCGCTTTTCATGGCACGACCACTGCAGCTATGTAAGAAAAAAATAATAAGGGCGAGACAGTGAAGCCATTTGCCACTACTTTTCAAAGGCAGCTGCCTTCCAAACTTGCCTCGGCAAATATTCAGCAACATGGCATGGTGCGCATTTCCAAAGCTAACTCCAAGTTTGCAGCTCTGCCACAATACTCCAGGCTGCCCTATAAAGCGAAAATAAAGGCAACATAATATGCTTACGTTTACTAATATAAACACTATAGCACACTGTTTCGAGTGTACGTTCACTAGCGCGCTAATTACGCGAGCGCATCACGCGCACGATACCATATCACGCATTTAATTCTGCACCACTCACAATGAACCGCCTTCGCGCAGCAGGCTTTATGCGCCTGTAAAGCCGATACTTTCACAAAACTCGAGTGCAGGCATGACGCGACCGCCGAAATCAACGAGGTGATCAGTTCAACCGGCTTCCCAGTGCTTAAATTTCAGCTGCCTCGCCGCCAAGTCAGTGGGTGATGCTCCAACGGGCGAAGCAAAAGTGTATTTTCGCAGGCTTTTCAGTGGGATGCCATGGCCGTAAAATGATTTTTTTTTTCGCACGCCGCAAACGTCCGTCTCCGACAGTAGACGACAACAACTGTAAGGCTGCCCTATCTAAACAACTAAAACATATGCTTCATATTCGATAAGGAAGAACATCGAGAGTACGCGGCTTCATTTCGCAGTGTGTATAGACAATCAGTATTTTTAACATATGACAGAATGACACTCATCTCGAGGTACACGTCGTACACGATGTTGTCGCTCACTTGTGAAATACATTTCGCACTGAGGTGTGCATCGTTGCCGTTGATTGTCTGCTCCACAGAGTATACGTGACTGACGAGCTTTTCTCGTT